>NC_134483.1:100283109-100913109 GCF_040206685.1 Ascaphus truei | reverse complement strand
ACTGATTTTGCGACATTAGAGAATGATGTGATTTTTTTTCCTTTTCGGGGATGCTGGGATCGGGAGATTTCTAGGCTGTAAGTTTCAGGGTGGGTTTGGTGGAGAAAGTCTTTGCAGAATGTGTCTATGTAGCGGGGTTCTGGGTTATGGGATACCCCAAAAGTTGTATACGGAGATTGAGTGATATCCTCTGATACTGCAAAGCGCATTACTCCGCCAACCATGTACCCTGAAAACGCTCTTACGACTCACTGCCAGAGTCTCTGCTGCAGCATCTTCCAGACAAGATACATGGGTATGAAGGGGTTAAAATATATCTGCAGGTATACACAGAGTCCTTAGTATAGCATGTGGCCACCCAGTATAGCAGAGGTACCCCCATACTGTACATGCCCAGGTATCCTGAGCCTAGAGTAGGGGTTCAGGAAGGTTCTCACGCTAAGGTTATGAAGCTGAGCAGATTTGCAGTGTTTAAAAGTATGTTTCTAATGTGTGCCAGGAATGAGGCTTGTGATTTGTAGGACTTTCTAAGTTATAGACTCTGGAAGGCACAGATGGTTACTAGGCTCGGCTCTGGTGTGTCTGTCCAGAGGCCATACTTGAAAGGGCTCAGAGATGCCTAGGTGTGAGGCCATATGGGCCCTGGGATTATTATAGAGCACCCATATCCTGGCATGAAACAAGGCAACCTAACACCCTTTGCTAAACAGCCAGCCGCTGTGGAGCCTCGCACCGTGGGGGGGGGGGGGGGCGAAGGGGCAGAGGGGGCTATTTCACCTGCCCGGGGAAAAGGCTCAGGGGTGGGAAACCCTGTATGAGTGTTTTAGATTGATCGTTATGCGGTTGCTAAGGTTTTTTGATTGGGCTGCAGGTTTTCTGGGACCTGGACACCAGAGGTTTGAAAAGCCCTGACACAGGTCAGATTCTTCTGTTCTAAGAGCTCTAAGAGTTCCATCTAAGAGTTTCATCAGTTCCATCTTGTGTGATTCACCTGAGATTCAGTCCCATTGGAGAAGTGGCCTGGAATATTTTGCTGTGTGTTTGCAATTAGGAAAGATTAGTTTTGTTAACCCAGTTTTCCAAAGTAAGTGTGTCTTTTTACTGTATTTTTGTGTAACATTGTTGTGTGCGTTCATTAGGTGAATAAACGCAATTTATTTTTATCTCTCTGCTTGCTCAATCAATGATCCCAGTAATTAAACGTTGTAATAAGCTGGTCTTACTGTGACAAGCTTTATTTAATGGTGGCAGTGTGTGGCATAGATTGAGCCTATGTTATAAAATCCTGCGGGGTCATATAACATAGGGGGAAACTCGAAGATTGCGAGCTCCCAAAGCAAGAGATAGCGTACACACGTTACACAAAACAGAAAAAAGCGCAGGTTCTCCCTGTCACTTAGCTTAGTGCCTGCGGGATAACATGGACAAGCAATGCACCAGGATTGTTAGCCAGTGTTAAAGCTGCAGTTTACCGACAGACGGTCGGTCAGAGACACAGCTGGAGGACTTGGAATCTCACAAAGCAGTTACAGCTTCACAAGAGGAGTGTACACTCACAACTGCAGTGGCAATTGTCTCTCAGCAAACCAGGGAACAGGAAGTTAAGCCAGCCCTGGTAGAGACAGAAAGACATGGTGAGGAAATTGGCACCCCAGGACTTGCCGCACGTTTTGCCACATGGAGGAGAAGGGTTACCCAGACAGGGGTCACATGGACCCGAGTAGCCCCCAGCTCATCTGCAGTTGCAGAGCCCACCGGGACAGCCAGGATGCAAGAGGTTAATTCAGCACTGGTGAGCATGAAAGAACAAGGGGAGGGAGCAGGTCACCACATGGACACTGTTGGAGGGCCATTGATAGAGAGTGCAACCGCGGTAGCACCAATGGCTAGTGGTCTATCTACGCCAGGAATTGCCGCTCTGCTCGCCCTGTGGGGCCGGAGGGCTGCCCATGACTTGGCCACAGTGGCCAGGGCAGCCAAAAGCACGCCTCAAAGGATTCTACAGTCTGCAGTCATTGGAAGTGCACCCAAAGTTGCAGAGGATATCCCGGGGAGGGGGTGGTCTTAGTCCCACCAGATTGGTCAGTCAAACCCAATTTGTCAGGACCAGGGAAGGTCCAGTGTACCCCATCAGGGGCAACGTTCTCAAGCTGCAAGGCCGGTCGCCCGTGTGCGGCTGGCACACAGAGGAGTCAAGTCCAGCCGTGGAATCAACCCACAGAGGGACGTCCACGGAGAGATCTGCGCTTGACCCCCAGGAAACAACAGCAGAGATGGAGGGACATCAGTTTGCACCAGTCCAGGTGCCACCCAGCGATGTCCAGTGGGCACCGTTGTGCCAAGAGACCATGGGAGTTTGCCATTCAGCTGGCTTGCGTGACTCCAGTGTCACTGTTACTCTGGTCCGACCTGATATGGCAAGACCAGAGGATCTGCTCCCCGGACCGGGGGTGCAGATGCTCCTGCCAGGTGATGGGCTGCGGCTCACACCGGTTGCCCGTGTCTTTTGTGATTGGGGTGCCGGGTGTGGCATAAGGGAGGAGGGGGTATTGCCTGGGTTAGATGCTGAGGTCCGCCTTGACAATGACCTGGGACATATTACATGCGTGTTTACGGCAGAACTGGCTCTTGTTGCAACGATTACAAGGAGCCAGCGATCAGGAGTGGCACCTGAAGTATCCGCCATCCCCCTGCATTTGAGACCAACAGTTCCAAGGGTCTCTGCGGAGACCAGACAGGTAAGCCAGACTGAGTCGCGACAGTATACTGACTTACCTTACCCTTTACATGTTCCTGGGTTCCCTGACTTTGAGACTAAGTGTGGGGGGCCAGAATTAGGGACAAAGTTTAGGAGGGTGGTGTGGTCTAAGCCCAGAGAGGAGCGCAGGAGGCTCCAGGTGTCCGAGTCTGACTCGGCCAGTGGGTCAGACTGGGACTCCTGGCACCGCGGGCTCTTGTGTGCAGAGCCGGGGTCTACCAGTTTAGATAGGGTTTGGACTGGTAGAAGACAGCTAGGGGTACAGAGGGAGTGTAGGCAACTGTTGTTACACGGGGTCCATTTCATACCACTTGCAGAGCATCGGGGGGCCACTCGCAAGAGAGCTCAGCTGTTGCAGCCTTGCTATGGCCTGCGGGCATCAGGGGCTGTGGCAGAGTTGTGCCACGCCAGGGATGCCTGGCAGCAGGTAGGGAAGGCGGGTGATCATGCGAGGCCAGCCCTGAACCCGTTACAGGTATTAGGGGAACCTTACCAAGGGGTAGCTATAGACATAGTGGGACCCCTCATGATCCACAGTTGGTCTGGCCAGTGTTACATGCTCATGGGGGTAGATTTGTCTACCCAGGATCCTGAGGCTGTGATGCTTGCCACCATCAATGCGAGGGCAGGGGCAGAAGCATTGTTAGAGATTTTTCCTAGAGTAGGTTGCCCTAGTGAGATTCTAACTGATCAAGGGTCACAATTCAGGCATGAATTGTTACAGGGTCTCTGGGGTGTGTGCGGGGTAAAGCACCAGCACACCATCCCTTATTACCCCCAGTCAAACGGTTTATGTGAGAGGTTCAACGGGACCCTGAAGCAGTTGCTTCCGGAAGGTATAGGGATTGAAGGAACAGAGTGGGAGTTTCACTTACAGCACTTGCTGTTTGCATACCGAGAGGTACTGCCAGAATCTACCAGGGTCTCTCCCTTCAAGCTGCTATATGGCCGCAGGGTCCGGGAACCTCTTGACTTACTCTGTGAGGGGTGGAAGAGGAACATTACCCAGACTGATGCGTCTGTGCGACAGTCTGTGGCAGCTCTCAAAGACCAGTTAGAAATGCTTATGGGGTTGGCTCAGGGAGATTCAGACAAAGCAGCAGACTTGGTGTGATTACAATGCCCCTAGCAGCTCATTCATTCCAGGTCAGCAGGGACTTGTTCTGCAGCCCACTCCGCAGAACAAATTAAAGGCTGTCTGGTCTGGACTGGTACCGGGTACCGGTTTTCAGGAAAATGAATGAGTACACCTACAGTGGCGGCCGCCTTTAGTCCAAATCTGCCAGATCCGCGATTTTCAGATTATCCCGGTTATGTGCGGTTTGTGTCGTTTTCGCCCGGAGTGAACTGCGTTATTTTCGCGCTTGTGATATTAGCATTTTATTCTCGCTGTCTGCAATACTGAAATGCCATGTAAAAACTCAGGAGGGCGTTTGCGAGCTGTTGTCTTGGAAGTCTAATACCTTCGCGGTTCAACCAACGTCAGTACACAGTCTGTGTGTGCGTGCGCAGTAATTGTAGATTTGCATATTTAAAGTATACATATATTTGCGGTGCTGTGCTGCTGTACAGTATGTCTAATTTGAAAATTGTTGAAACGCATACAGTAGGCGTGTACAGTACTGTAACAGTGTCACATCTCTGCATACAGTATACAGCGCTCTCCCCTCGCTCAGGATAATTAACTGCACTGCAGGGTATTTCAACTTCTTATCTTCTGTGCAATGCAGTACATCTCTCCCACACCATTCCTTTGAACGTGTGTCTGGTTTCAATCACATTCCTGTTTGACAGCAGAAATTTACTGCGCATGCGCCTGTAACTTCGCCCACCACTGCTTGCTTGCCTGAGTGAGTGACCAAAAAATAAAATTAAGATTTTTTTTTTATTGTAATTTTTTTTTTTTTTTTTTTCTCCACAAGCCTGCAAAAACCATCTTACTGTAGCTTTTGTCTGCGACCCTGTGCGTTTGACTACACATGGTTGATTTGTGTGCTTTTTACGTACTGTATTTGGGGGTGTATTATTATGATGAACTGCCTTTTGAAATTAAAGTATGTCTTTAGATTTGAACTTCATGCGGCTGTCTTTAATTTTTGGAATCTTGCCATTGTGTTTTGAATCCGTCCATAGCCGAGCTTCAAAGCCTCACTGCGCCTGTGTGTGATCCTTTTTCTGATGGGAGCTATTTAGCTGCTTAGCTGCTTACTGCACATGAGTCACCCAACCCCCCCCCTCTCCACAGAGTCGTTAATTTTTTAATCTTGCCATTGTGTTCTTAATCCGTCCATAGCCGAGCTATAGTACAGAACAAAGCCTCACTGCGCCTGCGTGTAATTCTCTTTGAGACGGAAGCTTTGATGCTTTGTTTACGGCAACGTTTTGGAAAATCCCTTCTCAAATTTGATTTGCACAGAGCATCACCTTGATATTCTAATAATAATAATAGCATGTTTTTGTATAGCGCTGTTAGTTACAGTATACGTAGCGCTTTCCAGAGACATTTTGAAGGCACAGGTCCCTCCCTGTCCCGTGGAGCTCACAATCTACTGTATGTTTTTGGTGCCTGAGGCACAGGGAGATAAAGTGACTTGCTTTTTATGTACTGTATTTAGGGGTTGTATTTGGGGGTTTATTGATCAAATTATTATGATGAACTGCCTTTTGAAATTACTGTACTCTACTCTACAGTATGTAATTTCTTTGAATTGCAGCACAACTAATCCTTCATCCCTCCCCCACGCACACACAAACTCTTTTCGACAGACACCACCACAGAGTCATTCATTTTCTGAAGTTAGTCATTGTGTTTTTAACCCGTCCCTAGCCGAGCGTCAATTGCCTCACTGCGCCTGCGTGTACTCTAAGCCTCTTTGAGATAGGAGCTAGCTGCTTACTGTGCATGAGTCACCCACCCCCCTCCTCTCCACAGAGTCATTCGACAGACACCTCCACAAATCATTCATTTTCTAAAGTTAGTCATTGTGTTTTTAATCCGTCCCTAGCCGAGCGTCAATCGCCTCACTGCGCCTGCGTGTACTCTAAGTCTCTTTGAGATGGGAGCTAGCTAATTACTGCACATGACTCACCCAACCCCCCCCCCAACCCTTTGAGGCTTTATTTATGGTAACGCTTTGGAAAATCCCTTCTCGAATTTGAAATGTAAATCTGATTTGCACAGCATTGTGAGAATTGAGAGTAAAAAAAACCATTAACTGATTGATGTTGTTTTGACATTCATTTTTATAGTGTGGGGGTGGGGGGGTGTGGTTGTCAATGATTATGATTACCAGGAATGTGAATAAATATGTATTTTATTTCATCAGGAACAAAAAAATCTTTATTAAGTTCTTCTGGCAGATTGAAATTGGATAAACATTTAGAAAACATTTGTAAAACATGGAGAAACATGAATTATGCACATTTATAAGAATATTATGTAATACTATATATACACTGTAATGTATAATATATGTATACTATACCGGAAGAAGAGATCAGTGTATCTCGAAAGCTCGCACAAATTAAAGCATTTCGTTAGCCACAGAACGGTATCATCTATTTATTTTTTGATTATATATATATATACTATACATATAGTATACTGTACATAGTAATATTATTGTTTCCGTCGTTATCTCGTTCATCATTCCGTGTACAGTACAGTAGTTCATTGAGAGGAGAGGATTTGTGTACATCAATACTGCTGTTTATATACTGTACATTTGACTGTACAAACAGATTAGACTGGACACAACACCCCACCTCCCCCCAGGCCACCCTTTTTTCCTGAAACGACAAGAAAACAAAAAATTAGTGAAGTTACTGTATGTGCGTACTGTATTATGGCATTGTGTGATATGTAGTACTACTTTAGATGGCTGGTGCTGCTTTCTCTGAAAATAAAAAAAATGACCAGTTAGTAGGCAGTTACTGTACTACTGTCAAACTAGTCTACTGTATACTGGAACTACTGTACTGTATACTCTGACTACTGTTAAATACAACTGCTCTCTCTGTAAAGAAAAAACTGTAACTACTGTACTGTACTGTATACTCTGACTATTGGGAAAGAAAAAATCTGTGCCATACTTACCTGTATCATACTGTACTTACAATACTACTGCACAGTACAACTTTCCTGATGCTTGCCCATTACGAGCGATCACAATGGGCAACACAGTCGCAATATGATCTATATATTTATTGCAGCGTTCCACGGTGAGTACATCGTTCCAAAAACTCATTATGCCTTTCAACAACTCGTCCTTTTTGGAGGGTTTTGCCACTTTACGGATATGGTCATTCAGCTGATGCCAGACCATTTCGATCGGATTGAAGTCTGGCGATCTGTCATTGGAAAAAAAGGACAATTAGTTTAAGAGATACAGTACACAGTAAAAACAGTGGGGAAAAAAATGAGACACGGTCTACTGCACTTACTCCGCTGGCGTCTTCACCCAGTTGATACCGCGCTCAAGGATATGCGCTGTTGACGCGGTGTGCTTCGGATCGTTGTCCTGGTAGAAGCGGTGACCATCCGGGAACTCGCGTGTGATATATTGCACTCAGGGACAATGTTGTCTTGGAAGAAAGCTTAATTCATTATTCCTATAGCAAGAAAAGAAAAGGGCTCAAAAAACTGCACAACAGTACAGTACAGTGCATACAGTAAGGCTACACAAGTAAAGTACAGTGCATAAGGCTACATTATATTTGATATATTTTACCTTCAAAGATGACAATGCATCCTGGTCCACGCCTAGAGATGGCACCCCACACATGCAGCTTCACGGGGTGTTTTGGCCGCGGCTTCAAAGATATGCAGCCTTTTTTGTGGAATGCAAAGCTTGCAAATCTCTCCAGCGACACAGTAGACTCATCAGTGAAGATGCAATCCTGGAAAGTCTCCCCACTGTCGATCCATGCCTGGGCCTGGACCACTCTTTTGATTTTGTTTGCGTCCCGTATCATGGGGTACGCTCTGTAATGACAAGGAATAAATAATTTTAGCGGTACAGTAGTTTCCTAAACAACACTTTTACCTCCTGTACTGTCCAGTACTAACCTCACATGTCCATATTTCCATCCAATGCTGCATCTCATCTTCTTTATGCTGGTCTCGGATACAGTGAGATTGTGATTTTCCTGCAGAGTGTATTTGACCGTTAATGCACCCTTCTCATCATTCTCCTCACTTATTTTGTCCACCAGTAGAGTTGTCTCCCTACAATGTAAAGAAAATATATTGTTTTATTAATATGCAGCAATATAAAATTTATATATAAATATAAATATACAAAATATATATACTGTTGTAATATAAATATAGATATACAAAATATATATACTGTTGTAATATAAATATAAATATACAAAATATATATACTGTACTGATATAAATATAAATTTACAAAATATATATACTGTACTGATATAAATATAAATATACAAAATATATATACTGTAGTGATTTAAATATAAATATACAAAATATATATACTGTACTGATATAAATATACAAAATATATATACTGTTGTAATATAAATATACAAAATATATACGGTATACTGTACTGATATAAATATAAATATACAAAATATATATACTGTACTGATATAAATATAAATATACAAAATATATATACTGTACTGATATAAATATACAAAATATATATACTGTTGTAATATAAATCAACAGAAATACCCTTGGTGCCCTTTTGCGGTCTCTGTTTTTTCCGTGTGCATGATAGCTCACGATGCCAGAAGTAGCTAACCAGCATTGGATAGCAGCAATTCGGTGTCCGCTCGTGTACATCTCCTTAATTCGCATTCTGAGCTCCTTGGAAATCTTTTTAATAGGCATTGCTGCGAGTAGAATGAAATACAAACACAAGAATGTATATTCGATGTTTAGTCGATGTGTATTCAATGTGCAGTGAATCCACAAAATGGATGGTGTATTTATACGGTAATGACTCACATTAGAGTACGCCCACTTTCAACACCTGTACCTGGTCGCCATGCATAAAAAGTTACACACTTTGCATAGCCCACCACTCGATGATCTTTATCTGAACTTGCCCTTGTCCAGATACAGTACTGCATTGTGCCACCTGCTTTCATGGAGCAACCTCGATTCTACGGACGCAGGAACCCACTCGCCTCTGCCGTGCCTGTCAAGCAGAAAAAGCGAAAGGCGGTTGCCATTTCCACGCCAAGGCAAAAGCGACAGGCTAAGGCCAATAAAGAAAACCTTCTGCTGACCCCAAAGGCTAAGGGTTTTCATAGACGTCAGCCTTATTATGTCAAGAAGATATACGGTGATGTAATCTCGACGCAAAACGATTGGCAGCCAACCCATCGAACCCGCAGACCACTTCCTCACATACGCTTTGACGACTCTGCCGCCGCTGTCCCGGAAATCTTCAGCCCGTCTTCTCCACCCCTCCTCCTTGATGCTGCCGCCGCCCTCCCGGAAACCCACAGGCCATCTTCTCCAGTTCTATCCGACGACGCTGCCTCTGAAATCCACCGATCACTTTCTCCTTTGCTCTTAGACGACTCGGCTTCTCGCCCTGAAATCCAAAGGTCACTTTCTCCATCCCTCTTCGACGACGCTGCCGCTTCTCCTCTACCGGATATCCACAGGTCACCTCCTCCACTCTTCTTCGACGTTGCTGCCGCTTCTCTCTATGGAACCCCCATCTCATCTTCCGTTGCACCCATCCACCCAGATGTTCACACGCCATGCACAAGAAGCAGCTCGTTAGACCGGATGCTGAATGGGATAAGTGTGTTTCTCCCCGGGAACTCTATTGTGCTAGCAAAGATAGATCTGCTTCTGGAGACAATGCTAAATGTGGAGCAATGGATGCTACAAATGGATAAACGGATGATACATATGGATCAACGGATGATACATATGGATCAACGGATGCTAGATATGGATCAACGGATGCAACATATGGATCAACAGATGGATCAACGGATGAGAAGATAGAGACTGACATAGCGGGCTTACATTATTTCCTCTGTGTAATGCCCCTGTTTCCCCAACGCTGGAGCAGGGGGGTGACATGGATGTGATGAATGGGACCTTCAACCCCCTTCCATCACCAAGTGCACCCCCTCCACCAGAAGATGTAGTGTACATGTATGCTGTTGAGGAGGACATGACAACCCCGTCAGGACCACGCCAGGAGACAACACGGCGACCAAGACTGGAGGAAAGCTTCCTCCCAGATAACCTACCATCGCCCATCACCTCAAGCACACCCGCTCCCAAAAGACCTACAGTCGCTCGCATCGATACAGTGCCCGACATCACCCTGTGCGATCTGCCACCGGCGCTCAGGGAGAAGTATAGGGTGAAGAGTGCTGGTGCACCCCACAAGTATGCCTTGTTACTTTTTAATCACCATGTTCCCTACTCGTTGTACTGCAATTGGGCCTTCAAAGTGAACTACGACAGAAATCGCGTAAAAAAGGCGCTTCCTGCAAATTTAAGAAAGAACATTCTGGATGAAATGCGGCGCTTTTCTCCAATTACAGATCCTGTAATGAAAGGCTTTCGAGACTGCATTAATGGCGTTTTGCGCCATGCAAGGAATCGGCATGGACGGACAATACGGAAGACTTTCTGTAAGACCATACTGTTGTGCTGAACTTTATTGTACTCTACATGATTTGACCTGCTGTACTTAAATAAAGGAGATTTATTTATTTATAAAATATTTTACCAGGAAGTAATACATTGAGAGTTACCTCTCGTTTTCAAGTCCTGGGCACAGAGTAAAACAAAATAATACATGGTTACAAATACAGTTACATAAATGAACAAGGTATACATTATATACAAGACATTGCATGCACAGTTAAAGAAAATATATATTATGAGCCTATGAAACAGTTACAGACCAGATTAAAGTGTGAGACAGCCTTAGATTTGAAAGAACTTAAGCTGGTGGTGGATATGAGAGTCTCTGGTAGGTTGTTCCAGTTTTGAGGTGCACGGAAGGAGAAGGAGGAACGTCCGGATACTTTGTTGAGTCGTGGGACCATGAATAGTCTTTTGGAGTCTGATCTCAGGTGATAGGTACTGCATGTGGTAGGGGTGAGGAGCTTGTTCAGGTAGCTGGGTAGCTTGCCCAGAAAGTATTTGAGGTATTTGAGTATTTGAGATGTTGTTGTGTGTTTATTTTACTTGTATTTATACAGAAATGTTTTAACTTGCTGTCCACACACACAGGACCTGCACAATTCCAGTCCCTGGAGGCCGCAAACAGGCACGGTTTTCAAGGTTGTCCTGTAAACCTGCCCTGTGTGCTGCCCTCGAGGACTGTAGTGGTGCAGGTCTGACTGACAGTTTTGCACACCATCCCACTGTACTTTATATGTTTTTTTAATAAAGGAGATTTTTCGTTTGTATACTGTATTTTATGAATAAAGTTTTTTTTGTAATCACAGGTAAGGCCATGGATGGACAATACGGAGAACTTTCTGTAAGACCAAACTGTTGTGCTGAACTGTATTGTACTCTACATGTTTTGACCTGCTGTACTTAAATAAAGGAGATGTTGTGTGTTTTTTTTTACTTGTATTTATACAGAAATGTTTTAACTTGCGGTCCACATACACAGGACATGCACATTTCCAGTCCCTGGGGGCTGCAAACAGGCATGGTTTTCAAAGGTTACCCTGAAAACCCACCCTGTTTGCTGCCCTCAAGGACTGTACTGGTGCACACTGTTTTGCACACCATCCCACTGTACAGTATATGTTTTGACTTGTCGTTCTTTAATAAAGGAGATGTTGCGTTTTGCTTATTTTATGAATAAAGAATTTGTTTTTAAAACATGTGACTTTAAACCATACTGACTGACATAAATGTTTTCACAAATGTAGCAGTAAACCATACACCTGTTGATGTTTTGAATTGCTGTGCACTTAAAATGTTTCTACATTGTACAGTATTTGTAAATAAATGTTTTTGTAGTTACTCCACCAATAAAAGAACATGTCGATTTGTTTTACATTATTCCATTTGCTCCTTTGCTACTGTAACAAAATACAGTGTTTCTAGAATGTCGAGGCATACTGCACTCTATACTGTAGGCATGCTCAGTATAAGAGTATTAAAAAAAAATAGAAGACACAAACTGTACTGTATGTACTGGCACTATATACTGTAGAAGACACATAATGTATGTGATACATGTAGAATAAGTGCATAATTTTTATTTTTTTCGGTTTTATTACACAGTATACTGTACTGTATATAAAAAAGTATTGTACAGTATACTGTACGGCCGGAAAACATCAGCATACTGTTTCAGGTACAGTATTCTATCCTAATCAATAACAACGGCCACTAAACTGTAGACTCCGGTACGTGGGTTTTTAAATCCGATTCAGTAGGCATTGATTCAGAGGTCATTCCTCCAGAGCAGTTGGTCATCCAGGCTTCAAGAGGACAGCTGATCTCATTAAACTGACTTTTTGGTGGCCTAAGATGAATCAAGATATTTTCAATTTCACTTCCGCCTGTCCTGTTTGTGCCCAGAGTAAAACCCTCCATCATAAGCCTTCTGGACTTCTGCTACCCCTGCCCATCCCTGAACAACCCTGGAAACACATTTCGATGGACTTTATCGTTAAACTGCCAGTGTCCAAAGGGATGAACACTATTTTGGTCGTAGTGGATAGATTTTCAAAGCAGGCTCACTTTATTCCCCTCAAGGGCCTTCCCAACTCGGCCACCTTGGCGGATGTCTTCTTCAAATAAATTTTTAGGCTGCATGGCGTTCCTATCTCTATTGTCTCAGACCGGGGGTCCCAGTTCATCTCGAAATTCTGGCGAGCTTTCTCTCAAAGATTGGGTATCTCCCTCTTGTTCTCATCAGGATATCATCCACAAACCAACGGTCAAACTGAAAGGATGAACCAAACTCTCGAACAGTATCTGAGATGCTTCATTTCCGACTCACAAGATAACTGGGTGGATCTTCTACCATGGGCCGAATTCGCCATTAATTCTTTAAAGAACGAGTCCACTCAGGAGTCCCCTTTCTTCATCAACTTTGGCTTTCACCCCAGTAGCCTCCCTCTCTCACCTTCTCCTTCTGGAGTTCCTGCAGCCGACTCTCACATCACCAACTTGCAAGAATCATGGAAAAAGATTCTCAAGTCCTTACAGTCAAGCAAAAGATCAAAGCTGATCGTCACCGTCAAAAAGGTCCTTCATTCAAGCCTGGTGATCTGGTCTGGCTGTCATCCAAGAATATCAGGCTCAAGTCTCCTTCACCCAAACTGTCCCCTAGATTTTTGGGACCTTTTAAGATTCTTGAAAAGGTTAATCCGGTAGACTATCGCCTCGAGCTTCCCCCTTCGATGAAAATTCCGTCAGTTTTTCACGTTTCCCTCTTTAAGGAATTTGTGTAGAGCCCACATTTCCCGGATCCCTCTCGGAGACCTAATCCAGTGTCCATCCTAGGTCAACAGGAGTACGAGATACAGTCTCTCATAGACTTGCGTTTCTCCAAGAAAGGACTCCAGTTTATGGTACACTGGAAGGGCTACGGTCCTGAGGAACGGTCCTGGGTACCGGCACATAATGTCCACGCCCCAAGGTTGCTTTCCCAGTTTCACCAGAAATTCCCCCTTAAGCCGTGGTTGGATCACTCGGAGATTAATCCTCAAGGGGGGGATACTGTGACGATTCCTTCCTCTTCCTCTCCCTCTCTCCCATCTCCTCTTATCCTTTCTGCCCTTCCCACTCCTCTCCTTCACCGTCTACCTCTCTCCCCTTGCCGCAGCGCGTTCCCCGCAGGTCCCGCATACCCACGCGCTCCCTTAGCCCCTGCTGTAATCCTCCCCGCTCCCTCTCCCCTGCGGTAGCTCCTTTACCTTAACCTGTGGTGCCATCCATCCCATTGCCTCCTCCTCACGTGGTGCCCGCGGCGCGGCATTTCGCACGCCTGGTGACGCATCTGGTGTGCGCGCCCCCTCAACCCACGGGGGACGCGCGTGCATGCTCCTCTCTACCCTTGCTGGCCATCGCACGGGCACAATCCTCACCCGCGTTCCCCTCTGCTTGGCTCCGTCCCCCTCCTGCTGTCTTCCCCTGCTCCGTGCGGGCCGTGCCTGTGTTGCAGCTTGTGCGCGCGCATCCCCAGCTTACAGGGGGCATGCGCACAGACTCTTCTTATCAGGATTCCCCTGTCTCCGCCTCCCAAGCTGTTCAGGCCATTCCCCTGACTGCCCCTTCTGTCTCCTCCTCTTCTCTCCCTGACCTATCTCTAGCTTCTCTCTCAGAAGCATGTGTGAAGAGCTCCAAGGCATTTGGTATGGAATCAGCTTTATTCTTTCTTTATTTGTTATATTTTGCTGTGGATCTGTGGGGGAGTATACTGTGAGTATACTGTGAGGTTTTAGAGGGTTTTGGGTGCTTTTTCAGGTTTAAAAACCGTTTTTGTTTTTCACCCAGAGGCTGCAGTGATTCAACCCAGCAAAGCTACACTGTGGCTGGCTGGAAACTGTAGTCTCAGACCCTCTCTCCTTCCCTACCCCTGGCTGTTTATTTTACTTCTAGTTTCACTTTAATTTAAGCCTGATTTCCTTTTGTCATTTGCAAATTTTGTCATTTGCAAAGCTCTGTGTCTTACTTTAAGACCTTCAATATTGTGGTGTGGTTTCTTGTAAGAGAGAGCGTTAATAAGTGGAGAAAAAAGAAGATTACAGCAGTTTTTTTTTTTTTTAAAGCTGCTTTTTCTTCCCCTCCCTGTTCAGAGATAGTTAATTGGTTCTTAAAGGGACAGTTTCCACTCTGCATCTCTCTCCCTAATCACTATTTTCTCCCCTTACTTACTGCTGCGGCCAAGTTTATTCGAGCATTTGCCCGTTCTTGGCCGCAGCAGTATCCTTGCGCGCGCCGGAGGGTGACGGGCGCGCGCCGAAGCAGCGGAAGAGCGCCCTCCGATCGGGGCGCTCTCCCTACCGCTGCCGGGTCCGCCGGGTCCCCCGGAACCCCCTGCCGCCGTCCCGCGATCGCGAGACACCAGGGCTCCCTCGGGGAGCCCTGGACGCGCGTGCAGGGGGCGCAGGCTCCCGATGACGCGTGACCGCGCGTCGGTGACTCGCGGCACGCCGAGGGGCGGCCACTAGCAAGCCGGGAAATCTCCCGGCTTGCGGATCTGGCCGCAGAGTGATAAAGTGTGTCGGTAGTGTAGAGGCTTATTTTATCATGCCTTAGGGGAATATGACTAGTGCAGTAATGGGGGCCACAACTGGACATCGGACTCCAAAAACTGGGGCCCCTAGGATCAATAACCACAGCCCGAGGCCTGGTCCTTCCAGTGCCCTGGCCACGCCTTCCCCAGCGCCTGTTGTCAGTTTAACCCCTGCAGTCCCAGTTCCAACATGGGCGCAGGTGGCAGCTGCAGGTGTTGACCCCAGCAACAACAACGCTGGGGCCACGCCCGGTGTGAGCAGGAAGCTTGGGGTGAGGTGCCCAATGTCACCTGGCCTTAACATGGAGATCTATGTGAGGGCTGTGGCAGACGTTGTGAGTCCCTCTCCTGTGGTGGCAGCCAGCAAGATGTATGGGAGGGGCATTTTCTTCCTCCGTACGCTGGCTGCCACCCACACCTTGGGGCAGAAAGACATCAATGTAGGGGGGATCTACATCCCTATAGAACCCATGGAGGGGTTAGGCACATAAATCAACCTGTCCAATGTGCCCCCCTCCATCCCAGACAGCTTCATCCGCCCCATAACAAAATCTCCCATAACAAAAATTCTGCTGGGCTGCAGGGATAGAGCGCCGAGGCACGTGCTCTCATTTAGGCGGCAGGTACAAGTGCTGCTGCTGGGGAGCACAGAATCTGTGGAGGGTTCTTTTGGGGTGCCCTACGAGGGCATAACATACGCCGTGTACTATGGCACGGAGGGGGTAAGGTGCTATTTGTGCAAGGAGCTGGGGCACACTCGTAGGAGTTTCCCCAAAGGGAATAGAAATCCCAATTCAGCTCCTGCACCCGCCCCTCCCTCTGCCAAGACACCCGGTGCCGCTGTGCCCACCACAGCGGGGCCCTCGGGAGCCCAGGTCCCTTCTGGGACCACAAGAGATGTCGCTGTCACATCTTGAACAGTGACGTCTGCGCCCACCACAGCAGGGCCGTCAGGGGCCCAGGCCCCCCCTGGGACCGCAGGAGATGTCGCTGTCCCATCTCGAACAGTGACATCTGCGCCCACCACAGCGGGGTCCTCGGGGGCCCAGGTCCCCCCTGGGACCGCAGGAGATGTCGCTGCCCCACCTCGAGCAGTGACATCTGCACCTCTCCCCGGGGAGCGGAGGGAGGGGGTCGCCCTGGAGCGGCCACCCTCTGTTGTCGCTGTTCCCCCTGGGAGGAGACACCCTGTGCCGCTGTGCCCACCGGGGCGGGGCCATTGGGGACCCAGGTCCCCCCTGGGACCGCAGGAGATGTCGCTGCCCCGTCTCGAACAGTGACATCTGCACCTTTCCCTGGGGAGCGGAGAGAGGGTGAGGGGGTCACCCTGGAGCGGCCTCCCTCTGTTGTCACTGTCCCCCCCCCGGGAGGAGACACCCTGTACTGCTGCGCCCATCACAGCAGAGCCCTCAGGGACCCAGGTCCCCCCTGGGACCGCAGGAGATGTTGCTGCCCCATTTCAGGTTGTGACGTCTGCACTTCTCCCCAGGAAAAAGAGGGAGAAGAAAAGAGTCACCCTGAAGAAGTCACCCTCTGTTGTCGCTGTCTCCCCCCAGGAGCACCCTACCCCCAATGTAAGCATCATACAGGGTGCGGGGAAGCGATGGGAGGCTCCCGCTGAGGAGGTAGCGGTACCCTTTTTTGGGGAATCAATCCCCAGGAAGAGGAAGAAAAAAACTAAGAACAAGAGGGTGATTGAGGAAGGCGAGGAGTGTGAACCGTATTACGTTCACCCTCAGAAGTCTCCAAAGCGGAATACAACATCAATTCCGCACAGGGTGGCCCTGTCCGGCCCACAGGTTAGGATTAGCCAGTGTAAGCCGGACCCCATAAATATGCAGTCACCCCCCCTCGAAGATCTGGAGGGAATGCAGGAGGAGGTACCCGGCGTCCCTGGGGTGGAAGATCAAAGTGCTCAACAACATGAGGCTTTGCTCCTAGAAATGGACGTTGGGGAGCCTTCCAACACCCCTCCCAGTTGGAGAACATCCCCCGGGGACTTGTGTTTCGGTGAATCTGCTGCGCCGGACGCAGTTGTCTTCAGGGACTCGGAGGTCAGCCAGGATCCCCCTCCGGCTGTGCCACCTTCGGGTGGCACACCTGAGGCTGAGCCCCGGTTTGTGTCACCGGAAGTAGGGGATGGGCTAGGGCTGACCCCCGTGGTTGGGGGTTTGGAAGATGGAGTGGGGAGGTGGGTGTGGGTGAGGGTGTTTTAGCGAGCACTTCATTTTGCATCTGGGAGATGCCAGATGTGAGCTCTCCTGGTGAGGAGTTTTGGTCGGGCACTTTGTTGGAGGCGATTGCTGGGCTGGACCCTCCCTATGAGGTACTTGCTGAAAAGTGCCCTCCCGCGATTCCCGCGATTAATGCGAACGCCCGTGGCATCCCGTTTGTTCGCATGGTGGTAGAGGAGACCAGGAGGGCACTGTGTGCCTCGTTGGCCCCCAAGGACACAAGGGAGACCGCTACCTCCGCCATACTGCCACCAGCTACTCCTGAACATCCCACCCCAAGGTTGGATGTGGAGGATATAGTGGACCCCCTCGTGGAAACACCGAGGAGGGGACCCACTTTAAGGCTGAGAAAGGCCCCCGCAGGGAAGGGCGGGGATCCTCAGTTTTTCAGTCAAGAGGAACTCGGGGAGTTGGGGCTCAGTGAGGAGTCCCTGCCCAGGAGCTAGATGGTTTCCTGGAGGATACCCTCTGCAAACACGGAACCAGTTGGCCCTTGGAAGGTGGAAGGATGCCTCGGTCATTCTCCACTCTCTCTTAGTATACATCAGGGCTAACCACAAGGCCCAAATCTCTGGGCCTATCCATCTTCGTGTCCTGAAATTTCATAAATTGATGCGAGACCACATAAAAGCTTCTCAGGGTGTAGCACCCTGAGCGCCTGTGGAAAGCAAAACTCCTGATTACCAATGGCTTTGAGCATCGGTACACTTAACGTGAATGGCTGTAAGGATGGGTTTCGCATTTTCCAGGTACTCTCCTTTTTACAGAAGGGAAAGTATTCTGTGAGTTTCCTGCAGGAAACCCATACCACTCCAGAGGCTGAAGCCAGCTGGCATTTGAAGTGGCGAGGCTGTGTCTTCTTTAGCCACCTCACTTCGTCATCTAGTGGGGTGGTGACCCTGTTCTCTGAGTCCTTTCAACCAGAGCTACTGCTTGCCAAAACTGTTGTTCCAGGTCGCCTGTTGCATCTCAGGGTCCGGCACGAGGACTACACGTTTAATTTTCTGAACCTGTATGCTCCTGCCACCGGACCCCTGAGAAGGCAGTTCTTCGTCAGAATGTCTGAGTACCTGGAGACAGTCGACGCGGACGAATACGTGGTGCTTGGGGGTGATTTCAACTGTACCATCGAGGCTCGGAAAGACCGGAATGGTCCGGAGCCACACCCGTGTTCTGCGTCGGCCTTGCGGGAGGTCATCACCCGCTACTCCTTGGTAGATGTTTGGCGAGAACAACATCCTGAGGCATCAACTGAGTTCACCCATGTTAGGGTGTTTAGGGGTGAACGGATGTCCTGGTCCCGGATCGACAGGCTGTATATTTCCAGCCACAGCCTGTCAAGAGCCCAGTCCAGTGCCATTAGGCTGGCGCCGTTTTCGGACCACAATTGTGCGTCCGTGAAGGTGACGCTGCTACCTGCAGCACCCTCGGCCGCATATTGGCACTTCAACAATACGTTGTTGAAGGACAAGTGGTTTGCGACGTCGGTCCGAGACTTTTGGATGGCCTGGAGAGGTTGCAGGTCAGACTTTGCCACGTTAGAGCAGTGGTGGGACGTGGGCAAGGTTCATTTGCGCCTTGTGTGTCAGGAGTACACCAAAGGTGCCAGCGGGCGGCGCGATGCTGAGATCGAGGCCCTCAGGGAGGAGGTACTCGATCTCGAGAAGCGGCTGTCAATGGCAGGAGACCAATACCTGCAGAGTATGTACGTGGAGAGGAAGTGCACTCTCCAGGACATGGAAGATCGGAGAGCTCGGGGGGCGTATGTGCGATCCCACATCCACTTCGGGAGATGGGTCGCGCCTCTTCTACGCGCTGGAGAAAAAGAGGGGAAACCGTAGACATATCACCTGCTTTTTGGCAGAGGACGGTACCCCTCTGACTGACCCAAAGAGCATCCAGGACAGAACTCGGATATTCTATGTAAATCTTTTCTCTCCGGAGTCCATAAAGCCAGATAAATGCAGGGTCTTAAGGGAGGGGCTTCCCACGGTCGGTGAGGATGGAAGGGAGCGGCTTCAGTTACCATTGACTCTGGCTGAGCTCTCTGAAGCCCTCAATCTCATGTCCCGCGGAAAAACGCCGGGGCTAGACGGGCTGACTATGGAGTTCTTCCGGTTTTTCTGGGAGATGCTGGGACCTGATTTCACCGAGGTCCTAGCCGAGGCCCTGGAGACCGGTGAGATGCCCCTTTCGTGTCGGCGGGCAAAACTGTCTCTGCTGCCGAAGAATAGAGATCTCCACCAGATCTCTAACTGGCGACCGGTCTCACTGCTCAGCACGGACTATAAGATCGTAGCCAAAGCGCTTTCGCTGAGGCGCAAGTCCATGCTGGCAGAGGTGATTCACCCCGAACAGTCCTATATTGTCCCGGGCAGGAGTTTTCATGACAACATCTTTCTGGTCCGGGACCGGATGCACTAAGCACAGAGGAATGGTCTATCACTTGCCTTCCTGTCCCTAGATCAAGAGAAGGCGTTTGACAGAGTGGATCACCGTTACCTTATGCAGACCCTGCGGGCGTTTGGCTTCGGCCCACAATTTGTGGACTTTCTTCAGATGCTGTATGCCTCTGCAGAGTGTCTGGTGAAGATCAATTGGTCCCTGACGGCACCTTTTGTGTTTGGTCGGGGAGTACGTCAAGGGTGCCCCCTGTCTGGGCAACTGTACGCGCTGGCCATTGAGCCCTTCCTCTGCCTACTGAGGAGGAGGCTCACCGGGCTGGTGCTGCGGGAGCCCGACATGCGGGTAGTCCTGTCGGCTTATGCCAATGAAGTGCTCCTCGTGGACCAGGACCTAGATGATCTAGAGCGGGCACAAGCATGCCAAGAGGTCTACACCGCGGCCTCTTCTGCTCGGATCAACTGGTCCAAGTGCTCTGGCATTTTGGTGGGTCCCTTACAGGTGAACTCCTTGCCCCCCGCGTTTCGGAATGCCTCGTGGGAGAGCGATACTCTCAAGTATTTGGGAGTCTACCTGTCTGCTGCGGAGGACCCGGCCCCAGAAAACTTCAGTGATCTTGAAGAATGGGTCATTGCTCGTCTGGGGTCATGGGTGTATCTGTCGCGAATGCTTTCCCTTAGGGGAAGAACCCTGGTGATTAATCAACTGGTGGCCAGTCAGTTATGGCACCGGCTGATAGCCATGGGTCCAACCCCTGAATTAATCAACAAGATCCAGAGGAGGTTGATGGATTTCCTCTGGATGGGGAAGCATTGGGTCTCTGCGGGAGTTGTGTGTCTCCCTTTGGAGGAGGGTGGACAGGGAGTGGTGTGTGTCCGCTGCCAGTTACACACTTTCCGCCTCTAATACCTGCAGAGATACCTATTCGCTGATCCTCTCCGCAGTGGTGCCAGCTGGCGACCAGTTTCTTTCGCCAGCTGCGCAATATGAGGTATGACCGGCAACTGTTTATCATCAGGCCCGAGGGTTTAGGTAGAGACCTCTCGGTGCTGCCGGCATACTACCGGGACTTACTTAAGGCCTGGAAACTGGTCTCCGCGACCAGGAAGGAACAGGCGGTGGAGGTTGATTTCCTCGCCGAGCCCCTGCTGTATAATCCGGCAGTGGGGGCTCGGATGTTGGATTCACCCTCTATTTGCCGCCGGCTAATCCTGGCGCAGGTGACCATAGTCAGGGATCTCCTGGACTTTGGTCGGCGAGACTGGGTTAGGGCAGAGGTGCTCGTGCCCCGTATGGGTCTGCGTACTGCCCGCATCCCTCATCGTTTGATCCGGGAGATTAAAGATGCCATCCGGATCTTTGCGTGGAACCAAAGCCATGGCAATCCCCTCGGGCTCCTCTCTCCCCCAACCTCAGCAGGTTTGGGGACATGTCCCCGGCATGTTTCCGCGGTATGCCGAGGAAAGTCCTGTATTCTCTAGTGCACTACCTCGCCCTTATCACCCGCCCAGATACTATTTGGAGGCGGGTATTTCCTGTGAACGAGGGCGAGAGACCCCGGTGGAGGGAACTCTATTCATCCTTGGTTCCCCGTCCCGCCGGGGATTTGAGTTGGAGGGTCCTCCACGGTGCACTGAGCACAGGAGAATATTTGGCACATTTCACGGATTCCCCCACCGCCTGTCCCTTTTGTGGTGAGCAGGAGTCCGTATATCACATTTATTCGAGTTGCGCCAGACTGCAGCCCCTCTTTTCCTTCTTGAGGAGCCTTCTCGTGCAGTTCTGGCTAT
The DNA here is from genome assembly GCF_040206685.1 of Ascaphus truei. Taxonomy (NCBI): domain Eukaryota; kingdom Metazoa; phylum Chordata; class Amphibia; order Anura; family Ascaphidae; genus Ascaphus; species Ascaphus truei. The sequence continues at coordinate 100,891,694 of NC_134483.1, read as the reverse complement.
ACTTCTCCCCTCATCTTTTTATTTTTGGGTGCCCAGTGTCCCAGAATGACAAGCCTAGGGATCTCCTGGTCAACCTGCTCCTGGCATTGGCTAAGGTAGCCATTTGTAAAACCAGGAGGCAGTGTTTGGAGAGGGGGGTCCCAACTAACATCGTGGTCATGTTCCGGGCGCTGGTGCACTCCCGTATTCGGGCAGAGTACTCGTACGCCGAGTCTACTGGGACGGTTTCAGAGTTTGCCTCCCAGTGGGCGTTAGGCGGGGTGCTCTGCTCGGTATCCCCCATCAAGGGTTCTTTAGAGTTAACCCTTCTGCTTTAAGTGCACTTCAACAGTGCACTTGTTGGTCTTCTTTTGAATATTTGTTTGACTGTTTTTTCTTTGTTCTACTTGGCAACAAGTAGAATTGCTGTTCAACTGAATTGGCTGGCTTTGCCGGCCAATCAGTTTTAAACCAGATCAAAATAGACCCACTTCTCTCTCTACTCCTCCCCTCTCTGTCATTGGTGCACCTTCCTTTATAATCCCTGTCTGTCCACCTCTTCCTCGCTCTGCATAGTTCCTGTTTTCCTGTGTGTACCTGACCTATGCTGTGCTCCTGTGTTACTTTGGATATCCCTGGCTTTGACCCCTGCTTACCCCTGACTATTCTGCTCTCTCGTATCCCTCTGAACCCTGCTACGCATACGACTCCGCTGACCTCTGGCTTCCTATGACCTGGCTTGCCCTCTGACGACTCTACCCTCTGGATCCCTGAACATCGGCAAACGGACAAGACTACTCTCACGGACAAACCCCAAGCATTGCAAGTATACACTAACAATTCTTCCAACAGGCCCAGCAACGCTATACCACACTCCGGGCTTGCTCCAACTGCTGTGGTTGTGTGGTATCATACCGTTCCCACCTCAGAACTGGGGTCTAGCTTGGTCTGCGGGCATACAGGCGTGACATTCTGGCCTCGTTGTGCCATCAACCACCGTGTGCTATCATGCACACGGAAAAAACAAATAATAAACGAGGACACCAAGTGTAACTAATGTGTAAGTATATGTATAATATATATATAACTATATAATACAATTTTATACAAATTTTTTTTTTTTTGGTCGTTCACTCAAGCAAGCAGTGGTGAATTTACAGGCGCATGCGCAGTAATCATCAACTAGCTCCCACCTAAAAGAGGATTACACGCAGGCTCAGTGAGGTGACGCTCGGCTACGGACGGATTAAAAACACAATGGCAAGCTTCAGAAAATGAATTACTCTGTAGAGGTGTCTGTCGATAAGAGTTTCAAATCCTTGAGCGAGCCTTGTATGTGTGCATGGGGGAGGGGGGGGGGCACAGGGTACAGCTGCATGAAGGATTAGCTGTGTGTGCAGCAGTTCAAAGAAATGACATAATTTCAAAAGGCAGTTCATCGTAATAATATGATCCCTACACCCCCAAATACAGTACATAAAAAGCACACAAATCAACCATGTGCAGTCAAATGCACAGGGTCGCAGTCAAAATCTACAGCACAGATTGAATATCGTAATATCAAGATGGTTTTGGCAGGCTAGTGGAGAAAATAAAAAAAAATGAGGAGAATTTTTTTTTTTGGTCTCTCACTCAAGCAAGCAGTGGTGAATTTACAGGCGCATGCGCAGTCATCATCAGCTGTCAAGCAGGAATGTGATTGAAACCAGAAAGACACACATTCTAAGGAATGGTGTGGGAGAGGTGTACTGCACTGTAGAGAAGATAAGAAGTTGAAATACCCTGCAGTGCAGTACATTATCCGGGGGCGAGCGAGGGGAGAGCGCTTTATATGCCGAAATGTGATACTGTTACAGTACTGTACACGCCTATGCGTTTCAACAATTTTCAAATGAGACATACAGCACTGCAAATACATGTATTCAGTAAATATGCAAATTTACAATTACTGTGCGCGCACACGCAGACTGAGTACTGACATAGGTTGAACTGCTAAAGTATTAAACTTCCAAGACAACAGCTCACGAATGCCCCCCTGAGTTTTTAGACGACATTGCAGTATTGCAGACAGCGATAATAAAATGCTAATATTAGGAGTGTTAAAATAACGCAATTCACTCCGGACCAAAAAAAAAACGCACCTGCCCGCGATTATCAGAGCGCCGCGGATCCGGCCGCATTAGGATAAAGGCGGCCGCCACTGTATGTAGTCCCAGCTCGGAGCCTCTTCCTATTGGCTGCCACTTCGCACGCTATCTCCTGCGCATGCGCAACTTGGCAATGGCCGCCGGCTCCTGCACTCTGTGCATGATGGGACTTGTAGTCCCTGTGAAACCTTTCTGATAAGGCCCACCCTGCAGCTCCTATTTGCACATGCGCAACTACACTGTGCATGCAGGACCACAATGAAGATGGCAGCACCTTGCTACAGACGCCGCCGGGAACTCCCGGTGACTCGATTGCTAGAACACCCTCTGCTGCGCAACCTGCATCTCCCCAACATGATGTGGAGGTCCCCCCTGCTTAACGGATGTAAAGGGGCCCACGGGGGGAACCCGGCTACATAAGAAAAGACTGGTTTTGATTCAAGACGGTTATAATGGAAATCTATGGAATTTCCGTAATTAACATTGGGGTTGACAAAGTGAAAATATGATGCAAGGAGGGGGGAGGTCTTACATAACAGCCCTGGGATCTAAGCAGCCATTTTAAGTCAGCATCCATCTTAGGTGCCTCATATTGTCATCCATTTTGCCTATTGTCTGTATGAAAGTTGGAATGGAAGTTTAGTTTAAAGACACACATTTTTTTTCTTTTTTCTGCTCCTAAAGTTTTAAGTGATAACAAGCCTTTCAGCTAAACAACAAGACCTTGAAGATGGGAGAAAAGCGCCAATGTTATGAAAATAAAAGATAGATAACAAGCACGTCTCGCATTCCGAGGGAGGTTCCCATGGTTATGTACACCCGTTCTCAGAAATCTCGTATATAGAGAAAAGGTCACCTGCCTGTATAAGGAATATTACCTGAGTCATTTCATTTTTAATATGAATCTCATAGTTATGCTATTAACTCAATGTGTCCATATTCATATTTTGTTTATCTTATATGCTTATGTTGTGACGCACACGCAACCTCGTATAGGGGGCGTGGGCTTAGTATTTTGGGTATAAATAGGGCCTGTATGCCAGTATTTAGTTGGGGGAGTTTTATTTTGAAACTTCCTTCTATGTGTGCACACGTACACTGAAATAAACTTATTTGTTATTCTGCAAATAATCCTCAGATGTCTCTTATTTATTCACGCTTTACACAGATGGCGCTCCGAATAGGAACCTAAATATACCGGAAACTGAGCACCTGAAAAAAACACTCCTCGGTCACTCAAACCTGAGCGCTCATAAGAATCAAGGTAAAAGGCACCTTTTTGAGGAAAGCCTGAGTTTAAGAAGTTGTTTTGAGTGATGTGTAGAGAGATGTGTTTTGGAGGGTGTCTCAATCTGGGTTGACGGGTTACCTAGCAGTTTCAAATGAGTTTATTTGTCTGTTCCTGTATCCATTTTAAAGTGTTATAGATGTTACGTTTTTGTAGGGACTAAGGTGAGAGTCCCGTTAAAAGTTTTGGTGTTTTGGTGATGAAGGTGAGTGTTTGTATGCTTAAGGGATTGTTTTCAGATTGTCCTGGGTTTTGATAAATATTTTTTGTTGTCTGAGCAGGAAGGGTCCCGGATTGTACAGTTGCTCTGTCTTGTCATTAACATACCAAGTGAGTTTATTCATGGATATCTGTTTAGAAGGTCTTATCTGTATTCATGTTATAAAAGTATAAGGTTTATCAGGACTCCGTTGGACCCGCTGAGGTAATTCAAGTTTTTTCTTTGGTATAGTTATGGTGAAAAAATATAATAGGGGAACAATCTTGTGACAGGTCCTTATTTGCATATTTACACTATTCAGAACAATAACATGCCAAAAGAGTTGTACGCAATCAGCTTGCGCTGATTATTGTATCAGGAGTATTGTACAGGTCAATTAAATGTGATTACTGTAGCAGGAGAAAAATGGGAAACCAAAGTTCTCAAAATTTTCCGTTAGAGGTTGTGTGTCTGCAGACAAAAATAATAAAGAATGGATACAGAGAACAAAAAGAGACAATATAAATATGTTTTGTTGGCCAATGAAAATATACATGCAAGTTCAAGTGAAAAAACACATGCAAGTCCCAGTGAAAAACACGCCACCCCAAGGTAAAATAGGTTGTTTGCAATAAATTACTATGGAAAGAAGCGTGAACCTATGGGCAGCCGCACCGGTTTTCTTATTCGTAAGAATGCGAACGCAAGGGCTCATAGTGGAACCATCTAACTTTCAGTAATCCCTGTGTGTCTATGGCAGTATAAATCTTTGGATTTTATGAGGTTTTTGTGGCTAAAGTCAAGTATGGCGTGACCGGCTGACTGAAGCGGCCGAAATCAGGTGTGCACGTATCAGCTTTTCCTTCCATTTCCCCACAAGCAATAAGTGGTTATAAATCATTTCCTGATATAAACTCAAGTTTCGGTGCCAGCAAGTAAAATTGTTGTGCCCTTAATGGAGAGTTGCCAGATGGATTTGATACCCTAATGAATTTTTCCTGAATGATTACCTGTGTGAAAGATAAACCATGCTAAGTATCACCTGTGTACACAAATCACCATCCAAGAACTTGCAACTACTTACAAAAACATGAATATTATTTGCTCACAATGAAGTCTAAATTTTTAAAAGGTTTTAAAAGGTGTACATCAAGTATAGAAGGATTAAAGAATGCGGGAAAGAGAGGGCATATATTCAGCTCTGTCACTGGTGAAAGTTTAAAGTGTTTATTCGTTTTGGCCATGCGGATAAGTTTTTTAAAACCAGGAGATACAGTATTCTTTTTTCCTTCTGCTCAAATGTCTGCAAGAAAGAGAATCAGAATAGTAGCAGCACAGATCGTGCCCCCACCTTTTTCTCCAGCTCGAGGAATGTACCAAAAAGATAAAGTTAACTCAAAAGCCCCGGAGTTATTTGTTCGTTATTTTTGTGATGTTGTTTGGCTGTGTATGAGAGATGTTTTTGTATTGTGGTGTTCTGTATTGTGTGTAACCAGTAAGAACACATTTCAATTTTATTTCTATAGGATTAGGATATGTTTGAGAATATTTTGTGTTTAAATATGCGGGTAAAAGCTCATAATCATTGTTTGAATTATATATTGTATTGTATGTCCTTATGTATATAACGCCATTAATGTGCATAGCGCTTCACAGGAGTGGTGCACGACATTATCAAATGGTAAAGGTAATAGGTCATGGAAAAGTGATCCAGACATAAAAGTAACATTAAGGAAGAGAAGTCCCTGCACTGAGGAGCTTACAATCTAATTGGTAAGTAGGGAGAGCATACAGAGACAGTAGGATTTGATAAGAAGCCAGGAGAGGAATTTTAGGAGGGGAGACGCAGAATCAGAGTTTAAAGAGTAGAGTGATTCTGGCAGCAGCGTTTAGGATAGATTGTATGGAAGACAGGTTCTCACCTTCTGGCAGGAAGGCGTGATAGCAGGGGATTACATTAATCAAGATGGGAGAGAATGAGGGTCTGAATCAGAGTTTTTTTTACAGTTGAGCAACAGAGGAACAGGTGTATCTTTGTGATATTGTGGAGGAAAAAGTGACAGGTTATAGAAATGTTTTGAATGAGAGAGGAGAATATGAGAGAGGATTTGAGTGTGACCCCTAAGCAGTGTGCTTGGGCTGCTGGATGAAAGATTGGACTTCAATAGTAATGTGGAAGGAGATAATAGGGTCAGGTTTGGGAGGAAGTATAAGGAACTCTGTTTTTGCCATATTAAGTTGAAGGCGAAGGAGGGCCGTCCAGGATGAGATAACATAAAGACATTCAGAAACTGTGGTTTGTACAGCAGGTGTAAGGTCAGGGGTTGAAAAGTAAATGTGTGTGTCATCAGCATCAAGGTTATATTTAAACCCAATAGATGTTATTAGGTCACCTAGAGAGAGTGTGTACAGAGAAAAGAGAAGACTGTTGTCCACAGAGGCAAATGCTTCAGAGAGGTTGAGTAATATGAGCAGAGAGTAATGACCTCTGTCTTTGGCAGCATATAGTTCATCAGTTATTTTAGGGAGAATTGTCTCCGTGGAGGGAGCAGTGCAGAAGTCAGATTGTAGCGGGTTAAGGAGAGAATGGGTGTTGAGAAAATGGAGCAAGCAAGACAATACAAGACAAGTTCAGTAGTTAGAAAGACAGGTAGGATCAAGCTTGCTATTTTTGAGTCATGGTATAACTGTTGCATGTTTGAAGGAGAATGGAAATGTATCAGAGTAGAGGGAGAAGAGGAGATCAACAGTGATGGTGACACTCTCTTCTGATACAGTGGAAAAAGAGTCCAGGAAAGCAGGAAGCGAAGTAGGATAGAAGGAGGAAAAAGAGGGAATGTTTTGATGTATTGATTTCACCTTTTCCTTAAAATAGTCAGCAAAGTCCTGAGGTGAGATGAAGGAGGAGTTAGTGTGGGTTAGACTTGTGTGTGTTGATTAATGGAGAGAAGTAGGTTTGTTTAGCTTGAGAAAGGGCAGAAGTGAAACAGGATAGCATAAATTTGTAGTGAAGGAAGTCTGTGAAAATATGAGAGTTCAAACAGAAGGCATTAAAAGGAACGAGTGGAGGTAGATAGCATTAGTGTGTGGGAGATATAACCTCCTCTATATAAAAGTCCCGTTATTTAATTTTTGAGAGGCCATCAAAAATGTAGTTCTTAGGGCTCTGGATAAAGCTCCATGTATCCAAACTTTAAGTAAAAGTTTCAATCCAATAATTATTATTTTGTTTATGAAGAAGCCGTTATCTTATCTGTTCAGGGTCAATTGGCGAAACGCCCAGAAACAAGATGGCTTTTTGCCCGGGAACAAGCTTTGAAAAATTATTATTTTTTCTTTAGTCAAATGTGGAGTGTCTTTAAAAATATAAAGCTGACCCTGTGCTCAGTACTGTGAAAAGAGATTATATAAAGCAAAAAATTAGTGTGAAGTCTTATACAAAATCATTTGTCTATTAACTGAATATGTGATGTATTTTATAAACTTTTAATCATTTATTTTTTCCAAAGGTGTACATAAGCAGTGGTTATTGTCAAAATTGCTGTGTAATCTAGAATGGTTTGCCAGGAAGGGGTGAATTGGGAGTCACCTCTCATTTGTGGGTGTGTCTTGTGCATAGGGTTAAATACAGGGGATACATAGTTGCAAAAGCAGTTACATAAGTGAACAAGGTATACATTATATACAAGGCATTTCAAAATTTTAGCAGAATAGTTACAGTGGAGTGTTTGGTTAAAAGCCAGATTGGGATTGGCTAGGGAAATTTGTATGGGTAAAATAATTACTTAATTGGGGGTGAATATTTTTTCCATGACTGTGGATAGTATTCGGAGAAGAGAGATTGACCTGCAGTTTGAGATAGGGTTTTTTGTCCCCACTTTTGAAGATTGGGACAAACTCTGGCAGTTTTCCAGGTCTTAGGGATTTGGCCTGCAGACAGGATAGAATTAACTATGGAAGCAATTAGTTTGGCAATGGCTGGGGCATCAAGTCATAGGAACTTAGATTGTAGCAAAGTCAGATTCACATTTGCTACTTAGTTTTAATTTGAGGAACATTAATAGGGGATACCTCTGTCTATATGCGGATGCTAAAACAGGAGTAAACACATTGATCCAAGAATTTATTCCTAGGTATAAATTATCTCCCTATGAGACACTTATGGGATGACTTATGACTATCAGCAGTCCAAAGGAACGAATTAAAGACCATGTTATTGGTAATAAAATAATAAGTCTTATATGCAACTAATACATTTTGTTGAGTCTCTCTAGGCAAAGTTGAAAGTGCACCTACTCGAGACGGGGTTAATAGTCAAATATTTCCTACGCAAGCATGCTCTTCATCCCAGATGAAAAGGCCTATACTAACCACCAATACAGCAATTAAAGTGGCAGAGTTCTTTTCCTGGACCCAAAGCACGTAAAGCTTATTCCAGCTCCACCACAGATCAAAGTCACCTAAAGCACAGCCGCATCAAGTTAACGTTTTCAAGGGTAAAGAAACACCCTGACAGTTAACCCCCGAGGAAAATAAGACACCAGGCTAAGGCCCGGTCTTAATCAGAACATTTATTTTCACTTTTCTTCTTTCAAAGACTCAATATTTTTATTTTTAGAGTATGTTTAAGTTACAAATTTAAGATGTATGTACAATTGGGCCTTGATGGGAGGATTGGTTTCCTGGAAGCATGGCTTGTGAATGCTCTTGTATGTGTTTTGGCAGTACTCATCACTCTCTATGCATGTGTCTTGTGCAGCAAAACTTTGATCCAGAAGTGTGTTGCCACAAGTAAAGTATCACAAGCCAGCCATTTTTGACCATCACAGACATTTTTTGTTCTGTTTTTCTGAGTGAATGATGTATATAGTGCGTGCAAGGGTGATGATCATGCATTCGCTTCCACAGATACCAACCCCCTTCAATTCTCAGTAATAGAATGTTGTGATGATTCTGAAAATATATGACGATAGAGATAGAGACCATTTCCTTTATCTAGCAACTGCTTACCCAAAGAAAGGTTGCTTGCATAAAATAAGGTTTTTAGTATTATGTGTATAATTTGTGTATTTTCCTATTTTGTAAGCCAGCCTCTTTAAAGGGTGTATCACACACTAGGAACAAGAATCAATTTATGGGTCAAGGGTCTCCACCAACCAATGAAACCTGTATAAGAATGTATGTTCAGTCAGATAACAATTTACAGGAAGGATGTGGCCTTAATTTTGCAGTTTGTAATTTCATCATTAAACCAAGAACAGGTTCAGACTAGGTTTATGGCCTTACAAAACAGAATTGCTTTAGACTACAGTATGTTTTAGCTTCAAAAGGAGGGGTATGTGCCCTAATTAAGGAACAATGTTGTGTTTTCATTCAAGATCAGTGTAGCAATGTGCAGCATGAACTAGATGAAATAGAAGAGATTCAAAAGAGGCTTAGAAAGGGAGATGACACAGAATATCACCCATTGGTGTTAGGTGAATGGCTTAGATCACTTGGAGAAAAAAACTTATGAATGCTTTGGTGTGTGTGGGGGTGTTACTTGTTGTCATATATGTGTGGGTCACGTGTTGCAGAGGTATGATCCAAAAATGTGCTACCCCCTCCTCCAATCTGATGCCACTCTTTGCAGATGCCAGAAACAGCAGTCCCTTGAAGAAAGAAGATGCTGATCACAGTTTTTCAACTCCAAAAGACATGTTGGGGCCACAGCGCCATACGAGACTATGACTACATTTGGCATGCACCTCTTGCACTGTCTAATACCCTCAAGCATTATCGGATAATGGAGATGGAGCACCCCTGTGCCTCCCAACGCGTTTCTGGACTAAAATCATAACCTTAATTCTCAAAAGCCATATTTTTAGAATAAAAAAGGAGGGAACTGACAAAGTGAAAATATGATGCAAGGAGGGGGGAGGTCTGACATAACAGCACTGGGATCTAAGCAGCCATTTTAAGTCAGCATCCATCTTAGGTGCCTCATATTGTCATCCATTTTGCCTATTGTCTGTATGAAAGTTGGAATGGAAGTTTAGTTTAAAGACTCCCATTTTTTTTCTTTTTTCTGCTCCTAAAGTTTTAAGTGATAATAAGCCTTTCAGCTAAACCAAAAGACCTTAAAGATGGGAGAAAAGCGCCAATGTTATGAAAATAAAAGATAGATAACAAGCACGTCTCGCATTCCGAGGGAGGTTCCCATGGTTATGTACACCCGTTCTCAGAAATCTCGTATATAGAGAAAAGGTCACCGGCCTGTATAAGGAATATTAGCTGAGTCATTTCATTTTTAATATGAATCTCATAGTTATGCTATTAACTCAATGTGTCCATATTCATAGTTTGTTTATCTTATATGCTTACATAGTGACGCACACGCAACCTCGTATAGGGGGCGTGGGCTTAGTATTTTGGGTATAAATAGGGCCTGTATGCCAGTATTTCGTTGGGGGAGTTTTGTTTTGAAACTTCCTTCTATGTGTGCACACGTACACTAAATAAACTTATTTGTTATTCTGCAAATAATCCTCAGATGTCTCTTATTTATTCACGCTTTTCAAAGTGTTCACAAACTTTTTCTCACCACTGTATATATTATACATGCTGCATATTAACTACAAATCATAATTGTATGATGTATTGGATCTATGATTATGATAGACCGGTATCTAACTCACATGTTTTTAATTTCAATGAATTAATAGTGATGTCTTAGGTGGGCGCTATATTAACTAACCACCAGAACTAATATTTATTGCTCCTTGAGGAAGCACCCTAGTGGTGTGAAACACATGGGAGGACCAGTCTAGGACATTTTTCTGTTTTTAACGTGCCTATGACCTAATAAAGCCATTTATTTATTTATTTTATTCCCGTGCCTCTTTTTCCTAATTTGCCTGCAGTGCTCCGCACTTTTCACTCTTTTTGCCCATCTACCTATACAAAAGAATGCTTTCAGAGACTGATCTATATTCACATTCACATTCAGATGCATCATTGCAGGTCTCATTTTGATTGCTAGCCGCCACATACTGTAGGAGACTGCTTGCACCGGAGACCAAAGGTCTAATGAATGAGGAAAGCACAGGATATTTGCCCACCATATAAACTATATTCTGGGTAGGTGCTATACCTTGAGGATGTGTTTTTGACTTAAGTATCTATCTATGCAATAAAGATTTGTTTCACATATTGAGCTCCAAGGAGCCTGACTCGATTCTCTTGGAAGCACAGGACAGCAGTTCCAATATTTTAGATAGTATCTCCTATTGAAAAAAGGAGCCTGTTAGTTTACTGTGGTCATCATTAAAATTGTAGCCAGTAGCACAAAAAGGTAATTGCTGCCAGATTTATATTCCGAGTCTGTGACTCTGTTTCTTTACAGTGAGGGTGATTCCTTCAACACCAGTTTAAAAGCTGCAGTCCATTCCTAAGAGGACCAAAATAATGCAGTGGCAGAGTTGCATCTTGGTAACTTACACATTTATGTACAATATTCAGAGACCTAAAAATATTTGGAAATAATTTTTTAAATTAGAGGATAGACATGGTCAAATGAAGGAGGAAAGTTTCTGAGTGATCAGGTCACTGAGGTCATAATAGGACAGTCATTCAGCATTTTCATAGTCCATGTATATTTCTAATATATGCTTGGAAAATAATCCACAGACTAGGACCAGGCCCAGGCCCAAGAGGAGAGGGAGAGGGGGAATGGAGAGAGAGACACATACAGGCATAGAGTGGATAAAATGGGAAGAGCATGAGACAGGAGAAGAAAATACACAAGAGTAACATGGGAGAGACACAGAATTGTGAAATATAACATTTATTATCTTAAAAAGAAACAAAGGTTAGTTTCCCAAAAACATAAATGTGATGGTAAGGGGGTAACCAGGCTCTTAATAAAGGTCAAGCCCTGTTTTTGTTACCTCTGATCCGAGTGTAAGGGTTCAAGAGTGTCAGCTCTTGAGCCCAGTATCTGAATATGCATAACTTGTAATTTGCGACAATAAAATTTTCTGTGTTTGTACCATGCCTAGATTGCCAGTGAGCAGGCATTGCTAGGGCACGAGTTTCAAGGGGGGTTTGCAAAGAAATTGTTGTTAGAATGTGCCTAGGTAGTTGGGGTTCGGAGTTGTCGGTTCCCTTAAAATGGAAACAAAAGAAAACAGCGCACAACGCCAAATAGTGAAGCAAATTTTACAATATATTATCAATTAAAGGGGTAATAAATCTGCGTACATAATAAAGGTTGGTAAAGTGCATTTAGTGTGTTTCACACTGATTACCACTCGGCAGCTGTTGTCAGGAGAGTCTGGTGCTTGCTTCTCTCAGGTAGTGCCACTCCGTTGGTTCTGGGGCAGGGTTCTTATCTGGACTTCTCATCCGTCGGTACTTTGCTCCCAAGGGAGTTTCCCTTTAAGCAACCAGGCTCCGATGCAGGTATTGGTGCTCAGTGGGACCACTCAAGCTTCCAAGCCGTCTGGAGCAGCTCATGTAGCTCAACAGATGAATCCTCTGCACGGAGGTTAAACCGCAGCTTGCAGGGGCACACTCGGCGTGCCACGATGCCGCTCCATCGCGGGACGCTGCGTGATGACGTCACTGTCTCCGCAGCAGTGATGGAATCGGCAGGAAGGTAAATAAAGTCTTGCAAAGTCTCTCAAAAAGGCCCAAATCAGCACACAAGAATGATAATAGCAGGGCAAAGCCAATAAATAGGCAAATAGCAAATATAAGGCAATAGAAATATGTCATATGACATAACAATCAAGGAAATTATTTATATTTTCAGTGACCAGATGTAACTTGTCATATTTAGCTGCATTATTGTAATCAAAGACCAAACATTGGTTTCAGCAGTCTTTCTGGAATGTAACAAGTTAACAAAAAAAATGAAGACACAACACTTTAAAGTATCTGATTGAAATAAAGTCATACTCCAAACTCTAGTAGTAACAAAAGCATGTTTTCTAACATACTTTAGTATGTAGAGTTCTAACATTTAAACAGTGCAAAACTAAAAAAGTCACAAGTGGTTATATTATGTCCAATATAACTTGTCTAACTACACGCATCAGTGCCGGAAGCCCTCTATATTACATGTGGACTGAAGCACTGAACTGGATTCAATCCCATGGCTCAATACCTTTATTTGGCACCAATACACACACATCATCAATAGATGAAAGAAATATTCTGAATTCACATTTTATTGAAAGTGGCAGCAGTCCTATACATCCCACACTACACTACTAAAGAAGCAGCAAGACAGCCAGTAATAACATTACACCAATCATGGTTTCAATGCACAAGCGCAAGCATACTGTATTAGAACATACAGTACTGTACAACAGAGCTCTAATTCCCCCCCCCCCCTTGCGTGTAACAACATTACCCTAACTTTAAGACCACAAAAATCCTCAGAGGGTCTTGTCAACACTTTACACAACTCAGGCCTCAATCTGCAAATAACCCAGCTTTTCCCCCAATAAGATTAACAACAACATTTATCCCAACGATAATTTTTTTTTTTAATAACTTAAATTGTATTGAATATTTCAAACAGGAGATACAATACACAATACAGGCAATTCTGAAAGTGTTCTCAGCTGTAAACAGTAATATAAATCATAAGATGATTCCCGACCTTTCGGGCCCTACTTAGCCGGGTTATTCCGGATGGAAAAGAAATAATAATAATAACGGGAAAAAAAAAAAAAAAAAAAGAGGGGAGGAGGGAGGGAGAGGTAGAGTAGGGACTGGATATGGGGAGGACATCAATCTGGGTAACAGATCGCCGCTTGTCTCGCATCTTCCTGGACAGATCGCCTCTGTGGTATTCCTATTTGTGTATCTGTATACTCAACCTACTTTGTGTTCCCGCTCCTAAAGGAGAACGCATCTATATCTATCATAGCCAGATTGTGTTACTCTCAAACCCGGGGATATCTGTCTGAGCTAAGGTGTCCAGACTTTTAGGAAATTGGTGCTAGTGTTGTTAAATAAACTCATCAACTTTTCCATCTGGCAGATAAACCACATTTTATTCCGAATTTTTGAGATGCTTGGAATATCGGGGCATTTCCATAATGATGCGATCTCGCTCCGCGTTGCTATTGCAAAATGTGCTATTAATTTATTGTGTGCTTTGGATAGACCCGTTAATGGTTTGTTCAAGAGGAACAGCCATGGGTCTGGGGGAATAGTGAGGTCAAAGATCCTCCGTATCCAATTTCTAATTTCGTCCCACAGTGGGGAGATCCGCGGGCAGGACCACAGCATATGTAACAGGTCGGCCGATCCCCCGCACTGCCTAGGGCACAGCGGGGAGGATCCCGGCACGAACTTGGCTAATTTCATTGGGGTGAGTTACCACCGCATTAAAACCTTATATGCGTTCTCCTTTAGGGGGCTATGCACTAGCTACGAAATTTCGCGCCAGGCTGAAAAACATTAGCATGTCCGATAAAAAATGAAGCCGGCGGCGTTATTCACTAAGGCCCTGAACCCATTTTCTATCTGACGTGCCCAAAACTGGCTTATCGTGCGTGCATGTTTTTTTCCCTCTGCTATCGCACTTAAAGTTCCCGTACGCTACCTGATAGAAAAAAAGCCGCATGTAACATTTGCATGGAGATTTGCCATCTCCATGCAAGGCTGTTACAGGCGATCGTACACTAAATAAATAAATTTTAATAATAAGGTACATGAGCAGGGGGTCTCAGAACCTGAACCGCATTGGTTTCAGATCCGAGGACCTCCTACTTCAGGAGTTACAGGCCCCGTTATGGGGTGCCGGTATCCCCTGCACTTTAAAGCTCCCGCGTCACGTGACCGGGACATTTAAATTCTGCAGGGGATATCGGCACCCCATAAAGGGGCCTGTATCTCCTGAAGTAGGGGGTACCTGAGGCTGAAACCAATGCGGTTCAGCTCAGGGGACCCCCTGCTTCAGCACACTATTATTAAAATTTACATTATTGCAGCTACATTACCTTAGCGGATAGCCGCTAAAGCAATGAAGGGGTTAAGGCACATTAGCATGTTTATTGGGGACAATTGCCCCCAATAAACAACACACATCCCCCCCACCCCCTAACACATACAGTACTGTAATGGGCAAAATTACTATTATCAACATATGGATAATAATGCATTTGCCCATTTTAAATACATATAAATTACAATAAATACATGCAATATATATGACACTTACCTTTTACAGGCACCCACGATGAAGGCCGTCTTCATCCTCATCTTCTTCCTGCCCCTGCTCCTACGGTGCTGCAAATCGTGCACAACAATCACAATAGCCAATGTAATGTCCCCTAACCCCTTAATCACCATAGCGGTTAATAACCGCTACAGGCATTAAGGGGTTAACCCACCCTCACCCACCACTCGGGAGGCCTACATACCCTCCACCACTAACCCCCCACCCCGTGAGGCCTAACCACCCTCACGCACTACCCAGACGGGGGGGCCTACCCACATACCCTTGGGGCCAATACCCCCTCCCCCCGCCCCCAGTACCCACAATAAAAACAACACACAGCCCCACAATAAACATCATTCTATTTATTAAATACATTACCCACCCCCTGTGCCCCCCCATAATTACATGATTTATTCTTTTACATACAGGGTTCATACCCCAGGCCCACGCGAGTCCCCAGTGGGCCCGGCGGGTCACCTGACAGACCTACAGGGTACCAGCAACTTTTTTCATACAGGTTCTGTAGGCCTGTTGGTAGGTCCCATCAGGCACCTTGGCCCACACGTGGTTTCTGCGGGTCACCGTGGACCACAATTGGGTCCCCACGGAAGGCCCGCGGATGTCTGGGAGCCCCGGGTCAGACCCACATGTGTCTGAGGGGCCTCAGGTGGTCCCACGGGGGTCTGGGGACCCACGGGTGCTCACTATGGGTCCGCGGTGCCCCCACGGATGTGAGGCCACTGGTTCTTCCCCGCATACTACAGGTCCATGGTGCCCCCACAGATGTAGGGCCACCAGTTCTTCCCTGCAGGTGTCACCCATGGACCACGCAGCCTGGTACCTGTGAGATACCCGAGGATACCTCAGGTGGTCTCCAGTGGTCTCACGCAGAACCATGGAAACAACCCTGAATGTAAAATAAATAAACCTGACCTATACATTCAATACATACATCCCCCCCCACACCCCAAACACATACAGTACAATAATGTGCCAAATAACTATTATCCAGATATGGATAATAGATTATTTGCCCATTATTAAACACATAAAACATGCATAAATCAAAACATGAATTTTTAATCTTAAAATCACCACATTGCATGTTAAAATAAATCCAGCAGCCATTGAAAATATAACCCAAGGAACCAGCAGCTACGCAAATGTATATGAAATGTCACACAATTGCATTGAGTGTGTCCATGATGAAATTAATCTGTGCATCATGTAACACTATGCAAAATATATATAACAATAAAATACAATATGAACAATGTCCCCTAACCACCAATGCTATCATGAAAATCAAATAGAAACTAAGCAACATCAATACAATTAGCATCAATCAATTAATTAATTTCCTCAAACAATTACAATACAATACAAATCAATTATACAATTCCCTATTCAATTCCTAAAGCCAAACCATTGCCAAAACAATTCTAATTTAAAGTAACCACCTTCATTCTAATCTAAGTATCATAAAGAAGCCATTACAATTAACCTGTAACTAAATACAAATTACATTATTCACAACAATGACAAAATAAAGCTGATAAATACATTAGTCATACATGATAAGAACATAAACATTAGCAAAACAATCAATTATTATCCCTGTATGTCTATCCATATAGATAGATATACATAAAATACAGGGGCAATAATACAGCATAAAAAACAATGCATTTCCATACAAAATTCACATAGAATACACCCATTCAGTGTCTGTGAATGTATGTATATACATAGGTACATAGCTCCATTCACGGGCATTAAATGGGACAGAAAAAATAAAAGACATGATTGAAAAATCAAAAAAACATGTAAAAGTAAAAATAATAAACTTTTCTTTTGTTTACTCACCATTAGATGCCCACTCACCGAAATCCAGGCAACCCGGAAGCACAGGAACCAATCCACAAGTAAACCATAAAATAATAAACCCTTACAATCCATAACGGTGTCTTGTTCTTCTATTTGTAATCCTTCCCGTCTGTCTTGGGGCCTTCTTTTATTCTTTGGGGTCTTTTGGGGTCTTCTCCGGCTTCTTCCGTCTTCTTCCGTCTTCTTACGCCACGCCCTTCTTCTCTTCTTAGGAGGGGAGATGTTCCCTCCTCGGCGACTAGCTTCAAAAGGAGGCGACATAGGTTTTTATAGGCCTATGACGTCACATTTTGCTCAAATGTTTCCCACGGTCCTGATTGGGCCTTGAAAAACATGTGATTTGGCCGAACAAAAAAAAAATGATGACATCATGTAAAGGCAATGAGAGCACAGCTAATTGTGAGCCGGGGACCCCCGGACCCCCGCGGGGTCAGCCGGGGACACCCACCGGCCTGTTGTATTGGTGTTGCGCATGCAAAAAGGTAAACAAAGATTTTTTTCTAAGTCCTGCATTTTTATCACCAGCCTTTAGCTGGTGAGCTTTATTCAGCGCAACTTTCACATACGATCTGTTTGCGTTGCTTAGTGAATCCCGCAGAAGGGCAGGATTCAGCGCAAACAGCTGATCGTACGAGCAAAGTTGGACTTTGAAAAAATTTCAAGAAAAAGTCCGTTTTAGAGCGCAAAGTGCCTCTTTGCGCGGCTAAGTGAATAGTGCTTGGTGGAACTTCACGTTCTAAGAGCACTTTGCGCTCTTAAAACGACTTATCACTGCTTAGTGCATAGTCCCCTTAGTGTGGTGCATATGGAGCTTTTTGCTGTAGCTAGGTATATGGCATTCCATTCCTAATCTTCTAGGGTCTCTCCCAGATCCTTCTCCCATTGGGTACTAAATGACGGAGGTTGCCATCTAGAGCCTGCAGAATCGATCACCTCTCTGTACAGCTGTGATGTGAGTCCCCTATGTTGGTCTCTGCCAAATAGAGCTTTTCAGAAGTCGTCAAGGGGGATATGGGGCAAATTTATTGTTGAATGCTCGGACCTGGAGGTATCTAAAAAATTCCGAATGGGGCATATCTTTTTCTAACCTGACGTGGTCAAATGTTTTAATCTTTCTATTGTAACCCTCCAGGTCTTTGATCCGTATAAATCCTTTTTGTTTCCAAATTGACGCATCTCCCCTAGCAGGCCCGGAGCGAATTTGGGATTATTCCAAATTGGGGACATTGAGGAATTACCTGTTGTGAGGGAGTATTTGATTTTAGCATCCTCCCAGACAGACAGCGAGTTGGTCATCGAGGAGAGCGGCGTGCCAGCGAATTGTCGCGTTGTTTTAGGTAGCCAAATCAAGCTGCTGAGTTTTAATGGAGCACAAGCAGCACTCTCTAGCTCCACCCATCTTTTCAATTGTGGATTTGATTGCCATTGTATAATTTGGCTTAATTGAGCCACTTTGTAGTATGAAAGCAGGCAGGGTACTGCTAGGCCACCCACCAGGACAGTTCTTTTCATATTTAATTTGTTGACTTTCGGCTTTTTCCCTCCCCAGATAAATTTGGAGATTTCAGACTGAAGTGAGAGCAGATCCTTCAGTCTGAGTGGCACTGGTAACGTCTGGAAAAGGTATAGGATACGGGGGAGTAGATTCATTTTGATGCTATGTATCCTACCTATCCAGGATATACGTTTGGCAGACCACTTATGTAGGTCAGATATCAATGTCCAAATTAGGCTGGGATAATTTGCATTATAGATGTCTTTGGAGTCTTTGGAGCAGTAGCCTGGCGCGCGCCCGAGAGTGACGGGCGCGCGCCGAAGCAGCGAAAGAGCGCCCTCCGATCGGGGCGCTCTCCCTACCGCTGCCGGGTCCGCCGGGTCCCCCGGAACCCCCTGCCGCTGTCCCGCGATCGCGGGACACCAGGGCTCCCTCGGGGAGCCCCTGGACGCGCGTGCAGGGGGCGCACGCTCCCGAAGACGCGTGACCGCGCGTCTATGACGCGCGGCACGCCGTGGGGCGGCCACTAGCAAGCCGGGAAATCTCCCGGCTTGCGGATCTGGCCGCAGTGCGATAAACTGTGTCGCCACTGTATGTAGACTCATAGATATTTTATGTATTTCTGTTGCCAATTGAATTTAAAGTTTAGTTGTATCAGCTTCTCTACATGTCTAGGGAGATTGATGTTGAGGGCTTCAGATTTAGATTGATTTATTTTGAATCCCGAAATGACCGAGAATCTGTTTAATAAGTCTAAAAGGTTTGGGAGGGATGTGAGAGGTTTTGAGATAATTAAAAGGATATCATCTGCGTACAGGGCCGCTTTATGTGATTGAGAATATGCGTTTAACCCTGAGATGTCCGGATTTCCTCTAATTTGCGCCGCCAGTGGTTCAATACACAGGGCGAACAGAAGAGGGGATAATGGGCACCCCTGTCTCGTGCCGCTTTTAATTTGAAAGGGAAGTGACGGGAAGCCCTGATGTATCACCCTGGCGGTAGGTCCTGAGTATAGCGATAGAATCGTCCCACTCACCAGATCCCCAAAGCCAAATGCCGCAAGCGTCTCCCTCAGGTACGGCCAGTCTATCCTATCAAAAGCCTTTTCTGCATCCAGACTTAACAGCATACTTTGTGTGTTATTTGTATTAGCTAATTCTACCAGGTCAATAAATCGCCGGGTATTGTCCGCTGCTTGTCTTCCCTTAATGAAGTCGACCTGATCTGGGTGTATAAATCTGGGTAGGATTATACTTAATCTATTGGCCAATACTTTAGCATATATTTTAATATCAGTATTAATTAGGGATATGGGCCTATAACTTTTGCAATCCAGTGGATCCTTACCGGGTTTATGAATTAATGATATAGACGCCTGTAACATCTCTCTGGGGATGGGGGCTCCTGCTAATATCTCATTAAACACATGGAGGGCTAGTAATTTGGCAAATTTCTTATAATACAGCCCCGAAAAGCCACCTGGCCCCGGGGCCTTTGAGGGCTTGAGTTCCTTGATGGCCTGAGACACTTCTTCGATAGAGAAATCAGTGCCCATAGCCTCCCTCTCCACTTCCGTTAATCTCCCCAGGTTTGAGCTGGCTAAGAAATTTCTCAGCGACTCGCTCGTTTTAACAGTGTGTGCCACTTTCTCTCCATTGTATAATGTTTTGTAAAACAAACCAAATTCCTCCACTATTTTCTTAGGGTTTGCTGTGGGTGTGCCTGATTTTAAGCGTATAGCTTGGATGTCGCTTGCCTATCTCTTAGTGCTAGGGCCAGCATAGTATCCGACCTGTTTGCTTTTTCGTAAAATTTCCTCTTAGACCAATTCAGTGAATTATCTGCCCTGGAGGTCACCAGTATATTCAGTTCAATTTTGGTATCCTTCAATTCTTGCAGTAACTCTGAGAGTCTGGATTACTCTTATGTTTTGATGTGAGGGAATGTAATTTTGTTTGGAGCTCAACAATTTTGGAGTCTCTTTCGCGTTTTCTCCTAGCTGTGGTGCTGATTAAAATGCCCCTCAGCGTCGCTTTGTGAGCCTCCCATAATACAAACTGGGATTCCACAGAGCCCGTGTTTGTGTGGAAGAATTGGTCAATTTCATTGCCTATAGCCTCACAAATCTCGGGGACATTTAGGATTGATTCGTTGAGCTTCCAGTTTGCCCCTGGTCTGCCCGTTCGGATGTGTTCGCACCTTAGCTCTATCGGTGCATGGTCAGACCATGAAATGTCATGGATCCCAGCTCGGGAGACCAGAGGGACCAGTTGACAGGAGATAAAAAAGTAATCGATTCTGCTGTAGGAGCTATGAGGGTGGGAATAGAACGTATAGTCCCTATCCGTCGGGTGTAGTTCCCTCCATATGTTGGCCAATTGGTTGGCTTTGAGGCCCTTGCGTAGAGAGGTCATCGTTTTTTTATTCACTGTACCGTACTCCCTGATCTATCTAAACTCGGCTGCATGACAGTATTGATATCTCCTGCGAGTACGACTCAGCCCCTAGCATTAGAGCGTAAAATCTGAAAGAAGCTGTCGAAAAAGGCTGCATCCTGCTCGCAGGGGGCATAGGTTGTGGCCAGTGTTATACATTGCTCCTGAATCGTGCGGACTAAAATAATAAAGCGTCCGTCTGCATCTCGTTTAATGGTCTGGGTTACGAATGGGATTCTATTATTTAACAGGATGGCCACTCCACGCTTTTTAACCGTTGCTGAGGACAGGTAAAACTGGGTGTAATCTTTATCTAGAAATTTAGGGGCATTGGTCTTACTAAAGTGAGTCTCCTGTATCATTATGATATCTGCGTGCTTTCTTTTGTAGTCTGAGAAGGCTATTTTCCTTTTGGTTGGGCTATTAAAGCCCTTTACGTTATGTGATAATAAGGTCAATGCCATCTTTTGTTATGTGAAAAGTGTAGTAGATTAAAGTTTGATGACTCACCCGATCTGTCTTTCTTCTTACCCAGCTGAGCTATGTCCTTGGGGCGTCCGTCCCGTGCGGCTCCCGCCTCACTTGCTGGCTGATGTCCTCCCCCTCCAGGTGAGGAAGGGGTGGGG
The DNA here is from genome assembly GCF_040206685.1 of Ascaphus truei. Classification (NCBI taxonomy): domain Eukaryota; kingdom Metazoa; phylum Chordata; class Amphibia; order Anura; family Ascaphidae; genus Ascaphus; species Ascaphus truei. Next base: position 100,870,420 of record NC_134483.1, on the reverse strand, counting down.
AGGGATGGGGTGGGGAGGAATGGACAGGGAGAGGGAGACAGTACAAGGGGAAACACATAGTGGATCAAACAAAATACCAAACATAAATTAAACAAAGTTATGATCATAAAAAATAACATACGAAAAACCAGAGCGTGACTCGGGATCTCCGAGTATGACTCTGACGCCCAAAGGGTAGGTCATTATGCCTGGTCTTTGGAGATGGCCGGCCTTCCCCACTGGGGGCTGACCATCTTGGGACTTGTTTATGGCCCTGACTCATCAAGAACCAGTGTGAGGAGCGCATGCACGACGCCGGGAGCGAATCCCACCGGCGCGTGTCTGTCTCTTAATAAAAACTTAAACTTCAGTAATTTTTTAATCTTAAACTTCTTAGCGAACAACAGCACTAACTTATTTACAATTTTTTAATACCCTAATTTGGATAAGTTTGTCCTTAACTTATCCTCCCGAGATCTCTGATCTTTCTTTAGCAACTTAACTATATAATTCGAAACTATACAACCTCTCTATCCCTAATCTCCACTCCCCCTTAAGTGACTAAGACTAATAAATCCAAGCGTATGAACCCTTAACCTATACCCTGTAACTTAACTAGCTATATTTACTAACTTAACTACAACTGTGCTCAACGCCTTGTAACCTTCCTTGTTCCTTAGTCCCATCAGTCTGTGTGTTTCCTATGGTGAGGATCATGGGAGAGTGACCCCAAGGCTGCTACCCCCCTTGTCCCCCCCATGCCCCCCTCTCTTCTTCCTCCTCATGCCCCCTCCTCCTCATGCCCCCCCCTTCTCCTCATGCCCCCCCCTCTTCCTCATGCCCCCCCTCCTCCTCATGCCCCCTCCTCCTCATGCCCCCTCCTCCTCCTCATGTCCCCCCCTCCTCCTCCTCATGCCCCCCCTCCTCCTCCTAATGCCACCCTCTCCTCATGCCCCACTCTCTCCTCATGCCCCCCTCTCCTCATGCCCCCCCCTCATCATGCCCCCCCCTCCTCATGCCCCCCCTCCTCATGCCCCCCCTATCCTCATGCCCCCCTCTCCTCATGCTTGCCCTCTCCTCATGCCCCCCCTCTCCTCATGCCCCCCCTCCTCCTCATGCCCCAATCCTCCTCATGCCCCCCTCCTCCCTCATGCCCCCCCTCACCCTCCTCTTCATGCCCTCCCCTCCCCCTCATGCCCCCCCTCCTCCTCCTCCACATGCCCCCCTCCTTCTCATGCCCCCTCCCCCCCCTCCTCCTCATGCCCCCCCTCCACATGCCCCCCCCTCCTCATGTGTATTGTGCCAGTCATAGTGTTCTGTTGCTTTCACACAGCCACTTTTCCCTCTCCCCATCCCAGCCGGCTGCTCTTGTACAGTCGGGCTTCCAGTGTGGGCCTGACGGAACTCTCGTGAGATGTTGTCGCGGCTCTGTCCCGACAGGATGACGTGGCTCCGTCCGTCCGGATGATGTCATCCCCCCTGCCCGCGAAAGCCAGCGCAGCTTCCGCTCTGTTCGGGGAAGGAGCAGGGTAAGATGGCCGCCGCCTCAAAATCGTGTGCGGATCAGCTCCTCACCCATGGACCCCCCCCCCCAGCCCCATAAACCACCGAGGCAGGTCATCTGAGTCCTGACAGAGCCACACGTCGATCGAAGGGCAGGTAAGGGGACCGGAGAGTGACAGCATAGAAATAGTGAGAGGTATAGTGAGAAGCAAAGCACAGTCAGCAGGCACAGCTAGAAGCAAAGCTAGGAGGCATATTTAGAGGCATAGTTAGAGGCATTGCTAGAAGCAAAGTTATGAAGCATCTTTAAAAGCATAGTTAGAAGGCTTGGTTAGAAGCATAGCTAGAAGGCACAGTTAGAAGTCAAAGTCAAAAGGCATAGCTAAGAAGGCATATTTAGAAGCATAGATAGAAGGTTTATTTAGAAGGTGTAGTTAGATGCATATTTGGAAGCAAAGTTATAAGGCAAAGTTATAAGGCATAGTTGTGAGGCATATTTTAGAAAGCATAGTTAAAAGCATAGTTAGAAGGTATAGTTAGAAGCATAGTTAGAAGGCATAGTTAGAAACATAGGGCCTCATGCACTAAGCGCCGATAAAATGCTTTCGGCAAGTGTTGCCGATAGGCATGATTTTGGCGATTTGCCCTCGCAGTATTCAGTATGGGTCGAATCCATGCCGATCCCTGCCGAATCTCTGCAAGAGCAAAACGCAGATGAGCCGGTGATAAAAGAGCCTGGCCCCCGATAACCTGGCGATAGGCCGTTTCTGCCGATATGTGTTTGCAGCAGAGAGAGACCAGTCGCTTTCTCTGCGCAAACATCTGCAAAATAATAACATATCAAAACAACTTTTACTCATAGTGTACATGTGCAGGGGGTCTCCGGAGCTGAACCTCATTGGTTTCAGGTCCGGGGATCCCCTGCTTCCCGAGATACAGGCCCCTTTATGAGGTGCCGGTATCCCTCTGCATTTCAATGTCCCGATCACGTGACCGCGGAATGTAAACAAAGCAGAGGGATACCGGCACCCCCTAAAGGGGCCTCTATCTCGGGAAGCAGGGGGTCCCCGGACCTAAAACCAAAGCGGTTCAGCTCCGGAGACCCTCTGCACATCTACACTATCAGTAAAACACACATATAAATAAACACTCATTCCTTACCTTTGCGGCTATCTGCTATGGTAATGAAGCAGCATGAATTTATTTTTAATAATATTGTACAGTGATAATTACAAATATACTGTGACAAGCGCTAAACCTAATAATACAGTGCTGTGCACTTAATATCTAAGCTGCCTGGTAATCTACTGAGACATCTCATATATCTCAAAACATAATATATAAACACAAAAATAGATACATAACCTGGCGCATAAGTGTGTGAAAAAGTCCCAAATGATTTTGTGATAAAATGATAGTTCCAAATTTACAACCTTGAGTGGTCGATGAGAAACGAACTCAGTTCACAGTTCATAGGGGCAACAAACAGTTCTTCTCATCGGATGGACTTGATCCTGCATATATAAAATATCAAGTAGAGAGAGAAAACATTGCGCAGTACAGTATATTTGAATAGACAATGGTTATTCCAAAAGCTGAGTTATCTAGAATGCCTACTTACTAGAAGTGGCTAGATCACATGCAGGGGAGAGAAACTGTTCTTTAAGCCTTCCTGGTCCCTGAAGCCTCGGTTATGGCACGAACCCCTCGTGGTATCCTTGGCCTCCGTAGGTCCTGAAAAGCTGTCTCTTCAAATCCTGTCTTTAAGGAATCCTGCACCTTTTTCTCCGTTAGGGAACAGAAAAAGGACAGAAGATTGCGCAGCACAGTAAAAACTTTAATGACGCCTTCCTAAAAACACAAATAAAAATACTCACAAGAGAAGGTGAGTATAAATGCAATACAGAAGTGCTCGGCCCAGCACACACAACACAGCCGCCTCAGTCACTGAAAGTCCGTTCCGGTACTGCGTGTACCTCGCGTGTATCCGGCGCAAATTGGGTGACGTCACCGTCTTCAGTTTGACTGGCAGCCGGGATGTCTGGGACACTGCTTCTTAGGCTCCTCCCTACGCGTTTCGTGATGGGGAACGTCACTTCGTCAGGGGATTGTGGAGCCTCATCAATCCCATGTCAGTTTTATAGCCGCAGATTAACCCCTTGCATAGAGGGACCACCTGAGGCTAATAAATAGCAAAAAATGTTCCTGTTGTCCTGGTGATTGTTACCAGCGGGGTTTTTTTGAGGAAGCATTTTAAATGAAAGCACTTTGAAATACAACTACTTCTAAAATGATCCATGACTCTTAGTAATAGACATAAATCACTTAAAATACACATAAAAATAAACTGGATGGGAGCAAAGAATAAAGAGGTGTATTGTCAAAAACAAAAAGTGCACAGATCATAAAAATGAAGCTAAGTCAAAATCAATATTTAACCCTTTAGGTTGGAGTGTTCGTAGAGTGTAGATCCAGAAGGTCTCCTGTTGGGATACCCTCTGCAGTCTATCACCTCCTCTTACACCTACCTTTGGGCAATCTATGCCGATACATGTGAGCCCCTCAGGGGACATATTGTGATGTGTTTTGAAATGGTTGGACACACTATGTGTCTCCAACCCTTTCTTGATGTTATACACATGTTCGGCAAATCTTCTTTTTAACGGTCTCCCTGTTCTTCCCACATACTGTAATTTGCAGGGACATTCTAAGAGGTAGACACAAAAGTTAGATTTACAGTTAATGAATGTGCGGATTTCAAAATCTTTTCCGGTAACATTAGATCTGAATTCCTTGCACTTTATTCCATAGCTGCACCCAAAGCATTTTTTACAGGGAAAATATCCCTTAAGATCCTTAAGCCACATGGTGTCTCCTGGTCCTTGTTTTTTCTTAGGACAACTAGGGGCCAATACAGATTTTAGGTTCTGGGCCTTTCTATAAACAACTTGAGGTTTATCAGGCAGTATGGATTGTAAGATGGGATTTCTTTGCAAGATGCCCCAATGTTTGGTTAACACCTCAACAATGTCTTTGGACATACCATTAAACTGCGTGATAAAAGGAAGGAATATCTTGTTTGTACTTGCATCTACTTTTTTAACAGGGTAAATCAAAGATGCTCTATCTATATTGTTTGCTTGTTCAATAGCATTATTGACAAGCCTCCCGTTATATTTCCTATCTTTGAATTTATTGCCCAGATCCTTAATTTGTTCATTGTATACTTCTACTTGTGAGCAGTTTCATTTAACTCTAAATGCCTGTCCTTTTGGAATGTTTTTTATCCATTGCGGATGATGATGACTAGACGCTAGGACATAAGAGTTAGCATTTACCTCCTTATAATATGTCTTTGTCTGTATATCATTCTCTGCTATATACAGAGTCAGATCTAGGAAATTAATTGATTGTGAACTAATATTAAACGTGAATTTGATGTTATAGTCGTTTGTATTCAGATGGGTCTGGAAGGCCTCAAGATCTTCAGGCGTGCCCCTCCAGACGCACAGCACATCATCGATGTAGCGTTTCCATAGCACCAGGTTTGCTCCATATGGGTTGTGGTTCAAGATGTAATTTTCTTCCCACAAACCCATAAATATGTTTGCATAACTAGGAGAAAACCTGGTACCCATCGCAGTGCCGCACGTCTGGAGGTAGTACTGACCTTCATGTGAGAAATAGTTATGGGTCAGTATGTATCTGATGGCTTCTATGATGAAATCTTTTACCGAAGACTCCATATTTTACCGAAGAATCCATATCCCCCTGCTTCCCATATCCCCCTGCTTCCCGAGATACAGGCCCCTTTATGAGGTGCCGGTATCCCTCTGCATTTAAATGTCCCGATCACGTGACCGCGGAATGTAAACAAAGCAGAGGGATACCGGCACCCCCTAGAGGGGCCTGTATCTCGGGAAGCAGGGGGTCCCCGGACCTAAAACCAAAGCGGTTCAGCTCCGGAGACCTTCTGCACATCTACACTATCAGTAAAACACACATATAAATAAACACTCATTCCTTACCTTTGCGGCTATCTGCTATGGTAATGAAGCAGCATGAATTTATTTTTAATAATATTGTACAGTGAGCAGGGGGTCCCCTGAGCTGACCCGCATTGCTTTGTGGACCAGGGACCCCCTGCTTCCCGAGTTAAAGGCCCTGGTATGTGTCATCGGCTGGCAGTGTCGCCTGCTATAAATATGGCGGCGACACTGTAACCGATGCCCCAAACCGGGGCCTGTAACTTGGGAAGCAGGGGGTCTCTGAGCCACAAATCAATGCGGTTCAGCTCAGGGGACCCCCTGCTCCCGCACAATATTATTAAAATACATAAATGCTGCTTCATTACCATAGCGGATAGCCGCTAAGGCAATAAACATTGCAATAAACAAAATACACCCCCTGTGTATTTAAAATACATAAACACCAATAAATACATAAAGTACATATTGCACTCACCCATTTCCGGCTGCCACAATGAAGGCCATCCTCATCTTCATCCTGGCCATACCCCCTCCGCTGCTGCAAAACATAAACAAGAATAAAAACATCCAATGTAATGTCCCCTAACACCTTAATCACCATAGCGGTTATTACCCGCTACAGTCATTAAGGGGTTAACCCACCCTCACCCACCACTCGGTAGGCCTACATACCCTCCCACACTAACCCCCCACCCGTGAGGCCTAACCACCCTCACCCACTACCCACAAGGGAGGCCTACCCACATACCCTTGGGGCCAATACCCCCTCCCCTCACCCCCAGTACCCACAATAAAAACAACACACAGCCCCACATTAAACATCATTCTATTTATTAAATACATTATCCACCCCCTGTGCCCCCCATAAATACATGATTTATTCTTTTACATATATGATTCATACCCCAGCCCCATGTGAGTCCCCGGCGGGCTGGCGGGTCACCTGATAGACCTACAGGGTACGAGCAACATGTTTCACACAGGTTCTGGAGGCCTGTTGGTGGGTCCCGCCAAGTGCCATGGCCCCCAGGTGGTCTCCTTGGGACACCGTGGGCCACAATTGGGTCCCCACGGTAGTCTCGCAGATGTCTGGGAGCCCCGGGTCAGACCCACAGGTGTCTGCGGGGCCTCGGGTGGTACTCACGGGGGTCTTGGGACTCACGAGTGCTCACTACGAGTCCGCGGTGCCCCCACGGATGTGGGACCACCGGTTCTTCCCTGCACACTACGGGTCCGCGGTGCCCCCACGGATGTGGGACCACCGGTTCTTCCCCGCAGACTACGGGTCTGCGGTGCCCCCACAGATGTGGGACCACAGGTGTCACCCGTGGAACCACCAGCCTGATACCCGTGAGATACCCGAGGATACCGCAGGTGGTCTCCAGAGGTCTCACGCAGAACCAAGGAACAAACCCTGAATGTAAAATAAATAAACCTGACCTATACATTCAATACATACATCCCCAACACCTACAGTACAATAATGTGCAAAATAACTATTATCCAGATATGGATAATAGATTAATTGCCCATTATTAAAAACATTAACTAGCATATACAAATAAATAAAGTACTACTGACCTCATCAATAAGAAGCCCCCGTCACCAGCAACATCCTTGTCTTTCGTTGCCCACAAAATATATAGCCAATACATAGCCAATACATAGCCAATACACTGCAATTACATGCAAATATTAATTATAAATATCAGATGTGTGGCCACCAGTTCTTCCCCGCAGGTGTCCCCCGTGGACCCGCCAGCCTGTTACCCGTGAGAAGCACGAGGAGACCTCAGGTGGTCTCCAGAGGTCTCTCGCAGATCAAAAGGAACCAACCCTATATGTAAAAAAAAAAAAAAACGGGCCTATACATTAAATACATACACCCCCCCCCCCAACACATACAGTACAATAATGTGCAAAATAACTATTATCCAGATATGGATAATAGATTATTTGCCCATTATGAAACACATAAAACATGCATAAATCAAAACATGAATTTTTCATCTTAAAATCACCACATTGCATGTTAAAATAAATCCAGCAGCAATTGTAAATATAAACCAACAAACCAGCAGCTACACAAATGTATATGAAGTATCACACAATTGCATTGAGTGTGTACATGATGCAATTAATCTGTGCATCATGTAACACTATACAAAATATATGTAACAATAAAATACACTATGAACAATGTCCCCTAACCACCAATGCCATTATGAAAATCAAATAGAAACTAAGCAACATCAAAACAATTAGCATCAATCAATTAATCCATTTCCTAAAACAATTACAATGCAATACAAATCAATTATACAATTCCCTATTCAATTCCTAAAGCCAAACCATTGCCAAACGAATTCTAATTGAAAGTAACCACCATCATTCTAATCTAACTACCAGAAAGAAGCCATTATGACTAACCTGTAACTAAATACAAATAACATTATTCACACCAATGACAAAATAAAGCTGATAAATACATTAGTCATACATGAAAAGAACATAAACATTAGCAAAACAATCAATTATTATCCCTGTATGACTATCCATATAGATAGATATACATAATATACAGGGGCAATAAAAGAGCATAAAAAACAATGCATTTACATACAAAAATCACATAGAATACACCCATTCAGTGTCCGTGAATGTATGTATATACATAGATACATTCACGGGCATTAAATGGGACTGAAAAAATTAAAGACATGAATCAAAAATCAAAAAAACCTGTAAAAGTAAATATAATAAACATTTCTTTTGTTTACTCACCATTAGATGCCCACTCACCAAAATCCAGGCGACCCGGAAGCACTGGAACCAATTCACAGGTAACCATAAAATAAAAAACCCTTACAATCCATAACGGTGTCTTCTTTCTTCTATTTGTAATCCTTCCCGTCTGTCTTGGGGTCTTCTTTTCTTCTTTGGGGTCTTCTCCGTCTTCTTCCGTCTTCTTCCGTCTTCTTCCGTCTTCTTCCGTCTTCTTCTGCCACGCCCTTCTTCTCTTCTTAGGAGGGGAGGTGTTCCCTCCTCGGCGTCTGGCTTCAAAATGAGGCGACATAGGCTTTTATAGGCCTATGACGTCACATTTTGGTGAAATGTTTCCCACGGTCCTGATTGGGCCGTGAAAAACATGTGATTTGGCCGGAAAAAAAACAATGATGATGTCATTTAAATGCAATGACGCCAGCCAATCAGAATGGCTAAGTTTCAATTGCCTTTTAGATGACGTCACTAAAACAAAGATGGCCGGCGACACATGGTACGGTAGCCAATCAGAGCGTATGAACTCCATCCAAGACCATGTGACAGAGGCTTTGCTTCAGCCAATCAGAGTTGGCGTCTACCTTGAGCTGAGGTTGCGTTGCTTAGTGCATCCTGCTTAAGGGCAGAATTTAACGCAAACAGGTTAACGAACGAGCAAAGTTGGACTTAGACAAAATTCCAGAAAAAGTCAGTTTTAGAGCGCAAAGTGCCTGTTTGCGTTGCTTAGTGCATCGGGGTCAGCACAACATCACATTCTAAGAGCACTTTGCACTCTTAAAGTTACTTAACGGAGCTTAGTGCATGACCCCCCATGTTTTTAGTGTCTCATGAGATCCTGCAAACCTCTTCTTTTGTTCTGTAGTGGTGCAATCGCATAATTATATCCCTTGGGGGGTCTCCGCTTTGCGGTCTCCCCCTAAGTGCACGGTGGCATCTATCCAGGAGCAGTTCATTGTCCGGATTATCTGGGAATAGATGCTCCAGCCATTTTTTTGTGAATTCCTCCGGGTCATAGACAGACTCACGCACTCCTCTTAGCCGTACATTGCATCTCCTGTCCCTGTTTTCAGCATCCTCTATTTTATCTTCTAAGTATCTGACTTGTGCTGTAAGTGTAGCCACTGTTTTCTGTGTCTGTGCCAGGTCCATGGTAGTCTCATCAGCTTTTGTTTCCAAAGCATCTGTCCGCTCTCCCAATGCATCCAGGTCTTTCCTTATGGCCCATAGTTCAGTTTTAAAATACTTCTTCATCTGGGCACAGAACTCCTTGAGGTCTTTGCGTCTCACTATCTCTTGATCCCCGGCTCTGTTTCTGGGGTATCTGTGTCTGGATCTGATAATGCAGGCTGTGCAGGCTTTTCAGGGGTCTCTATCTTATCCGCCTGTGCTGCATGTGCTGCTTCTCCTCTTTTGAAATATGTAGACACAGGTTGTGTTCTTCTACGAGTAACTTTGTTCGTCGCCATCACCGTATGTTCAATGGTGTTTTGCAATCTAATTTGCTGTGATATTCGCGCTGCTATTGAAGTTATTTAATTATTTAGCACCGATGAGAGTGGAGCTCAGAGACTAAGCTGCCATTCACCTCACCGTCGTGGCCACGCACCCCCCCAACCATATTTTTTAATGTGCATCAAAGCTGTTATTTGCTGCAGAGTGAGTAGTTTGGTGTTTGTAGCAGACTTTAGGATAGCAAAATCTGTGTTAAGAAGTTTGCCTTGAAAATATTACATATGTTCACTTGCACTCAATCCTACACTATGATTAGGAGCATTTCATACACTTTCATTACATTTGCTTGTTTTATTTTAAAGAAAATAACATATTTAAAGTACATTTTTTTTGTCTTACTTTCCAGAGTCTAAATCACATGGGAAAAAATCTTTTCCTAATCGTTTACAATATAAATATGAATAGAAATACATAAACATACGTACTTGCATATTTCAACATTTTTAAAACAGGATACAATGACAAATGTTATGGGGATTTAAAAAAAATCAGTGTTGTAGTAGCATACTGTAAGATAATACTAACTGCATTTTTTCCCCTTTCATCCTCTCTCTCCCTCACCCTCCCTCCTCATTCTCTGTCTCTCACCCCCACCCCGCTCATCCTCTCACTCATCTCATCCCCTTAACAATGCGGTTGAGGCACTGCCTACTTTGCTCCAGAGGAAGAGAGCTGCGGTCGGGAGTGGGGCACGGCCATTGCAGAGGAGGGTGGCGAGAGAAGAGGATGGAGGACGACCAGAGCCGTGGGTGGAGCAGGAGTTGGATGGTAGGAGAAAAGCAGGGCAGCAGTAAGAATGAGAAGGAGGAACGCCGGGAAGAAGAACAGTGTAGAAACAGCACACACTTGAAGTCAGCACTGAAAATATGTGCCGACTTCTGGGTTGGACCGCTGGGGAGTGCTCTTCCCCAGCTGTCCTATTCTGCTGCCCTGGTTCGCCCTCGCCTTGACGTCCAACTCCTCTTCTACTCTGCTCCATTCACTTCTCTGGCGGTCCTCCATCCTCCATCCTCTTCTCCCACACCAGCATCCTCCTCTGTGACTGCCCTGCTCTGCTGCGTTGGTCCCTTCAGTACTCCACTCGCTGTCGCACCCAGTGACATTGCCGCCCCAACGTAGTTGCTTACCGCCTAGGGATGGACCTGTTGTTAGTTAACAATGGCCTGAATAGGCCAAAAATCTATTGGATGAATAGGGACACTTTAGATTTATAATTAAATAAGGTTGTAAGCCAATAATAGTTCCAAATAATATTTGCATTTGCTCATACATTTTGTGTGTGTATATATATATATATATATATATATATATATATATATATATATATATATATATATATATGTAACAATGAAAAGAAAAAGAAAAGCGTCCCAACTCAGCACTCAAGTATACTCAGAACAAATATCAAAGAAATTTATGATTTATTTAACAGCACAAATAATCAAACATAAAATACGAAAAATATTAAAACAAACCCTGACATCCTCCTGTGATAGAATATGTATCAGACAGGTGAAATCCCCTATGAAGATACTGATGGATCCCTAATACCCAAGACAGGGGAAAAAAAGCCTATAAGCACAAAATATATGTAGAACAAGGGGCTAACAATAACCCCTTGAACCTACAAGGCCGGCCTCAACCCTATTAAATATAAAACCACACAGCAAGCATAGATAACACATGCACCAAAGTGCGTAATTATGCTGATGTCAAATACATATATTATATACATACACCGTAAATGCAGTTGGTATAATCAAGGCAAACCAGGCACAGTACCAAAAAGAGACTGTTAGTATGGGATCAACAATGGTTAACAGTTAACATCAGTTACCATAGTCCATGAGACCATCCATGCCACACTGTGATAGTAAAATGTCCAAAGGGTAAAGATCTTCCAATTGAGGGGTCCATCCGCAGGGGAGTCAGGGAAAAACAAACGCTCTGTGACTGCCCTGCTCTGCTGCTTCGGTCACTTCGGTACTCCACTCCCACTATCGCACCCAGTGACATTGCCGCCCCAACGTAGTTGCTTACCGCCTAGGGATCTGTTGTTAGTTAACAATGGCCTGAATAGGCCAAAAATGTATTGGATGAATAGGGACTCTTTAGATTTATAATTAAATAAGGTTGTAAGCCAATAATAGTTCCAAATAATATTTGCATTTGCTCATTCATTTTGTGTATATATATATATATATATATAAAATCAAAAAATAAATAGATGATACCGTTCTGTGGCTAACGAAATGCTTTTATTTGTGCGAGCTTTCGAGATACACTGATCTCTTCTTCCGGCGATGTTACAATGAATGAAGCAAGCAAAGGGTATACTTAAGGTCCGAAACGTTTCTTCTTTTTTCTGTGATTACCCCCTGATGCTTGTGTTACTTCATTAAATTGTATTTTTTGAATTTGGGAGTGCTCCAGACTCTTTGATACTGGGTACTGGGTATTTATTTTTATATATATATATATATATATATATATACATATATACGTGTGTGTGTGTGTGTGTGTGTGTGTGTGTGTGTGTGTGTGTGTGTGTGTGTGTGTGTGTGTGTGTGTGTGTGTGTGTGTGTGTGTGTGTGTGTGTGTGTGTGTGTGTGTGTGTGTGTGTGTGTGTGTGTGTGTGTGTGTGTGTGTAACTGTGGCAGATAAGTCATATCCAATTATTTTATTGTGCTAAGTTTATATTGTATTTTTCATCATTAACTGAATTAAACACAGCAGAAAAAAAAAAAAATTTAACAAGCAGTTCAGATTGTATTCTAACAATGCAAAATAATCACATTGGAGGGTAACGAATATTACTTTTCACTTTTCCAAGTAAACTCCCCGAACTCGGCAACAGCTTTGGAATTTTGGTGTATATTGGGAATTTTAGCTTGTGCATTTTTTTTTTACATTTCTTGTGATATATATTACAAAATAACTCTGCCCAGCATCTCACATTTTAATAAATTATTTTTTTTTTATACAATCCAGCTTCAGTAATCATATTCTTATAGACTTGGAAACAGTTTGATGTATATTCAATGTGGATATATTGTGTTTTCTGACTAATTGGGAGCTAGAAAGTTACTGGCAGTTAGAAATGGCTCATAAACGTTTAATGCCCCTTCCCCTATTTCGTTTCAGACAACATGTTATACCACCAGCATAAGTTTTTCTCCTAAACAATATGGCATGTGTCACTGCACTACTGTACATATCAATATAATATATCGTGCATACATTTGTTTTGGGAGCCAATTAAAGAAATTCACTTTTCACAATGTAGGTACTGTATTGTTTTTGTTATTGTTTTTAGTTTTGAATTATTTTTTTCCCTTCTGCTTGCTACTTGTCATATGCTTAAAATGTCTTAATTAGATCCAAACAGGAATTGTTTAACCTGCAACTTATCAAAAACTTTTTCTGCATGAGAGGAAAGAAACTTATTACTTTCCCTATATTATTATAAAGGCATTACGCCAACATAAAAAGACATGTACAGTATGTAGGGTAACATAATGATGTATAATGTGAAAGTCTTATTCTATAAAGTTAATGGGGCTTTTCTTGTGATAATTCAAGATCAGCGCTATTGCACATTATAGCATAAGGGCCAAGGGGGGTAATCCTATATCCTTCAAAATGGACAATCAGGATTTTTTTCGGACAACATTTCCAAACACAGTCAATAAGGAAAATGTGTCCACAAAATAGATACATTGGCTACTTCAATGGATATAGAATAAGCCCCTAAGCCTCACAGAACAAAGTTGAACTTGGTCGGCCATAGCACATCTACTTAATGGGGTTATTCATCATGTTTTTAACATGATAAAAATGTGCAATTTCTTTCACTTTATGAGATTAAGAGAAATTAGCTCAAGTGATTTGCAGCAAACAAAAGGAAGACGAGAAGTGGAGATTATAGCATTGCAGAATTCTTCGGCTTTAACATGTACAGTATTAATACAATGCATAAAAGGATTTTACTCAAGTACTAGTTAACTATATTGGTAGAATTACATAAACTACAAACAAATAGATGATTTCTAAGTAATTATAAGAAAAACAAACAAGTGTAGCAATATAATATTCCAGTCTTAATAAATCGAGTAAAGTTGAAAGACATTGTTCACACTATTATAGAACAGTATAGCTGTTTGCAAGTGCAATGTACTGTAGCAGAGTCTGAATTTTAAATAGCTTATTTTTGATGCCCTATAACTGAAAAGTGACAAAAAATGACAGTTTACAAATGTGAAACCATTTCCAGAGTTTTATTTTTATTCAAGTAATGCTACACAAAAAAGCATCCAAGTAGAAAAGAAGCCATAAGTCTACAAAGATTTTATTAATGATTGTGGTATTTTGTGGCTTTGCGTTATACTGTATTCTGTATTATAGAACAAAAGTAATTTGACAATAATGTAGTTACAGTACATTATCATATTACAGTATGACTGCCATTGCAACCTATAAATGATAACTACATACTGTACACGTGTGCAGTTCATTTTGCAAACATTTTGAAAAAAATGTGCATAGATTGTAATTTAACACTATTGAAACTATTGTAAAATGTATGCAGAAAATAGCAAATACAGTATGAGTACTGAGCCAGTCTGGCTTCCTTTTCTTTGGATTTAATTGTATGGTTCTCTTACATGAACTGCAACAGTAAACTAAAAGCAATACAGCTCAACCCCGTTATAAAGCGATCCGTTATAACGCAAATCTGCTTATAACGCAATGCAAGCGTGGCTCCCAATTTTTGTATTTATGAATACTTTACAACATGATCATTGGTATCTTAAATACTCTATTGTACAATGCATACAATTTGACATTATTTCTAACGCGATCCGCTTATAACGGGATCTGATTCTTTGGACCCCAAGCACAGCGTTATAAAGGGGTTGAGCTGTACTTTGAAAAAACATTCCAGATGTACTATAACAAAAGACAACTTAACTCAGCAATAGAGCCGCAGTGCAATTGGACTATATTGACTAAGGGCCACAGTGCAATAACTATTTGAATACATCTCTGCACTTTTACTTCAAAACTACAATACCACTCAGTTGCTGTAAATTACTTAGTCTAACCCATAATCTCTTGAAACTGATCCACCTCATAGGATTCCTCCTTTGTGTATTCAAGAATAATTGTTTCTATGATTCCATTCTTTGTGTATAAACTGTATGTGTCAAAAATGAGTGTTTCTAAGTGCAGCATTATGGTCGGTCGTTTTTGAAAAAGGCAGGGTTGCAGACCTGCCTAAGACATGTGAATGTGCTCACAAGTGATCTTTTTAATTGATATATATATATATATATATACACACACACACACACAGTGCTTGACAAATAACCCAAAAATCTACTCGACGAACCAAAATAATCTACTTGCCGCCCTGCCCCTAGTCCCACACCCGGCCCCAAAAAATAAATAAATTGAATACATTTCTAGTAAGAACAACATTTGTTTTTGACATACTGTCCCGGCCAGCTTTAATCTAAAGCTTGCCGGGTTAAATGCGGGCCAACCGCGTGGCTTTTCTCCAATTGAATCGGAGTTTCCCGCTAATGGCGCTTATTATTGAAAGCGACCGAGGCGTGGGAAAACCGTCCGAAAACGGCCGAAGATAGCCGCGCGCCATCCGCAGCTATTTTTAACCCGCGGAGGCAGCGGCTTTAGATTAAAGCTGGCCGGGGCTGTAAGTTTATTTATTGTATTAAGTTATACTACAATAAGTCATTGTTTCATAGATGTGTGTGTATATAAATGTCAGATCTGGAAAAAAAAGCCAGATATGAATGACTAGTTTCCTAAACTAACACCAAAATACCCAGATCCTTTGAGCAAAGCAAGAGATAAAATAAATTGTGATTTATTTACAGAATGAACACACAGCTTGGTTTACAATTACAATGAAAATACACTTACTTTGGGACTGGGATACAAAACGACTCTTTCCTAGTTGCAAAACAAACAGCAAAAAAAATCCTGGAAGTATTTCCTTCAAGTAGCCTCTTCCTGCTGGAGTCTTATAACTGGACACAGCCTCTGAGAAACTTAGATGACTTACTCAGAGCTTGGAATTCTTGGACCACACATTGAATCTTAGGTGAATATGTTACAGCATGATGATTCCCAGGTGAATCTGTGCAGCAAAATGACTCTCTTCCTGATGGGCTACACAGGTTCTTATAGGGTTAACATTCCTATATATAACTAGAGCAGCCTATATCTCTGTGGGAATATTCCCATCCCCCTATCACGGAGTTGCCAAAACTTTGCAAACCTGGCAGAGGGGGCTTCTCATTCTGCTCTGGGCACGTGCGAACTTTGCCCCTTTACCGCTTAGCATATGAAACCCTGCCCCTCTTACCTGGTGCCGCTCAGTCTGGGCAGGGTGACATCTTGCCATGATGGCTTATTGAAGTACTCTTCCTTTACCAAGCAAACTAACAACTGGTTTAACACTTCCATATCCTGGATTGCTTTTCAAGCTTAAAGGGCGGAGTAGCTACTCTGTCTCCCATGCAAATCGATTTTTTCCCCTACTAAAGATTACTCGAACCTAAAAACATATAACTCTCGCCGCCTTATACCTGGTGGGAGATACACTGAACCCAACCTGGATCCTGAGGTTTGTGGGCATATACATGGGTACCGTGAATGTAATTAATTCCCATGCCTGGTCTTACTGTTCTGGTCTGTGCTGAAGCAGGGAGATTTGGAGGTAAACTGCAAATTTCTTTCTAGGGAGGATTTTATCTGGTGGTCTGTGTTCCTCATGTCCTCAGGACACTATGAGGTCGGTTGTTACCCACGGAAGGTAGGCCCCCATACTCTTATTCTGCATAGTAGAGCATGGTATCACACAGTTTTAAGAACTCTGATTGGAAATAATCGAGCACAGAATTGGGGTCAGGTATTAAGTTGATTCTGTACAAAGGGCAGTTGATAAGATCAGCCAGAAACTGCTGTGGGTTAAAGTTTCTAAATGTTCTAGTGAGGAGAACTTTAGATCTTGATTGGGGTGGTCTGATTTTCCTTACACAGTACACTATTGCATAGTCACCGAACATGTCAGGTAGGATGCCAGAGGATTGGATTCTGTTGGGACTAGAGAATAAAATCCAGAAAATCAAGGAATGATTGTGAGATTTTAGGCTTGTGTGTGTGGGTTGAGAAATTAGTTGGGTTAGGTTTAGTGACTTGAGTTGTCTGGATATTGTTATTTTAAGTGTCAAGCCAAATGAAGAAGTAGAAAAGTCTGTCTGTAAACTCCAGGGCAAACTTACTACATGTGGCAATGTATGCCTTAGTAGTAAAATAGAATGTGTAACGGAGCATACTGTATGTCGGAGTTGTGAAGTATGGAGGTAAATGCAGGGATGGAATAGGTGCAGACCCGCGCCTCATCAGTGATACCGCTGCGGCTGCAAAATGTCCTAATTCCTAGCAACAAACAAGTACGGAGTCGCGCTTGTTCTCACAATTGTACCGGTTCCCCCGCCTCCTGGTTTCGCAGTACACCCCAACCAGGTGTCAGGCGTCCCTCCTCGGCATCTATCCGATCAAAATAGCACGAAAAAGGTAAAAAAGATCAGCAGTCCTTCCAATGTTTCCTGATAATGGATTGGACTATAGTGGCCTGGCTGCTATACTGTGTGATAAAAAAAGGTGGATCGTAATTGCGCTTGTAGCTGTACATCCATGTCTCTCAGTTTTAATAGATATATTGGAATTGTTGTTGTATGTATTAGGTTCTTCCAGTTATTCTATCAGATCCCCTCTTGATTTTGCTCTTGCATTTTCATATGCTTCTTGCACTATTTTCGGATTATAGTCTCTATTCAGGAATCTCTGAATTAATTAATGAGACCTGTCATCGAAATCTTCCATCGTTGAACAGTTCCTGCGTAAACGCAGGAACTGTCCATAGGGAATGCCTCTAAATAAAGTAGAGCTATGGCAGCTAGAGGCATGTAAGAGGGTATTCTTAGAATGAGGTTTACGTGATGTCGGTGTTGACTTTAAGATCCAAATCTACATAAAGGCACAAGTCCAAAATGTGTATGTGGTGATGGTGAAATTGGTGAGTGAAAATTAAATTGAAAGTACAGTATTGGTGTTGAGAAAAAGAATGAAAGCGTGCAGTTGAGTGATGGTGCCTTGCCAAAATATGTTATACAGGTATTTTTACCTGAATAAATCATTGGAGGAGAGGTTTAAATAGTACCCTCCCCCTTTGCAAATTATACTCCTTGAAAAAGACGAGTTGTTGGTTGAAACGTGTGGGAGGAGGTTCCTTTTTTGTTTGTGGACCGTATCTGTTTGATGTAGATCAATAAACATTTTTTAATCTTTTCCATGATCTCTGTCAGGAGCAGCAGGACTGCTGATCTTTTTTTTACCTTTTGCAAGCCAAATGTAGTTGAACTCCCTAAGAACTAACAGCTCACACTTCCTATTCAGAGAGGAAATTGTGCCAAGAAACTGAGTGTTACCAGTCAGGGATTGTAGTGGGGCTTTAGGGGGCAGGAGATGCCAGCAATAAGAAAGAGCTTAGAAAAGGGGAGGAAACTTTTGCCAACTAGGCTTTCAAAAGAGTGTTGACTTGGGGGCAATTTAGCAGTGTACATTTTAAAGGTGTCTTCAATATAAAATAACACAACCTCCTCCTCTCTTTGACCTATCTTTCTTAGAAATGAAGTAGCCCTGAATGGCAATATTTGCATCGAGAGTTTTAGACGTTAGCCATGTTTCTATGAGAACATGGCTTTGGGTTTATGCATAAGGCTCCATGCCCTTAGTTCATCCAGTTTGGGCAAGAGACTATGTATATGTACAGTATATGGGCTCTTTTTGGAATGTGAAAGGGGTATTCTCAGTGGTAAGGACCTGGGTTAAGTTCAATATCCCCTGCTAAAGAGAGTAACAGTATAAATAGAAATTTGAGTAGTTGTTTGCAAGTTGTACATTTGTGATGTTTGCCATTTGAGTGAGTAATGGTTTTCAGAGTTGTCCACCAACAATCAGTAGATAATGCAAGGCTTTTGAGTAATCCATGGTACTGTATATGATGATATTGGGTGTGGGCCAGGAGAGAGGAGTTTGTAGTGGATAGAAAGCAACATTTCCATGAGGCCACAGTAAATAGCAGAGTTGAGGTAAGTAGCAGGTTTATTATCACAAAGGTAGATAACTTTGCATAAAGCTGTGGTAAGCCAGGATTGTGTGTGCATTGAGTAGACAGCAGATGTGTGCCTTTTACTTGCTACTGAATGTGTGCTGCATTCTGCAGTGCTAGGGTCTGTTCAGGAATTTCAGTGGGATTTGGGGGATTGGAGAGGCAGTTGTGTGCAGACAAGGTTTGGGAGAGACTGCAGTAAATAAAGTGTACAAGGGGGGTTAACTGTGCAGACTAACAAGCATGGGATAATAGTGTGGTTTGATAAACTCACCGTTTGTTGCCTTATGTAGAAGATTTTGCAGAAATATCCACTCCCAGTTCACCTGTAGTCAAACTGCAGTCTAACTACATATTCAATTAAAGATTCCCACATTAAGATGCAGCACTCTTAAGATGTAATGTTTAGACCCTGCAAAAGACACCAACTCCTGGGTTGTATGATATTAATTGCTCCAATTCTGTTTGTATTTGATTAGAGAATTATTTCATTAATCTGGGGAAGAGAGAGAGAACTTTCGAAAGCTTGTTTTAAAATATCAATTGTTAGACAAAATAAAAAAAAGGTATCACCTACAGTGGCGACAAATCTTAATCTAACATTTCCCGCACGGCAGGATGCGTGCAGGCCGCGTGGTGACGCGGCATGTCCGCACGTCACTGTGACGTCACAGCCACGTGGCGCGCCCGGCTTCCCTGGCTTCCCCGACATCCCCAGAAGGTAAGCGGGGGTACGGGGAAGCAGAAGGGGAACAGCAGGAGCAGCCAGGGGGTCGGGAAGGGGCACAAAAATGCGCGCGAGTGGAGGGGGTGCACGGAGCAGATGCGGCTGGCGCGCGGTCTAGTTTCAGCGCCAGCCGGAGTAAAGCCCCAGTCAATCAGGGGCAAAAGTTAGAATAAGATGTGTCGCAGCAGTAATACTTGTACTAAAACTACTCATTTACTCTACATTATACTGTACATGTGTAAAAAAATATATACTGTATATAAAAAAAGATGCAGTCAAATATTCATCGGCAAATTAAAATTTGAGAGCTCTATTGTTTAGCAATCACCCTAAAATTATGCTAGCTACAGAACTGGGACGAAACCTGACTAAGCCTACTAGCAATATTTAAAAAAAGAATGCAGCTATTGTAATAATTATGTAAAGAAAAAGCAGCTATCATTATAATCATGTAGGTTTCTCTTCATATATTTCTATAATTAATATCTTTAGTTTTAATATTTTAAAATATAATTAAATATAATTTTTAAAACAAATTGCAACTAAATTCCCATATAAAGAATTGTAAAACAATTCCAACATACCTCATATATCAAGAAGAAAAACTATTCTCATGAAAAAGGCCTCAAGATGTTCTTATAAAACATGATTCTTGTAAAGAAAATGATAAATAACAAACTGTTACAATAAGCTGAATATATCAAACTCATACTGTATTTGATTTATGGCAAGATAGGGCCTCCATGATATGAATGTATTGTCCTTTGAAAGGTTTGGGAATTGGGGTATTTATAATTAAAACTGTAGTTAGTTTTTAGTTTATATAATTAAGTCAATTGTAACAGTAGTAAACAACATGTACAGATCAAATGCCTTTGAAGTAGATAGAAAATAATGCAAGTGTTCTACATAATTATTGAAATACAATCAGTAATAAATAAAATCCTATTATGAATACAACAGACACAGAACATTTCGTAGTGCTTCCCTTGGTTCTTTGCATTATGCTTCTTTGCATTATCTTTCAAGTGCAACCATTTAGGTTTCAAACAAGGCAAAATGTTAACTTTTTTAGAAAAAAAAAATAATGACCTTTGTCATGGGAGACCAGTTTATTTACACCTTTTTACCAGGATCATTCATTGAGCAAAATAAGGTAGAGAAATAAATTGTCATGGACTGGATTTAGTCTCTGGCGGGCAGTCTTTTCAGGCTTTAAATCAAAGCCGGTTGCTTTGCTATTACAAACAAAGCATTTCTGAAAAGCCCGCCCATGCTTTTTCGACTCTGACCCAAGGGGAACACCCAATCTGATTGCCTCATGGCTTCTTATAGTATTCCCTGCTTCATTCATAAAATAGAAGCAGACGACATCCAATCAGCGCGTGGGAACTTTCTCAAGCAGCCAATCAGAGCCTAGCAAGGTAGAAAAGCTGGATCAGCAGGAAATTTGAAATAGCCAAGAGACATGCACAAGCCTGCCACATCTCCCCCCAGCTATCCCAATGTCATCCGCTGGGCATGCGCCCCTAGGTCTGGCAGAACATTTGGCATCCCGGAGGACTGCCATTGATCTCCGGACCTAGTTCTCCACCGTTCCCCGCTGACCAAATGCCATTCATACCTCTGGGCATCATCTTCCTGCTTTAATCTCAGATGTCCAGCAGACCTTCTGGCGCCTATGGGTTTGCACGGGCTGCCTATTTGGACATCGGGTACAAATGTAAAACACACTGAAAGACATTTTAATAAACACTGAGTCTCGGGGAAACCCTTGAACTATGTGGGACTTTAGGTAAGGATCTTGGGGTTTGAAAACTAGGAGTCTGGGAGACACTGTATGGCCCCAGTGCAACTCACCCCGGGTACACGAAAATAGTGCGAGTAAGCTGGGGAAAATGTCTATCTTGAGTAATAAACAGGTCTGGTAGACGGACTCAGAAGTGGAGTGGGTTAACTGAGAGATGCGATATGTGAGTCATCTATTGAACACATAAGGTACTCTAGTGACCCCTCATTGGAGACAAAACAGTGCTATTACTGGTACTCATCTATAATAATCACACATAAATTATATTAAACTCTTATCCACTCCATCTGTTGGTCAGAATCCGATATAGTCCTTTCCAAGAGGCGTGCAGATCCGTAGGTTATATTCCAGTAAGAAGATGAAGAGCAAAACAGTGCACTGGCAGGGAGCCAGGTGGTGTAAATATAAAAAGGTCTATTTATTCAGCAACACTTCACAAAAAACATACCCACCAGGGGGTGAAACAGTACCTCCTACGTGTTTCGGACCATGGAGGTACTTTATCAAGGAGCTGCTGATCTCCGCTCTAGAATGGAGACATTTTCTCCAAATCGGCCCGGCAAAAAAAATTGGCAAGAAGCTGGGGCTGAGCGGCCAGACGGGCTGGACTTAGAAAAAATCAGGCCCTTTTCATGCGTCGGATTGATACCGGGGTTCTCTGGAGCAGTTACCCATTATTACCAGCACCGGAGCCACCCGGCATGCATCTGAGGCAGGAAAAATGCATTTAAAGCCCACTTCATTACTTTTGCGGCTTACCGCGAAGGCAATAAAGGGGCGAACCACCTGTGCCAGGCTGATATTTTCAGTGACCATGCAATAGTGTACTGTGTAAGAAAAATTAAACCGCACCATTCAAGCCCTAAAGTTATCCTCACTAGAACATTTAAAAACTTTAACCCACAACAGTTTCTGGATGACCTTACCAACTGCCCATGGCACAGAATCGATTTAATTCCCGACCCTGATTCTGCGCTCGACTATTTCCAATCCGAGTTCTTAAAACTCTGCGATACCCATGCTTCACTACGCAAAGTAAGGGTACGGGGAGCCCACCTTCCATGGGTTACACCTGACCTTATATCACTCTACCAGTTCAGGGATGCCTTGTGGAAAAGCTACAAAGTAACTGGCACTGCCAAGGATCTCAATCACTACAGATGCATGCGGAACATGTGCACAAGGCATACAAGGCATGCAAAAGCACAATATTACTCTGACAATCTCCACCAAAATACATCAAACCCAGTTAACTTCTGGAAGGTTATCAACAATATATTCCAGCCTCCTAACCATCAACAACCAAGTAATATCACTAAGGGGTATATTACTCTGACAAACCCCACTGACATTGCAAATGCATTCAATGATTACTTTGTGGGGTGGGCCACTAACTTATTAGCGAATCGCAGCCCAAACCACAAACCTGAATCTCATCCTGGGAGTACCCCTACAGTCCGACCCCCTCCCAACACTGCCCACAATTTTCAATTTGGCCCAGTATCTGAATAGGAGATTATACAAGCGCTCCTCAAACTAAAACTAAGCAGCCAATGTGGACCCGACTTACTACAATCTAGGTTCCTACGACTTGGTGCCCCAGCCATTGCCAAACCAATTGCGTCCATAGTCAACTCTATCCTGTCTGCAGGCCATATCCCTAAGACCTGGAAACCTGCCAGAGTTGTCCCACTCTTCAAAAGTGGGGACAAAAACACTGTCTCAAACTACAGGCCAATCTCACTTCTCCCAATTCTATCCAAAGTCATGGAAAAATGTGTCCACTCCCAATAAAGCGATTTCTATACCAGGTCAAATTTCCCTAGCCAATTCCAATCTGGCTTTCGTCCCAAACACTCCACCGTAACTACCCTGCTAAAAGTTTGCAATGAAATCCAGTGTGGAATGGAATGGGGACATCTCACTGATGCAGTATTCCTAGATTTTGCAAAGGCTTTTGACACAGTTGATCATGCTATCCTGCTTAACAAATTCCAGAGCTCTGGAACAGGGAAGCATGCTTTAAACTGGTTTCAGTTCTACCTACAGTATCAGGAAGATCCCAACATGTGTCCATCTCAGGCTCTAACTCCAACCCCCTGGATATCACCTGTGGTGTCCCGCAAGGCTCTTTTCTGGGGCCCCTACTCTTCTCAGTATTCATTAATGATCTTCCCACAGCTTGTAAGGAAGCCTCAATACACATGTATGCAGATGACACAATCCTATATGCACACAGCCATAGCCTCTCTGACCTTCAACACATACTTCAGTCTGACTTTTTGAGACTCGAAAACTGGATTTCCCAAAACCAACTGTTTTTAAACACTGACAAGACTGTAACAATGGTATTTGGGATCAAGACTAAGGGCTCTATGCAGTAAGCGTTGATAAGGGTTTATTCGCCATTTTACTGCCAAAATTGGGTTTGAGATTCAGTAAGCGCCGATAAGTGCTTGATTTCAGCAGGTTTCGTAGCCGATAATTTTGTTATGGCCAGTCTGCTGCCGATAAGCCTGTTTTCAGCACTTATCTCCACTTTTTTAATTCGGCTGTATTCAAGTAGCAAAATCAGCTTATCGGGGCTGATCGGCACTAAGAAATTGAGACTTTATGGCCAATTTGTCTCGCCAACTAAAGTTGGCAAGTTGGAGGGGAGAACGATCGCTAAGGCTGCCGGAATGGCACTTAGAAAAAAAAAATCATCTGCACATCAATGGAGTCAATGGAGCGGGGACGTATAACATTATAGTACTGTTTACGTTCCATTGCTCACAATACAAATGTGATTAGCATTACAGTGTGGGGGGCATTCACTGCATTGTGTCACACCTGACGTGTATTATTTGATTTACATTGTACTTTTATATGTTTTCATCATTTGCGTGTCACATTACTCATCATGTGATGATGTGTCAATGGAAAATCCTATACTCAACTCTTAAAGGAGAACCTCATATCAAAGGACACATTTTACTGAACTGAGCGACAATTCTTTATATGATGTTACACATGTCACACATCTAACACATCCATCGTATATTCATGTTGCTTTACATTACACAATGCTTGTAATGTGTAACGCATCTTTAAACGTTCATGTACATCTTTCTTCTCATGTTTACATGTATTTTGGGTCCTCCCTTTTTTCATGACGTCAGTTATTGGACAGTCAATCACATTGCATGTTTACATTGTAAACGTTGCATTACAAGCACTTCAAGCTAACTTATATACACATCTACACTAGTTAATCATTGTGACACCTTTCAAACTGATTCTATAGCAACTATCCTCATTACATAAATGTATGCATATGCACACGAGAATTCATTGTTGTGAACATGAAACAATAACATGGCTAATTAGACATGTTACAGCAAACTTTTTCCACGTCAATCTCAGGCTTTTTGTCTAATTACATGACTGACTGTTGCGTTCAGAAGTGTTACATGCATTGCACATTACACTAATAATTTTCAAACAATGTTTGTACAAAGCTTCACGTTACATCATTGTCAAATATCATGATTCCCTGCTGAATACACAGAACAAATACTTCTTATATCAAATGGAGACAGCTTGGGAGCCAAGTACTTTAATATGTTAATGTAACACCTTGCATTTTACTATGTCACCTGACATCATCACATACCTATTTAAAGGACGCCCATTACCTGCTCATTCACAGCTACTCATTTCAAAATGTTGCGATTGTTTAGGAGACGTCGGAACATTCTTTTGCATGAGTGGCTTGCTGATCAAGAGAATGACATAGGGCAAGGGAGGGACAGAGCCAGGGACAGTGACAGGGACAGGCACGCGGATACGACAGGGACAGGGAGAGGGACAGGGCGAGGGAGCGGTAGAGGGATAGGAGATCAGAGGAGAAGACAGAGGAGACAAGTTGTGCCTCATCCGCGTGTGTACAGGGAGAGAACCCTGTTAGATGGGATGAGTGAGGAGGAGATAGTAAGTCGCTATCGTTTGAGTTCAGCAGCAATCTTATCTCTTTATGAAGAGATAAGGGGAGATTTAGATTTTTTGACAGCCAGAGGTCGTGCAGTCCCTGGGCTTGTTAAAATGCTGTGCTCATTACATTATCTTGCTTCCGCGTCATTCCAGACAACAGTGGGCATAGTGGGCGGGGTCTCGCAATCTACATTCTCACGGGCCTTTACCCAGTTTCTCTATGCACTCAATAGACGCGCTAGGAATTGTATTAATTTTCCTACAGAGGCGACAGAGTGGCTGGAAGTCGGGAATGGCTTTTATAACATAGCAGGGATACCATGTGTGCTGGGTGCAATCGATTGCACCCATGTTGCTTTGATTGCACTTAGTCAGAGTGAGCATGTTTACCGCAACCGTAAGCACTACCATTCACTGAATGTCCAGGTGTGTGATGCCACGATGAGGATAATGCATGTGGTACCCAAATTCCTTGGTTCCAGTCACGATTCCTCTATCCTGAGGAACTCTTCAGTCTTCCATGCTTTCGAAGAAGGACATTTTGGACATGGTTGGCTGCTGGGTGAGTACATATTTGGATGTTGTAACACCAAACACATTTTTGTTTAGGAATCATTTCATTGTAGAATCTTATCACTAATGTAAGCTTATGTGTGCTCCATTGATTATAGGTGACTCAGGATACGGGATTAGGCCCTGGCTCTTGACTCCGATGCTAAACCCTCAAACTGAAGCAGAGGAGAGGTACAATGCAGCCCATATATCTACGCGATCTGTTATAGAGAGGACATTTGGCCTAATCAAGACCAGATTTAGGTGTCTCGACAGAACTGGTGGGGCTCTTCTATACAAGCCTCAAAAAGTGTCTGATATTATCATTGCCTGTTGCATTTTGCACAATGTGGCACTCACACATAATGTACAATCAGACCTAGCTGAGGCTTTGGTAGAGGAGCATCCCACCCATGTAGCTGCTGAAAATGAACAAACAGCCAGTGGTGGCCAGACACGCCAGAATCTCATAAATTCCTTTTTTTCTTGTAAGTAAAAACATTTATTTTCATAGTACTACTTTTATATATTAATTATGTAATATTAACACTAATTGTTTTTTACATAACCTTCTGTTAGGACACAGACGAATATGGGTTGCACACCTTTCTCTTCTCTGCTGTGTGCACAAAGGCATGTGGCACCGGTATGTTATTGTTGCACAGGTTATATAATCCTTCTTCGATTGTAAATTAGTTGTGTGTATGTGAATACAACTGGTGTAACAAATGAGTAATTGCTTAGCATTATGTTGGTGATGATGCTAACACAATACACATAGTATGGCCATAGTCATTCATTCTTGCAGTATGCTTACATACAATGTTATTGTTACAGTGTAACATACGCATCCATATGATGTGTACACCAGGCTGCTTTTCATTTGTTATGTGATAAAATATACATGGTGTTTCACATTTAACACCAAATACACACTTTGCTGTGTTGCTTACGTTAGTGAAGATGTCATGTACATGTTTGAAATTTATATATTGTTCCATTGTATTATAGGTATATCTCCTCTATGACTGATCATGGTATGTATATGAACTGACATCTGTCATAAGATGTGCCTAACTCAATAGACGTTTAATTATGCGATGTTAAAACCCAACATATTGCTACACGTTAAATTTTACATACATGTAGTTTCTGAATCATGTACATGCGTTTACCTACTATTGAGGTTTCATGAGCATTGTAATAGAAAATGATTAGTGCCATTACATCACATTTAATGTATGTTCCCTTAAAAATTCCATTAATCTAATATAGAGGTGGGTGGAGAGAAGGGGATAAATGCTGATAGTTTTATCCTTACGGGAGATGATTAATCACGGATGCAATTGACTGATCATAACAGTCCATGCATGAATGCCTGTAATCACACCAATGCTTTGTACATCTTATATGTTGCAATGTATGTTATTAGTAATGCTGTACATTATTAGTTAAGATTACTTTAGCATTCTCACATGTGTATGTATAAGTCACACATCTGTGTTGATGTGACCTACATGTAACAAGTGTCAAACTGTTAACATAAACCCAGTAGGGTCTCACATTTTTGTGTAATTTTGCATTATTAATTTCAGCCAATGAAAATGTTGTTAATATAGTTGTCATGTAATTCATGTCACTTCATCATTATTATGATGATCATTTACAAGTAGTCTCAACATATGAACGTCAATCACGTGCACATTTGCATAGGCACACTTTTCAATACAACTGTTTGTGTCTGTATCAATTTGTGTATGATGCATGTATAACACCGTCAAATGATAACATCAGCTTTATTATGGTAGCTTATATCATCATATACACTTTACTATGTATGTGTTGAACGTTTAATAAACATAGAAAACTACAGTTATTTTGCTACAAGAAATATACACATAAACGTAATTGTTTACATGATGTTGACCTAATATTCATAACTGCATGCATTGTAGTTGACCACTACATCTTGCCAATAACATTCTTTGCAGCAGTCCCAAACCATTTTAACAACATTCCCATGTTACAAGAGAATTTTTACATTAAATGGCTAGTTGGTTGTAAGTCTCCTTTACATAGTTTCTACATTTATATGTTCCATTACACAATATACTACACAAATGTTTGTTCAGAGTGGGAATGGTTGTTATATATAAAACAGACCATGCCATATAATGTTAGTACTAAATAAAAACACACATTAAATGTTCAAACTGCACTGTTTAGCAACATCATATGTTAATTATGTGCTTATGCAATATAGGCATAATTGGATCACATTTTGTATTGTTATTTAATATGCGCGGCAAGCAATATCTAAATAGTTCCATATGTAGTATATTAGTCGGTCGCTCCTCCTCACAATCATCTCATATAACGTTAGACTCCTCTGAAATGATACATTGATCCCATTGAATCTTCACCGACATCTCTGAAAAACAGCAAACACATTATGGTCAAAGATGGCACCTTAATATATGTGTAGCCGTGACAACGCGTTACACATCTCTATATGATTGTGTATATCCACGTGTTAATCACTTATATGTTAGAACTACAAGGTTACAACTAAACATCATTATTGATCATTTTGTTAATTGTGTTGCACGCATAACTATGTATATGAACTGTCCGTTGGCTGTAAACATAAAAATGTGCGCGCACATCTTACTGTGCGCACGCACTTCACGATTGGGTCGACTAAGTGTTAGCGCATGCGCAAATCAATGTGTACGTTGTGCGTTCAATACATGTTGTAAATACCATTAACCATATAATATTTATTTCAAATCCAATGAAGGCGAAACTACATTCGTTATAAACGCGTACTTCTATAATCTTTTTAAACAGACGTGTGTGGACGGAAACAACGGCCGATCACACAATGCGCGAATCCAATACGTGTGACGTCATGTTAAGGCAGCGTGAAGTGCACGCAAACACTCCACCCACAAAATTAACATTGGCACACTGCACGCCCACAAACACAGACGCGCACGCATGGCACAGTGCAGTGACCGTAACTATAACAAACCGACACAGCCAATAGGCTTTGACGCGCGCACGTTGGTTGGGGGCGGGCCTTACATCCGTAATCCTTTTTAAGGACGCCTTGGCACATGACAAGGGTCCCACGTCATATGTGGCCGACCCAGTTTTTTTTTTTATAGATGTTGCATGATAAAGAAACAGGTGTGTGTTACAGTTATGGTAACATGTTGCTATTATATGTTTTAAGAGATAGGAAAGTAGGAATATGTACAGTATTGCGTGACCAATGTGTACTAATGTTTCTGGTTCTAGTATATTGTAATAGGAAACAATGTGTTTGTGACCGCTACATGTTATGCAGTCTGCAATGTAACGCTGTATCCACGCATTTAAAGTAAAAATGGTGGATAGACAAAAGTTTACATTTTTAACGGTGAGTCAACGCATAACGATTGTTATATTTACCATTCTTCTAGAAGTAACACTTCGTCAGGCTGCAACTGCTCGCTCCAGAAAGACAATGCATTTGCATCCATGCCTGAGCCAACCGCTGAATCCTGTATGACACATATCTCCATGAGGCGCTCATAGGAATCGGCACTGCCTTCTTCAAACAATTGGTCCGGAGGTACGTTCATTTCTTCGTGTAGCCATTCGAATGCGTTTGCAGCAGAAAGGCTTTGTAAAACATCATAGCAGTTATGTTCTTGTAGCATGTGTGTTTCAGGAATGGAGGGTGCAGATATTGCAGCAGGTATCGATTCACACGGAACAGTAGTAGCGGATCCATTGCTATTATTAGGAATAAATATGCTATTTATCAGAAGATATGTGCCATGTTCCATGGTGATTTTAAATTGCGGTGCAATCTGCCAAAATCCATACCTTTCATGTAGGTTATCCTGCACACGTTCAAAACATTCATTTGTTGATAAAGTGAATCTTACCGAGGATTTAAAATTTCCAGACCGGCCAGGGTCTTGGTAATAAGGATATTTAGTTCGTATCAAATCATAGATCTGGCCCACGTTGGCTTTGTTTTCTTGAGTTGATATGATCGCCTCCGCAATCATTACTTTATACGCTTTGTGTGGATGCATGTTGAGAATTAGATCCTCAGCCATTGCAGCGTCTCAAATAATGTGAGTGGAGTTGCACGTTCTCTCTTGAGAATGTGAAACGAGGTAAATGTTATCTGTTTTGTGGCTTTCTACTCAAGGCCAAAATAAAAGTTACATGTTTCACTCCTTT
Source organism: Ascaphus truei (assembly GCF_040206685.1). NCBI lineage: Eukaryota > Metazoa > Chordata > Amphibia > Anura > Ascaphidae > Ascaphus > Ascaphus truei. The sequence continues at coordinate 100,840,151 of NC_134483.1, read as the reverse complement.
TTGCAAACACCAATTCCATTGTGTTGAAATAATTGGCAGACATTTGTGGTTTCTGATTGCCATTTCACTATGAAAGTCAAATTAAGGTTTTTTTATCTACATTCTCAAAACAAGTGTCTGATTTTCATTAAATAACAATGTGGGTGAGTACAAAAACAGTGTTGGCATTATGAAAATAGTGCTTACACAGACATAATGAGATATACACACAGTTGCTAATGTTTTTTTGTGAATGCTTTTTTCCTACATTTCCCTGTGTATCTTTCTGTCTGGTTAACTCCCTGTTTGTGTCACAGATTTTAACTATGTATATATATATATATATATATATATATATATATATATATATATATATATATATATCTCATCAACACATATACATATGTATATTGTACAATATATATATATATATGTCTCTATAACCAATATTTAAATATTTGTGTATATAACTGTATTTAAGGGCTTATATGTAAACAGGGTTTTTTATATTTCTCTGACTATTTGAAATGGTTACATATTACAGGGTTACTATGTTTGAGGGCCTACTACATTCAGCTGTGTCGAATTTAGATTTACCATCAAACAAGGCCTTTTGTTAGTTTATAAGGCCTGTAGTGTTAGAACCTATAATACATCTATTTAATCCAGTTGTACACTGAACATATTTATGCCACTAAGTAGGCCTTGTATGAAACCTATTTAAATGGTGATCAACATGAGTGAATTATGTGATTAATATTAATTTTAGGCCCATAGTGTTATAGGCTCAGATTATGGGCCTCATGCAGAGAGCATAGAATTTTAAAATTGGCGAATTTCATAAAAAGTAGCTTTTTTGGAGAGTTTTATTCTCCATATGCAGAAAAGTGCGAATTCTGCTATGTTTAACATGGATGCGTGTGGCGAGTTTAAATTGGCGAGATGCGCGCTTCAGAAACGTGTAAAAACAAATTCGCGCCTTTTTTTTCCCCTTTACTATAGGCGGCGAGCGCCATCTTGCCATCTTTTCCTGGCGCGGCAAAAATGCGAGAATCGCGCCATTTTCTTGGCGCGAACAGCCGCTACATGCCGTTCGCACCTCTCTGCATTCGGAGAGTTTTAAAAATGGCGAGATGGAGGTTCTCGCCAGCCGCGAGGCGAGTTTTAGCAATAGAAAAAACAAAATGGCGCGTTTTTCGTAACTCGCCATTTTCTGCCGGTTTCTGCGCGAAATTGTACAAAAAATGGCGAATTTCGAAATAACGATGCTCTCTGCATGAGGCCCTTAGTATATTTCACTAACATTAGGCCTTTATAATTATAATACTGTGTTTTAACAAGGAAGAATCAAGTGAATGTTGTGAAAAAAATAAAAACTACCAGTTTAGATAGTTAAAAAAAAAAAAAAAATATATATATATATATATATATATATATATATATATATATATATATATATATATATATATATATATGGAAAAGGAAAAAAAGCTGCGCCTTAAAGGAACATTTAAACTGTGTATGTCTATGTAGAAATACCTGATGTACTACCTAAATAGTCTAAGCAATATTATAAAGGTATATAGACCTATAAACATAAGATAGGCCTATTGCAAACATACAACATGTACACATGGAAAAAAGCAATTGAAAGGGTAACCAGTCCTCAAATAGTTCCGATGGTGAATATGGGTACTGGTATATAGGGTCTCCGGCAGCTCTCAGTGTGGACCTACCACGTCCACAGGATATCTAAAAAGGAAAGAAGAGGAGAGAGCGCACGCCCATAGCGTATAAAAGTATATTTAATGAAGGGGAGGGGGGAGGGAGGGGTAAAAAACGCACTTACAAGAAGTACAATAAAATCAAGCATATGTGATAATAATCACCACCATCCGGTCTAGCTGCAAGCTCTTGGGGCAGTCCCAGGCTCCGTTGGTGAAGGAGCAGCGTCTCAGCAAATTCCAGGACTGATGTAGGTCATCCGGTCAAATTGCAGACTTTGGGGGCATTCCCAGGCTCCGTTGGCGAATGTGCAGCGTACCAGCAGTTTCCCAGGGCTGGTGTGCTGTAAATAGTCCCAGACAAAAGTTCCGTATGGGTAGTGCCTGCAGCACTAGCGCTAGGATCAATCCGCTCCTGCGCTGAATGTAGACTTGAATGTCAGTGCGTCTGACGTCACGACGCTCCCTGACGCGTTTCGTCAGTCTCGGCTAACTTTTTCAAAGGGATAACGTGAGGGGGGAGGTCCGGTCTTATATACACACTCCAATGAAGGTAATTGTTGAAAAAACACCCCTACTCAGCTGCTATCATTTAACCGTGCTATCAACACTATAAAATACATAATTACATAAAATGCAGATATTAACCCTTAAAGAATTGGAGGAGATGATAAAATTAACCTATACATTCAATGTCTATCATATTACTAAATATACATATATACCCAACACACAGATAAACATATATTGGATATAAAATAGTTCTCAATAAACAATTATAAAACAACAATATAAAACAACAATATAAAACAACACTATTCTCTAGGGTTCAAACCAAACTTGAGAATACGAATCTTGTATGCGGATCAGACCCCATCAGTATTAAATATGGGATACATTGCAATACATCAACATAGTGCAATGATATTGCATATCTAGATCCCACCTATAGATAGAGGGATGATCACACATAGACCAGCTTGCAGTATAATACTTGGATATTGATGATAGAAAAAGAGATCATATGACATTATATGCATGCAACCACAATTAAATAATTATTAAACATTGCACCCTGATGAGTGCATAAATCAAATGTCAATTCTTATGATCCCATATGATTGGATTAATGACAAAATTATTTTAAATATAAATTTAAATATATATAAGGATGAAAAAAAAACTTTATATAAAAAAATGAAATTAAAATTAAAAATATAATTGTTCATACAAATAAGACCCAAGCTCAAAAGGGAAATAAGGAACTGGAGTCTGTATGCCACAAACAAAGCTGGGGCCCGGAAGGTCTATCTACATATATGTGCTTTACTAGGATCAAATGAAAATATATGTGTTATATACTATATACTATATACCTATTTGTATCTATTCTATATGGTGACTACCAGGCCCTAGTTGGCCGTAATAAGTGAATATCTAAATAATATATATATGAGTGCTATTAAATATTGTGCTGTGTATATGTAAGGGTGAATCCCTTATACCATCTATTAGAACCAGTGTCCCTATTTTAAGGTATCTATTTTATGAATCAACATTAATATGCAATGAATGAATCATCCATCTGTCGGACGGAAGGGAGGAGGGTGGGGACTGGGAGGGGAAGGTACGGAATGGGAAAGGGGGGGGGAGGAGGGGAGGGAGTGTTTTTGGAGGGGAAAGGGGGGAGAAGGGATGGTGGGGAATGGGAAGGGACGGGAAAGGAATGGGAATAGGAATAGGGGGACCTCTGGAGGAGATCCAAACAAGTAATGAATTGAGAAGCAGAGGAGGAGAACAGGAAGAGGCATCCGAGGAATAACTATACTAAAGTACTAACGTCTAAACATTCGTATAGTCCCCCAGGACTGAGAGTGCCCAATTGGTGAATCCAATAGGATTCCCGCCTGCAGAGCGTCTTGAACCGGTCGCCTCCCAGAACACAGGAAGAAATGGTCTCTATTCCCATAATTTGCATGGTCTTGGGATTTTGTTGATGGAATAATTTAAAGTGTCGAGGGACACTGTGATTATTAAGACCCTTAATAACATTTCTCCTATGTTCTAGGAAGCGAGTTCCCAGAGTCCTGGTGGTTCGTCCAACATATTTTAGACTACAACCGCACTGTATAAGATACACGACATAAGTGCTGAGACAGGTGATAGAGCTACTGATATCATACATGGTACCCCTCATTGGAGAACAAACTTGAGTTTGATTCAAAAGATGCCTGCACGTAATGCATCGACGGCAACCACAGGGATGGTTACCCAATGGTCCCTTCTGTTTTACAGTGTCACAAATAGAGGAGGATTTAATCCTAGTTGGAGCTAATATGTTTTTAATACTCCTTGCTTTCCTGTATGTAACAGTAGCTCTATCCGGCAGGATAGGTCCTAGATGAGGATCACACTTTAGAATGGACCAGTGATCATTTAGTATCCTATTGATAAATTTGGATGACTGGTTGTAGGTGGTAATAAATCTTACAGTCGACCTCTCTATCTCTGAATGTATTATTGGGGTGTCATAACCTGAACGTTTTCCTCTCTGTTGTTTATTCTGTTTGTTTTTGGATTTTTCAAGTAAAGTCGATCTAGCAATGGAACTCACCTTGCTGAGAGAGTCGGACACCACGACGGGATCATATCCCTTGGAAAGAAATTTCTTCCCAAGTGTGACCGACTGGTTTTCAAAGTCAACATCCCTTGTGCAGTTCCTACGAATTCTGTGGAACTGCCCCAAGGGAATATTGTTGAGCCAGTGTTTATGATGGTTACTGGACGCATGGACGTAACTATTCACAGACACAGACTTGAAATGTGTGGTGGTAATAATATTCAGGTCTGTGTCTATGCTCAGGGCCAGATCCAGAAAGACAGTGGACAAGTTGTTAATATCAAAAGTAAATTTGAGTCCAAACGAGTTGTCGCTGAAAGAGCTCAGGATGTCGTGTAGAACCGATTCATCTCCATCCCAAATTATAATAATGTCATCTATGAAACGACCATAGTATACGAGACCCGCTCCAAGCGAGATGTTTTGCCAGACATGGGATTCCTCCCAGTGCCCCATAAAGAGGTTGGCATAACTGGGAGCGAATCTCGTACCCATGGCCGTTCCACAGATTTGTAAGTGAAAATCATTTTCAAATAAAAAATAATTGTGCGTGAGAATAAAGTGAATGTTTAGACGTTAGTACTTTAGTATAGTTATTCCTCGGATGCCTCTTCCTGTTCTCCTCCTCTGCTTCTCAATTCATCCCTTGTTTGGATCTCCTCCATATTTAATATTTAATAGCACTCATATATATATTATTTAGATATTCACTTATTACGGCCAACTAGGGCCTGGTAGTCACCATATAGAATAGATACAAATAGGTATATAGTATATAGTATATAACACATATATTTTCATTTGATCCTAGTAAAGCACATATATGTAGATAGACCTTCCGGGCCCCAGCTTTGTTTGTGGCATACAGACTCCAGTTCCTTATTTCCCTTTTGAGCTTGGGTCTTATTTGTATGAACAATTATATTTTTAATTTTAATTTCATTTTTTTATATAAAAATTTTTTTTCATCCTTATATATATTTAAATTTATATTTAAAATAATTTTGTCATTAATCCAATCATATGGGATCATAAGAATTGACATTTGATTTATGCACTCATCAGGGTGCAATGTTTAATAATTATTTAATTGTGGTTGCATGCATATAATGTCATATGATCTCTTTTTCTATCATCAATATCCAAGTATTATACTGCAAGCTGGTCTATGTGTGATCATCCCTCTATCTATAGGTGGGATCTAGATATGCAATATCATTGCACTATGTTGATGTATTGCAATGTATCCCATATTTAATACTGATGGGGTCTGATCCGCATACAAGATTCGTATTCTCAAGTTTGGTTTGAACCCTAGAGAATAGTGTTGTTTTATATTGTTGTTTTATATTGTTGTTTTATAATTGTTTATTGAGAACTATTTTATATCCAATATATGTTTATCTGTGTGTTGGGTATATATGTATATTTAGTAATATGATAGACATTGAATGTATAGGTTAATTTTATCATCTCCTCCAATTCTTTAAGGGTTAATATCTGCATTTTATGTAATTATGTATTTTATAGTGTTGATAGCACGGTTAAATGATAGCAGCTGAGTAGGGGTGTTTTTTCAACAATTACCTTCATTGGAGTGTGTATATAAGACCGGACCTCCCCCCTCACGTTATCCCTTTGAAAAAGTTAGCCGAGACTGACGAAACGCGTCAGGGAGCGTCGTGACGTCAGACGCACTGACATTCAAGTCTACATTCAGCGCAGGAGCGGATTGATCCTAGCGCTAGTGCTGCAGGCACTACCCATATGGAACTTTTGTCTGGGACTATTTACAGCACACCAGCCCTGGGAAACTGCTGGTACGCTGCACATTCGCCAACGGAGCCTGGGAATGCCCCCAAAGTCTGCAATTTGACCGGATGACCTACATCAGTCCTGGAATTTGCTGAGACGCTGCTCCTTCACCAACGGAGCCTGGGACTGCCCCAAGAGCTTGCAGCTAGACCGGATGGTGGTGATTATTATCACATATGCTTGATTTTATTGTACTTCTTGTAAGTGTGTTTTTTACCCCTCCCTCCCCCCTCCCCTTCATTAAATATACTTTTATACGCTATGGGCGTGCGCTCTCTCCTCTTCTTTCCTTTTTATATATATATATATATATATTTTAACTATTAATGTGTGTACATATATCCCTACATACTACATATATATTACTAAACATTCACAGATATGGGATTGAAACCAGTACTCATACATGATAAAAGGACAACATTAAGAAGGTTCAAGCAAGGTGAAGGTAAGTAATATTTAACACTTCATCCTGCTCTACACGGACAATAAAGATGTTAGCAGTTAAATAGATGTTTGATTTAAGTTGCATGTGAATAATATTGACATGCAATTACTAGCTAAAATACCTATGAAACACACCCAAATACAATGTTTTGCAGCTAAGTGAATTGCAGCTTCTCCAAACATAGCAACTGTGTTATGTTGGACCATTACTGAACAGATGATTAATACATAAATATAAATAAAAATATTCATTCATTAGGACTGTTAATTTTTCCAAACCTTCACGTGTACAAGGACATACTTGAATGTTTGGAAACAACAGGTCTTCATCATGCATACAATATTAATTAGATAATCTAAAGTGAACAAAACAAGGCCAAATACAGATATAGTTAATTATAACATTTATTATCTTTTTTCCTTTTGAGACCGAGTCACAGGCCTGCTTGTTGTCTCTTGGATTTTTCTTTTCCGTTTGGCTACAACTTTAAGCACAACAGAGCCACTTTGACTGGCCTTTCAGGGGCACGGCTTGTGGCCTGTGGCACTTCAGAGGCAGGGCTTGTGTCCAGTGAGTGTTCACGGCCAGGGCTTGTGTCCAGTGAGTGTTCACGGCCAGGGCTTGTGTCCAGTGACTGTTCACGGTCAGGGCTTGTGTCCAGTGACTGCTCACGGGCAGGGCTTGTGGCCAGTGACTGTTCACGGGCACGGCTTGTGGCCAGTGACACTTGTGCACTGTGTACCAACTTGTTCACAACTGATGCTTGCTCCGTTTCTTGTTTGGGTTTTTTGGTTTGTGTCCAAAAACTGGTCAGTAGTAACTGCTTGTGCATTTTTTTTTGGCTCCTCCTTTGTAGGTGTCAGTTCCAGATTTTCTACAGATGCCAGTGGTAGGATGTTGTCAGGAACATGCAGAGAACTTTCAGCTACTTTACCGGTAACATCCCGACCTCGGGAATGAACATCAGATGACTGGGGTGAAAAAGTAGTAGCATGTAAACATCCATCCTCTGATGGTGTAAAGCTGAATGGATGTGCTGCTGTAGTCATTCTCAAGTGATAAGCTTGAGTTAGCTGAACAACTATTGCTTCTAATGACGTGTTAATTTTTTGCATTTGTTTAGGCACTTCAATGAACACTCTATGGAGATGTGACAATTGTGATATCGTTTCTTCCTGCAGTGATATCATCCTTTCGTGCACTGACATCAGATCTGAATGGCAACGATTTTCTGCTTCAACAATTATTTCTTCAGAAGCTACTATTGCAGCGTATGTGCTAGTTGCTGTAGGAATAGCCTGTGTAACTCTTTGAATGGGAACCTCGTCATGATCACTTGATAGCATTTCTGTGTCTTTGGCGGCATCATCATCATGATTATCATCATGTGCTAAAAATAAATGTACACATAATGAAATGGCATGTTAATCTGAGCTGTTTTACTATGTAATTATACACTGTGATAACTAACACCTAACATGTTTTCATACGTTTTATAACGTCACATTAAAATGTACCTTGACTTACGAATTCTGTTTGGACTCAGTGTGAAATAAGAATGAATGAAAAGTTGTTAACAACTCACAACTCCTACATGATACTTAATATCACAAACACAATACATGTTGTGTAAAAAAAATTTTTTTTCACTGACAGTAAGTAATCCTATTTAAATAACATGTGCAAAACAAATAATGAACTTTTTTAACCTAACATATAGAAGTGAACATATTATATTTTCTGCACCTCATACACTCATCTTCCAGGTGTGATGAGCTGCATGACCCAGGTGAAGACACTTGTTCCGTCTCAGGTGACACATGTCCTCCAGGAGCAACTATATAGAACAATAACATCAGTTGTTAATTGACATGTGAAAATATTGAAGATAGAGTTACCGTATGTTTAGTTTTTATGGCTAACTAACAGCATCAGTTCCTGAACTGAAAATGTGTGTGGCAAAGTGAACATAAATATTTGTAATGACAATGTACATGCCAGTGTACTTAGGGCTTTTTAGTTCTGTAACATACCACAAACTATGTTTATGCAGTAATGCGTTAGGATAATATAATTAATATTGGGCATACACTGCATATGTTGTGTACTCATATCACAATAATAATGTACATAACTATCATGAGATGAACTTTCACAATGCTTATCATTAAGAAAGTCATATTGGAAAAGTAATAGTTTTTGTTAGAGGATATGTGTGGTACATTAATAGAAGCTGTTGCACGGCTGAATGTGGCTGCCACTCAACAACACAACACATGCTGTGTTTGATAATGTGTTGTTGATATCAGTTGAACTATAGATCTGAGTGAATGAATGTGTGACGTACGGTTTCATAGCTAATGGCTTGTTGGGTGATTTAGTACCTAGAGTGAACCTTTCAAATGACTGTGATTACCTTCTGTTTTGCTAGTCAGGTTGTAAGAACGGTAGTCCCTCCCCCAAAAACAGTAATCAACCAGACCTTTCAATTACTTGAAGCAGGTGAAAATGGTGTCAACAAAGTTGACCGTAACATGACCCTGTTATTTGGCTGTGTGCTGAACCCCACCCCCTCTGTTGACATGTATGCTGTGATTACATATTAATTGCAGCTGCTTTAACACAATGGTAGATGAGCAAAATATTACTCTGAAGTGTGATATGAAGCGAAAAAGGACCTTTTAATAAACCTCTACACATTTGTTAGTGCAAGTGATGTTTGTTGGCCGTTGCATGTAATATATTAGATGCATGATTTGAAGAGGCAGTAATGTCGTGTTTGTAGGAGTTAAATAAATAAAATACACATTAATATTATATATATATATATGTTCTGCACCAGTACCTAGTAATATTTTCTCATTAGCATGTCTTACACATGTGTGCTACCCTGTTGTTCCCCATAATCGTCCACCATAAATTGCTTTCACTGCAGCAAAGGATTGTGGGAATTGACATGCAAATGAGCACGCAATGCCACGTGGTATATTATTTACTGCTTTTAGTATGATTACAACTTATATGTATATTTAGTTATATATATATATATATATATAGAGAGAGAGAGAGAGAGAGAGAGAGAAAGAGAGAGAGAGAGAGAGAGAGAGAGAGAGAGAGAGAGAGAGAGAGAGAGAGAGACACAGACATATATACATATAGGTAGGTATGCTTATATTGGGAAGAAAGTACAAATAGCAGCGGAAATGTGTAAAATAACTGTAAGCAACGACACGCCTAGTACAGTAACATTTCTCACCTGCTGGAAATTGTGAGGAATAAATTCCGATGTCCCTGTCACCGGGCAAACCCTCCACGACAACGGGAAGTAATTTTTCACGAAGCAGCTCCTCCAATGGAGTTAAGATGAGACGTTGTGCTGGCGGCCCACCTCCAGTGGCAGAAGCATGCACGCGTTGGTCTTGTATTTTCTTTTTTAATTTAGCCCTAATATCATCAAATCTCTTGCGACAATTCAGCTTGTCCCTGACCCGATTCCCACACGCATTCACACCAATTATTATTTTGTCCCACATTTCTTTTTTGCTTGATGAACTTGTCCGCACTAGAAATACATACAAAATATATGATGTTAATTCATAATAATACAACCACCAGTTTCCTAAACTGCTAGCTGTTCCAAGAGATAGCAAACATGCTGGTTTAGGTGTAATATGTGAAGCACATGAGCATTCACTTCTAAACCTATACATGTAAGGAAGCTTGCATTAATATTGTATGTAGTTAGCGTAAATTGAACGCCTGAGTTTTCTTGTCGTTGTAACGCATGATAAAAAGATGTGTTTCAACAATAATTAACATTGATAGATATTATGGACCCATATTTGCATATTAACAAAACTCACATGACCTAGGATCACATGTATTTGAAGAATGAATGGAAAGGTATACTTACCTACTAAATGTCCATACAGACTGTCATAGTGCTCCAGAATCCCAGTGACAAGAGCTGTATTTTCCTGGTCATTGAAGCGAGGATTACGTGGATGCTCCACACGTTTCTTCCGAGCACGTTTAGGCTCAGAGCTTGCCTGCTGCTGACTGGACTCTCCTTGTTCCAATGGAAGAGACTCCAAAAGCTGGCCACCAGCAAGCACGCCACCACCAGACACCCCATCAGCAACTGAGCCACCAGCAGCACTCGCACTCCCAGCAACAGCACTCACAATCCCAGCAACAGAACTCGCACTCCCAGCAACAGCACTCACACTCCCAGCAACAGCACTCACACTCCCAGCAACAGCACTCCCACTCCTAGCAACATCACTCCCCTGAACAGTACGTTCACTCCGACGCGTACTCGCACGAGTAGCACTACCACTCACACCAGCATCACTCTTCCCACGCTTTGCAGGCATACCTCTAGCACTCACAAAAAACAGAAAACAAATGTACAGCAAATCACACGAAACACTTCCACATACAAAACAAGACAAAGATGTAAACAAAACAACAAAGGACAAAGCTCTCACAATACACAACAAGTCTCTCAGTCAATATGCAAATATTAAATCACCCAGCTCTGTGCGTCTCTCTCTCTCTCACTCCCAACAACACAGAGAATGATTAACAGTACACGTTGCCTTTAAATATGGCGCGCTATCAAATACATGCTTGCTTCGCCTGATTCAGCAAGAATTTTGATTGGCGAACCTAACAGCACCCCGCCATGCACGCCGATACACCTGTGTGTGATCGGCAAATCATCGTGAGAGTGGGCGGAATGGTTTTCGGCTTCATTCTGAAGGGATTCGGCACTTACTGCATACGAAGAGGGAAAATCACCAATAATATGGCTAATCGGTAAGCTTGCCGATTTCACATTTTCGTCGCTTACTGCATGAGGCCCTAAATTTGTAAAGCTTCCAGTGACTGAGCTCCTGATTAGAACCAACGCTAACACCACCCTAACACCTGTCACTAGTTTTAAATACCTGGGCTTATGGTTTGACTCCCACTTAACATTCGGGATGCACATTGATACCCTGACAACCAAAACCTATGCCAAACTAGGGGTACTTTACAGGAACAAATCCTCCCTAAGTCTCCTGGTCAGAAAGCGTATCGCACAGAAGATGCTAATGCCAATTATTGACTATGGAGACATAGTATATGGCTCGGCTCCTCAAACCCACCTTAGCAAACTTGACACCCTCTACAATTCAATTTGTCGTTTTGTTCTCCAATGCAACTACAACACACATCACTGCGGAATGCTCAACGAACTAGATTGGTCAACACTAGAGTCTAGACGCAAAGTTCACCTTTCCTGTCTTGCCTTTAATTTCTTCATGGGCAAGCTACCCAGCTACCTGAACAAGCTCCTCACCCCTACCACTTGCAGCACTTATCACCTGAGATCAGACTCCAAAAGACTATTCATGGTCCCAAGGCTCAACAAAGTATCCGGACGTTCCTCCTTCTCCTTCCGTGCACCCCAAAACTGGAACAACCTACCAGAGACTCTCACATCCACCACCAGTTTAAGTTCTTTCAAATCTAAGGCTGTCTCACATTTTAGTGGAAAGGTGTGGATCATCAGGAAGAGCAAACATGTGAAAACAAAACAGAAATACTGATGGTGCAGTATAGTAGTGATAGTGGCGTGGGTAATATATTAGCAGGTCTATATGCAGAATACTCACAAACGTGAGGTGATAAAGGACACGTAAAGGTATCTTTGGAAGGTGTGTTGCAAACAATGCAATCAGGATAGCAATCTGTCACCCACCAGATGGATCACTCCAATGGACATGGTCAAAGATTTAAAATAGCATTTAGATCTCACGCAGTGGATCTCTGCAACCGGTTGAGTGGTGTCTCTGCTATCCCTCTGTGCTGGCGTGCGTGTCACGGATGCGTCTCATCGAAGACCGGAAGTGACGACATCCGCTTCCAGAGGTTCCGGTTGATGCAACGACATCACTCTACGCGTTTCCCCTTCTCGGTTTCTTCAGGAGTGCCGTTATTGGTAAGTAAGTAGCATATATACTACAAGCTCCACTCTCATAGGTGGAAAACTAACAAGATAATGTCTTAAACTGAGATGGCCAAATGGTAATTGTGGGCGGATGGTAAATCGCTACACCAATCATATGCAAGTCCTATGGTGTGTAATTGGGACCAATTAACTAAAAACAATGAATCGTATACAATGAATAATACATGTTAAAAACATAGTGAGCTATTACCTTGGGTAACTTATCTAAAGTGAAAGCTCATACTAACTAAAATACATAGGGGAGCAGATATTTACGCTCTCTGCATCAGACATATGCAGGATCCAAACACATCCTAAACTATAAAAGAGTTGATTTAAAACAAAACTAATCAGTATCAAAGATAGGCTAGAATAATAACAGTAACCTTAGATATACGTATGTAGATGATGTCGTTGCATCAACCGGAACCTCTGGAAGCGGATGTCGTCACTTCCGGTCTTCTGTGAGACGCATCCGTGACACGCACGCCAGCACAGAGGGATAGCAGAGACACCACTCAACCGGTTGCAGAGATCCAGGCTGCTTGAAAGGAATCACCTTGTGAGCAGTGTCCTGCTGTGTGAGGAGTGCATGAAGGATCCCATGCCCCAGAACCATCATAGAGGCTCCTGCAGAGACAGCTGAGTGCCAGACCGTCCTGTTTTACAGCTACAGAGTGGTAACCAGTGTGATATGCACTAAATGCACATGTTATTTCTATCTGATGTACGCAGATTTAATACCCCTTTAATATTGTAATACATTCTATTACTTACTTCACTATTTGGCGTTGTGCGCTGTTTTCTTTTTGTTTCCATTTCTTAGAGTGTGTGGGGTGCTGAGCCACCCCTAATGTTTATAGCAGCAGACGCCCATATCAACCACACGGTTATGTTATAATTTAATTATCCAATCACTTATTCACTGTGGTATTGTGGTTTACTTTATTTATATATGGTTTAGTCACTGCACTGTATTCAATTATAATAAGGAGATAGATAGTAGCGCACAGTTTATTTCTGTTATTCTGCATATAGACCTGCTACTTTATTACCCACGCCACTATCACTACTATACTGCACCATTTTCACATGTTTGCGCTTCCTGATGATCCACACCTTTCCACTTGCCACGAGGACTGAGAGAGCAGTCCTAACCGGGTTACAGCAGCATTCGTTACATGTGTTTGTATGAGTATCACTAATTTTTTATTAAGTTGATTTTACACCTCACTGTTGTATTTACTCACTTCACTTTAGTATACAGAGCGCCACGTTTGATAAGGTTTTCTTTTATACACACTGTCACACATTTTAACCTGGTCTGTAACTGTTTCATACGCTCATAATATATATTTTCTTTAACTGTGCACGCAATGTCTTGTACGTATATAATGTATACCCTGTTCATTTATGTAACTGTACTTGTAACCATGTATTATTTATTTTACTCTGTGCCCAGGACATACTTGAAAACGAGAGGTAACTCTCAATGTATTACTTCCTGGTAAAATATTTTATAAATAAATAAATATTGTGGGTATCGAGGGTGGGTGAAGGGGGTATTTGGCCCCTGGTGAGGGTTTAGGCATTGCGGGAGGGTGCGGGTGGACTTAACCCCTTCATTACCGTAGCGGTTAATACCGCAATGGTAATGAAGGGGTTAACCCCTCCCGCCAACCCCCCGCAAGGTCTAAACACCCCCTTTGGGGGCAATACCCCCTTCACCCACCCCCTGCTACCCACACTAAAAACAATACACACTACAGTCCCACTACCCACCTCCTCGCCCCTCAACAAACATTACTATATCTAATACACTAGCCACCCCATGTCCCCCCAACAACCCCTATACCCCCCCTAACATACCTTACATATATTTATTTATCTTTAGGCACAGGAATGATACTATAGGCCGGCAGTGCCCTTCGGGGGGTCCCTGCTTGCCAGCAGTACCTATTCTGTGACCCAAAAAATAAATTATAAATATTTTTAAATAAATAGATACCTAACACATACAGTATAGTAATGGGCAAAATTACTATTATCCACATATGGATAAGAGTGAATTTGCCCATTTAAAATACAATAATCCCAATAAATAAAATAAATACATCTTGCACTCACCCTTGCCCGGCTGCCACAATGAAGGCCATCCTCATCTTCATCACCGTCCATGCCCTCCGGTGCTGCAAAGCATACACAAGAATAAAAAGAGCCAATGTAATGTCCCCCAACCCCATAATCACCTAAGCTACAGCACAGATTGAATATCGTAATGTCAAGATGTTTTTTTTTTGGGGTCACTCTTGAACTTCGCAAGCAATTCACGCATGCGCAGTAATAATCAACTACAGCTCCCTTCCCAAAGAGGATTACACGCAGGCGCAGAGAGGTGACTCAAAGCCAACAATAGGAAAATTAGAATATTTTTTTTTTGGTCACTCTTGAACTTTTTTCCCCCCAATGAGCATTGATAATCAACACAGAAGAATACAGTAAATCAAAACTGAACGTTTTACATGTACACGCAGGAATGTGATGACAGGAATGTGATTGAAACCAGAAACCCATCAGTTCAAAGGAATGGAGTGGGAGAGGTGTACTGTAGATAAGAAGTTGAAATACTGCAGTGCAGTGCAGTACATTATCCTGTGTGTGTGTGCGGGGGCGAGCGAGGGAAGAGCGCTATATACACCGAAATCTGATACTGTTACAGTACACGCCTATGCGTTTCAACAATGTTCAAATGAGACATACAGCACTGTACATGCATGTATAAATATGCTAATTCACAATTACTGTGCGCGCACACGCAGACTGTGTACTGACGTAGGTTGAACTGCTAGACTTTGAAGACAACAGCTCGCGAACGCCCACATGAATTTTTAGACGGTATTGCAGTATTGTAGACAGCGCTAAGAATATGCTAATATTACGAGCGCTAAAACACCGGAAGATATTCCGGAAAAAATAAATATACTGCATCTGCCCGCGGTTATCAGAGTTGCGCCGCTACGGCCGCATTAGGATAAAGGCGGCCACACTGTAGTAGTCCCTGAAAACACAAGCTAGCTGACCGCTGGCATGACTGTCCTTTCGAAGTAGAGTCCCAGATGCCAGGCCTCCCTGTCTACCGTATACGTGAAACAGCTGGCAGGGTAAAAGTCTGGCACGGAAACTTGCTACCCATTTCTCAAGTGAGAGAAAGTGACCCCGAACCAGAGACAATAGTAATGGACAGTGAGCCAGTGGGTTCTGAAGTGCATTCAGTAGTCGAACCAGATCAGGATCCAATCGAAGGAACTTCCACTAATTCAAACAGAGACTGGTAGGCACCTCCCGAAGGAGCAATGGGTAATGGGCCCATGCCTCAGGTACCCTCACCAGTGGCTTCAACAAGCCGTCAACTTGACCCATGAAGCCTGAGCTTCGTTCCTCTAAGACATTTCAGAGACTGGTTCACCACTTATGAGAGGGTCTGGGCCTCAAGCCCACGATAGGCTCTCCCACGAGGGAGACACTGAAGAAGTGACTCACTGGAGTCAGCAAGTGAGGCACCCTCCCACTACAGTGGCATACAATTCGTTAGGGGCATCCAATTATGAGTCTCAGCAGCTGGCTCGGAGCAAGCTAGCTTCGATCAAAGCCATGTTTACTGAACTGTTCAACTTTGTTTAGAGTTGGTATGCATCAGTTAAGTTATATAATAATCTGCATTTTTATTATATAAACTTTTGTGTAAGGTTGTTCCCCAGCGGGGTCATTGGAGTCTCCAGTAGGGGGAGGATGTAGCCAAGTCCCCTTACCTCCCAGTCTGTGGGGTGAAAAGAAGGCTGTGGAGGCGTGCGGCTGCGCGGAAATGTGGGTGGACCCAGAGGGAAGCATGGAGCACGGCGTTCATGCTGTAGGCTGGTGACCAGGTCGCCAGAGCTCTGTGGCGCAAATGGCTAGCGGGGGCCACCATCTTGTAAATCGCGCATGCGCACTAGAGCCGATGCGCATGCGCAGGATACAGAGAGTTGTGGCGGCCATTACCAGGCTCTGCAATGGACTACAATTCCCAGTAGCCCTAGGTGCTGCATACCAATGGATGCGCACAGCCGATAGGGCTGCTATATCCACGGCAGAAGAAAATATACTTTTGGCGCGCTGGAGAGGGACCATGCTAGTCAGAGAAGGGACTGCAAGGGAGTAGGTAGTGTCTGGGTGCAAGTGACTCCCAGACTAGGCCAGATACCCCCCAGATCCCAGTTAGGCCCCTGTCCCTGTCAGCTTGTGGTGCTATAGGGAAGGCCCCAGATAGGGGCACTACCCTTATCTTATAGTGACGCTGCACATTCAGTATGCAACGCCACGCGGTGTGCTTGGCCTGTAGTCTGGGATCAGACCCAGGCATATATATCAAAGACTCTAAAGGTGAGACCGTCCAACGTGAATTCACTCCACACGGTGGATTTGACGCACGTGGAGTGAAAGGATTCCTAGAGGCATCACGGCGTGGGATCAGATGGATCCTTCTGTTAAAAGTCTGCGGTACCTGGGTACAGGAGTGCCCAGGGAGGTAAATGTGCACCAATGGTCCATAGGGGTAGCCCTACTCCCTACACTTTGGTGAGATTGACACTGCAGAAAGCAATCCGGTGTAGTGTTGTCCCCGCACCCTAAGTACTTTGGGGATATATGTATACACCTATCATATTATTGTGTGTACTGTGGTACGATTATATTGTGTTGCATTATATGTGGAGGCGCTGTCAACCGAGAAAAGAGACAACCCGAGGCTCCCAGCGGTGGAGGCTTAGACCTCCTGTGAGCAACGCAGGTAATTCCCAGCACGCGCTGGCCTTTAGTCATGGGGAAAGGGGGCTACACATGTATTCTGTTTTCATCAATTGAGTTATGGATATATACCCCACACTTTTTCTCAAGCATGCATACTCTCCTTTATTCAGTTTACAATGGTTCTGATTTAAAAAATCCTAAGAAATTATGTAAAAACCATTGAGTTTGAAGCATTGTGAAATATGCTGTATTGTATGTTATTGCTCTGTTACTATTGCTGTGGTTCCTGTGAATTTCACAGAATTGCAAACATTTATATGGTTGCTAAAGTTCTCATACTATTATACTCATCCTACATAGTGAAGGTGTATAAAGGAGTTAACTTTGGTAGCAATTGATATTATTTATTTGAGAACATATCTCATTGTGATCCTGTACACCAGGGGTGACATTGCATTAACATTTTAAAAATATATTTCCACAAGTCACATACTGTATAACACAATCACAGTGCCACTGGCTGTCACACACTTGTCATGTCAATTCAATAGATTTCTGAGGTAAAAAATGTGGTTATACAGTAGGGAGAAAAGCTTTGTAGACTATTTTAAAATATTCCTTAACATTTAATGGTACAATTTAGACATTATATGCAGCGATTTTGGTCACTGGTTGGTTCTATATCAGGAAAGTAAATACAATTCAGTTTAATTTTTGCAGACAGTTAATACACTGTACAGTACATTTTTATCATTCACAACGATTATTTCATTTTATTTGTTGTAAAAAAAACAGCAATTTTGTAAAATGTCTGAGTTTTTTCACCTGTGCTTGAAACCATACTGATTTACAATAAAAGAAAATCACTGAAATTGTACAGAGAAAAAAAGCAATCAAGGAATCCCTAGGTAGAAAACATTTTTTTAGAATGGGACCAATTTGATTTTTCTCTTGGTTACCTTCAAAGATCAGAAAATGGTAAACAATACTCTGGCTCTTCTTGCTTACTGAAATACCACACACATTTATTTATTTCTACTCTTTAATGTATGCAAGCAGCCTTCAAATAAGGTCATCACTCATATTCTTCGTTTCACAACTATATAGTAAAAAAATAAACTTCTTAACATATCTTCTAGATATTTTGGGAAATTGTTATGTTATTTTTCATCAATGAGACCTACAGTATGGGCTGATTCATTACACCTTGAAGCAGAGTCAATTAAAGTTTTGAAGTATATTGAATCAGCCCATTCATTGTCAAATTTTTCACTGGGACTTCATGATTGCTTTCCTCTGGATCAATATAACTAGAAATGTTAAAATGTTCACGCAAATTGAAAAACTAGTGAATTTTTAACTTGATGCAGCTTGCAAAAAAAGTGGCAAATATTTGCCTAAGCAATTGCCATTCACAATGCATTGGAAATGCCCTAATTAAATATAGTTGAATTATTATGTCTTGACTATTGAAGAGAATGCACTAGACCACATGGCCCTCTAGATATGTATGTTGTTGGAAATTTTGGTGAAAGTGTAGACATGAAAATCCGTGTAATCAGTCTTTTTTCCATAAAAACTATGGGTAATAAAAAAGCACAAAAAATTCCATAATATTAAAAAAAAATTATCTACGAATGACATCTAATTTCTGAACCTAATCTATTATGTTACTATGTATAAAGGCTTAGTGTGGCTACCTCTCCAGTAACTCCAGCATTCAGAGTCTCTTCAGGGGACTTTAACATCGGCCAAACCGCATAATTTGGAGCCTCAGTTCTTTTCATTTCCCAGCACCCTTAAGCGACTGGACTGACAGTTAGCTGAAGTTGTGATGATTGACTGGGTAACAGAAATTTAGAAATGTGGTTAAACATAACATAGCTAATTACAGGGGTGAGAAGGTGGGAAAAGAAGCAATTGGTTAACTTTGGCACAAGGTTTTCAAGCCTCTCACTCAACCCCCTTTACTCCCTTAATGGGTCTCTGTCAGTTACCGTCCCCTCCTCTCTTTTACCGCTTGCACTAACATTTGTATAACCTCGTGAAGAAGGGGATGGGGGGAGCTGACCCACACAAATTACTGAGACAGATCAGCCTTTATGGGGATGATGGCCCCATTCTGCAGCCTCTGTCTCATCTATGTCAGTTAAAGGGCTATGTTTTTTAATATTTATTTCAAATTAGTGTTTTGGTGTATTATCGTAAAACTAGAAAATGTGCAAAATTGGGTAAAAATGTCAATATACAGATGCAGCAGCCGTTATTCAAACACTTCATGCGGTGTATACCTTGAAATACCCATGTGATGGCGCTCGATTTCTTCCAACCGTACTGCCTTAAGACGCGTGTTGACTCGGGTATTTATCGTGTTCAGAAAATTGCATTTTAGCGTGCTCTGCAAGACCGTCGAAACTCAAGTGGGCAATCGCGAGTTGTCTTAAAAATCTAATAGCAATTCAACCTGTTGTTTATTGCCGTACAGGTCTGTAAGTGTATGTGTGTGTAATTGTAATTTGAAGATTAACGTTACGAGTTCATACTGTATAGTGTACATGGGAAAGAAGTCCTTTCTGAGGCTTCTTAGCCACACACAGATAAAAAATATGAGTATACATAAAAGTATTTGTACGAATTAAGTGTTGTATTTGTACAGGATAATAAAGGAAAAGGAGTAATAAACAAATAAATCGTTGCTTCTTCCGAATGTAAACATTTTTTCTGCTCATGCGTTTACAGTATGTCTAATTGTAACCTTGTTGAAATGCATATGTGTGTCATCACATTTAGGCGCATGCGTGTGTGTCTCATTGGAACCTTGTTGAAAAACATATGCGTTTCCTCACATTTAGGCGCATGCGTGTGTGTCTCATTGGAACCTTGTTGAAACGCATACGCGTGTCATCACATTTAGGCGCATGCGTGTATGTGAATTTAGAGTCAGAAAAAAAAGAGACCCCTTTTTTTCTCGATATTTGCTTAACAAATTTTTGCCATTCTTACAATTAATCACTAACTTTTTAATTCTACAGTAATGTATACTATACTTTATGAGGTGGGTGGCATACTGTAATTTTTATTTGGGTTGCGGGGGTTCAAAACATTCTGATGACGTGTTCAAAAGATTTATTTGAACTAATAATCCTGCAAACACACTCAGGCTGGCAAAGCTGCTGTAAACTGGAGTTATAGCACTTACCCCCCCAACCCCCCTCCACACACACAAAGCCTAAAGTATTTCAACTGCTTATCGACACCTCCCCCAGAGCCATTCAAATGATTTTCATTAATTTAAAGAAGGATCAATTTTATTTGTACAGATAATTATGGACAAATTAATAATACAGTAGGTCGCCTCTTCCAAATTTACAATCTTGTTTTTATCTTCTTCGTAATGGTTGCATTGCATTCCGTAGATTTTTTGTCATAGAGAGAGGGGGGATTAGAGTAAATTACTAACTGTTACTACAGTATACACACAGTACAATACTTTTGCACATGTCCCCCCTTCATGTAGTGCTCCAGCTCTGAAAAGAAAAGAAAAAAATGTGTGCATTAAAGTCATTGAGTATATCACAATATTGGACTATAACTACTTATAATCTATAACTACTGTATAACCTGTACTGTAACTATATACTGTATAACTATACTACTGTAGGTTAGACAGTACACATGTCTAATACAAATGTACTGTACAGTGTACATCCTGTACTGTGTTTGTTTGTATATATACTGTATATATATATTTTTTTTTGAGTGCCATACTTACCTGTACCTGTACTTACCTTACTACAGTACAGTACCTTACTACATTCCGGTGGCCTGCCAATTACGCTGTTAAAGAACAGGCAACACGCTAGCAATATGATCAATATATTTATTGCATCTTTGTACGGTGAGTATCTTGTTCCAGAAACTCATTATTCCTTTTGCTAATTCATACTTTTTGGATGGTTTCACAACTTTTCTGATATGATCCTTCATCTCATGCCATACCAATGGAATGGTATTACAATCTGGTGATCTGGAATTGGAGGGGGGGGAGGTGAATTAGTTAAAAAGAAATAAACAGTGTAAAACAATGAGAAATAGTTACCATACAGTGCACTGGAGAACTTACTCCGGTGGCGTCTTTACCAAGTTGATACCGCTCGCAAGAATATGGGCACTAGAGGTGGTGTGATCCAGTCATTGGGGCTTATGCAGAGAGGATCGAGATTAACAGGGAAAACGGCAATGAAATATCCACAAATTTGGGATATATTATGGCCGTATGCAGAAAGCGCCGTTACCTTCTTTTAGCAGATGGTAGTAAAATAGCCAAGTTTTCCTGGCTACCTGGAACACGCCAAAGTAAAGGGCAGAATGGCGCGTTCCAGCGCTTCGGTCCTTCTTGCATTGCACGCTAAAATAGCATGGCGCGTTCCAGGTACTCGCCACGAGTTTGGCGAGTTTTAAACCTCAGAAAATTTTTTAGGGCACTTTTAAAAATCGCGCCATTTTCTTCCGAGTTTCAGGATTTCTGGCAATTTTTTCGCCAGAAGATGGCGCTATTTCATTATCTATGCTCTCTGCATAAGCCCCATTATCCTGGAAGAAATGGTGACCAGATGGGAAATCATGCCTAATGTATTCAACAATCTCGGGGGCTATTTTCTCTTGGAAAAATACTTTATCCATGATTCCTTGAACAAGAAAAAAAAAAAGAAAAGAAAAATGTACCAAATACTGTACACTACAGTTGTACAGTGCATAAGGCCACAGCATGTGACTTTGTGCATTATTTTACCCTCAAAGATGATGATGCTTCCTGGTCCATGTGTTGAGATCGCACCCCACACATGCATATTCACTGGGTGCTTGGGACGCAGCTTCAGAGATAGGCATCCTTTTTTGTGGAATGCAAAAGTGGCAAATCTCTCGAGCTAGAGTTGTCTCATCAGTAAAGATGACATCCTGAAAAGTCTCGCCACTTTTGATTCATGCCAGTGCCTGGTCTACTCTTTTGATCTTTTTGGCCTCCCTTAACATAGGCTACGCTCTGTAATGACAAGGAATAATTTTACAGGTACAGTAAAACCAAACTTTTACCTACTTTCTTACAGTAAGACACTTACTTTACCCATCCATATTTCCATCCCAATTTGCGTCTCATCTGCCTGATGTTGGTCTAAGATGCTGTTATATTGTGAGAATTCTCTAGAGCTATCTTGACCCTTGCTGCGCACCTCTCATCATTATCTTCACTGATTTGGTCCACCAGAAGCATTGTCGTCCTACAATGTAAAGGAAAACAGAACAATTTGTTACAGTAGGCGCCAAATTTTCAGTAAAATAAATTTAATAGTGACTAACCTTAAAACTTGCCCCACAAATCAAGCATCCTAATAGCCTGCACTCATGGTTACTGTCCCACACTCAGTCACTCCTACCACCCATTGTGACCAAGCACTGCCATCTACAGCACTTATTCACTCACTTGCTGTCTCTATAAGTTCCCCATCAAACCTCTTAGATTGTAAGCTCTTCGGGGCATGGATTTCCTTTCCTATAAGTTCAGTAAATAAGCAATAAGTGCAGCAAAATCAGACAATTTATTTACGTATTTACTGCACTTATTGTATTATTATAATTCCCTGTACTGTATTCTTTGTGAAGCGCTGAGTACACTTTTGGCGCTATATAAATAAAGACATACTGTACAATACAATATGCAATGCAGCCTGAAAAATAATTAGAATGTGTGAGTGTCTTGTATCGCTCTGGGGAGGTGTCGATAAGCTGTTGAATGTCCTTCTGCTATGCTTTGCGATGGGGGAAGGTGCAACTTTGCCACTCCGAGTGTGCAGGATAATACACTGTAGTTCAAAGACATAATTTAAACAGTTTTACAAGAAAGGTTTACTGCAGTACATACTGTAAATAACATGGGTGTGTGACTGAGATATTTCCATAAGCAGTATGCAAAGCAAAACAAGCCTTGCAAAAGGTGAAGGTTTTCAATACTATAACCCCCCCACCCAAAACATTTTTTTAAACTATGCCACCTCATATAGAACATGTATACAGTCAAAATAAAAAGTAAGTGATTTTAAGAATGTTAACATTGATAAAATATTAAAAACATGCATACAATACGTTATTAAAGTAATAGAGGACAATTTTTTTTCTCTAAAATAATTACTAGGAAAAAAGTACTGTAAGACACACTAATACATTTTACCAGTAATAGTGTAATTACAGTACATACTGTACAGTAAAGAAAACAAAAATACTTACTCTGTTGTGACTGTTGGACTCCGCTTTACAATTTTTGCCTTACCATGGGCATGATAGCTTACAGTGCTTTTTGCTAAACCGAGGCCCAAAGTAACTAACCAGCGTTGGATCTCTAAAATTCTGTGTCCTTTCTTGTACATATCTTGTATTCTCATGCTGAGGTACTTTGAAATAATATTCTTCAGCATCGCTGCTTTCAGAAAAAAATCAAGCACAGAGGAATGTGTATTCGATGTGTATTCTATGTGCATTGAATCAACAAAAGTGATGGTGTATTTATACTTTAATTTAATGGGCCTCAGCCTCGTTCAACAGGTTTAGTACACGGTATGCCCAGTTTTAACATCTGCAGCTCATGTCCATGCCAGCGAAAAAATCCAAATAGGGACAGTGTATAAAAGGTGACAGAAATTTCATAGCCTCCCACATGCTGATCTCTATCTGAACTTGCTCTTGTCCAGATACTGCATTGAGCATTCTTCCATCGGCTTCCATGGATCTACCCCAATTCTACGGTTGCAGGAACCTGCTTGCTTCTGCCATGCCGACCACGAGAAAGCAAAAGGTGGAAGCTGTTTCCAAACCAAAGCCGAAGCGAAAGCCAAAGGAGAGTAAATAAAAAGTTCCAAAGTCTCCAAAGGCTAAGAACCCTGGGCCTTATTATGTGAAGAAGAAAATGGCTGCCATATACTTAAAGCAAAGGCTTTTGATGCCCGAAATTGACCAGGCAACCACCGAGGAGGACCCTTTGTTCACCCATGCTCTGCTGGGAACCCCCCAGCTCATCTACTCCAGCACCCATCCCCTATGATTCTCTGCTGGGAACCCCCAGCTCATCTGCTCCAGCACTCATCCATGATGCTGCTGTGGTGGGAAGCCCCAGATCATCTGCTCCAGCACCCATCCACGCTGATATCTACAGCACTCCTCGCACCAGATCAAGCTTGTTTGCCCGCATGCTGAATTGTTTAATTTGTATCGAAATCCCTTACAACTCAACGGTGCAAAAGATTGATCTTCTTTTGGAGACCATCTTCAATATGGATAGGTGTATGGATAAGATGGAGAGGAACATCGCTGGGATCTATTCTTTGATTGGAATCCCTGCCCCTGTATGTCCGACGCAGGAGCAGGAACGTGCCTGGAGCCGCCTTATTCTTGTGAGGATTCAGGGGTCACGGCAGTCGCAGCGTGACCCCCCCGTACCTCCTATGGCCCCCGCTGCCGTGGAACCCTGGGCCTTATTATTTGAAGAAGAAAATGGCTGCCATATACTTAAAGCAAAGGCTTTTGACGCCTGAAATTGACCAGGCAACCACCGAGGAGGACCCTTTGTTCACCGATGCTCTGCTGGGAACTCCCAGCTCATCTACTTCAGCACCCATCCCCTACGATGCTCTGCTGGGAACCCCAAGCTCACCTTCTCCAGCACCCATGCCCAACGCTGCTCTGCTGGGAACCCCCAGCTCATCTGCTCCAGCACTCATCAATGATGCTGCTGTGCTGGGAACCCCCAGATCATCTGCTCCAGCACCCATCCACACTGATATCTACAGCACTCCTTGCACCAGATCCAGCTCATTTGCCCGCATGCTGAATGGTTTAATTTGTGTCGAAATCCCTTACAACTCAACGGTGCAAAAGATTGATCTTGTTTTGGAGACCATGTTCAATATGGATAGGTGTATGGATAAGATGGAGAGGAACATCGCTAGGATCTATTCTTTGATTGGAATCCCTGCACCTGTATTTCCGACGCAGGAGCAGGAACGTGCCTGGAGCCGCCTTATTCTTTTGAGGACTCAGGGGTCACGGCAGTCGCAGCGTGACCCCCCCCATAACTCCTATGGACTCCGCTGTCGTGGGACGTCCTCGTTGCCGGTTCCACCCGGTCCCTGTGGTTCTGGGGCTTCCCCGTCGTCCCCGACGGGCCACCGCTGCCACACAGGCAGCCCGCACAAAGGCGGCTGCCATTTGTCCTGGGAGCGTTCTCTCCGACATTACAGAGCGTGCACCAGGCGAAGTTAATTTATTCACTGCTCTGGCAGTGACACCATGCCCCCAACACACATGCAGGCTACTACTCAGTGCCAAAGCTGCTCACCTGTGTGTCTATCAAAGTAACCAATCCAGGACAGCTCCTCGTGCTCCTTTTTACTGTATAATAATTTATTTCTATTTCTGTTTTGAGATGTGCATGTCTGGACCTGGGTGAAGATAAAGTGCAGGAAATACCCCCTCCAACCAACAATGGCAGGTAAGACACAGTGTTCCAATCCATGACTTGTTATAGTTATAGTTATACTGTATACAGTATAGAGTAACAGTATACAGTATACTATTTATAGTTTGACAGTAGTTATAGTCCAATATTGTGAAATACTCAATGACTTTAATGCACTATTTTTGTCTTTTCTTTTCAGAGCTGCAGCACTACATCAAGGGGGGGGGACATGTGCAAAGGTATTGTACTGTGTGTATAGTAACAGTCAGTAATTTACACTAATACCCCCTCTCTCAATGAAAAAAGAACTACAGAATGCAGCCATTACAAAGAAGATAAAGACAAGATTGTAAATATGGAAGAAGAGGCGACCTACTGTATTTTTGTATTATTCGTTTTTCCTTGATTATCCTGTACAAATAAAATTGTTCCTTCTTTAAATTCATGAGAATCATTTGAACACCCCCCAAATTAAAATTACAGTATGCCACCAACCTCATAACGTACAGTATACTGTACATGACTGTAGAATTAAAAAGATAGTGATATTAAGAATGGCAAAAATTGTTAAGCCCATGTCGAGAGAAAAAAAGGGATGTCCCTTTTTTTCTGACTTGAAATTCACATACACGCATGCGCCTAAATGTGATGGCACACATACAGAATGCTTTTCAAAAAGGATCCAATGAGACATACACTCATGCGCCTAAATGTGATGACAAGCATATGCTTTTGAAAGTATTGAATAATAAATAATACATATAGGATAAAAGATATACACTTTTATTTTTTGGGTTTTTTAGCAGAGTTAATTACACATGCAAGTCTATTGTAATTACTGCAAAATGCAACGTCAAACAGTTGTGATAACAGTACACTGGCGACCAACTTTATTCTTACTTGGCTAGCTCCGCGAATTTCAGAAGATCCCGGTGATGTGCGGTTTTGTGTCGTTTTCTCCCGGGGTGTATAGCATTATTTTCGCGGCTGTGATTTAAGCATTTTATTCCCGCTGGCTGCAATACTGCAATGCCGTGTAAAAACGCATGGGGGCGTTTTCGAGCTGTTGTCTCTGAAGTCTAATAACTTCGCGTTTCAACCTGCAGTACACAGTCTGTGCGTGCGTGCACGCGCAGTAATAGTAAAATTGCATATTTAATTTATTATAAAGTACAGTACTGTACATGCTCGGACCCTGTTGGGGTGAAGTGAGGGGGTTCCTAACATCTGGGGGGAAATGAATTTTAATTCTATGGTGAGTACTGTCTTGTTGCCGTATTATTTTGGTGGGGCTGACCATTACTGTACATTAAAACTTTTCTTTTTTTTCCTCAGAAAAGAAAACGGCTAATGGGGGGATTTCGATGGATAATATTGTACTGTATGCTGATGTTTTCCGGCCGTACAGTATACTGTGTAATAAACCCGAATAAATAAAACTATGCATTTATTCTAAATGTTCAGTATCGTGTCATTATTTGTCTTCCACAGTATACTGTACAGTGGTATACAGTGCCTAACATCTATGGGCAAAAAGAATTGTATTCCTAGGTGCCCTAGAACAGAAGTTCCCACACCAATTGCCCGTGAACTTGACCGCGGCCCTAAGTAGTTCCCACGCCAATTGCGCGAATATAATGTAAAATAACCCGTTCTGTGGGTCTGAGCGGGTTGAAATTTACCTGGTCCTCATGCGGGAGGACCCTTGCCATAGTGGCAAAATATCAGCCTTCCAAGACCCCCGGAACCGGAGGTACCAAAAGACAGTTTAAAAGCACATTATCAAAGTGGCTTTTTTTCTGCCATGCAAGTCAATGGCAGAAACCTGAACTTTAACATCACCCTGACTCCGTTTTGTTGCCACGAGAGGGTCGCAATTTGCCATGCAATCCTGCCGCAACTAGGACTACATGGTGACCGAATATGAGCCCTGAAGGTCGAACAGAACCGGAGTTCTGGGTTCCAGGTTGCTATTCATTCTGACTTAGCCGCTTCAAAGCTTTCTCCGCCATTTGCGCTCAATGGTAGGACCCTCCTCGCCGGTGTGACCCTTTCTCGCCGCCATTACTGCTGGGACCCTGTTGGGGTCAAGTGAAGAGGTTCCTAACATCTAGGGGCAAAATTAATTTTATTTCTAGGCGCCCTAGAACAGAAGTTCCCACGCCAATTGACCTAGTTCCCACGCCAATTGCCGTAGTTCCTACGCCAATTGCACGACCAGCCAGTTAAAAAAACGTGCAGCAAGCCACTACAGTACATTTGTTACACTGGCAAAGGAGCAGATGGAAACAATGTGAGGCAATTCAACATGGTCTTTTATTAGTGGAGTCAGTACAAAAACATTTATTTACAATATTTAAACATTTAAAGTGCACAAAGAAATATTTTTGGTGCATTGGGCACATGGAGTTAAAGTGACTTGCTTTTTATGTACTGTATTTGGGGGTTGTCTTTGGGGGTTTATTCATCAAATTATTATGATGAACTGCCTTTTGAAATTACACTGCTGTTAACTACAGTATTTTAGCCACACACCTCCAGAGTTTTTAATCCCTCCCTAGCCAAGCGTCAATCGGCTGAGTCACCCTTGCCTACAGTACCACCCCCCTCTCTCCACTGGGTCGTTGATCTGCTGCATATTGCCATTGTGTTCTTAATCCGCCCATAGCCGAGCTACAAACACTCAGCACGTCTGCTTCTAATCACACCATCCCCCTCCCCCAACCCTTAGAGGCCTGTTATTTGAACGGTAATGCTTTGAAAAATCAACATGGTCTTTTATTGGTGGAGTCAGTACAAAAACATTTATTTACAAATACTGTACAATGTTGAAACATTTAAAGTGCACAACAATTCTAACCATCCATACACAATAATACATTCTGCAGCCTTTATTAAATTCTTCTGCCTGCCACGAAACATTTTTGGTGCATGGGGCACAGGGAGTTAAAGGGACTTGCTTTTTATGTACTGTATTTGGGGGTTGCCTTTGGGGGTTTATTCATCAAATTATTATGATGAACTGCCTTTTGAAATTACACTGATGTTAACTATTTCAGCCACACACCTCCAGAGTTTTTAATCCCTTCCTAGCCAAGCATATTGCCATTGTGTTCTTAATCCGCCCATAGCCGAGCTACAAACACAGTACGCCTGCGTCTAATCACACCATCCCCCTCCCCCAACCCTTAGAGGCCTGTTGTTTGAACGGTAATGCTTTCGAAAATCCCCTCTCGAATTTGAAATTTAAATCTGATGTGCATAGCACTGTGAGAATTGAGAGTACACTGAGACAGTATTGCATCAGGGTGTGAAAATATTTGTCAGTCACTATGGTTTACAGTCACATATTTTTAATACATTGCAGTACATTCTTTAATATCTTTAAAATAAAAATATATAAATCCTGTATATACTGTAAGTACATTTAATGTAAAATAACCCGTTCTGTGGGTCTGAGCGGGTTGAAATTTACCTGGTCCCCATGCGGGAGGACCCTTGCCATAGTGGCAAAATATCAGCCTTCCAAGACCCCCGGAACCGGAGGTACCAAAAGACAGTTTAAAAGCATATTACCAAAGTGGCTTTTTTTCTGCCATGCAAGTCAATGGCAGAAACCTGAACTTTAACATCACCCTGACTCCGTTCTGTTGCCACGAGAGGGTCGCAATTTGCCATGCAATCCTGCCGTAACTAGTACTACATGGTGACCGAATATGAGCCCTCTAGGTCGAACAGAACCAGAGTTCTGGGTTCCAGGTTTCTGCTCATTGTGACTTAGCCGCTTCAAAGCTTTCTCCGCCATTTGCGCTCAATGGTAGAACCCTCCTCGCCGGCGTGACCCTTTCTCGCCGCCATTACTGCTCGGACCCTGTTGGGGTCAAGTGAAGAGGTTCCTAACATTTAGGGGCAAAATGAATTTTATTTCTAGGTGCCCTAGAACAGAAGTTCCCACGCCAATTGACCTAGTTCCCATGGCAATTGCCGTAGTTCCTACGCCAATGCGCGACCAGCCAGTTAAAAAACAGTGCAGCAAGCCGCTACAGTACATTTTTTACACTGGCAAAGGAGCAGATGGAAACAATGTGAGGCAATTCAACATGGTCTTTTATTGGTGGAGTCAGTACAAAAACATTTATTTAGAATATTGAAACATTTAAAGTGCACAAAGAAACATTTTTGGTGCATGGGGCACAGGGAGTTAAAGTGACTTGCTTTTTTTAACCATCCATACACAATAATACATTCTGCAGCCTTTATTAAATTCTTCTGCCTGCCACAAAACATTTTTTGGTGCATGGGGCACAGGGAGTTAAAGTGACTTGCTTTTTATGTACTGTATTTGGGGGTTGTCTTTGGGGGTTTATTCATCAAATTATTATGATGAACTGCCTTTTGAAATTACACTGCTGTTAACTATTTCAGCCACACACCTCCAGAGTTTTTAATCCCTCCCTAGCCAAGCATATTGCCATTGTGTTCTTAATCCGCCCATAGCCAAGCTACAAACACAGTACGCCTGCGTCTAATCACACCATCCCCCTCCCCCAACCCTTAGAGGCCTGTTGTTTGAATGGTAATGCTTTCAAAAATCCCCTCTCGAATTTGAAATGTAAATCTGATGTGCACAGCACTGTGAGAATTGAGAGTACACTGAGACAGTATTTCATCAGGGTGTGAAAATATTTGTCAGTCACTATGGTTTACAGTCACATGTTTTTAATACAATGCAGTACATTCTTTAATATCTTTAAAATAAAAATATATAAATGCTGGTAAAATATTTTATAAATAAATAAACAAAATAATTCATTGGTGCACTGTAGGAGTGGCTGTCAATGATTATGATTCGCAGGAAAGTGAATAAATATTTATTTTATTTTATCAGGAACCAAAAAATACAAATATAAAAATAATCAGGAATAATACATACAGTAATGCAGTCTTTATTAAGTTATTTTGGCAGCTTGAAATTGGATAACCATTTGGAAAACCTTTGTAAAACATGGGGAAACATGAGTAATGCACATTTATAAGAATATTATTTAATACTACAGTATATACAGTACAGTACTGTAATGTACTGTATAATATACTGTACTGTATATACTGTATAGTAAAATTAATATTTCTTTAGTCTTTATCTTTTCCTCATTCTGTCTGCAGTACAGTAGTTCATTGAGAGAGGAGAGGTTTTGTGTACATCATTGCTGCTGTTTATATACTGTACATTTGACTGTACAAGCAGATTTGACTGGACACAACGCCCCCATCCCCCTAGGCCACCGTTTTTCCTGGAACGACAAGAAAACCAAAAATTAGTGCAGTTTCTGTACTGTATTATGGCAGAACTACTGTAGGTGGCTGGTGCAGCTTTCTCTGGAAAGAAAAAAAATGGGGCAGTTAGTAGACAGTTACTGTAGTACTGTCAAACTAGTGTACTGTATACTGTACTGGAACTACTGTATACTCTGACTACTATTAAATTCTATGTACTGTAACCTGATGGCTGGTGCTGCTCTCTCTGTAAAGAAAAAACTAACTTATGTATACTCTTACTATCTGGAAAGAAAAAATCTGTGCCATACTTACCTGTAACATACTGTACTTACAATACTACAGCACAGTACTACTTTCCTGATGCTTGCCCATTACGCGCGATGACAATGGGCAACACAGTGGCAATATGGTCTATATATTTATTGCAGCGTTCCACGTTGAGTACATCATTCCAAAAACTCAGTGTGCCTTTCAACAACTCGTCCTTTTTGGAGGGTTTCACCTCTTTCCGGATATGGTCCTTCAGCTGATGCCAGACCATTTCGATCGGATTGAAGTCTGGCGACCTGTCATTGGAAAGAAAGAACAATTGGTTTAAGAGCTAAAAACAGTGGGGAACAAAAATGGGACACGGTCTACTGCACTAACTCCGCTGGCGTCTTCACCCAGTTGATGCCGCGCTCAAGGATATGCGCCGTTGACGCAGTGTGCTTGGGATCGTTGTCCTGGTAGAAGCGGTGACCATGGGGAAAGTCGCGTGTGATGTATTGCACTATCTCGGGCACAATGTTGTCTTGGAAGAAAGCTTTATTCATGATTCCTATAGCAAGAAAAGAAAAGTGCTCAAAAAACTGCACAATAGTACATTACAGTGCATACGGTAAGGCAACACTAGTCAAGTACAGTGCATTAGGCGACATTATATTTGATAAATTTTACCTTCAAAGATGACAATGCATCCCGGTCCACGCCTAGAAATGGCACCCCACACATGCAGCTTCACAGGGTGTTTTGGCCGCGGCTTCAAAGATAAGCGGTCTTTTTTGTGGAACGCAAATCGTGCAAATCTCATCAGCGACACAGTAGACTCATCAGTGAAGATGCAATCCTGGAAAGTCTCCCCGCTGTCGATCCATGCCTGGGCCTGGAGCACTCTTTTGATTTTGTTTGTGTCCCGTATCATGGGGTACGCTCTGTAATGACAAGGAATAAAAAATTTTTTTAGCGGCACAGTGCAGTACATTTTGCTAAACAACACTTTTACCTCCCGTACTGTCCAGTACTAACCTCACACGTCCATATTTCCATCCAATGCTGCATCTCATCTTCTTTATGCTGGTCTCGGATACAGTCAGATTGTGCTTTTCCTGCAGAGTGTATTTGACCCTTAATGCACTCCTCTCATCATTCTCCTCACTTTTTTTTGTCCACCAGAACAGTTGTCTCCCTACAATGTAAAGAAATTATATTGTTTTATTAATATGCAGCAATATAAAATGTATATAAATGTAATGTTGTAATATAAAGTACATTAAATATAAATAGACAAAATATATATACTGTTGTACTATAAATATAAATATACAAAATAAATATACTGTTGTAATATAAATTTAAATATACAGTACATCCTATTCAGTATATACCGTTGTAAGATTAATTGAAATATACAAAAAATGTATACTGCTGTACTATAAATATAAATAGACAAAATATATATACTGTTGTACTATAAATATAAATATACAAAATAAATATACTGTTGTAATATAAATATAAATATACAGTACATCCTATTCATAATATACCGTTGTAAGATTAATTGAAATATACAAAAAATGTATACTGCTGTACTATAAATATAAATAGACAAAATATATATACTGTTGTACTATAAATATAAATATACAAAATAAATATACTGTTGTAATATAAATATAAATATACAGTACATCCTATTCAGTATATACCGTTGTAATATTAATTGAAATATACAAAAAATGTATACTGCTGTACTGTACTATAAATAGACAAACTACTGTATAGTATGTTGTAATATAAATCAACAGAAATAACAACAGTATTACAGTAGATACAGAACTGTACTGTAGATGTACAGTACAGTTTTCTATATTTTATTTTTGTTAAGTTTTATACTGTAAATATACTTACGCGTTTGTTACCCTTGGTGCCTTTTTCCGGTCTCTGTTATTTCCTTGTGCATGATAGCTCACGGTGGTTAATGGCACAACGAGGTCAGAAGTAGCTAACCAGCGTTGGATTGCAGCAATTCGGTGTCCGCTCCTGTACATCTCCTTTATTCGCATGCTGAAATCCTTTGAAATCTTTTTAACAGGCATTGCTGCGAGTGGAAAGAAATACAAACACAAGAATGTATATTCGATGTTTAGTCGATGTGTATTCAATGTGCAGTGAATCCACAAAATGGATGGTGTATTAAAACAGTAATGACTCACATTAGAGTACGCCCACTTTCAACACCTGTACCTGGCCGCCATGTATAAAAGGTCACATACTTTGCATAGGCCACCACTTCAGGATCTTTATCTGAACTTGCCCTTGTCCAGATACTGTACTGCTTTGTGCCACCTGCTTCCATGGAGCATCCCCGTTTCTATGGACGCAAGAACCCTCTCACCTCTGCCGTGCCTGTCATGCTGAAAAAGCGAAAGGCGGTTGCCATTTCCAAGCCAAGGGCAAAGCGACAGGCTAAGGCCAATAACGAAAACCTTCTGCTGACCCCAAAGGTTAAGGGTTTTCTTAGGCGTAAGCCTCATTATGGGAAGAAGATATACGGTAATACGCTCTCTACGCAAAACGAATGGCAGCCAACCCATCGGACCCGCAGATCACTTCCCACTGCCGCCTCTGAAATCCACGGGTCACTTTCTCCTTTGCTCTTAGACGACTCTGCTTCTTGCCCGGAAATCCAAAGGTCACCTTCTCCATCCCTCTTCGATGCTACCGCTTCTCCTCTACCGGGTATCCACAGGTCACCTCCTCCACTCACCATCGATACCGCTTCTCTCCATGGAACCCCCATCTCATCCTCCGTTGCACCCATCCCCCCAGATGTCCAGACGCCATGCACAAGAAGCAGCTAGTTGGAACGAATGCTGAATGGGATAAGTGTGGATCTCCCCGGGAATTCTATTGTGCTGGCAAAGATAGATCTGCTTCTGGAGACCATGTTAAATGTGGAGCAATGGATGCTACAAATGGAGCAACGGATGGATCAACGGATGGAGAAGATAGAGGCTGACATTGCGGGCATACATTATTTGCTCGGTGCTAATGCCCCTGTTTCCCCGACGCCGGAGCAGGAGGGTGACATGGATGTGATGAATGGGACCTTCGACCCCTTCCATCACCAAGCGCCCCCCCTCCACCACAAGATGTATTGTACATGTATGCCATTGAGGAAGACATGACAACCCCGTCAAGACCACGCCAGGAGACAACACGGCGACCATGACCGGTGGAAAGCTTCCTCCCTGACATCCTACCATCGCCCATCGCCTCAAGCACACCCGTTCCCAAAAGACCTACACCCGCTCGCATCGAAAAAGTGCCCGACATCACCCTGCGCGATCTGACTGCGGCGCTTAGGGAGAAGTATAGGGTGATGAGTGCTGGTGCACCCCACAAGTAACCCTTGATCATTTTTAAGCACCATGTTCCCTACACGTTGTACTGCGAGTGGGTGTTCAAAGTGAACTACGATGGGAATCGCGTAAAAAAGGCTCTTCCTGCCAATTTAAGGAAAAACATTGTGGAAGAATTGCGGCGCTTTTATACAGTTACAGATCCTGTAATGAAAGGCGTTCGAGACTGCATTAATGGCGTTTTGCACCATGCAAGGAATCGGCCATGGATGGACAATGTGGAGGACTGTCAGTGAGACCATACTGTTGTGCTGAACTGTATTGTACTCTCCATGTTTTGCCCTACAGTACCTGCTGTACTTAAACAAAGGAGATGTTGTTGTGTTTTTTTTTTCACAGGACATGCACAACTCCAGTTTTCAATGTTTTCAATGTTGCCCTGAAAACCTGCCCTGTTTGCTGCCCTCTAGGACTGAACTGGTGCAGGTCTGACTGACAGTGTTGCGCACCATCCCACTGTACTGTACTGTATACAGTACAGTACTGGGTTTCTTTAATAAAGGAGATGTTACTTAAAATGTCACTTTAACTCCCTTTGCCCCATGCACCAAAAATGTTTCTTTGTGCACTTTAAATGTTTAAATATTGTAAATATTGTAAATAAATGTTTTTGTACTGACTCCACCAATAAAAGACCATGTTGAATTGCCTCACATTGTTTCCATCTGCTCCTTTGCCAGTGTAACAAATGTACTGTAGCGGCTTGCTGCACTGTTTTTTAACTGGCTGGTCGCGCAATTGGCGTAGGAACTACGGCAATTGCCATGGGAACTAGGTCAATTGGCGTGGGAACTTCTGTTCTAGGGCGCCTAGAAATAAAATTAATTTTGCCCCTAGATGTTAGGAACCTCTTCACTTGACCCCAACATGGTCCCAGCAGTAATGGCGGCGAGAAAGGGTCACACCGGCGAGGAGGGTCCTACCATTGAGCGCAAATGGCGGAGAAAGCTTTGAAGCGGCTAAGTCAGAATGAGCAGAAACCTGGAACCCAGAAGTCCGGTTCTGTTCTACCTTGAGGGCTCATATTCGGTCACCATGTAGTCCTAGTTGCGGCAGGATTGCATGGCAAATTGCGACCCTCTCGTGGCAACAGAACAGAGTCAGGGTGATGTTAAAATTCAGGTTTCTGCCATTGACTTGCATGGCAGAAAAAAAGCCACTTTGGTAATGTGCTTTTAAACTGTCTTTTGGTACCTCCGGTTCCGGGGGTCTTGGAAGGCTGATATTTTGCCACTATGGCAATGGTCCTCCCGCATGAGGACCAGGTAAATTTCAACCCTCTCAGACCCACAGAATGGGTTATTTTACATTATATTCGCGCAATTGGCGTGGGAACTACTTAGGGCCTAGGTCAAGATCACGGGCAATTGGCGTGGGAACTTCTGTTCTAGGGCACCTAGGAATACAATTCTTTTTGCCCATAGATTTTAGGCACTGTATACCACTGTACAGTATACTGTGGAAGACAAATAATGACACGATACTGAACATTTAGAATAAATGCATAGTTTTATTTATTCGGGTTTATTACACAGTATACTGTACGGCCGGAAAACATCAGCATACAGTACAATATTATCCATCGAAATCCCCCCATTAGCCGTTTTCTTTTCTGAGAAAAAAACAAAAAGAAAAGTTTCAATGTACAGTACAGTACAGAAATGGTCAGCCCCCTAAATAAGTACCCAGCCAGCCCCACCAAAATAATACGGCAACAAGACAGTACTCACCATTGAATTTCCCATTCAGCTTGCGCCGGCGCCGGTCCACTGCCAGTCCAGCTTTCTTCATCATCTACGTCGATAGTTGGCAGCGGGACAAGTCTACCTGTAGTCAGCAGGTGAGGCTGGAAATCGCTTAGGTACATGCAAGCTTCTTCAAAACTGCACGCCAAATCCAGCTCAGCCTCAGGCTCAGGGTTGTCACTGACAGTGGGACCGTCATTGGAAGCCGGTGCTGGTGCTGGTGCTGGTGCATTGCTTGGCAGCGACTGTCGCTTCTCAGTTGGTTTTAACACGACCCTTTGTCTTTTGCCGCCTCCATGATCATAGATACGGGAAAAACCCGGTGATACACACCAATACCCTCCAACAAATTGGGGCTCAATACGGTGAAAACAGGGGTCACTACATAACCTTTTCCTTACTGCACGCTTCCACGTATGAGGAGTTGGCGAAAATTTGTAAAAATCATATTTTTCGATAAAATACAGATAAATTTGAGCAACTGTTGCCATCTTATCCTCTGTTGCATTAATCGCGGCCCATATCAAATACGCGTAACTTCTGTCAGGTTTTTGGAAAGCAGGCTGCACTTGAACACTCATGGCGGGTGGGTCTCTGGAGAATAGTGTAACACAAACTGAAACTGGTCTTTGTCTTTCTTTAATATGAAAAGCCTAAATTGATACATTTTGGCAACTCTTCCTTCAGTCTTATGGCCAAGGCCAAGTTACAATGGCACACTGTGGTACAGTATCTTTTTTAAACTAAACACCTGCAAGCCGACACATTACTGATTCGGCGCATTACAAGTCATGAATTTATGCCATCTGGCAGACACGCGAAGCATTGCAGCCTAGTAAATCCTGAACCATTATTAATTAACACATCAACCGCGCGTCAGCCGGGCATGCGCCTGGCTGGGAAGGCAAAAGGAGCCCGACATGCTTCGAGTGAACATTGTGGCATTCCAGGAACATGCCAGGTACAAGCCGGTGATTAGTAAGAATAAAGTCTGCCGCAGAAGTACAATGTAAAAAAGTACTGAATATGAAAACATAGCAGACTACTGTATAAAGTTTTCTATAAAGCTCAAAATTATTCTATCCTAATCAATAACAATTGCACTGTCACTGTAAATGTTTTGCCTATTTGGAATTTTAAATCAGATTCACAATGTGCAAGTAACATTCTAAAAAAGCAATATTAGAGGTCCATCGAAATCCCTCCTTTTGCCCTTTTCAGCTTGATGTAAAAGTTTCTTTTCTGGGAAAAAAAATAATTATGCTATTATTTCCGGTATTGCGCATGCGTCATTGGGAATTAAAGCAGCAGTTCAAGCAATATCCTACAGTACGTGAGTCTGTATGAGGAGAACAAACTTCTAATAGGCCCTTTCCCTACCTGTCCCCAATTGTTTCTACTGTAGTAACTGATCAGTCAATCATATTGCAGGACTACATTTTCAATAACTGTGCAAGAATAGAATTAAATTAAATAACCCTGAGCAAAGCGATTGATTACAGGTGAATGGACTGATCTGCAGCTTACTGTAGCTAATCACTTGTCTGTGTGCATAATGTATTAAAAAAAATAATAATAATAATTTTTGTTTTTTAAATGGCACCTTGAACTGCAGCTTTAAACTTAATACTGTACTCTACATCATATTTACCTTCATTATAAACTTTGCCAAACGGGTGGAGATGAGCCACTGTCACTCCCTTAGCCTGCATTATAGTTGACAGGTGAACGCTAGCCTGCTACACCTGTAGTTGACAGCTGATGAAGCTGGAAATCTTTTTGGTACACGCAAGCTTGCTGGTACCTATACGTGAAATCAGGCTCAGGCTGGAAATTTTGCAAGTATTCTGGCGGGTACAGGTAGCAAGGATTGCCGTTCACCAGGTTTTCACTTGCAGTCGGACCATTATGGTAAGCTGGTGCTGGTGCCGGTGATGGAGCTTTTGCCGGCACATTGCTGGATTGGGATTGACAAATTTTATATGGATTAAACCCGTGCTTTCTCCTTTTGAAGTTGCCACGATCAAACATACTGTACAAATCTGGGACCACACACCAATACCCTGTATCTCTGGCAGGAGGGGCAATGCGAAAAAAAGACTGATCATTACTTAAGGTTTTTCTTATCGAACGCTTCCACCCACAAACTTGAGGTGAAAAATTGAAAAAATTTGGAGTTCGAAATTAAATATTCATATATTTTGGCTACAGTCGCCGTGTTATCTGCTGCAGCATTAATTGCAGAAAATATTAAAAATGCATAACTACAGTCAGGTTTGTATACATGTACGGTGTACAAATGGTGTCCAGTTCAGTCAGCAATTGTGCACGGATAATGTTGGAATGAAGAAAAAAAGAACACAGCTTTGAGTTGTATAAGTTTTTATTATGAAGCGCCTAAATTTGATACCGTCTTCAAGGTCAAATCACAATGGACCACTGTAGTTTTTATCTGGTTTTTAAACACATGCAAATTGACACAGTAGCACAGAACTGTACAGATTACACTTCATTAATTTCTGCCACCTGGCGAATACGCGAAGAATTGCACCCAAAGAAATCCGAAACCATTCAATTAAAACAGATCAACCGCGGGTGCCTGGTGGCGTGAATGCGGGAATGCGGCATGAATACCGCTTGGAATAAAGCAGAACACATGAAAACAGCTCCGTGATTTGTTCGAATAACGGCCGCTGCATCTGTAGAAGCATTATGGGATTGTCTGCCAATTCTCCGTCAGTGTGTGCTACACTACCGACACACTTTATTGCAGCATGGCTAGCACCGCAAGCCGGGGGATGCCCCGGCGTGCTAGCCGCACTCCCTCAGCGTGCCGCGCATCACCGATGCGCGGGCACGCGTCATCGGGTGCCTGCGCCCCCTGCACGCGCGTCCAGGGCTCCCCGAGGGAGCCCTGGTGTCCCGCGATGTGGGGGACGGCGGCAGGGGGTTCCGGGGGACCCGGCGGACCCGGCAGCGGGAGTGAGAGCGCCCCGATCGGAGGGCGCTCCTCCGCGGCTTTGGCGCGCGCCGGGCACCCTCCGGCGCGTGCCAGGTTACTGCTGCGGCCGAGACCGGGCAAATGCTCGAATAAACTCGGCCGCAGCAGTAGTGTTTGACCTAAAACAAGAGTATAGGAGAAAGAGATAATTAGACAGTGATAGAAAGAGGGAATGTTTAAAATGTGTGCTAAAACAATCATTCAGATAATGGAGAAGAAAGCTCAGTGTAGAAAATGCAGACACATTATTATATAGAGGCTAA
This sequence comes from Ascaphus truei, assembly GCF_040206685.1. NCBI lineage: Eukaryota > Metazoa > Chordata > Amphibia > Anura > Ascaphidae > Ascaphus > Ascaphus truei. Next base: position 100,800,301 of record NC_134483.1, on the reverse strand, counting down.
ACTACAGCTGTGTAGTTTAAACACTGTTTTGGAAAATACAGTATGAATACAGTGGAAAATTGGGTATTTAGGTTTACATTTGAAATAATTTGAAAACACTGGTATTTACAGTATAGTACTAGCTGAAGATGTGATCCCACTTTAACTAGCATTGACTTGAATTACAATTTAAACAAGATCACAATGTGATACCCCACACTGATGCTTAGTGAATCTCCCCTTAATACAAATTGACTGTTTTTAGGTGAAAACGTTCTACATCATAATTGTGTAGAGAGTAAGGAACAAACTTCTGTCACAAATGCAGTTCGCCCTTTCAATAAATAGTTGAATATGAAAAAACAGATACTGTATAAACAGTTCCGGCATTTCTTTTACAAAACCAATGCCACTGCACCTGATAAAACACTTGCCACTATCACTCATACACTGAATTTGATACTAAAACATTTTTTACACACAAATATAAGTTGATTAAATAAACAAAAGTAAATGCAAACATTTGGTTATTTTGGTTTCTAGGATGTTACAAGAGATTATATTTTCATCTGGGCTTCTAAGTGGCAGATTATCAAGTTTACAATTAAACTTGAAAATATGAAGATAAATACCCAGTCCTTATCGGTGCTATTGGGAGGGAGAGACCGACTGGGACAAAGTACACACTTGTACTTGTGTGTAGTTAGTCTGTGTATGGTGAGTAATCTATTTGTGATTTTTGATGCTATTATCTGTGTGTGTGCGCTTGTGTGCTCAATATTGAATGTTTTTTAGTAATTTGTGTTCCTTTATTAATTGTCTGTTAGAATGATAGTTTAGATGTTAGTGTATGACAGTGATTATTTGTTAGTCTGAGTGCTACTATGTGATTGTTGAGGTGTAAATACAGTATGTACAGTGATTCTTTCTAAATGAGTGCTACTGAGCAATTGTTTATGATCCCTAGCTGCAGTAGAAGAATTGTACTGTATGCTAAGTGATAATGGGGAAAGGCAGGGTTGCAGACCCGTCTAAGATATGTAAATGCACCACAGGTGGTATTCTATTTAATGTACACAGTATAAGGTTTTTGTCACATTTTTACCCACCACAATTTTTTTAATGTGAAAGTAATTATTTGCCAGTGTTAGCACTACTGTGTATGATTTGTATGAGTTATGGAAGAAGAGAGAAGGCACAGAGACAGAAACGTAGCAGTGTGGATGAGAGGTGGAGCAGTGGCAGTATGGGTGAAAAGAGGAGTGGTGGCAGTTTGTACCAGTGGCAGGGGAAGGGGAGAAAGAACAAATGTGGATTTTAAATAGTACCCTTCATATTCTAAAAAGAATAAATACAGGGTGCACATAGTTAAAGAAAACAGGGAGAGGGGGGAGAAATTGGAGGGATTAGGGAAAGAAGGGAAAAGGGAGATATACATACTGTAGAGCGAGACAGAGGAAGAGAAAAAGAGGAATAGACTGAGAGATATACGTATTAAATGAGAGAGTGAGGACAGGAAGAGACTGAGAATGAGACAGCCTCTATGCAAAGGGAGAAGTAGTGGAAATCAAGAAGAAGTAGAAAATACAGTAATATATCAAAGTAAAAATATAAATGACCAAGGCTTTTTAATAAATATTTTGAATGTTTTTAAAACATGTTTTTGTTTTCATGTACACATCATGAAAATGTGTACATTTTTAAAGGATTTTTAATGTTAGGTGAATCAAAGATTGTATTTTATCAATCCCTAAATATTTGCCCTTGCGAAAAAATGCCATATACAGTACACAGTGAAATCGAGTGTTGGCAAATAATTCAGCCATCTCTATCACTCAGAAATCCCAAATATATCACACACTCCACCACTTAATAATCATACTATTTTGGCCAAGTCTGTCTCTCTCTCCCATTCAAAAGCACTGCCAGTTAATCCCTACAAAATGGTAACATTTATAGTTCTCAATAGGCTGGATAATATTTTGAGCGCTAACAACTAATTTGAGATTTTACAGAAGTTTTCAGTTTACTGCATATTTAATTCAATGTGTAATTTATTTTTATGCAAATAATGGTATTATCGTGTAATTTTATATGTATTTGATGTTTTAACAACAGTAGTTTAAACTTCTGCAAATATTTTAAATATTCATGGATCTTCATACTATCTATATGTCTATATGTCATTTTAAATGACATTTTCAAAAGCATTATTTATTTTTGATCAAAAAGTGTAATAGTAAAACTTTATAAAGAGTCATGCCCTTGTTAACTCATTGGTATTCAATGTATTTAAACTGACTGTAAATAAGTAATCTGGAAATTACATAATATGGATGTCATACATACTTCCACAAGAATTCCATTGTAATTCCATTAAATTTATGTTCCATTAAAAAAAATGAAATGGTTTTAAGACATTTAATCACACCACTGTAATGTGCTACAAATATTACAAAAAGAAGGCACTTCCTAATGCACAATTTGATGACCTCACAAGGGCCTTTACTTATCTCCTGTAGGTGAAATATATCAGAGAAATAATAGCACTACTGTAGGTGTAACTTTCAGGTATTTGTTCTAGGAATAAGGAATTTAATTTCCATCTCTTAATTTTGGTAAGTAAACCTAACATGTCTACAAATCATTTTTTTTAATTGATTAAATACTAAGTTACCTTGGTCAGGGGTCTCCAAACCTGTCCTCGAGAGCCGCACACAGGCTGACTTTTATGGATATCCCTGTTTCAGCACAGGTGGCTCAATCAGTGCCTCAGTGCTTGACTGGGCCACTGATTGAGCCACTTGTGCTGAAACAGGGATATCCATAAAAGCTGGCCTGTGTGCGGCTCCTGAGGACAGGTCTGGAGACCCCTTCCTTAGGTCAATGTTTCAAGGGATTTTATTACAATGTTCTCAGTGTATAAGCTTGCATTTTGAGAGTTGTCAACAGGAAAAGTTGCATTGCACATATTTAAGTCAATGGGGTTGTTTTAGGCAAAAAGGGCTCCAACAGTCACTTTGGTGTACAATATATAGAATTACATCTCAAACCTGAAAGCTCTCAATTAGAAATATATTTTGTATATAGAGTTGTAGCGGCCGTTATCCAACCATTTATCGGGTTGAATCACGCACTAAAGTATGTGGTGATCAGAGAAGGTCCGTTGCACACTAAATGGCCCATCGGATTAAAACTGAGGGGTCCCTACTTTGTGAATCCTACTGGGGTCTACTTGTCTGTAAGAGATACGCAGTAAGAGAGAGGCTGAATCAGTCACTCTATGTGCGCACCACTAACAGCCGATCGTGGGGTTTTATTTAAATTTTAACACTAAAGTATTGTAGAAGGGGTCTCCAAAGCTGAACTGCATTGATTTCAGGTCCGGGACCACCTACTTCCCAAGATACAGGCCCCATTATGGGGTGCCAGTATCCCCGCCATGTTAAAATCCTGTGGGACACGTGCCCATGGGATTTTAACATTGAAGCAGACACTGGCAACCCATAACGTGGCGTGTATTTCAGGAAGTAAGGGGTCTCCGAGGTTGAAATCAACTTTGTTCAGCTCACAAGTCCCCCTGAGGCCAAACACACATGTAAAATACAAAGGTGTCCTGTAGGAGGACGTGCGCAGAGGTATGCAAGGGAGACTTGTAAAGGTGAAATTAAATAAGGCTTTTATTGCACCTGTTCCTTTAACATAAGAAAAAAACATCCAAACATATTCAAAAAAGGGGTCAAACAACGCTTCTGTCCACTTGGGAGTATTTCTAGTGAAACCTATGCAGTTCACAACTCCCTTTAGATAAGCATGTCTCCCAGCCCCAAACATATATCTTAATATGTGCAGATATACCAAAAGTCTTATAAAGGAAAGTCTTATCTGTTTCTTGTAGTTGTTTGGAAAGTGCCCATCCTAGATCCTTAATAAGGGGCATCCCCAACAGACAGTTCCTAAGGCTTAGGAGGATCTGTTCAACGAAGGAGTCCTTTCTCATGCAAGCAGAAGAACTTAAGATGAGATTCAGAGATCGTGGCTACAGAGAGAGGGATCTGGAGCTTGCTTTTGAACAGGCATTATGTACAGATAGGAGCGTACTCCTAGATAAAGCCAAACTAAATAAACATAATAACACAAAAAGAAGAACTGCTGCGGCCCCTCCTATCCTCCGACTTACCCGGAAAAATGCAGGGATGTTATCCGACTCTCACGGGCCTTCTCCGCGTGGCCCGAAATCAGCTGTTAGCACTAATAGCGCTAGACAATGAAAGCGCTTAGCGCTAAACAATAGAAATGCCCGCAGGCGCCGAAAACGACCCCCATCAGCCCGCGATTTGCCCGCGGTTTTTAAAATCGCGGGGAAAAGGCCGCAGGAGTCTAAAGGCAGTCACCACTGTACTCAGAATTTAAATACAAAATATACTGTGACAAGCGCTATACCTAAATGTGACTGTGCAGTGCACAAATGAATTAATTTAAACAGTGCAGTGCACAAATAAAAGCAGCCTGGTGATCTACTGAGGATTATCCCAAAATAAACCTCTACACATAAATACAAATACAAAAATAGACATAAACTGTAAGCCCCAATCCTGAAAGGTCAGCTGATGATAGATGGTTTCAAAATCACAGTTCACAAAGTGAAAAGCATACAGTCCTCTTCACGTTGTATGTTCAACCTGCAGATGTGTGACATTAAGCAGAGAAACAGGACATTGCGCAGTATATTTGATTGCCAATGTTGCACTTAATTTCTAAGCTCAATAGATTGCCTACTTACTAGAAGTAGATGAAATACATGCAGGGGAGAGAATCTGTGCTTGGAGCCTTCTGTGTCCCGGTCGCCTTCGGTAAATCACGAACCCCTCGTGGTATCCTCCGCTACCGTGGATGTTTAGGAAGGTCTCCCTTTCGGGAACGTAGTCTCCTGGATCAGTCTTAGGGTTCCTGCGGTCTTTTATTCTCCAGTAGGGATAAAAGAGGGCAAAGGATTGCGCAGAAATAAAAACTTTTATTGGACGCCTACCTAAAACAGTTAAAATACTCACAAAAGTCGGTGAGTGTAAAAGAGGGCACTTCTTTTCACTTTGTGAACTGTGATTTTGAAACCATCTATCATCAGCTGACCTTTCAGGATTGGGACTTACAGTCTGTATATCCTTTAACTTTGGACTTTAAAATCACTTCACATTCTTTCACATGCGCCAGGTTTATGTCTATTTTTGTATTTGTATTTAACTGTACTCAGAATGATGCAACAAGCCAGATGCCACTCTTTGTGACCACTTTTTCCAAACAGGCTGAGCAGATTACGTTTACTGTATCCTACATAAACATTGGGCACTAAGAATTAGAATAGGTGAACACATTAGAAGCATTAAAAAACATGATGACAGATTCCCTGTAGCTCGTCATTTTATCAACTGTCCTCAAGGATCATTGAGCACATTTACATACAGTGCTCTTGAACACATACATACCAATATTAGGGGAGGAGATAGAGAAGCTCTCCTAAATTGTAGAGAGATGCATTGGATTTATGCCCTTTGGACACTAGCTCCCAGGGGCATGAACCAAGATTGGGAGTTGAAGCATTTCCTAAAATAAATGTAGTTCTTATATTACAATATGTATTAAGATACTTAATCATTATTATTAGATTGATATTTATAATTTATAATTTAGATTGATATTATCATATCTATATTAATATTTGTTATCATTTTCTAATATTGGTTAAGTTTTGTTATTATTAATAATAGTTTAATTCTATTATTATATGCTTTTTATTATACTGAATTTTTTTGTAAGACTAGTTTTCAATAGATTTTTTAAATATGCACGTTATCTATATCTGATAGTTTATATTATAGATTTTTGGTTAGTTTTAAAGGCACATACTGTATATTACTTTATATATATACTTTGAGCATTCAAACTAATTTGTTTCTGTATATAAGTTTAGCCATTCATTCATTCATTCTTATCTGTGTCCTTGACCTATTTAGGGAACCAAATTCGCTAGTTTATATCACTTTGTTTTGTATTTAATGTCACTGTATTCATTTTATGTTTTTCTTGTCTCAATTTCGTCTGTTAGTGTTATAGATCTGCTCTCTTTGTATCTGTATATTATCCCCCGTCCACATGGGACGCGCCTTCCATTCTATACAGCTGATTGGAAGGGGCTCCACCAATAGGATCACTCCATATGTTGTTCGCGCCAAATTTATATTGTGACATCGGCATTTGGAGGCGGGGGATTCTCTATAAGACAGGGAGCCTGATCAGACGCAAATTTACTCTTTGAAAAAGGGCATTTGCCTGAAACGCATCAGAGTGTGTCTCTGTTCCCTGTTACTATGTTGTTTAATAAATAACTTTTAACCCCATCAGCATTGGTGCTGGCCCCGTTTTTGCAGTTGTGCACCGCTTCCTATCTCTGGACTCCTTCTCTTAATTGACTACCAGCAGTCAACCACCACACTGCTGGATTATAGGCACTGTAACAGGGGAGTAATCCCTGTTCAAGTAATGTGCCTTTAATCTAGCAGTGTGGTGGTTAACTGCTGGTAGTCAATTAATAAACACCACCTGCCTGATTTAGATTGCTTAAAAAAGCCTGTCTGTTGAGACAGGAAGTGACTCCTTAGCTCACTTGGAGCTGACCTTTGGAGACAGAGCAGGGGTTCTTGAGTCTCCCAGGAGAGACTGACCAAGAGAACACAGATCTCTGGAGCTGACCATGTCTTGAGCTCTGCCAGAAGACACAGCAGAGCTGATTTCAAGACACAGGGAAAACTACTAAACCTGAAGCTGACACACCCTGAGGGAAGGGAGCTGAACCAGGAACTGAGAAGATTTTCCCTCCAAGATCCAGATAAGACTTTCATTCTTAAGAAACTTCTTATATCTGCTTATTGCATGCTATGTGTTTGGGGCTGGGAGAAATGCTTGACTTAGGGAGATGTGCATTAATTGCATAGTGTTTCACTAGAAATACTGCCAAGTGAATAGAAGCTTTGTTCCCCCCCCCCCCCCTGTGTTTGGATGGATTTCCTGATGAAAAGGAAAAGACACAATAAAGCCTTATTATAATTTCACCTTATAAAAGTCTCCAATTGTGTACCTCTGTGAATGTCCGTCTACATATGGTGTCCGAAGTGGGACGAGAGGTCGTCTTTGAAGTTAGAAAGGACCGGAGATTTTTATGTGAATTTTTTTTTATGCTTTTTGCCTACAAACAAGTCTGAGCAACTTAGAAAAAAAAAACCTCATGCAGCAGAGATCAGAGTTAAAGGGATACACACTACTCAAACAGCTAAACCTTATTTGCCTATCACAAAGTGTAACTTGGTCATTGAAATAGGGGTTTTGCCTTCCAGCCATAGTCAGGGTTCAAGAAGTGAGTCAGCCCTTAAAAAGGGATAGGTGTTTGTCAAATGTTTCGCTGAAGCAGTGAATACAGATGGTGACCCACGAGCGGTACTAATTTTGCAAATAAAGGTTGCCACACCGCAAAGGGCTAGCAGCTGTGAATGGAGTAAATGCAGAAAAGTGTGAAAATTGATACAAGACTGTGCTGAAGCAGGGGAATTTTTAGCAAACAAATGCTGAGTGTAAAATTGCCCTATAGGGTATAAAGGGATTGCTAAACTGTGTAAAAGGTTTTCAAAGTCAATTGCTGAGTGTTGAGTCACCCTGCCTGGAATGAAACAAATAGTCCACTGCAAAGAATGTTTTTTTTTTCTGCAAGTAAAAAAAGTCTGCCTATATATATCTTGGGAGCAAAACCCAAAGTGTGAAGTGTGAATGCCATAATACCCAAAGATGAGACTGAAAATTACTCAACTCAGGCACAAAACCAAATTCTGTTGCTGAAGCGGAGGATTACCTAGCAAGTAAATGGTGTAAAGCAAACAGAAGTTTTTTTTTCCTAGCAACTACACATTCAGCATACCTATTGAGAGATTTCACCTAGCAAGTAAATGGTGTAAAGCAAATAAACTTTTTTACCTAGCAACTGCACATCTTGTATACCTGATGAGAGAAAATGCATGCACAGTACTGCTGATATTGAAAAAAAATTACCCAAGAAAGAAAAGTCTACAGAGATGCCTGTGAGATCTACGACCTCTACAAGCAAAATATGCCCACCTGTAGGACTAGCACAATTGGGGGTTCTAGCAAATACAGTGTCAACAGCTGCAATAGTGCCTCCTGAGGTCAGGAAGAAAATTACACCTGATAGCAAAAAAATGGAGGACAAGATGCAGCAGCGTTCAACGGAAGAGTGGCCCTTCCAGTCCAATAAAGAGGAAGACATCTCTTATGGGGAACCCGAACTGAGTCACACCCACAAAACACCCCAAGAATGGTGGGGGAGCTGAACTCGGCAAAAACATAAAAGACCGCTCCCTTTGATGACGAATATGATCAGCAGGAGACAGAGCGGGAGCAGTGGATCACCGAATATTTCCATCAGCTATTACAGTTGCAAGAAAAGCCGGGTGGATCCAGTGACGCTGCTTAAATTTCAAATAAAGGAGACCCCAGTATTCCTGACGGGACGGAGTCATCCAAAACAAAAAGACGGAAAAAGAAAAGAAAAGCGGTTCTTCACTTACCGTAGAAGGAACAGACACGTCCGCAGATCCTGTGGAGGAAAAGGGGGACCGAGTTGCCCTGCAGCCTAGAGAAAATGGAAAATTTGTTCCGCGGATAACCGAATATCCAGAGGACCCATACAGAAATCGTGTACCCCAAAGAAGTGTCTGTCCGGTGCCAACAGTGCGGAACCCTTAACCAGTCATCCCAGGGAAGCGGAGCCAGAACCAGTGAGTGACGATCCCTTGACCAGCCCTGAAGACGTCCTGAAAATTGCCAGGCGTGACTGTGATCTACTTCCAGAACAATTGAAACTTGAGAGAGCAGATAATGCAGATGACGGTGCTCGCAATGTACTCTGAATCTGGGACAGAATTGGACGATCTCAAGACTGGGCTAGATACTGCAATGGCTACTATTTCCGCCATGGATGAAAAGCAGGGCCAATCTGATAAAATGGTGGCTACGCTAAAGCGGAAGTATGAGGAGGCACTGAAGCAGATGACAGTCTTCCAGCAAGAGGTTCACACTCTTCGCATAGAGCTGAATGCCTCACAACAGGAGATCAACAGTGTCCGGATAGAGGTGGACGTATCTCAGAAAGAGGTTCAGACACTCCGCAGAGCACTGGATGCCTCACATCATGAGACAAACAGCTGCCGCACAGACCTGGAAGTTTCTAGAAAGGAACTACACAGTCCCACTGAGGAGCTGGACATTGCTAAATAAACTATCGCCAATCTTAATACAAATCTCCAAGTATCCCAGAAGGAGCTTCAGACCCTCAACCTAGAGACGGATGTCTCACGCCAGGAGACTGTCAGTCTCAAAGCAGATGTGCGTAAATGGAAGGAGGACTGCAAAAAGGCCCTGAATAGTACAGAGACTGAAAAAGGAGAACATTTAAGATTACAAAGAAAAAACGTAAAACTCAAAGAAGAAAATTTTAATTTGACAAACAACATCAAGGAAAAAAATGAAAAGCTGCACGAGCTTAAACAGAAAAAAGAATGGGTGCAGAACAGCGCTAATATTACAAATGAAATAATACAGGTAGCCAGGTGAATGACTGGTAGTACAACCAGTCAGAATGGCATAACAAAAGAAGGGTAACCGGCGCCAAATGATTTAAATTCAAACCGATTAGGGTGTAAAAGTCCAAGTGAAGTCCTTGGGATGATGGGATGTGATGATTCTCGCCTCAACGAAATATATGTGGAAAAAAGAAAAAACAAACAGATAATGGTGCAGTAAATTAACACTGGGGGGGTGAGTGAACACTAACAACACAGGACACACAAGACAAACAAACACTAAACACTAGCACGGCTTATATAATTAAAAGAAAAGCAATTTATTTACCTTCCACACCCCAATAAATTGCTTTTCTTTTAATTATATAAGCCGTGCTAGTGTTTAGTGTTTGTTTGTCTTGTGTGTCCTGTGTTGTTAGTGTTCACTCACCCCCCCAGTGTTAATTTACTGCACCATTATCTGTTTGTTTTTTCTTTTTCCACATATATTTCGTTGAGGCGAGAATCATCACATCCCATCATCCCAAGGACTTCACTTGGACTTTTACACCCTAATCGGTTTGAATTTAACTCATTTGGCACCGGTTACCCTTCTTTTGTTATGCACGAGCTTAAAGAAATAAATAGACTTTTGGAAGGTGAGAAGTTTGAAGCAGAGCACCGACTGCAGAACCAACTGCAAGGTCTGTGTACGCACCTCGAGAAGGCAGAGGAGAAGCAGCGAACTCTGCAGGATGACAATCTGCAGGCTGTTAAAGAAATTCAAGTGCTGCAGGAACGTCTGATGATCAAGTATGTCCCCGCAAAGCAGCATGAGAAACTGAAGGCTACCCTGAGCGTCACCAAAGCAACGCTAAAAGCCAAGCTTAGAACCCAGGTGAAGCAGCACAAAAGGGAGCACAAGAAGGTCCAGAAACTGAAACAAGTAACTGTGGCCTAAGCTAAGAAGTTCATAGTGCTTCACAATGCAATAAAAATGTGGAAGCAAGCTCAGAGAAAGCAAAGCATGCAGATAAATTCCCTGAGAAGAGACTTGCAAGACGCCCTCAAAAAACGGGATCTCTCACGGATGAGATTACAGTCCTACAAGGACAAGTATTGACCCTGACTAAGCGTCAGTATCCCACAGCTTCAAAAACCCATGAAGACAAGGGTACAGTGAGAGCTGGGAATACCGCTCATCTGAAAGACAAGGTTGCAAAATTTGAACCACCTAAACAAGCACTAGCAAAACCTTCAGCCACCCAGCAGGCAACAAATGAAGGTACACGTGCTGAATTAAAACCAGAAGAATCCTTAGCTGATGAAGCTGAAAAGATGGGACATTCTCTGGAAGTGGGTGTGGAATTGCAACTTAATCTAAAAGGGGCTGAACTAGCAACCCCATTGAGTGGGAAAAGGGCAGAGAGACAGCTTCAAGAACGGAAAACTCAAAGGGCTGTTTTTAAACGCTCTGCAACTGCTGCCATACAGTATGCCTACAATAAGACGAGCACCCGACGCGAGGGAAGTCTCATGACCGTGCACGTTGAAAAAAGACTATACTTGGAAAAAGTCCTCCTCGAGCGACTGAGGGGTGCTAATCTCAAGCACCTTCAGGAGGAGACACAAATAAACTGGAGAAAGGGCTCCAATACCAGCAGGACTGAGGGTTCTCTTCCTCCATCCACTCTCATTCAAGTCACAGATATATCTAGAATGAGAGTGAAAGGATGGGCTTTGGCCGTGGCAAGCCCGAGCTTCCCACAAACAGGGGAGGTATGTAACAGGGGAGTAATCCCTGTTCAAGTAATGTGCCTTTAATCTAGCAGTGTGGTGGTTAACTGCTGGTAGTCAATTAATAAACACCACCTGCCTGATTTAGATTGCTTACAAAAGCCTGTCTGTTGAGACAGGAAGTGACTCCTTAGCTCACTTGTAAGCTGACCTTTGGAGACAGAGCAGGGGTTCTTGAGTCTCCCAGGAGAGACTGACCAAGAGAACACAGATCTCTGGAGCTGACCATGTCTTGAGCTCTGCCAGAAGACACAGCAGAGCTGATTTCAAGACACAGGGAAAACTACTAAACCTGAAGCTGACAAACCCTGAGGGAAGGGAGCTGAACCAGGAACTGAGAAGATTTCCCCTCCAAGATCCAGATAAGACTTTCATTCCTAAGAGACTTCTTATATCTGCTTATTGCATGCTATGTGTTTGGGGCTGGGAGAAATGCTTGACTAAGGGAGATGTGCATTAATTGCATAGTGTTTCACTAGAAATACTCCCAAGTGAATAGAAGCTTTGTTCCCCCCCCCCATGTGTTTGGATGGATTTCCTGATGAAAAGGAAAAAGCACAATACAGCCTTATTATAATTTCACCTTATAAAAGTCTCCAATTGTGTACCTCTGTGAACGTCCGTTTACAGGCACATTTCCTAAACAGGGATAACTCCTCTGTTACATACCTCCCCTGTTTGTGGGAAGCTCGGGCTTGCCACGGCCAAAGCCCATCCTTCCACTCTCATTCTAGATATCTCTGTTACTTGAATGAGAGTGGATAGAGGAAGAGAACCCTCAGTCCCGCTGGGATAGGAGCCCTTTCTGCAGTTTATTCGTGTCTCCTCCCGAGGGTGCTTGAGATCAGCACTCCTCAGTCGCTCGAGGTGGACTTGTATAGTCTTGTATACTTGTATAGTCTTTTTGCTACGTGCGCAGTCATGAGATTTCCCTCGCGTCGGGTGCTCGTCTTATTGTAGGCTGACTGTATGGCAGCAGTTGCAGAGGGTTTAAAAACAGCCCTTTGAGTTTTCCGTTCTTGAAGCTGTCTCTCTTCACTTTTCCCACTCAATGGAGTTGCTAGGTAAGCCTCTTTGGGATTAAGTTGCAATTCCACATCCACTTCCAGAGAATGTCCCATCATTTCAGCTTCATCAGCTAAGGATTCTTCTGGTTTTGATTCAGCACGTGTACCTTCTTTTATTGCTTGTTGGGTGGCTGAAGGTTTTGCTAGTGCTTGTTTAGGTGTTTCAAATTTTGCAACCTTGTTTTTCAGACGAGCGGTATTCCCAGCTCTCACTGGAAAAAAGGCTGTGTGGTGCTCTAAAACATAGACCCAGCAACTTCAAATTCTTGATTGCTATACGTTGTATCCTAGAAGTATCCCATGATAATAATGGTGACCACCTATGACATAATACACCTCATTCCACTAGGTATCAATAAACTGGAAGAGTATCACCTCAGAATCGGTAAATACTCCCACTAGCTAGTGTCCAGCCAAAACATTGAATAGGAACATATGGTGCAAGATTGAGTGAAATAACTCACTTGTAGCATGTGGTCCTCCAGGGATTGAATCTTCTTAGGTGTGTGCATCCGGTACTCCACAGCAATAGACAGGTTTCCACGACGGAGAGTTAGAGCACTACTACATAAAAATAAATTGCTAGAGAGTGTGTCCCAAAGATAGAGGTTTATTGGGTCAGAGCATGGTGAACAAGAAAAAAATGAGCCCTCAGGCCCCCACCGATATGTTTCGAGCTTCCGCTCTTTATCAAGGTGTACAAAGATCTGATAACCCCTCTTACCTAATATAGTGTCTTTTTCCCGCCAATCGTCCCGCCAACCCGTCGCTCAGTCGCGTCACACGCGACGCGCCATGTCTCCAGAACGCGTCACGAGTACTGCGCCCTGCGCTGGGTATAGCGATGACGTCAGCGCGTCTAAGACAAAACAAACTTTATTAACATCCTAGACTGAACAAACCTAACACAAACTAAAATAATTTTATTAATCTACTAAAACATAATGTATACAATTACTATAATTATAAACATAGAATATTTAAATAAAATCAATTAAAAAACAAGGTTTATTAGAGAAAAAAACATTAATTTTGACAATTTAAAATCATTTGATTGTACACATATGAACTCTCATACCCATATATATCTCAGAAGGTTCTATTGAACAATATGCATATATATAACAAGATTTATTAATCAATTCATTCAATTCATCAAAGAGTGATGACAAAAAATAAATAAACTGTATACAAATTTGTTCAAACAGTAAATTCTATATACATATATGTAAGTTAATCATATTCTCAATAAGATTTGGGTATGGGGTTCACATATTTCAGATCATATTCTTTACCAATATACAGAATTGAGGATGAATATCTATAGGTGTAAACATATTGACATAGTTATCCAATTTATACAATAGCACTTATTATTAGTATATTTTCATCATTATACAATCAAAATATCAAATATAAGAAATGAAATTAGATGAAAACAGAATAGATATACATAAAGATTATGGTTTTGTATATATATTAAGATTTCATGGATTTACAGTACATATTATTAGATATTAATTCTTTTATTTAAGATATGGGTTTAAGTCCCAATCCATATTCAATCCATATGGGATCCTAGTATTCAAAGTAAAAATCCAAAAGAGTTCCCTTTTGTCCAGTAATTCCAACCTATTACCACCCATATATGGTGTTTCAATATGTTCAATACCTCTAAATTTTAATTTAGTAATATCTCCATATTTGCAGGTGGTAAAGTGTTGGGATACCGGGTGTGTGAGATCCTTAAGTTTAATCAACCTAATATGTTCTCGCATTCTGGCCTTCAATGCTCGTGTGGTACGTCCCACATATTGCTTACCACATCCACAGTCCAATAAATAGACTATGAATGTGGTATTGCAATTAATGAAGGATTTTATAATGTATTTTTGTCCTGTATTAAAGGATACAAAGTTGGATGATGGCTCCAAAAAAGTACAGGAGATACACTTCAAACATTTGAAACAGCCTTTTGGGAGACTAGCCCCATGTGTATGTTGTTTAGATGTAAATAGGCTTCTAGATACATAATTTGCAACTGTTTTAGCCTTTTTAAAGACGAAACGTGGGCCCTCCTGGTATATTTTCTTCAGTAAGGGGTCTGCAGATAACACATTCCAATGTTTCTTCACAATCTCTTTAATACTATCGGTTTGAACATTAAATTGTGTTATAAAGATTGGACTATTTGAGTCCCATGTATTCTGTTTTGGATTCCTTTGTTTGTTTAAGAGATCATCCCTATTCATATCCATTACTTCAGTAAGTGACCTCTTAAGATTTGATTTTAAGTACCCCCTATCCTCAAATCTTTTTAAGAGTTCTTCTGATTGAATCAGAAAGTCCTCCTCATTGGAACATATCCTTTTTAGCCGTATTAGTTGTCCTTTAGGTATTGAATTTAAGAGGGGTTTTGGATGGCAGCTGTCAAATCTTAGATATGTGTTACATGAATTTTCTTTTCTATAGATATTTGAACCAATTTTCATATGCATATCAATAAATAAATATAGATCAAGATATTGAATATGATGAAAATCATAAGTGTAAGTGAATTTTAAATTAAAATCATTGTGATTAAGGTGATTAATAAATAATAAAAGTGACTCCTCCCCTCCATTCCAAATAAATATTAAATCATCCAAGAAACGCCTGTAAAAAGTGATAAAGTGTCGATAAGGGTTGTTATCTCCAAATATGTGGACCGACTCCCACCAATTAATCTACTAAAACATAATGTATACAATTACTATAATTATAAACATAGAATATTTAAATAAAATCAATTAAAAAACAAGGTTTATTAGAGAAAAAAACATTAATTTTGACAATTTAAAATCATTTGATTGTAAACATATGAACTCTCATACCCATATATATCTCAGAAGGTTCTATTGAACAATATGCATATATATATAAAACAAGATTTATTAATCAATTCATTCAATTCATGAAAGAGTGATGACAAAAAATAAATAAGCTGTATACAAATTTGTTCAAACAGTAAATTCTATATACATATATGTAAGTTAATCATATTCTCAATAAGATATGGGTATGGGGTTCACATATTTCAGATCATATTCTTTACCAATATACAGAATTGAGGATGAATATCTATAGGTGTAAACATATTGACATAGTTTATACAATAGCACTTATTAGTATATTTTCATCATTATACAATCAAAATATCAAATATAAGAAATGAAATTAGATGAAAACAGAATAGATATACATAAAGATTATGGATTTGTATATATTAATAATTCATGGATTTACAGTACATATTATTATTATTATTATCATGTTTATGACTTACCTTCACATATCAGAGACAGTGGTGACCTTTTGGATAAATTGACATGTATTGATTGGAAAGGGGGTTACATCTGGGTCACACTAGATGTGACCTCCTTGTATACCATTATAACTCATCAACATGGTATGGTAGCTGTCAACACTTATTTGGAGCACTGCACCTTATCACTTACACAAAGAGCTTTTATTTTGGATTGTGTACACTTTTTATTAACACATAATTACTTTTTGTTTGATGACACTTTTTATCTCCAAATATGTGGAACCGCAATGGGTACCAGCTTTGCTCCATCATATGCCAACCTATTTTTAGGTTGGTGGGAGTCGGTCCACATATTTGGAGATAACAACCCTTATCGACACTTTATCACTTTTTACAGGCGTTTCTTGGATGATTTAATATTTATTTGGAATGGAGGGGAGGAGTCACTTTTATTATTTATTAATCACCTTAATCACAATGATTTTAATTTAAAATTCACTTACACTTATGATTTTCATCATATTCAATATCTTGATCTATATTTATTTATTGATATGCATATGAAAATTGGTTCAAATATCTATAGAAAAGAAAATTCATGTAACACATATCTAAGATTTGACAGCTGCCATCCAAAACCCCTCTTAAATTCAATACCTAAAGGACAACTAATACGGCTAAAAAGGATATGTTCCAATGAGGAGGACTTTCTGATTCAATCAGAAGAACTCTTAAAAAGATTTGAGGATAGGGGGTACTTAAAATCAAATCTTAAGAGGTCACTTACTGAAGTAATGGATATGAATAGGGATGATCTCTTAAACAAACAAAGGAATCCAAAACAGAATACATGGGACTCAAATAGTCCAATCTTTATAACACAATTTAATGTTCAAACCGATAGTATTAAAGAGATTGTGAAGAAACATTGGAATGTGTTATCTGCAGACCCCTTACTGAAGAAAATATACCAGGAGGGCCCACGTTTCGTCTTTAAAAAGGCTAAAACAGTTGCAAATTATGTATCTAGAAGCCTATTTACATCTAAACAACATACACATGGGGCTAGTCTCCCAAAAGGCTGTTTCAAATGTTTGAAGTGTATCTCCTGTACTTTTTTGGAGCCATCATCCAACTTTGTATCCTTTAATACAGGACAAAAATACATTATAAAATCCTTCATTAATTGCAATACCACATTCATAGTCTATTTATTGGACTGTGGATGTGGTAAGCAATATGTGGGATGTACCACACGAGCATTGAAGGCCAGAATGCGAGAACATATTAGGTTGATTAAACTTAAGGATCTCACACACCCGGTATCCCAACACTTTACCACCTGCAAATATGGAGATATTACTAAATTAAAATTTAGAGGTATTGAACATATTGAAACACCATATAGGGGTGGTAATACGTTGGAATTACTGGACAAAAGGGAACTCTTTTGGATTTTTACTTTGAATACTAGGATCCCATATGGATTGAATACGGATTGGGACTTAAACCCATATCTTAAATAAAAGAATTAATATCTAATAATATGTACTGTAAATCCATGAAATATTAATATATATACAAATCCATAATCTTTATGTATATCTATTCTGTTTTCATCTAATTTCATTTCTTATATTTGATATTTTGATTGTATAATGATGAAAATATACTAATAAGTCCTATTGTATAAATTGGATAACTATTTCAATATGTTTACACCTATAGATATTCATCCTCAATTCTGTATATTGGTAAAGAATATGATCTGAAATATGTGAACCCCATACCCATATCTTATTGAGAATATGATTAACTTACATATATGTATATAGAATTTACTGTTTGAACAAATTTGTATACAGCTTATTTATTTTTTGTCATCACTCTTTGATGAATTGAATGAATTGATTAATAAATCTTGTTAAATATATGCATATTGTTCAATAGAACCTTCTGAGATATATATGGGTATGAGAGTTCATATGTTTACAATCAAATGATTTTAAATTGTCAAAATTAATGTTTTTCTCTAATAAACCTTGTTTTTTAATTGATTTTATTTAAATATTCTATGTTTATAATTATAGTAATTGTATACATTATGTTTTAGTAGATTAATAAAATTATTTTAGTTTGTGTCAGGTTTGTTCAGTTTAGGATGTTAATAAAGTTTGTTTTGTCTTAGACGCGCTGACGTCATCGCTATACCCAGCGCAGGGCACAGTACTCGTGACGCGTTCTGGAGACATGGCGCGTCGCGTGTGACGCGACTGAGCGACGGGTTGGCGGGACGATTGGCGGGAAAAAGACACTATATTAGGTAAGAGGGGTTATCAGATCTTTGTACACCTTGATAAAGAGCGGAAGCTCGAAACATGTCGGTGGGGGCCTGAGGGCTCATTTTTTTCTTGTTCACCATGCTCTGACCCAATAAACCTCTATCTTTGGGACACACTCTCTAGCAATTTATTTTTATGTAGTAGTGCTCTAACTCTCCTTCGTGGAAACCTGTCTATTGCTGTGGAGTACCGGATGCACACACCTAAGAAGATTCAATCCCTGGAGGACCACCTGCTACAAGTGAGTTATTTCACTCAATCTTGCACCATATGTTCCTATTCAATGTTTTGGCTGGACACTAGCTAGTGGGAGTATTTACCGATTCTGAGGTGATACTCTTCCAGTTTATTGATACCTAGTGGAATGAGGTGTATTATGTCATAAGTGGTCACCATTATTATCATGGGATACTTCTAGGATACAACGTATAGCAATCAAGAATTTGAAGTTGTTGGGTCTATGTTTTAGAGCACCACACAGTCTTTTATCCTTTGTGCATCTACATCTGTGAGGTGGGTCACATTGACCTTATCATTTTTAAAGTTATTGCTTAAGAGAGTGTGGTATACCCTATATGTTATACACATATATGAACATAATTTTTTGGACTTTTTGTGTATTTTTTATTTGGTTTTATTATGGATCAGAACAATATAGATTTTGAGGATGATATTGATCGAGAAAATGAGACTTTCACACAATATGCATTTTGCTGCTCAGATAATTCCAAGAGAGCAAAGAAAGCAGAACAAGTATTTGATAATACGGTGGAATCTATTTGTGAGGATTTGTCTGACCTAAAGATACAATTTACAAAGTTGGAAAGACTATTATCATTAAAAGTACGCACATGGTGGAACAAAGTTTGAGAGAGACAAGCAAGACTATTTACGTAATCAAGTCTATGTGTGGCAGAGAACTGCACCCACAAAAAGGTATAATTCTTCTACACCTAAAAAGAATTATGTGGATAAACAAAAGTTTATTCTCAAGAAAAATATTTTCTTTTCACAAACGACAAGTGGGGAATCTGATTTTTCGGATAACGACACATTTGCCCATACAACTAACTCACATATAGATCAAGTAAATCCCAGACCACAGAGGGAAACTAGAGAGACCAGAGGGGATCCTACTAACTCAGGACATACCTTTCAGGAAAACAACAGTAGGAGTAAGGAAATTCAACCTAAAACATATTTTGGTTCTTCAAAAAACCGGGAGCGTACAAACACACACGAAGAGGAAAGAAAAGAAAGCAAGAAAAATCCCTCAAAGAGGAAAAAGAACTCTTGATTGAAAATACAGGAGTGATTAATTTAACTAACATTCCATTGTCGCAAGCAGAACTCTCTGTATTAGACAAGGGACTGAAATATGCACCTTCTTCGAAGTTCAAACTATTTGATGTTATAATTGATTTGAATAAGTATGTTCGAAAATTAACCCTCAAAATATTCTTTGATGGAGGGGATAGGATTGGTGATGATGGGAGGGATGGAGGTGATGATGCGGGCGGTCCTATTACCCAGGGAGTACACACTCCCTTGTGTATGGGGGAGCTTGCAGAATTATCTTTAGGCCCAGACCCATCACCCCCTGCCCTGACATTTAAAGAACAATGTTGTTTACAGGACATGAACAGTTTATTGAATGATAATGATATGACTGATACAATTGATCTTTCTAATGTTCTAGGTAGACAACAGTCGGGTTTTAAGAAGAAATCAGTATTTTTCCACAAACATATGAAGGGACACTACCTCATGACTTTCGAGAAACTTGTTGAGAGGGACTTGATCCTTCTCTCTAGAGGATACACTTTTCAATTGTCTCCTCTGCAGAACAGGATTAACAATCTCAGCAAGATTGAAAAAGAGGCTCTGCACAAATTGCAAAATAATAAAGATTTGATTGTTAAAAGTGCAGATAAAGGGGGAGCCATTGTGGTGCAGAGTAGAACAAAATACAGGGAGGAAGCTATTCGTCAATTATCAGATGGTTCATCATACTCTGTACTACGTGGTGACCCAACACCGATGTTCCTAAAACAACTCAGGTCACTCATAGAAGAGGGCTCCCTTTTGGGAGTTCTTGATCCTAAAGAGTGTGAATTCCTTTTTGAGACACATCCCATTATTCCAGTGTTTCACCATCTCCCAAAGATCCATAAAACATTGGTCTGCCCTCCTGGGAGACCAATAGTTGCTAGTATTGGATCTTTGGGAGATGGTGTCTCTAGATATGTGGATTATTATTTGCAGAAATTTGTTTATGATTTACCTTCACATATCAGAGACAGTGGTGACCTTTTGGATAAATTGACATGTATTGATTGGAAAGGGGGTTACATCTGGGTCACACTAGATGTGACCTCCTTGTATACCATTATAACTCATCAAAATGGTATGGCAGCTGTCAACACTTATTTGGAGCACTCCACCTTATCACTTACACAAAGAGCTTTTATTTTGGATTGTGTACACTTTTTATTAACACATAATTACTTTTTGTTTGATGACACTTTTTATCTCCAAATATGTGGAACCGCAATGGGTACCAGCTTTGCTCCATCATATGCCAACCTATTTTTAGGTTGGTGGGAGTCGGTCCACATATTTGGAGATAACAACCCTTATCGACACTTTATCACTTTTTACAGGCGTTTCTTGGATGATTTAATATTTATTTGGAATGGAGGGGAGGAGTCACTTTTATTATTTATTAATCACCTTAATCACAATGATTTTAATTTAAAATTCACTTACACTTATGATTTTCATCATATTCAATATCTTGATCTATATTTATTTATTGATATGCATATGAAAATTGGTTCAAATATCTATAGAAAAGAAAATTCACGTAACACATATCTAAGATTTGACAGCTGCCATCCAAAACCCCTCTTAAATTCAATACCTAAAGGACAACTAATACGGCTAAAAAGGATATGTTCCAATGAGGAGGACTTTCTGATTCAATCAGAAGAACTCTTAAAAAGATTTGAGGATAGGGGGTACTTAAAATCAAATCTTAAGAGGTCACTTACTGAAGTAATGGATATGAATAGGGATGATCTCTTAAACAAACAAAGGAATCCAAAACAGAATACATGGGACTCAAATAGTCCAATCTTTATAACACAATTTAATGTTCAAACCGATAGTATTAAAGAGATTGTGAAGAAACATTGGAATGTGTTATCTGCAGACCCCTTACTGAAGAAAATATACCAGGAGGGCCCACGTTTCGTCTTTAAAAAGGCTAAAACAGTTGCAAATTATGTATCTAGAAGCCTATTTACATCTAAACAACATACACATGGGGCTAGTCTCCCAAAAGGCTGTTTCAAATGTTTGAAGTGTATCTCCTGTACTTTTTTGGAGCCATCATCCAACTTTGTATCCTTTAATACAGGACAAAAATACATTATAAAATCCTTCATTAATTGCAATACCACATTCATAGTCTATTTATTGGACTGTGGATGTGGTAAGCAATATGTGGGATGTACCACACGAGCATTGAAGGCCAGAATGCGAGAACATATTAGGTTGATTAAACTTAAGGATCTCACACACCCGGTATCCCAACACTTTACCACCTGCAAATATGGAGATATTACTAAATTAAAATTTAGAGGTATTGAACATATTGAAACACCATATAGGGGTGGTAATACGTTGGAATTACTGGACAAAAGGGAACTCTTTTGGATTTTTACTTTGAATACTAGGATCCCATATGGATTGAATACGGATTGGGACTTAAACCCATATCTTAAATAAAAGAATTAATATCTAATAATATGTACTGTAAATCCATGAAATATTAATATATATACAGTACAAATCCATAATCTTTATGTATATCTATTCTGTTTTAATCTAATTTCATTTCTTATATTTGATATTTTGATTGTATAATGATGAAAATATTTGATTGTATAATGATGAAAATAAGTGCTATTGTATAAATTGGATAACTATGTAAATATGTTTACACCTATAGATATTCATCCTCAATTCTGTATATTGGTAAAAAATATGATCTGAAATATGTGAACCCCATACCCATATCTTATTGAGAATATGATTAACTTACATATATGTATATAGAATTTACTGTTTGAACAAATTTGTATACAGCTTATCTATTTTTTGTCATCACTCTTTGATGAATTGAATGAATTGATTAATAAATCTTGTTATATATATGCATATTTTTCAATAGAACCTTCTGAGATATATATGGGTATGAGAGTTCATATGTTTACAATCAAATGATTTTAAATTGTCAAAATTAATGTTTTTTTCTCTAATAAACCTTGGTTTTTAATTGATTTTATTTAAATATTCTATGTTTATAATTATAGTAATTGTATACATTATGTTTTAGTAGATTAATAAAATTATTTTAGTTTGTGTTAGGTTTGTTCAGTTTAGGATGTTAATAAAGTTTGTTTTGTCTTAGACGCGCTGACGTCATCGCTATAGCCAGCGCAGGGCGCAGTACTCGTGACGCGGTCCGAGGCAGGCGGCAGGTAGCGAAGTCAGGTACAAACAGAGGTCCGAGGCAGGCGGCAGGTAGCGAAGTCAGGAAACAAGCAGAGGTCCAAGGCAGGCGGCAGGTAGCGAAGTCAGGTAACAAGCAGAGGTCGGCAACGAGGAGACTGGAACAGGACAGGGGAGCAAGGACAGGTCTGGGGGCAGGGACTGAGAACAGGAACAAACAGGGACAAGCCAGATTACCAGCAAGGGCTTTTACTGTGAACAGTCTTCTATAATACAGGTACAGGTACAGAAACAGATCAGGAATCAGAGGCATGTGCATTAGGAGTCTGACTTCAAGCAAAGGCAATTGAACAAACCAGGAAGCAGAAGCTATAAAGGACAGAGACCGGAGCAACAAGAAGACAGACAGGCAGACAGAGGAACCCAGAGGAAACAGAAGACAGCAGCACACCCAGTGGACAAAGAAGAACTATGGCTAAGCAGGAGGTCTAGGCGATCCTGACATTACTCCTCCCTCCCAAGAGCGTTCTCCGGACGATCCTCCAGGCTCTTCCCGGAGGCCTTGATGAAAAGTGGACTCAAGGTGACCCACCTCTGGTGGTTTTTCAGCAGGCAGAGAGTACTCCACAGGTACAGACTGAAAAAGTCCATCAGAAAGCTGACAGAGGAATTCAATTCTCTCTCGGAACAGTTGAATGTCAGGATGCATCAACCCAAACGCCAGAGAATCTGTGAGCAGTAAGCTTGACTTTGCAGAGTAGGTCACAGGCTCAGCAGAGGACCCATCAGATATTCGTAGATAAACGGAAGAACGTGCGCTTGTCTTCACAGCAGGAGCAGAGGAGCCAGTAGATCCTCCTGACAACCCTCCAGGTTTAGCAAGGTGTCCCTGATGGAAGGCCGACTCACAATGGCCTTCGGACAACACTCCATGTTTTGCAGGAACATAGGGATCAGCAACAACTCCGGACAACTCTCCAGGCTCTTCAGGGAAATCTTGATGGAATGCCAACTTAATGTGTACGTCAAGTGCTGATGGGAAATCTGTGAGAGGTGCATTTATCCTCATCGCAAGAGCGCTGGCATCAGCATCAAGAATATTAGGCATAGCAAGGAACTTCACCAGAGATCCGTCTAACGTCATAGCAGGGGCATCGGGAACAGATACATCAGGCTCTTCACATGCGGCAGAGGGGACATATTCACTTACCGTGATCTCTTTTTGTGACCAATATATCTCTTTTAGTTTTGGTATCTGGAACTTCCCAATGGATACGTTCAACTCCATTACAGAGGCATGGACATCAGGAATGTGGGCATCAAGGACGGGTGCAGACTTTTCACATGGGTAAGTGGGAACATAGAATTCACGCTCCATGGTCTCCTTTAGTGACTGCCGTTTTGTGCTATCACCTAAATTCTCATTAAGACCAGCTATTTGATTTTTCAGCTCTTGAAGCTGTCCTTCTGCACTTCTTTTCCCACTCAATGCAGTTGTCAGTTCGGCTTCTTTGGAGTTGAGTCGCGACTCCATATCTCCCAGCTGACTCAGAGTAAAGCTTAAATATGTTTCATCTTCTTCATTTCTGATCTGCAGCTGCCAGTACTCCTCCCGGGTATTGTCCAGCTCCAGCTGCAGCCGGACCTTATCACTGGCTGTGTGGTCCAATAATTTGCAGGCATTGGCCATTTTGACCTCATAGCGCTGTGTCAGGCCAGCCACTTGACAGACGGACACCTTCTCTCTCTCCTCCTTTTTGGTAAGCTGTGTCTTGAGCTCAGCGATCTGCGCCTGCAGCGCTGTGAGCTGCTGAGATGTGTGTTCAGCTGCTAGCTTTAGCTCTTCTTCCAGCGAGGCTCTGGTTATGCTCAGTGTGGCCTTTAGCTCCTCATGCTGTTCTTTGGGGACACACAGGGTACTCAAATAATCTTGCAGCATCTTTATTTTGTAGGCAGTCTGGAAACTTTCTTCCTGCAGTACTCGCTGCTTTTCTTCAGCATTCACCCATTTTTCCTTGGTGTCCTGCAGATGTGTACGCAGTTCTCGCAGCTGACTCTGCAGCATATTTTCTGCTTGTGTGTACTGCTCCAGGGAGACACGTTCTTCTTGCAGCACTCTCTCTGCATTCTGCAGTGCTGTCTGCAATTCTAACTTTTCCTGGGCCAACTGTTTCTTCTCCTCTCCTAATTTATGGAGTTTCTTATCTCCTTCACTGACTTGGACATAGAGGTTCTTGCACTCCTGGGTTACCATTTCAAAACTGCTATTTAACCCTTCGAAGATCTCTCTCAATGAACATAGTTCTGTGTTGAAGTGGCAATTCCTCTCCTCAGAGGCTTCCAGTTTTGCGCCAACTTGAGCCATGAAACTCTGGTACTGGGCATTATCAGCATATGCCTTCTCCAGCTTACTTGACAGGATCACCCTGTCCCTCTCCAACTGCTCTTTTTCTTTCTCCTGGAGAACACACTTAGCAATTGCTGAAGATAGACAGCTTTGTAGTGCAGCCTTGGCTTCTTGCTCCGTATCTAAACGTCCATAAAGACAATCAATTGTTTTCTGTGCAGCTTGAAGCGTCTGAGTTAGGACATCTTTATTTTCTTCCACTATTCTTGGGATACGTCTGTGAGTTGCTTTAAGCTGCAGTATATCTCTTTCATCAAATGCAGACTCTGGGGTTAAATTTTCATTCTTAATTTCTTCTGCAACTTCCACAGTAATGCCTCCCTTCTTTTTCTTCTTCTTCCTTGCTTTGAGAAGTTCTGAAGATTCAGTGGTACTGTGTTCACATTTACTGCTCAAGACTGTTTGAGTAGGAGCCATCATTTCAGACATGTGGAAACCACACTTCCCAAGAAACCAGTAAAGAGGAAATGTGTTTTAAAACAGAAGCATTAGAATGAACAACAGGAATATTAGACACAGAGAGACACAAGATGGGAGAGCTGACCTTTTGAGACTTTAGCATCAGTCACGGAGATTTATAAATGCAAGGAAAAAACATAGACAGAGAAACCCTGCAGTTTAAATCTGAAACTTTAGAAATCAGGCATAGACATATCATAGACTGCAGGAAACTACTACAGAGAAAACTTGCAGTTAGATCTGAAACTTTTGACATCAGACATAGGAATATCAGACAGAGAACCCTGCAGTTAAATCTGAAACCTTTGATATCAGGCGTATGGATATCATATGTTGCAGAGAAACAAACTTTAGGGGAACTTGCAGGTAAATCTGAAACCTTAGAACCAATCATATGAAGAACTACAGATTGCAGGAAAAATCACAGTATGCAGTAACAAAATAATGGAAACACTCTTGAGTTTTGAAATGGGAACCCTGTGAACAGCAGTGGTCCAACCAGTGATGCAGAGACAAGCCTTGTCCAGGGAATGAAAAGTCAGAGTCTAAAAGGTGGCAACAGGTACTGCAAGGGTTAACCCAGGCACTGCACAAAAGAAAAATCTCAAAGAAAGGTGCACTAGTCTCTGCAGCAACAGTTCTAGTCTCAGCAAAAATGTTTTTTCGTTATGAACGCAATAATTCTTGCAGAACACTAAGCAGCAAAAAAAAAAAAAACCTTCCCAACTGGGATTTCCAATAAAGAAACGAAAGTACTTATCTTCAACCATGCGGATGTGGTCTGCTGAAGCAGGCAGGAAAGGGTGCAGGCAGAAGAAGAATCTGTTCCAGCGAGGTCCAGAAGTGTCCTTTGCTTTTTGTCACGGGAGACTCCTGTGGCGGGTAGGATCTCGGTGGCCGGAACAGCACGAGCGTAGTAGGGGTCACAAGCAGGGGTCCGAGGCAGGCGGCAGGTAGCGAAGTCAGGTACAAGCAGAGGTCCGAGGCAGGCGGCAGGTAGCGAAGTCAGGAAACATGCAGAGGTCCGAGGCAGGCGGCAGGTAGCGAAGTCAGGTAACAAGCAGAGGTCGGCAACGAGGAGACTGGAACAGGACAGGGGAGCAAGGACAGGTCTGGGGGCAGGGACTGAGAACAGGAACAAACAGGGACAAGCCAGATTACCAGCAAGGGTTTTTACTGTGAACAGACTTCTATAATACAGGTACAGGTACAGAAACAGATCAGGAATCAGAGGCATGTGCATTAGGAGTCTGACTTCAAGCAAAGGCAATTGAACAAACCAGGAAGCAGAAGCTATAAAGGACAGAGACAGGAGCAACAAGAAGACAGACAGGCAGACAGAGGAACCCAGAGGAAACAGAAGACAGCAGCACACCCAGTGGACAAAGAAGAACTATGGCTAAGCAGGAGGTCTAGGCGATCCTGACAGTACCCTTGTCTTCATGGGTTTTTGAGGCTGTGGGATACTGACGCTTAGTCAGGGTCAATACTTGTCCTTGTAAAACTGTAACCTCATCCGCGAGAGATCCCTGTTTTTTGAGTGCGTCTTGCAAGTCTCTTCTCAGGGAATTTATCTGCACACTTTGCTTTCTCTGAGCTTGCTTCCACATTTTCATTGCATTGTGAAGCACTATGAATTTCTTTGCTCGGGCCACAGTTACTTGTCTCAGTTTCTGGACATTCTTGTGCTCTCTTTTCTGCCGAGTCACCTGGGTTCTAAGCTTGGCCTCTAGCGATGTTTTGGTGATGCTCAGGGTAGCCTTCAGTTTCTCATGCTGCTTTGCGGGGACATACTGGGTAATCAGACGTTCCTGCAACTCTTGTATTTCTTTAACAGCCTGCAGATTGTCTTTGTGCAGTGTTCGCTGCTTCTCCTCGGCCTTCTGGAGGTGCGTACGCAGACCTTGCAGTTGGTTCTGCAGTCGGTGCTCTGCTTCAAACTTCTCACCTTCCAAAAGTCTATTTATTTCTTTAAGCTCGTGCAGCTTATCATTCTTTTCCTTGACGTCGTCTGTTAAAAGAAAATGTTCTTCTTTCAGTTTTAAGTTTTCTCTTTTTAATCTTAAATTTTCTCCTTTTTCAGTCTCTGTACTATTCAGGGCCTCCTTGCAGTCCTCCTTCCATTTACGCACATCTGCTTTAAGAATGACAGTCTCCTGGCATGAGACTTCCTTCTCTAGGTTGAGGGTCTGAAGCTCCTTCTGAGAGACTTTGAGATCTATATTAAGATTGACAATAGTTTTCTTTGCAATGTCCTTTCTCCTCAGTGAGACTGTGAAGTTCCTTTCTGGAGACTTCCAGGTCTGTGCAGCAGCTGTTGGTCTCAATATGTGAGGCATCCAGTGTTCTGCGGAGTGTAAGAACCTCTTCCTGAGATATGTCCACCTCTGTCTGGAAACTGTTGACCTCCTGTTGTGAGGCATTCAGCTCTACGCGAAGAGTGAGAACCTCTTGCTGAAAGACTGTCATCTGCTTCAGTGCTTCCTCATACTTCCGCTTCAGCTTAGCCATCATTTTATCAGATTGGCTCTGCTTTTCATTCATGGTGGAAATAGTAGCGTTTGCAGTATCTACAGTAGCTCAGTCTTGAGATCGTCCAATTCGGTCCTGGCCGAAGAGTACATTTCGAGCACATATTCCTGTAGCTTCACGTTATTTTTCTGTAGCTCTGTGTACCCATCTTTCTTTTGTTTTAATTGTTCACGAGCATATCACAGTCATGGCTGGCATTTTTCAGGGCATCTTCAGGGCTGGTCAAGGGATCGACACTCACTGGTTCCGACTCTGCTTCCCTGGGATGGTTGGTTGAGGGTTCCTCACTGTTGGCACCTGACAGACATTTCTTTTGTGGAACACGACTTCTGCCTTGGGCCCTCTGGATATTCGGTTGTCTGGGGGATGAATTTTCCATTTTCTCTAGGCTGCAGGGCAACTCGGTCCCCCTTTTTCTCCACAGGATCTGCGGAAGAACCACTTTTCTTTTTTTTTTCCGCCTTTTTGTTTTGGATGACTCCGTCCCATCAGGAATACTGGGGTCTCTTTCTTTATTTGATACTTAAGCGGTGATCTGCTGCTTCCGCTCTCTTTCTCCTGCCGATCATATTCATCATCATAGAGAGCGGTCTTTTCGGTTCGTGCCGAGTTTAGGCACCCACACCATTCTTGGGGTATTTTGTGGGTGTGACTCGGTTTGGGTTCGACCGTAAGAGATGTCTTCCTCTTTATTGGACTGGAAGGGCCACTCTTCCATGGGGTAGGGTTCATTAAAGGAATGCTGCATCTTGTCCTCCATTTTGGGGCTATCAAGTGTAATATTCTTCCTGACCTCAGGAGGCGCTATTGCAGCTGTTGCCACTGTATTTGCTAGAACCCCCAATTGTGGCAGTCCTACATGTGGGCATATTTTGCTTGTAGAGGTCGTAGCTCTCATAGACATCTCTGTAGACTTTTTCTTGGGTAAGTTTTACAATATCAGTAGTACTGTGCAAGCATTTTCTCTCATTAGGTATACGGGATGTGCAGTTGTTAGGTAAAAACTTCTGATTGCTTTACACCATTTACTTGCTAGGTACAATCCCTCCGCTTCAGCCAAATAATGTGGTTTTCTGCTTGAGTTTAATCATTTTCAGTCTCAACTTTGGGTATTATGGCATTCACTCTTCACACTTTGGGATACCTTTACACAGCTCAGCAATTCCTTTTTCCCCAGTAGGGCAATTTTACCCTCAGCACATAATTACTGAAAATTCCCCTGCTTCATCACAGTCTTGCATCAATTTTCACATGTTTCTGCATATACTCCATTCACAGCTGGTAGCGGTGTGACAGACTTTACTTGTAGAATCAGTACCGCTCGTGTACCGTACCAACTGAATACAGTCACCA
Organism: Ascaphus truei; assembly: GCF_040206685.1. Classification (NCBI taxonomy): domain Eukaryota; kingdom Metazoa; phylum Chordata; class Amphibia; order Anura; family Ascaphidae; genus Ascaphus; species Ascaphus truei. The sequence goes on along the minus strand of NC_134483.1, from coordinate 100,770,917 downwards.
TCTGTATTCACTGCTTCAGCGAAACATTTGAAAATAACAAATGCCTATCCCTTTTAAGGGCTAACTTACTTCTTGAACCCTGACTATGGCTGGAAGGCAAAACCCCTATTTCAATGACCATATTACACTTTATTGTGATAGGCAAATAAGGTTTACCTGCTTCCGCACAGTCTCTCTCTCCTCTTAGAATCGGGGAAAAGAGTCCATCTGTGGTTTTGTGGGTTTCAGTGCAGTGTAGATTTCCTGCCTGGGTGTCTATCCCTTTAACTCTGGTCTCTGCTGTATGAGATCTTTGTTTATGTTGCTCAGGCTGTTTGTAGGCAAAAAGCACAAAAAAAATTCACAAGCAATCTCCTGGGCCCGTTTTAACATCAAAGGTGTCTTGTAGGAGGGCGTGCGCAGAGGTATGCAAGGGAGACTTGTTAAGGTGAAATAAAATAAGGCTTTTATTGCACCTGTTCCTTTAACATAAGAAAAAACATTCAAACATATTCAAAAAAGGGGTCAAACAACGCTTCTGTCCACTTGGGAGTATTTCTAGTGAAACCTATGCAGTCCACAACTCCCTTTAGATAAACATGTCTCCCAGCCCCAAACATATATCTTGATATGTGCAGATATACACTGGCGACACACTTTATTCGAGCTCGGCTAGTCCCACGAATTCGGGTATACTCGGGTGTATTGAGGTTTGTGACTGTTTTCTGCCAGAGTGCATTGCGTTATTTTCCAGGCAGGGATTGAAGCATTTTATTCCCGCTGGCTGCAATACTGCACAGTATATATATATATATATATATATATATATATATATATATATATATATATATATACTGCATTACAATTCATGAATTTATGCCATCTGGTAGACACGCGAAGCATTGCAGCCTATTAAATCCTAATCATTATCATTTAACAGATCAGCCGCCCGTCAGCCAGGCATGAAACATGGCTGGGAAGGCAAACGCAACGGGGCTTGTCAGAGGTGAGGAGCGGCGCATTCCAGGTATCTGCCAGGTACATACTGGGTATTTGCTCGAATAAAGTGTGTCGCAGCAGTACCAAAAGTCTTATAAAGGAAAGTCTTATCTGTTTCTAACCACCATACTGCTGGATTATAGGCACATTTCCTGAACAGGGATAACTCCCCTGTTAAATGTCCCATAATGGATTATCTTGGACTCCTTTTGCTGTTTCTTCATTATTGCTGAATTGCTACAGATCTTCTGTATTGCTAATAACCTTGTCTGATCTCATATACTGTTGATCCTTATTGTAGGACATTTAAGTGTATACAGGGGGTCTTTACTGGATCTTGATTGCTTTATTGCTGGTTTTCGTTTGCTGTATTGCTGTATCTGTATTACCAATAGCCTTTCCTTATCAGATATTCAGTTGTTCCTTATTGTAGGACAGGGTGCATTGTATATAAGGGAGTGAGATATGGGGAAGTACCTCTGGTTCCCTTTGGATTAGAGGGAATGGGCTTGAGAAAGAGGTTAGTACATCAAAATGGTCATTGCCCCCCTTACATACCCTCCTCCTTTTTAGTATGTTTTTCCCCCCTTGTTTTTGTAGTGTGTTGTCACCTTGTCAACCTTTCCCACTCCCCTTCCCTAAGACTCTGTTTCCAATCTGATGTGCAACTCCAAGTCATTTTTTCCTTGTTTCTCATTAAAACTTATTGCATATTTCAGACATACTCTTGTAGTAGAGATTTTTTTTATGGACAGTGAGTGCTGCGACACCTTTGTGTTTTATATATGATTTAGGGGAATTAGGGTCCCCTAGATCCCATTGCACCCTGCACGCACATTATTTATATCTTTTGAGTGCTGTCTATAACTTGTTTTATTGCCAAACACATGTGTTTCAAGCACCCCCCCTTCCTCCCCCTCCAAAGAATAAATCATTACCTTAGCGGATAACTGCTAAGGTAATGAAGCAGCTTACATTTTATTTTTATTCATAGTGTGCATGAGCAGTGGTCTTCTGAGCTGAACAAAGTTGTTTTCATGGAACAGGGGAAAACCCGGGCGCTCCCTCCAAAATGTGTGACCGGGGAAATATAACAAGATGTTTACAACCTTAAAAACATATACAAGGGTCCCCTCAGTTTCGTCATCTCGTCCTATGGCTCTGACCCCAATAGGATCTATCCAGGATCCTTGTTGGTACAGGGATACAGAAAGAAAGGGGGAGCACAGGTTGGGGGATTTTACTATGGTGTGTATGACCTCTAATGGATGAAGGCGGGTGTTAAAAAAAAATATAAAAACACTTACACGGCCTTGTGTAAATGCTATCACAGCAAGGTTTCTTTGCGGTTTTCTTTTCTTTATCTCTGCTGGAATGTTTTTTTTCTCCTCCTCAGGTCCGGATCCTTTCCTGGATTCGCCGACAGCTTTTAGTTAGGATGTCCCCCTCAGAGCAAACAGATATAAAAACAAATATTTGAGGGAAAATACATGTGATCTAAATAAATCTCAAACTGTGATAAATAAAAAGCAGCAGAAACTGCAATCACTCACACGGGCAAGTGTGAGTGCAATCCTGGGGGAAAGTATCTTTTCTTGCTTATAGGATCTCCATGTTTTGTGACATGGAGAAATAGTGGGGGTAAAATATAAAATATAAATGAGAGTATAGGGTAATACTCACACGGCCTCGTGAGAGCAAGTATACATAAAGATATCTTTGTGTTCTTCTTGGGATTTCAGTGCTAACTTCCAAGTATAGGAAGAATAGCAGATAGCCCCTCCTTGATGGTGGTGCAAATAAGAGTAAAGTCTTAGTTGGAATAGACTACAAGTAATTTTATTAGGCCGTTTAAAAACACTAAATTACACTTCATAATTTACATACACATTTATAAATAAAGAAAAAATACAGCCAGTCTTTGGATATTGATCGTAGGTCGCGGGTACGCAGCTAACTGAATCTGCGTCCGGGTATAGTGCTGCATTCCTGTAGACCCACTCCTCGATGGTGGCTGTGTTGGTAAAAACTTGCTTAATGGTGAGAGCAATGCGTTTCGCCCTTTTTGGGCTTCCTCAGGCTCTGTCTCGATCACGTGACCGCGGAATGTAAACAAAGCTGAGGGATACCGACACCCCATAAAGTTGCCTGTATCTCGGTTCAGCTCCAAGGACCCTCTGCACATCTACACTATGAGTAAAACACACATATAAATAAACAATCATTCCTTACCTTTGCGGCTATCTGCTATGGTAATGAAGCAGCATTAATGTATTTTTAATAATAGTGTACGGGAGCAGGGGGTCCCCAGAGCTGAACCACATTGATTTTTGGATCAGGGACACCCTGCTTTCGGAGTTACAGGCCCCGGTATGGGTCATCGGGTGCCAGTGTCGCCGCCATCTTAATAGCATCCCATACGCGACGTGCCCGGCGTTGACACTGGCACCGATGCCCCATACTGGGGCCTGTAACTTGGGAAGCAGGGGGTCGCTGAGCCACAAATCAATGCGGTTCAGCTCAGGGGACCCCCTGCTCCCGCACAATATTATTAAAATACATTAATGCTGCTTCATTACCATAGCGGATAGCCGCTAAAGCAATGAAGGGGTTAAGGCATAATAGCATGTTTATTGGGGACAATTGCCCCCAATAAACATTGCAATAAACAACATACACCCCCTGTGCCCCCAAAAATCCCTATACCCCCATTACATATATAACATTTTTGGGATGCACAGCAATGATACTATAGGCCGGCGGTGGCCCTCGGGTGTTCCCCGCAGGCCTGCAGTACCAATTATGTGCACCCCCAAAAAAAGAACAACACATGAATACACCACCCTTAACACACACACTATAGTAATGTTCAAAATTAATATTATCCACATATGGATAATAGTGAATTTGCCCATTTTAAATGCATAAAGAACAATATATACATTAAATATATATATATATTTATATATATATATATATGTATGTATATGTATTTATATATATAATAAATATATAAATATATATATATATTATATATAAATACACATACATACATACATACATACATACATACATACATACATACATACATACATACATACATACATACATACATACATACATACATACATACATACATACATACATACATACATACATACATACATACATACATAATACTGAGTTAAGTTATGGTGAGTAAAAAAAGTGACAAAAACCCTCCACAGCAAAGCAAATATGCAAATGTAAATACAACAGCTGTCTGTGGGTGGTTTTCTGGGTATGCACCTTAACCCTGGCTGTGCTCAAAGCTGTCAGAACAAATGGAAGGCTGGTCAGCTGACTGTGAAAAAAACTTTATTGCTCCCAATGTAGAGCTAGCACACTTTGACGCGTTTCAGCCAATTGGCCTTTGTCAAAAAGTGACAAAGGCCAATTGGCTGAAACGCGTCAAAGTGTGCTAGCTCTACATTGGGAGCAATAAAGTTTTTTTCACAGTCAGCTGACCAGCCTTCCATTTGTTCTGACGGCGGTGCATCGCGTTTTCCTCCTTGTGAGGCGTCTTCTCCTATCTGCCATTTCCGGTCGCACGCCGGGTTGCTGGAGCAGAGACCACTCAACACACCGCCGGTCATTGACCGCCCTCACGACGGACGAGTCGTTCGAGGGTTGGCGGTGCTACACACCGGGACATCCATCACGGGCACGGCATCTACAGCTGGTCAAGGGTGAGTCTCATAATATGTTATTATAGTGCTCTTGGGGAGCCACATCATTGCTAGAGACCCTGGTGCCCTGTCAGCTTTGCCCTATGCCTACAACTTATACTTGGAAGAGATATTTCTCCAGCAACTTTTATACATTTCTGAGCACCTATATTGGTGCATCCCTGCACCTATGTTTTTCTTGTGCTCAAAGCTGTGACCATGCATCAAGCTTAAGCCTATAGGGAACCATGATAAAAATGGTTTTTGAAGCAAAAAGTGGCACTGTTTGCTCATTTGCATGTCATTTCCCAGAATCCCTTGCTGCAGTGGAAGTGCTGTGTGCTGGGTGATAATGGGGAAAGGCGGGGTTGCAGACCTGCCTAAGACATGCAAATGAGCATACAGTTGTATTTACATTTCCATATTTGCTTTGCTGTGGAGTTACTCACCATAACTTAACTCAGTATTATGGTTGGCCCATCCTTTAGCTTCTTTGCATACTTAGTTAATCAACCCCACACTGATGAGACCCATTAAGGTCGAAACAGCTGTCTGTGGGTGGTTTTCTGGGTATGCACCTTAACCCTGGCTGTTCTCAAAGCTTTGACCATGCAGCAAGCTTAAGCCTATAGGGAACCATGTTAAAAATGGTTTTTGAAGCAAAAAGTGGCACTGTGTGCTCATTTGCATGTCATTTCCCAGAATACCTTGCTGCAGTGGAAGTGCTGTGTGCTGGGTGATAATGGGGATAGGCGGGGTTGCAGACTTGCCTAAGACATGCAGATGAGCATACAGTTGTATTTACATTTGCATATTTGCTTTGCTGTGGAGGGTTTTTGTCACTTTTTTTACTCACCATAACTTAACTCAGTATTATGGTTGGCCTATCCTTTAGCTTCTTTGCATACCCAGTTAATCAACCCCACACTGATGAGACCCATTAAGGTCGAAACAGCTGTCTGTGGGTGGTTTTCTGGGTATGCACCTTAACCCTGGCTGTGCTCAAAGCTGTGACCATGCAGCAAGCTTAAGCCTATAGGGAAACATGTTAAAAAGGTTTTTTGAAGCAACAAGTGGCACTGTGTGCTCATTTGCATGTCATTTCCCAGAATCCCTTGCTGCAGTGGAAGTGCTGTGTGCTGGGTGATAATGGGGAAAGGCGGGGTTGCAGACCTGCCTAAGACATGCAGATGAGCATACAGTTGTATTTACATTTGTATATATATATATATATATATATATATATATATATATATATATATATATATATATATATATATATATATATATATATATATATATATATATATATACACATGATGAACCAATATACAAAGAAATGTTTAAGGGTTTAGTAAAACATGCATAAATAAAAATACAACTTCTCCATATCTGCCAAAGTAAAATAAAATCCTATTTCCTAATAAAATCATTCTCATCTGGCAATCAAAAGCATCAAATGCCAATCAAAAGATTGAATTGACATTTAATACATGATGCATAAAATCTGTGCACCATGTACACTCTGCCAATCAATGTTAACACTAACATATTCAAAAGAAAATACAATGAAATCCAAAAAAGTATACTATTTAAACCAAGCAAGGCAACAGAAATAAAGTACCATTAATTAATGAAATCCCAAAACAATTAAAATACCATCCAAATCAATTACACAATTAACTCTTTTAATCGTTAAACAAACCATTCTCCAAAAAAGTTAACATCAGGCAAAATAGTAGTACCAAAATAAAACCACTATAACAAAGCAAGCCTCACCCTGACCTAAAGTACAGCATAGAACACCAAAAATTACATCTATCTAATTAAACATTACATTACACACATTTAACAATAGCAGCATATCAAAATACATTTAAATAGTGCAAAACAAGCATTTCCAACCAAATCATTTCTTACCCTGTCTGTATATATATATACCAATAGAGACATACATACTGTACATACATATATACATACAGTGGCAAGAAATGAGAATGGAAAAAAATTGTATCACATAAAATAAATTACAAAAAACAGTTAAAGTTCCAAAAAAATACATTTCTTTTGTTAACTTACCATTAGCTGGCCCACTCACCGACTCCCGTTGAACACCAAGCTCTCCAACCAATCAACGCACAGCAACAGGAACCCATAAAATTACAAACCATAACAAAATAAGCTAAGACTTTTTTTTAAATCCAAACCGTCTACAGGATCTTGATCTGTGTTCTTCCGTCTTTTTTATTGTTCTTCTGGGGTCTTCTGGGGTCTTCTGGGGGTCTTCTTACCGTTTGCTGCCAAGCCCCGGTCCTCTTCTTCCTTCCGGAGGTCCGTCCTCCTTGGCATCTGCCTTCAAAATGAGACGACATAGGCTTTTATAGGCCTATGACGTCACATTATCGTCATATGGTTCCCACAGCCCTGATTGGGCCGTGAAAACCATGTGATTTTGGGGGGAAAATGTCATTTTGATGACGTAATTTAAAGGCAATGACGCCAACCAATCAGAATGGCTGTGCTTCAATTGCCTTTAAGAAAACGTCATGAAAAGAAAGATGGCAGACCTCACATGGTAAGGTAGCCAACCAGAGCATGGGAACTACATCCCTACTCTGATTGGCTCTAGTAGACCATGTGACAGAGGCTTTGGGGAGAACGGATGTGACGTCATTGAAAGCCTGTCGCATGGTACTACAGCCAATCAGAGTTGGGATGTACCAACCTTGAGAAAGGTCCCACTGGGGGACCAAACGTCGGTTTTTGTGTCTTCTATTAAATTTAGAAAATGTATGATTTACTTACCTGCGTGCTGTCCCTTGATGTCGTATTGCAACCGGTATCGTTTGGTCTATATATATTTATATATGTATTTATTTATATATTTATTTATTTATATATTTATAATTTATATATTTATTTATTTAGTGTGGGGCTGATGTGTGTGTATTTTTTTTATTGTGGGTAGCGGGGGTGGCCGAAGTGGGTATTAGCCCCAACAGTGGTTGTTTAGGGCTTGCGGGTGGGTAGCGGGAGTGCTTAACCCCTTCATGACCATAGCGGTATTAACCGCTAAGATCATGAAGGGGTTAAGTCCACCCGCAACCCCCCCGCAAGCCATAAACACCCACCATGGGCCAAATACCCCCTTCATACACCCCCGCTACCCACAATAAACATGGCACGGCTGGTTAACCCCTTCATTGCCTTAGCGGTTAGCCACTAAGGTAATGAAGTGGGCTTTAAATGCATTTTTCCTGCCTTGGATGCATGCCGTGGGCCTCCGGTGCTGGTATTAATGGGTATCAGCTCTGGAGACCCCTGGCATCAATCCCAGCCAGGAAAAAGGCCTGATTTTTTCTAAGTGTCGACCTTGCCGATACTTCTCCCCCAGCAACTTGCCAACTTTAGTTGGCGGGCTTGATTGGCGTAAAAATCTCAATTCTAGAGTGCCGATCAGCAGCGAAAAGCTGATCGGGGCTACTAGAATTGAGCGCTTTTCAGAAAGTGCCAATAAGTCCCGGAAAGTGGCTTATCGGCACCCGACTACCAAAAAAAAAATTTCGGGGAAAAAAATGCCGATTTCGGGCGCTTTTCGATGCTTTCTAAATCTGAAAAGCAATTTTGGCGAGAAAATGGGGAAAAAAGCCTCTTCGGCGCTTAATGCATGAGGCCCTATGTTCCTCAAAACCTATTGCAGAATTCCGGTTGTGCTCCAAAATTCAAAGGCAAACTGGGAGCGAATAGTGGGGACAACATACTTGAGACCGAAGGGACATATCAACAGATACTGTCCCGCCAAGCTTATTCTAAAGCTTGCCGGGTTTAATGCGGGCTAACCGCGGGGCTTTTCTCCGTTTGAAACGGAGTTTCCCGCATGGCGGCCGCTTCAATAGATAAGCGCTAATGGCGCTTATTATTGAAAGCGCTCGAGGCGCGGGAAAACCAGCCGAAAACGGCCGAAGATTGCCGCGTGCCGTCCGCAGCTATTTTTAAGACGCGGAGACAGCCGCTTTAGGTCCGCCACTGTAGACATATTCACTTTTACAGTTAATGACATTTGAAATTTTAAAAGTCTCTATGGTGACATTGGACCTAAAAGATTCAATTTTACTGTGTCCCAGACTTCATGTACCAGACTACATGCTTTGCTCTTAGTGCACTTAAAAAAAACGCTGGGCCTAGTAGTCAGGCACCATGCAGAATCTTGAGTACTTTATCAAAGTTTCAGGCTCTAGTTTATCTTTAAGGCTTAGTGCCATGGTAAACATCATCTGGGGTTTCTTGGGCTGAGAGTATCTAAAAATAGAATCCTGTTGTAAGATGTCCTAATATTTCCAGGCTATTTGGTTTATTTTTTGCAGAGACTTTATTCAACTACATACAGTAATAACAGGGATAAAGGTGTCAATGTTTTTTTTTTTTTTATTAGGTTTTAACATTTCAGATACAGATGCAGGGGCAGTTATTCGAACAAATCATGGAGCCGTTTTCGTGTGCTCTGCTGTATTCCACGCGGCATTAACGCGGCCAATCACACCAGGTACCCGTGTTTATCGTGGTTGCTTTATTTGAATTTCATGTATTCTGTTTCTTTGTGTGCAATTAAATGAATGCATTGTAATGTGTACAGTACTGTGCTAATGTGTCAATTTCAGGTTTTTCAAAACACTAAAATGCCTTTTCTGCAATCGCCTGCACTCGCCTGCACTCGCGTCATAAGGTGGTAAGGTTGGAAGAAATCACACGCCATGACATGGGTATTCCGAGGTATACAACACGAAGTGTTCGAATAACGGCCGCTGCATATGTATGTCCATATTGCTAACCTTTGCCATTGCTGATTTGATTTCCTCATGTGCATATTTTCTTTTAATAATTGTTTTCTCTAAAATATAGGATTATTCCTCAAAAGTCTTAAAATTAGAGCAATTTCTTCTAATGCGTCTGAACTGATCATAAGGGATATTCAATGTCCAGTTTTTATGGTGGCAGCTAATTTTGAGCACATAGGGCACATACATCAAGCTGAGGTAACATAAAAATGCAGTATTAATGCCATAAAATGTGACATATTTTTGTTCTGCAATACATCACCATTGTACCGCCAAAAATAGAGCACTTTTTTCCGGATCTGTTAAAAGCATCCGATTCTATTTAAAAAAAAACATGCATACTATTGCATTTTTTTTAAATTAAAAACTGCAATAAATCAAGTTTTGATATTTTTTGGAATTGGATGAACAGACATACCGCAAAAAAAAATTCACCTGTCAGGTTGGAGTTAGTCCTGCCTTGCCTATGTATACAGTGACAGCCAGCTTTAAACTAAAGCGGCTGCCTCCAAAGGGAATTTAAAACCCTGTGCAGACGCGGGCTTTTTTTTCTTTTTCTCAGCGCCGCAGGCGCTTCTATTGTTCAGCGCCATTAGCGCTGATAGAAGAAACTGCCGCGCGCGGCCGCTAGATGCGGCTGGCGCGTGGCCAATTTCGGCGCGAAAATTAAAAAGGCAGAGAAAATTGCGGTTAAGCTTTAGATTAAGTTTAGCCGCAACAGTACAATGGCTAACATACTGGCCTTTATATACACAGGCAAGATAAGCAAAAGCAACTTGAAATAGATGATAACATAGTTATTACAATACATACGTAACATTTTAACCCTTTTCTAGACCATGGGTTTCCATGACTAGCTGACCACAAAGCACACTACATGCCCGCAGTGCTTTGTTTGTATAAAAAAAGAGGTGCCGGTACAAAGGAACACAGAAAGCTTCCCCAGAGCCAAAGAGTTTCAATTAGCCCCCCTCTAGTGTTGGTGGCCCTCTATCTCTCACCCCCCATCTCTTCCTTTAACTCTCTCACCTCTCCTTCACACCCCTCTATTTCGAACACCACAACCTTTTCTCTGTCTTCCACACCCCCACCGCTCTCTCCCACATTTCGACCTCTCTCTCTATTTCTCTCTCTCACACATCCCCACTTCTCTCGCTCTGCCACACCCCACCTCTCTTACTCTATTTCTCTCAAATACCTCTTTCCCAAACCTCCACCAAACCCCAAAACTCAATAACCCACCCTTCCCAATAAACACTAACCTCCTCCCTCCCCAATACACACTAAGCCCCACTCTTCCCCAATACACATAATAAACCCGTACGGCATACTGTGCTATCATAAAAAAAAAAGCCTTGCATTCCCCCTTTGCCCCATTGCTGAATTGCCAATTCCCTTTGCCCCATTAGTGGCTAGCTTTACTAACTACTAAGGTAATGAAGGTACTACATTTTACATATAAAACCATTAATTGTCAACATGGATATCTAGGCCCTCTCAATAGGGAGTCTAGATTTCCCCATTGGCAATTAATGGTCAGCTATCAATAAAAAAAGATATCAACAATAATAAAATACATTAATAATCTGCCTTCCTTACCTTAGTGGCACCCGGCAAATTATTATTGCAATTTTGTTGGGACTGTCCTCCTCTTTAAAAAAGGTCTTAGTATTGACCCCTTATTCTCAACATAATGGGTAAGTTCCAGAAATTCAATACTGGTTTTGTTGAATTTGGAGGTTAATTGTAGATTGAGTAAATTACTATTAAGGTATCTATAAAACTCACAAAAGCTAGCCTCATCACCCTTCCAGATAAGCTGATTTCACCAATACAGTACCGCCATAGGAGCAGGTTTGCAATGATTGGATTGTTTTGAAGATGTTATTCTCTTCCAATTCCCCATAAAGAAGTTGGCATAGCTCAGTGTAAATCTGGTACCAATGGCGGTGCCCCTAATTTGCAAAAAGAACTTGTCTTCAAACCAAAAGAAATTGTGGTTAAGAATGTGTTTAATGCCTTCAACTATAAAATTAATCTGGTGTACTTTTAGTAGATTGGCTTCAGTCAATACTCATTTGATGGATTCACAACCATGGACATGATCTATAATCGTGTTGAGTGGGGTCATATCGCAAGTGGACCAAATATAGTCATCTTCCCAAATCAGGCCATCTATGATGTTGATAACCTGAGTTGTACCTTTCAGGTGACAGAGAAGTGCAATGGCATACTGTAGTATTGAAGGTGGTACACCTTTAAAATATCAACCAGTGGTTGTGAACCACTCTGGGACCTGTCCTTCACTCCTTTGAAGAAGGGGGGAGGTCCTTTTATGTGGTAGAGTAACTATGGGTTCTAATGAATTCCTCAAGTGTTCATAAGTATAGTGCCGCCTCCCTTATCCGCTGACTTGAGGACCAATTTGTTGTTTTCTGCCAGTTTATTAATAGCTTCAGTCTATTTTCTGGATAAATTACCCTTACCTTTATGGTTGGTTTTTGTGAGTGGTTCAAAATTGTTATTGATAAGATAGAAAAAGTTATCTATAAAATTTCCCTCTTCGTCAAAGGCTAAAAAGTTAATTTCCTTTTTAGGTCAGTATGTTTAAAATACACTGGAGACCCTGCATTGATAACTAGAGGTCCTGGTGTAGGTGAGACGTAAAATTTGTATCTCAGAATGTGTTTCACTGTGAGCTCACCCATTAACTTTTTGTCGTCAATTAAAAGTTTAAAAGAACTATGTCCTGCTGTGGGTGCAAAGTTCAGGCCATAGGATAGGACAACTAATTCATCAGTGGTCAGAGAAATGTCACTAATATTAAAGGTTCCCTTAGTGTTAATTTTTTCATCTTTTTTTCCCGAATGTTTTCCTCCCCTGGTACCTTTTCTACTCTCTCTTTGCTTTTCCTCCTCAGGGGAGATGTCGGTGAACTTTCCTCCCTGAGTGGGGAGAACCTGTTCCTCTGAGTGTGACGGTAAGGGGGTAACTATGCCATCAAAAAAGGTATTATGCCCAGCTGGTTACCTCTGAGCCCTATTTTGGGGTTTAGAGTGTAAGCTCTTGTACCCATTTGTTGTACATGAAATGTATGTGATTGTGCAACAATAAAGAATTTATACTGTATGTGTTTTACCTTTCTAGGAGTGCCAGCAAGCAGAGATTGATAGGCTATGAGTTTCAGCAGGGGGTTTTGCAGATAAATTCTTATCAGATTGTGCCTAGATAGTTGGGGTCCAAAGTTGCTGGACGCCCCAATAATGTACCCGGGAGTCAAGTTGGGCAGCCCAGATATATGTAGACACAAGCTCCGGTAAAAGTCCTGCTCTGTAAACGCTTTAGCGATTCATTGCTAGGACTCCCTGCTTCAACACAGACCAGAAAGTTAAGAGGGGCATAGGGGTGTAAAGTATCCCCAGACGGTACCGGGGTTCCCCCAGTAACAGAGGGATCCCCAGTTCAATGCCTGGTTACCCAGAACCAGTATAGAGGTTCTGGGGTACTCCAACCATAAAATTGCAAGGGGTTTTAAGACATCTAACTCCGGTTTTCAGCGCATAGAGAAAACAGCTGTGAAAATGAACCTGCACATTTTTCCATTCTACCCAAAGGACTTACAGTGATGATAATATGGTGCTCAAAGTACACGGACCTGTATATTAATAAAGGGAGAATAAAGGCTAACTGGGGAATGTTCAATAATTGTAAGTAGTACAAAAACCTATAATGGGGCTCTAGTCACCCTGAAGGTAGGGGTAGGTGCATGAAAACACCCTCCTTTACCTCATTGGGCTGGCCTCAGGTAAAGTACTCACTGAATAAAGCCTCCAGTTGCTATCTCCATCGGCGTGCAGCTGTATCCTGGTAAGGGAAATCCAATGTAGTTGTGTGCAGCGCACAGCCAAGAAGGGGATGAGGAGCAGGTCTGGCAAAAGATCTTTATTTAGGTTCCATAAAAACGGGGGTTACAACCTTCGACGCGTTTCGTGCACCGCAGGCTATAGTCGTATTTACAGAATATACAGAAGAAACATATTCAAAATACATTAGTTAGTTACCATCAATAGGATGATTATGAATGAATATTGAATGAATATTGATTATAATGTCTCTAGAAGGTTATCTTAAGTTCAGTGATGTATTTTGAATATGTTTCTTCTGTATATTCTGTAAATACGACTATAGCAATAATTTGGAACTCTTGTTTTAATAACTTTGTTGGTAATCAAATTAATGACAAGTATTAATGTCTATGGATATGTATATTTAATTATATATATATATATTCTCGGAAAATCTATGTAATCTGAATAATGTTCAAAATCAATTAGTAATTAATATCACTTAACATAGATGTGAATAAGAACAGATAGGAGTGTCATACTTACATTAAAATAATATCCATGTAGTACTAGAATGTGTAATCTATAGGAATTAATCACTTACTTATCCTTTGCATCATCAAGGGGTTGAAATTATGTGTTTTTAATATAGGTGTAGAAATATATTGTTTTTAGATATGTGAAATTTATGTTAGCAATTAATGTTATGTTTTGTTTTGTACATTATACATATATGTTACTCAATGGCAGCTGGATGCTGATTTTTACAAATGTTGTTTCTCTGCCTGGATGTACACACACTGAGATTGCTGTCTGTGTTATATTTTTATTACTCTTTGCCTGGTAAAAACAAGGGTGCTCGTTTCCTGTGGTTTCTCTGTGGTGAGACTTGTGATGCTGGGCAGGGAGGTGTTAAAAGTTTTCCTCCGTGACCATCATGTGTATCGCCCTACAGGGATGTTAGTAAGGTAACAGGGGTGACCCGCATGCGCATGCGCGAACGACCGAGAACTGTGTGAGCCGCATCTCGCGAGAACTGGTCTCTTACAGTCCTGTGATGCGTGTCAGCTCATTTGGCACTGATAGGCTATGTCTCGCAGAGGGGCTTGGCCAGACTCTGACTGTTTTGACGAGTGTGATGCGGGATCATACCTATTGATCAATATGGGCAATGACGTCATTGGGTTTTTTGGCGCCAAAGCAGAATCAGCTGCTATTTAAATGTCCTGCACACCACACATTACACTTCTTGATAAAGTGCCTGCGGTGCACGAAACGCGTCGAAGGTTGTAACCCCCGTTTTTATGGAACCTAAATAAAGATTTTTTGCCAGACCTGCTCCTCATCCCCTTCTTGGCTGTGCGCTGCACACAACTACATTGGATTACCCAAAGGACTTAGAAAAAATATGTGAAAAGTATATTTTATTACATGGTGTTTTAATGGTATATATGCTTGTGCACGGTATTATGAGCTGGGTAATTCCATGTCCATGGTTCCGAGAGACCATGTGGCTACCAAGCTTGGTACCACCAAGTCTGCTCTGGTCCCAGATATGAAAGCCTCAGAGGTTGCCATGGTGTGAAAGCCATTTGGGAAGCGGAGTAAGCCTGATGTACTCACGTCCTGGGATGAATCTAAGTAATCGGACCACCATTTGCCCAGCCCAGACATTGAGGAGCCTAACTCCGTGGGTGGCTTCTGACAAGTGGCAGAGGTGCCAGGTTGGCGCATGCCCTTGTCAGATTCCGAATCCAAGCCTGCCCACCTTAGATAGACTGGCAGCGCTCTGATAGGCTGGTAGGATTCTTCCCACGCTCGGATTGGCTGTTGTATTTCATGAATGAACTCTGAAATACTATAAGAATCCCTCAGCCAATCCGTTCGCAAGATTCTCACAAATTCTAAGCACCAAGACAGCAGTGGCAAATTCGAAATCACCAAAAGATGCTCAAGAGAGAAATACTGTAGCAGTGAGCTGACTTCAGAAATTCCAAGGCGAGAAATTTTCTAAGACCCACTTTCGGGGCCAAGTTCTGAGAATAAAACGTAGCGGTCGCGGCTGGGATTGTAAGCCGAAAAGAGTACAAGGACATTTGGCACTACAGTATCTCCTGGTCAAGGGATTTCGGCATCTCCGAAGCAGATACAGCGGTGGCATCAGGAACTTCATGCCGATTTGAGTTTCAGGACATTTCGGGACAAGTCCCGGTCATGCTAAAGACTTTTTTTACTTCTTATTTCCATAGGAAAGTTTAGTTCTGTAGCCCAGACCCCCAGTAAGTGTGTTTTCTTTTGTATTCTGTAATCCACTGTGTGTATGTCTGTTTCTATTGAATAAATGACAATTTGTTTTACTATCTTGTTTTGCTCAGTCAATGATTCCGGTAAAAAGGCATAAATACCTGGTCTCCCATGACACTGAGCCAGTGGCTTTCTTCAAAGCAGTGATTTGTCTCTCTTGGTTGTGGCTGTGACTGTGGTTCTCAAAAACAAACAATCAACTTTATTTTGATTGACATTAATCAGTCTACTCTATGGTGTCACTGAATGGTCCTTGGAACAAGAATTATATCACTGTTTTGATGTTGAAAATCATCGTTAGAATCGTGAAAATGATATCTAACGGGTATTCCCTGTGAATACAGACGCTACTACCTACTGTGTATACCTGTGTGGCTCTCAGGAGCTTAAGCCTCCGCTCGGAGAGCCTGGGGTACATACATATAACACAATCTCGTTGTGCAACGCCTCCACCTGCGATGGCTCACGAAAGAGGAGGAGTGGCTCCTCGCAGGACAAATATATATATATATATCACTCCACA
This sequence comes from Ascaphus truei, assembly GCF_040206685.1. NCBI lineage: Eukaryota > Metazoa > Chordata > Amphibia > Anura > Ascaphidae > Ascaphus > Ascaphus truei. The sequence goes on along the minus strand of NC_134483.1, from coordinate 100,754,725 downwards.
CACCACATGTAAAATAACCAATGACTTTACTGTAGCAATACTTATTCATATATCAACAGGTGTCCCTCTCTAGTGGAGACACTATCTACTGCATCTCGCAGGACGCTCCCACCTCCACCGCGTGATCCCACCCCGTGTCCAGTAACCCCACACAATATGTCCCGCACCCTTAAAGGGAGATGATATGTGTGACTGCGCAGCCACTAGTCCCGTATGAATATAATATATATGTAGGATCGTTGGTGCACTTGGTGATGGTTACCTGCCGAGCACTCCAGTGCCCGGGCCTGCCAAGGAGCTTCACAAAGGATCCGAAGGCTGACGAATACAGGAACTACCGTCCGGGGCGATCCCACCCGGATGGCTGCTGCAGCGGCAGTGGAGGTCTGAGCCCAAACCTCTGGATGGAAGCGCAGCATGCGCTGTGTCCCTAACTGACTCTGGGTAGTAAGGGGCAGGGTCCCTAGCCTGGGGCCTGTCCCTGCAACACTCAATGCTACAGGTGGCTCAGGGCTATCTGGGGCCTAGGGGGCTGCTGTCCTAATGCAGGGAGTCACTGACTCCTGCACCCTACCTCTTTCCCCTAGCTGCTCCTGACGCCGACTAACATGCTCCAAACCCCGCGAAAAGTATCTATTCTCTTCTGCAGGGAGATGCTGTAGCCCTATTGGCTCCCTGGGGTCACGTGGGGCGCTCCTGAGGCTCATGGGAGATGTAGCCCTCTCCTGATTGGCCCTCGTTCGCGCGCATCTCCTGCGCATGCGCGAACTTCCCTGCTGGCCACCGCACCGAGAGCATGACTGTGCATGCGCCAACAAATAGAAGATGCTTCAGGAGCGTGGGATCCCTAACAATGCAATCGCGGCCCTGGCAACCGGCCGCACGCGTCTCCGGCAACCCCCGAGCAGAATCCTGACCGCCCCCACTCTTGCGATCGGCCGACGGGACCGCCATTGGGCTCGGTGGCATCCGCGATCGCCAGCAAGGTTAGGGGGGCTTGACAGGCAGGGGCGACCTTGCTAGATCCTCCCCCTGGTAAAAACCTCAACGTCCTCGCTTGGGACACATAACTTCAAAACTATATACATCAGTTATATAATAAAAATGCAGTTCAATTATATAACTTAGCACATTCGCATTTACTTTATACGATGTTGCACAATTCGATGAGCATTACAATCACAGATTGGATTTTGCTTCGAGACCACTGCTGAGCCTCATAATGGGGTGCCCCAATTTGATCATAGGTTACCCGATTTGGAGGGTACCTGACTCTTTGGCTCCTTTGGAGCTGTTCTTCAGCAACTCCCTCTGGGGATTAATATGTACAGTCCTGAGGCTCAGCCTCTTCCCTTGAGGGGAGAAATGTCTCTAAACAGTCTCTGTTGGGTACATAGTTCGGGCTCGGTGGATTCAAAGGCTGGCCTGTTGGTGCCACCTTAGTAGGCATTGGCCTACGGGACCCCTTACCCGTAGCTCCTCCGGGAGATGCCCCTTCTGTGGAATAGTCCCTTTGAGAGGGTCCCTCCATAGGGTCTTCAGGAGTTTCCGAGTGGGTTTCGTTATTTACAGTCTCTTGACCCATCTATGATAAATCGAACTCACCGTTGAGCGGTGTGGCCAGTGTTTCTGCTTCTTCGTCTTCCACTTGGGGGATGGGAAGAATGTGATTACGATGCCAAAACTTTACCCGGCCGTCAGTGTCTTTGATGCGATAAACCGGGAGGCCGGGCATCTGTGACTCTACCTCATATACGCTGTCGCTCCACCGGTCCGCTAGTTTATGTTTTCCGGGGACTCCCAGATTACGAAGCAACACAGCATCCCCAGTACGTAGCTCCCGATACTTGACTTTATTCTCATATCGTCTCTTATTGCCAGCATTCAGTTTAGCTGTAGACTTCTCAGTCTGTTGGTAAGCTTGCTGCAAACTGTCCTTTAGTCTTTGCACATACGTGAAATGGGTAGCATTGTGTATCCCATCAGTTGATACTCGAAGACGCACATCTACTGGGAGTCTTGCCTCCTGCCCAAACATGAGGAAGTATGGGGAGAATCCAGTGGACTCATGGCAAGTACAGTTGTACGCATGTACCAAAGCTTCTACGTGTCGACTCCATTCTGTTTTCTGCGCGCCCTTCAGGGTTCCGAGCATGTCCAACAAGGTTTTGTTGAATCGTTCAGGCAAAGCGTCTCCTTCGGGGTGGTACGGAGGCGTTTGGGATTTGGCGATGTTCAGCATTTTGAGTAATTCTTAGATCAGAGTGCTCTCACAATCTCGCCCTTGGTCGGAGTGAAGTCGATTTGGAAGACCGTAGTGAATGAAGAACTTCTCCCATAGTATTTTTGCGACTGTGCTGGCCTTCTGGTCTTTTGTGGGGGAGCCCTAAGCATACCGGGTGTAATGGTCCGTGATGACCAGCACGTTACAGATTCCTCGGGTATCGGGTTCAATACACAAAAAGTCCATACACACCAGGTCCATTGGACCAGAACTCTTGAGATGGGCCATGGGTGCTGCTCTGGTAGGCAAAGTCTTGCATTGGACACACCGGGAACAACGGCGGCAGTGTTGTTCCACCGCTTCCCTCATCTTGGGCCAGAAGACGGTCTCGGTCTAACCCAAAAGTATTCTCTACACCGAGTTGCCCATGTTCATCATGTAGAGACTTCAACACCATATATCTCAAGTTTTGGGGTAGAACCAGTTGTCGCCTATCAGGGTGGTTGTGATATTGGACTACCCTATAGAGCAAGCAATTGTCTATCTCGAACTTGTCCACCTCACGCATTAGCAACGCGATCAGGTCTCGGGGAGCACTTTTCAGTAGAGCGGGATTCTTCCTCTGAACAGCTTGCCGAATGATGCTGATTACGGGATCTCTTCTTTGATAGTCCACTAAGTCTTTCCATCTCATGACTTTGTCATGGGTGATGTTCATTCCCTTGGGATCGCAGTAGGCGGCTGGGATAGGCTGCGACTGGCATCCTAACGAATCTGCAACTCGTAGTTCGGAGAAGGCCACCTGATCATTGATGACGGCTGCTATGCTACTGTAACGTACGTGCTTTCCACAAACTGGTACCGGACCGCGGGGTAGAGGTGGGGATATATAAACACCGACCTTAGGCCACGGAGTCAGGTCTGGAGTGCGGATTCCATAATCAGACATAGCCAGGTCAGGATTGGAGAAGGTAGGGTTAACATTATCCAGGCAGGGGTCGAGGCAGGCGGCACAGGAGCGGTGGTCGAGGAACAAGCCGAGGTCATCAACAGGAAATCTTGGGTGAAGGTACTTCAAGGACAAGAACAGGAACTGGAAATCCAGTGCTTCAGCACAGAACGGCACCCCCTAGCCGGGTACAGCCAAGAGTGGTGGAGACCACTGGGAACTGCAGAATCCAGTGCTACAGCACAGAACGGCACCCCCTAGGCGGGTACAGCCGAGAGTGGTGGAGACCACTGGGAACAGGAACTGCAGAATCCAGTGCTTCAGCACAAAACGGCACCCCCTAGCCGGGTACAGCCGAGAGTGGTGGAGACCACTGGGAAACAGGAACTGCCAATAGGAAGGCCACAGGAACCAGGGGCACAGACACGCCACAGGAAACACTGGTGACACCAGCGTAGCCTCTTCAGAAGCAGGGAATAGATTGTCTGGAACCTGCAAAGCTCCGGATGGAAGGTCTCCAGCGAAAGCCAGGAGTGGATTCCTTACATAACCCCCCCCCCTTCAAGCGAGGCCTCCGGACGAGCAGAGATAGGATACTACAGAGGTCTGGGCGACATGGAATTATTTCTGAACCCTCTGGGTATAGTTGTAGAACTGTGCCGAGGGCGTTTGTCAATGAGCGCTTTTTTTAAACGGAAAAGCAGTGGCACTGCAATCAATAGGAGGTCAGCACCCTTAGGTAGGTAAGGTTTAGAGAACATCAGGACCGATGTCTGGGAATCTACATAGAACGCAGTGGGCACAAAGGAAAAAGCAGAGAGAAGCATGCCCGTGTCCAGAGTGAGAGCACAAGAAGCAGGGACGGGCACCTCAGTCAAGGCAAGGAAGTCCAATAGGAGCGTTGCAGTTTTTGATGATGACAACGTGAAATCCAGAGAGAACACATGAGGTACTGCTGCGGCCAAGTTTATTCGAGCATTTGCCCGTTCTTGGCCGCAGCAGTAGCCTGGCGCGCGTCCGAGGGTGACGGGCGCGTGCCGAAGCAGCGGAAGAGCGCCCTCCGATCGGGGCGCTCTCCCTACCGCTGCCGGGTCCGCCGGGTCCCCCGGAACCCCCTGCCGCCGTCCCCCACATCGCGGGACACCAGGGCTCCCTCGGGGAGCCCTGGACGCGCGTGCAGGGGGCGCAGGCTCCCGAAGACGCGTGACCGCGCGTCTATGACGCGCGGCACGCCGAGGGGCGGCCACTAGCAAGCCGGGAAATCTCCCGGCTTGCGGATCTGGCCGATGCGCAATAAAGCGTGTCGGTAGTGTAGTACAGAAAGTTCCATGAGGGATAATCCTAAATTTGCAGTAGCAGTCATGCAGTCAGAAACGGGTACCTAAAATACTGTGGAGGAGTCACTGGGAAACAGTATTGCCTGAGAAGTGGGAATCCCAGATTCAGAGGTAACATGAGGTACTGTGGGGGGGATAGGGAGGGAAGGATGATGCTTTACTGTGAGAATCTTAGGATCATCCATGGTTATAACAGGACGTGCAGAAGAGTCATTAGATGCAATAACAGGAATTTGGCACTTTGCAGGGAAAGGAGAAAAAGGAAACTTTGACTTGGAAACCTGAACTGTCAATGCAGGATGGGAAGGCTCTAAGGAAAGAGATTTAGGGCATCATGCAGTAAGCAGCGAAAAAATGCATTAGCCAGTTTGGCAATTAGCCATGTTTTTGGCGTGTTAAACTGGCTGTATGCTGTTAGGGGCGAATCCCTGGCGAATGAATTAGCCACCACCATTTGATAAAATGGCTAGTAATCGTGGCGAGACGGCTGCCTGGAGAGAAACTGCCGAGAAGCCGTCCCCTGCCGATATGTGTTTGCAGCAGAGAGAGATCTGCTGCTCTCTCGGCTCAAAAATCAGCACATTATTTTGAAAACCATTTTTATTCATAGTGTACATGTGCATGGGGTCTCCGGAGCTGAACCGCATTGGTTTCAGGTCCGGGGACCCCCTGCTTCCCGAGATACAGGCCCCTTTATGAGGTGCCGGTATCCCTCTGCATTTAAAGGTCCCGATCACGTGACCGTGGAATGTAAACAAAGCAGAGGATACCGGCACCCCATAAAGGGGCCTGTATCACGGGAAGCAGGGGGTCCCTGGACCTAAAACCAAAGCGGTTCAGCTCCAGAGACCCTCTGCACATCTACACTATGAATAAAACACACATATCAATAAAGACTCGTTCCTTACCTTTGCGGCTATGTGCTACGGTAACGAAGCAGCATGAATTTATTTTTAATAATACTGTACAGTGAGCAGGGGGTCCCCCGATCTGAACCGCATCGCTTTGTGGACCAGGGATCCCCTACTTCCTGAGTTACAGGCCCCGGTATGTGTGATCGTGGGCTGTGTCACCGCCATGTTTATAGCGTCCCATACGCTACGTGCCCGCAATAAACATGGCGTCCACACTGTAACCGATGCCCCAAACCGGGGCCTTTAACTCGGGAAGCAGGGTGTCTCTGAGCCACAAATCAATGCGGTTCAGCTCAGGGGACCCCCTGCTCCCGCACAATATTATAAAAATACATTAATGCTGCTTCATTATCATAGCGGATATCCGCTAAGGCAATGAAGGTGTTAACGCATAATAGCATGTTTATTGGGGACAATTGCCCCCAATAAACATAGAAGCAATACACAACATACAATACAGTAAGGGGCAACATTACTATTATCCACAAATGGATAATTGTGCAGTTGTCCATTTAAAATACAGACAGAACAATAAATACACTAAATACATATAGCACTCACCCATGTCCGGCTGCCACGATGAAGGCCATCCTCATCTTCATCCTGCCCATGCCCCACCCGCTTCTGCAAAACAGACACAAGAATAAAAGCATCCAATGTAATGTCCCCTAACCCCTTAATCATCATAGCGGTTATTAACCGCTACAGTCATTAAGGGGTTAACCCACCAATACCCACATACCCTCCCCCACTAACCCCCCACCCCATGAGACCTAACCAGCCTCACCCACTACCCACAAGGGAGTCCTACCACATACCCTTGGGTTCAATACCCCCTCCCCCCAGCACATACAGTACAATAATGTGCCAAATAACTATTATCCACATAGGGATAATACATTATTTGGCCATTATTAAACACATTAAATACCATAGTAAAATAAAGAAAATTCTACTAACCTCTTCAATAAGAAGGCCCTGTCGCCACCATCATCATTGTGGTCCGTTGCCAAAATAATAAATAGCCAATACATTTCAATGACATTCACATATCAATGATCCCCTTAATCACCTTATCGGGTACTAACCTCAACGGTAATTAAGGGGTTAAGCCATCCTGCAATGGCAACACCACTTATCCATAACATCCTCAATGAATTAAAATGCAATTTCCTAAACAAATCTAATTTAATCATTCAATCGAAAACATCAAATGCCATCCAAAGCCTCAAATGCCACATAAAACATTGCATTTACATTGTATACATGTTGCCTAAAATGTAAGCTACATGTAGACGCTGCAAATCAATGTTAACAATACAATATTCCGACTAAAATAGCATTACATCACAAGAAGTATACTATGTAATCCAATAACGTCACCATAAATCAATTAACGTACATTAATTACATCCCAAAACAATTAAAATAGCATCCATACCAATTACACAATTAACTATAGCAACCGTTACAGAGAACAAGTTAGCATCATACAAAATAGGACACCAACAATTACAATATACTAAAGCAAGCCTCACCATTACCTACAGTACAGCATAGATGCCCCAAAATTACATCTCTCTAATTATAAAATACATTTAACACACATCTATGCATAGCAGCATAGCCACAATCATTTACAATACTGCAAATCAAGCTTTTACAACACTATCATTTCTTACCCTGTATGTATATATCTCTCTAGACATACATACATACATACATACATACATACATACATACATACATACATACATACATACATACAGTGGCAAGAAATGATGTACATTAAAAAAAATAAACACATGAAAAAGCAAAAAAAAAACACATTTACATTAAATACATTTCTTTATTTAACTTACCATTAATAGACCCACTCACCGACTCCCGTTGATACAGCTCTAGTAGACCATGTGACAGAGGCTTGGGGAAGAACGGATATGACGTCATTGAAAGCCTGTCACATGGTACTAGAACCAATCAGAGTTGGGATAGACTTCCCACGCTCTGATTGGCTGCCGTACCATGTGAGGCCGGCCATGTTTCTTTTAATGACGTCATCTTAAAGGCAATTGAAGCAAAGCCATTCTGATTGGCTGTGCTCTCATTGCCTTTAAGTGACGTCATCATTTTTTTTTTATCGGCCAAAACACATGGTTTTCACGGCCCAATGAGGGCCGTGGGAACCATGACGAAAATGTGACGTCATAGGCCTTTAAAAGCCTATGTCGTCTCATTTTGAAGCCAGCCGCCGAGTAGGAAGGACCTCCGGAGAAGAAAGAAGACCAGGGCGTGGCAGCAGACGGGGAGAAGACCCCGGAAGAAGGTAGAAGAAAGATGAATAATACAAAGGTATTGTATTTGCGGTATGGGCTAGCTGCCCCTCGCAGTGATGAACTCAGCCGCACATCTCGGCGTGTGATCCCTTCAAAGGTACACCCTCTCAATGGAGTGGGATCCCCTCTCCCCTCAGGGAGATCACCCCTGTGCCAGGTCCCTGGACACAGTATGGCATTGATAGCTTGAAGCTGATTGATATAGAATGGGGCCACTAGTTACAGCACTAGCGGGCCTCTTTCCCCAGGTCTCAACGCAGACCTGCTCCTTACTCCAACACTCTAACTTTGAGCAGTGCTGTGCCTTATATCTTCAGGGGGCAGGCACATCTCTGATGTCCCTAACGGTGGACTCAGAGTATGTAGCTCCTCCCATCCATACATAGGGCACCTCACCAGGGTGTGAGGGCAAACCTCCATGATTACTGCTGGCATCCCTGTAGCTTACCAGGCCTTACTGCCAGCAGGAGAGGAAACTGCTACATTCTCCCCCTGGTGAATCCCAACGACCCGTCTGGGACCTAAATTTATGTACCTTCTCCGGGAAACACTGAAAAATGGAACACATAATCAGTACAACATTATTAATTCGCAGCAGGCACTAACTCGCACAACAGCTGCCCTGTGACTCCTAATAATAGTGACGTGGATCGGGCTTCTTAATTTCCCGACCCCCCATATTCAGGACCATGATGCTGTACACACGCGGTAGCCCACTTTCTGGTCTATAAACGACTTTATGTTTATAGATGCTCCGCCCTATACTCCATACCCGCATAAGCTGCGCTATTCTCTCTTCTGCGTTGCACCCAGTAATGGCACCACCCTTGTTCACCATGTAGTGTTCGATGGTTTCCCTCAGCCACCTGTCCCTATTGTCCTCAATCTCCTGCATGAGGGGTTCAGGAACATAAGGATATTCCAGGCCATGGGAATTCTTATATTTGGTAATAATGGCCCTCTCCGCCCTACTGGCATGGGTCAACTTTGCGTTGTCTGCTTTTCCGGGCAGCACCCATAATAGGGGTTCATCTGGTTCCACAGGATCCGTCAATCTACTGGGACCCATGGGCTCTATGTTATTATGACAGATCTGGTACCACCGCTCCTGCATTTCCCTTTTCCGCTCTTCTGCAGTAAACTCCACACAAGCCCACCAGTAGTCAACCACATCCTCCTTCTCTATCAGGAACCGAGTTCGGTCCAACCACCCCACATAACCCTCAAATAAGGGGGCCCACCACCGGGTCTCCCTAACCTCCTCTGGGGTCGATTCTATCGAATCCCCCTCCTCTTGTTCCCCCCAGGATGACACCCCAGATGTCCCGGTAGATCGGGAACCAGGCTGCCCCACCCGCTTGGGCCTATTCGCTAGAGTTACACTCACCACACTAGGGCAATCGCTGGAGACTGACACTTCCCGCTAATACCCTCCACCCACCGACCCGTCATCGGATGTGAAGCTTCCCAGTCTCTCCCCAGTCTGACATTCCCAAACTTGACGAGGACCCCCGGGAAAACGTGACCGGGACTGGGTCTTTAGCTAGGGCATGAGGTTGGGCATAAGGGCGGACGGTGGGTATGTGCGGGGTTTCGACCCGCTCTCTACCACTGCATTGTCCAGAGTTACCGCAAGGGCTCTCCGCTGGTCGGGTCTCAACGCTCTCCTTTCTCAATGCCTGCCAACTCTTCTTAGGACAGGGCGATCGGGAAGCACTGCCCGATCCGTGATGCGTAGTCGTCTCCACGGTTATTCTACCACGCCCGCCGGAAGTGACATCATCTACAGTACTGACCAACTTTATTCTTACTTGGCTAGCTCCGCGAATTTCGGAGTATCCCGGTTATCTGCGGTTTTGTGTCGTTTTCTCCCGGGGTGTATTGCGTTATATCGCGCCCGTGATTTAAGCATTTTATTCCCGCTGGCTGCAATACTGCAATGCCATGTAAAAACGCATGGGGCGTTTGAGAGCTGTTGTCTTTGAAGCCGAGAAATTGTAATGCAGTATATACAGGCATACCCCGGTTTAAGTACACTCACTTTAAGTACACTCGCGAGTAAGTACATCTCGCTCAATAGGCAAATGGCAGCTCACGCATGCGCCAGTCAGCACGTCCTGAACAGCAATACCGGCTCCCTACCTGTACCGAAGGTGTACACAAGCGGGGAGACTATAGAGCCTGTTACAAATGCGTTATTTCTATCAGTTATGCACGTATATGACGATTGCAGTACAGTACATGCATCGATATGTGGGAAAAAGGTAGTGCTTCACTTTAAGTACATTTTCGCTTTACATACATGCTCCGGTCCCATTGCGTACGTTAATGTGGGGTATGCCTGTACTGTATATATACAGTATATACTGTATAACAACAACCCCTATAAACCCTAACATACAGTACTGTACACATACAGTACTGTATATGCACATCAATGATACTGTAGTCCGTCCATTGGCGAGATGTGTTTGCAGCAGAGAGAGATCCGCTGCTCTCTCTGCGCAAACATCGGCACATTAAAAATTATTTAAAATACATTTTTATTCATAGTGTAGATGTGCAGGGGGTCTCCGGAGCTGAACCGCATTGGTTTCAGGTCCGGGCACCCCCTGCTCCCCGAGATACAGCCCCTTTATGAGTTGCCGGTTTCCCTCTGCATTTGAAGGTCCCGATCACGTGACCGCGGCATGTAAACCAAGCAGAGGGATACCGGCACCCCCTAAAGGGGCCTGTATCTCGGGAAGCAGGGGGTCCCCGGACCTAAAACAAAAACGTTTCTGCTCCGGAAACCCTCTGCACATCTACAGTATGAATAAAACACACACATCAATAAAGAATCGTTCTTTACCTTTGCGGCTATGTGCTATGGTAATGAAGCAGCATTTCTGTATTTTTAATAATATTGTACAGTGAGCAGGGGGTTCCCTGAGCCAGAAATTAATGCTCAGGGGACCCCCTGCTCCTGCACAATATTATTAAAAATACAGAAATGCTGCTTGATTACCATTGCTGATAGCCGCTAAGGCAATGAAGGGTTAAGTCAGAATAAACAATAAATACATTAAATACATATTTTTAATGTGTGTGTTAAACCTCCCTGCCTTGACTGTAACCTGTGTAAGACTCCTCCCCCTATTGTGTGTGTTAAACTTCCCTGCCTTGACTAATCTATGTAAAACCCCTCCCCCTATTGTGTGTGTTAAACTTCCCTGCCTTGACTGTAATCTATGTAAAAACTCCTCCCCCTATTGTGTCTGCTAAGCTTCCCTGCTTTGACTAATCTGTGTAAGCCCCCCTCCCCCTATTTTGTCGGTTAAATCTCCCTGCCTGTGTTTCTGAGTGCAGTGTACTGTATGTAAATGTGGGGAGGGGGATCCCGTGTAAATAATAACACCCACACCCACTACCCACTACCCACAATAAAAAAAATTCACACACAGCAGCAGCACAATAAATAAATAAATCTAAATAAATAAATACATGAATATAAATAAATACATTTAAAATACATTTTTATTCATAGTGTAGATGTGCAGGGGGTCTCCGGAGCTGAACCGCGTTGGTTTCAGGTCCGGGGACCCCCTGCTCCCCGAGATACAGCCCCTTTTATGAGGTGCCGGTATCCCTCTGCATTAAATTTCCGATCACGTGACCGCGGCATGTAAACCAAGCAGAGGGATACCGGCACCCCTTAAAGGGGCCTGTATCTCGGAGAGCAGGGGGTCCCCAGACATAAAACCAAAGCGGTTCAGCTCCGGAGACCACCTGCACATCTACACTATGAATAAAAATGTATTTTAAATGTATTTATTTCTATTCATTTATTTATTTAGATATATTTATTAATTGTGCTGCTGCTGTGTGTGATTTTCTTTTTATTGTGGGTAGTGGGGGTGGGTGAAGGGGGTATTAGCCCCAACGGTGGTTGTTTAGGGCTTGCGGGGGTGTAGCGGGTGCACTTAACCCCTTCACGAACGTTGCGGTATTAACTGATATGGTCGTGAAGGGGTTAAGTGCACCCGCTACCCCCCCGCAAATCCTAAACTCACACCAAGGGCCAAATACCCCCTTCACACACTCCCGCTACCCACAATAAAAAATAAATCTATATAAATAAATAAATACATGAAGATAAACAAATATATATATATATATATATATATATATATATATATATATATATATATATATACACACACAGTATATACACACACATGATGAACCATACTGTCCTACAAATAACACTTCTCCATACAGACACACTATATTACAATGAATTTCCTTTAATAATCCTAACTGATCTTACAATCTAAATCATCAAATGACAAAGAAAAACCTCACAATCCAATCAATACATTGCATTTACATTGTATTTATGATGCATAAAATCTATGCACCATATACATTCTGCAAATGAATGTGAACAATATCATTGCAAGCAAAATACATATAACTCCAAACAAGTAAACTATTTTAAGCAATCAAGTAAACAAAAATCAATATATAAGTACCAACCAGAATACAACATTTAAAACCAACGCTAACCCTTACAATACCAAGGATTACATCTATCTAATTGTAAAAAACATTATACTGTACACACATTGAAGCATTGCAATAAACAACATAAAGTACAGTACATCCCCTGTACAGTATCTCCCTGCCTTGAGTGTAATCTGTGTAAAGCCCCCTCTCCCCTAATGTTTCTGATAAATCTCCCTGCCTGTGTTGCTGTGAGTGCAGTGTATGTAAATGTGGGGAGGGGGGGGGAACCGATGGCCATACTGTGAGGTCTAACCACCCTCACCCCCTACCCACATACCGTTACCCCCCCCCATCCTGGCCATGGCCCCTCTGCTTCTGCAAAACAGACTCAAAAATTAAAACATCCAAAGTAATGTCCCCTAACCCCTTAATCACCATAGCGGTTATTAACCGCTACAGTCATTAAGGGGTTAACCCACCCTCACCCACCACTCGGGATGACTACATACCCTCCCACACTAACCCCCCCCGTGAGGCCTAACCACCCTCACCCAGTACCCACAAGGGTGGCCTACCCACATACCATTGGGGAAACCCCCCCCCCCACCCCCAGTACCAACAATAAAAACAACACAGTGACCCACAATGAACATCATTCTATTTATTAAATACATTACCCACCCCCTGTGCCCCCCCATAAATACAATATTTATCCTTTTTACATACAGGGTTCATAACGCAGCCCCACGCGAGTCCCTGGTGGGCTGGCGGGGCACCTGGACAGACCTACAGGGTACCAGCAGCCCTTTTTTAACAGGTTCTGGAGGCCTGCTGGTGGGTCCCGCCAGCACCATGGCCCCAAGGTGGTCTCCTTGGGTCACAATTGGGTCTCCACAGTAGGACCAAGGATGTCTGGGAGCTCTGGGTCAGACCCACAGGTGTCTGCGGGGCCTCGGGTGGTTCCCACGGGGGTCTGGGGAACTCACGGGTGCTCACTACGGGTCCGCGGTGCCCCCACAGAAGTGGGACCACACATCATCATCCCCGCACCTATGGGTCGGCTCTGCCTCCACAGAAGTGGGACCACACAGCTTCATCCCCGCAAACTATGGGTCGGCGGTGCCCCCACAGAAGTGGGACCACACAGCTTCATCCCTGCATGTGTCACCCGTGGAACCACCAGCCTGATACCCATGGGATACCCGAGAAAACCACAGGTGGTCTCCAGAGGTCCCACGCAGAACCACGGAACAAACCCTGAATGTAAAAAAAATAAACCTGGCCTATACATTCAATACATACACCCCCCCCCCAACACCTACAGTACAATAATGTGCAAAATAACTATTATCCAGATATGGATAATTGATTAATTGCGCATTATTAAAAACATTAACTTCCATATTCAAATAAATAAAGTACTACTGACCTCATCAATACGAAGTGTCCATCGCCAGCAACATCCTTGTCTTGTCCACAAAATACATTGCCAAAACAAAGCCAATACATTGCAATTACATTCAGATATCAATTAACCCCTTAAACACCTTATCGGATAATAACCGCAAAGGTAATTAAGGGGTTAAGCCACACTGGCCCGATACCCACCCTTCACCCATGAATTTGTACAGTGGCTTCATCATGCAACTATATATACAGTATATATATACAGTATATATATATATATATATATATATATATATATATATATATATATATATATATATATATATATATATATATATATATATATATATATATATATATATACAGTATACATATATACACACACATGATGAACCAATATACAAATAAATGTAGAAGGGTTATCAAAACCATACTGTCCTACAAATAACACTTCTCCATACAGACACACTACATTACTATGAATTTCCTTTAATAATCCTAAATGATCTTACAATCTAAATCATCAAATGACAAAGAAAAACCTCACATTCCAATCAATACATTGCATTTACATTGTATAAATGATGCATAAAATCTATGCACCATATACATTCTGTAAATGAATGTTTACAATATCATTGCAAGCAAAATACAAACACTTCCAAACAAGTCAACTATTTTAACCAATCAAGTAAACAAAAATCAATTAGCAATCATTATTTACATCCCTAAACAATTGACAGTCCATCCCGAACAATGAAACAATTAACTAATTCACGCCTCGAGCAGAACAATTCAGCATGTGAAAAAAATATAAGTACCAACCGGAATACAAACTTTAAAACCAAGGCTAGCCCTGACCTCCCTCAAACACACAATACATTATCAACAATTACATCTATCTAATTTTAAAATACTTTAAACTCACAATAAAGCTTAGCTGCATAGTCAAATTAATTTAAAACACATCAAATCAAGCTTTTAAAACAACATAATTTCTTACCCTGTATGTATATATCTCTCTAGACATATATACATACATACATACAGTGGCAAGAAATGATATACCACAAAAAAAAAAATACACATGTTAAAAAAGCTTTTAAAAAAATTAACAAGTTAAATAAAATACATTTCTTTAGTTCACTTACCATTACTTGCCCCCACCGACTCCCGTTGCGCAGCTTACTCATGAACCAATCCACGAACAGGAACCCATAAAATAATAAACCATACAAAAAAATAAACATTAAACAAAAATCCAAATAAATGCACAGGTCTTCTACTTGTAATCCATCTTTATCTTCATCTGTATTCTTCTTTCTTCTATCTTCTTCCTGGCGGGGTCTTCTTTCCATCTTCGGCACGCCCTGGTCTTCTTTCTTCTCCGGAGGTCCTTCCTCCGGGGCGTCTGGCTTAAAAATGAGACGACATAGGCTTTTAAAGGCCTATGACGTCACATTTTCATCATATGGTTCCCACGGCCCTGATTGGCCATATATGAGTAGCCCCTGACGAAGCCCAAGTGGAGAAACGCGTAGGGCATGCGCATTGGTGGAGCAGACAGAGACCCACTGCAGAGAAACCCCCGGCACCAGAGCAGAAGCCGTGACAGAGGGATTGTAGAAGACGAACTCTCGCGAGAGTTGGAGCCGTCACACGTGATGCGGAAGGACTCTGGTATACCAGCCGTGCAGTGGACCGGCGTTTCTGTGCTATGAGTGTGAGAGACTCAGTTTAAACTCTCAACTGCTCTGATCCGATTCAACACATGTGAGTGGGATACCAACTGTTGTTTTTAGATAGGAATTTTATTAAAGGTTTTACACTATATTCCTTTTCTCCTATATTACTCTCCTTCCCTCTCCCCCCGCCCCCCCTCCCCCCCCCCCCTCCCCTGCGAGATCCATTCCGTGACAAGACACCTTCCAGCAGCAGAACGATGGTGAAGCTGTGAAATTGAAGTTCATCAGTAGCAGAGTTCCTGAGTCCCACTGTGGATTAAAGGCTTTAAATTGCTGACAAACGGTAATTGCATATCTCACCACCTAAGTCCTGATTGATTTGATATACTGCCCTATGATATTTTTCTCCCCCCCCTCTTCTCTTCCTCTCCCTGCATTTTGCGCCTAGGTCACTTCTTCTTTGTGTACTCTATTGCGGCAGGTGTGGAGCCGTGGACCTGATTGGCAGCAATCTGTAGGGTTAGTGTTTTGAAGGGTGTATCACCTCTCAGTTGAATGATTGGCAAGGTGTATAGTTTATATACTCTACATCTAACTAAGTGTTTGGTGTTTGCGCTGTTGTATCTTGTTCTATATATATATATATACTGTATATATATACTGTATATATAGTTGCATGATGAAGCCACTGTACAAATTCATGGGTGAAGGGTGGGTATCGGGCCAGTGTGGCTTAACCCCTTAATTACCTTTGCGGTTATTATCCGATAAGGTGTTTAAGGGGTTAATTGATATCTGAATGTAATTGCAATGTATTGGCTTTGTTTTGGCAATGTATTTTGTGGACAAGACAAGGATGTTGCTGGCGATGGACACTTCGTATTGATGAGGTCAGTAGTACTTTATTTATTTGAATATGCTAGTTAATGTTTTTAATAATGGGCAATTAATCAATTAACCTTATCTGGATAATAGTTATTTTGCACATTATTGTACTGTAGGTGTTGGGGGGGGGTGTATGTATTGAATGTATAGGCCAGGTTTATTTTTTTTACATTCAGGGTTTGTTCCGTGGTTCTGCGTGGGACCTCTGGGGACCACCTGTGGTTTCCTCGGGTATCCCACGGGTATAAGGCTGGTGGTTCCACGGGTGACACATGCGGGGATGAAGCTGTGTGGTCCCACTTCTGTGGGGGCACCGCCGACCCGTAGTCTGAGGGGATGAAGCTGTGTGGTCCCACTTCTGTGGGGGCACCGCCGACCCGTAGGTGCGGGGATGATGATGTGTGTTCCCACTTCTGTGGTGGCACCGCGGACCCGTAGTGAGCACCCGTTTGTTCCCCAGACCCCCGTGGGAACCACCCGAGGCCCCGCAGACACCTGTGGGTCTGACCTGGGACTCCCAGACATCCTTTGGCCTACCATGGGGACCCAATTGTGGCCCACGGTGACACAAGGAGACCACCTGGGGGCCATGGTGCTGGCGGGACCCACCAGCAGGCCTCCAGAACCTGTTTAAAAAGGGCTGCTTGTACCCTGTAGGTCTGTCCAGGTGCCCCGCCAGCCCACCGGGGACTCGCGTGGGGCTGCGTTATGAAACCTGTATGTAAAAGGATAAATCTTGTATTTATGGGGGGGCACAGGGGGTGGGTAATGTATTTAATAAATAGAATGATGTTTATTGTGGGTCACTGTGTTGTCTTTATTGTGGGTACTGGGGGTGGTGGGGGGGTGTTTCCCCAACGGTATGTGGGTAGGCCTCCCTTGTGGATACTGGGTGAGGGTGGTTAGGCATCACGGGGGGGGTTAGTGTGGGAGGGTATGTAGGCATCCCGAGTGGTGGGTGAGGGTGGGTTAACCCCTTAATGACTGTAGCGGTTAATAACCGCTATGGTGATTAAGGGGTTAGGGGACATTACTTTGGATGTTTTAATTTTTGTTTCTGTTTTGCAGAAGCAGAGGGGCCATGGCCAGGATGGGGGGGGGGACGGTATGTGGGTAGGGGGTGAGGGTGGTTAGACCTCATAGTATGCACATCGGGTCCCTCCCCCCTCCCCACATTTACATACAATGCACTCACAGCAACACAGGCAGGGAGA
Organism: Ascaphus truei; assembly: GCF_040206685.1. Classification (NCBI taxonomy): domain Eukaryota; kingdom Metazoa; phylum Chordata; class Amphibia; order Anura; family Ascaphidae; genus Ascaphus; species Ascaphus truei. The sequence goes on along the minus strand of NC_134483.1, from coordinate 100,737,286 downwards.
TTTAACAGAAACATTAGGGGGAGGGGGCTTTATACAGATCACAGTCAAGGAGGTGGGGTTATAACCCACTCCCCCTCCCCACATTTACATAAACTGCACTCACAGCAAAAAAGGCAGAGAAATTTAACAGAAACATTAGGGGGGAGGGGGCTTTACACAGATTACACTCAAGGCAGGGAGATACAGGGGATGTACTGTACTGTATGTTGTTTATTGCAATGCTTCAATGTGTGTACAGTATAATGTTTTTTACAATTAGATAGATGTAATCATTGGTATTGTAAGGGTTAGCGTTGGTTTTAAATTTTGTATTCTGGTTGGTACTTATATATTGATTTTTGTTTACTTGATTGCTTAAAATAGTTTACTTGTTTGGAGTTATATGTATTTTGCTTGCAATGATATTGTTCACATTCATTTGCAGAATGTATATGGTGCATAGATTTTATGCATCATAAATACAATGTAAATGCAATGTATTGATTGGAATGTGAGGTTTTTCTTTGTCATTTGATGATTTAGATTGTAAGATCAGTTAGGATTATTAAAGGAAATTCATTGTAATGTAGTGTATCTGTATGGAGAAGTGTTATTTGTAGGACATTATGGTTTTGATAACCCTTCTACATCTATTTGTATATTGGTTCATCGTGTGTATATATACTGTATATATATATATATTTATTTAATTAGGTTTTTTTATATATATATTATAATTAATAAAAAAACCTAATAGAATAAATAAATACATGAATATAAATAAATATATATGTATATATACAATATATATATGTATAGGGATTGTTATTATATATATATATATACTGTATATATACATATATATTTATTTATATTCATGTATTTATTTATTTATTTAGATTTATTTATTAATTGTGCGGCTGCTGTGCGTGAATTTTTTTTATTGTGGGTAGCGGGGGTGGGTGAAGGGGGTGTTTGGCCCTTGATGTGAGTTTAGGACTTGCGGGGGGGGTGCGGGTGCACTTAACCCCTTCACGACCGTAGCAGTTAATACCGCTACGGTCGTGAAGGGGTTAAGTGCACCCGCTACCCCCCCCCGCAAGCCCTAAACAACCACCGTTGGGGCTAATACCCCCTTCACCCACCCCCACTACCCACAATAAAAAAAATTCACACACAGCAGCAGCACAAATAATAAATAAATCTAAATAAATAAATAAATACATGAATAGAAATAAATACATTTAAAATACATTTTTATTCATAGTGTAGATGTGCAGGGGGTCCCCGGACCTGAATCCAACGCGGTTCAGCTCCGGGGAGACCCCCTGCACATCTACACTATGAATAAAAATGTATTTTAAATGTATTTATTTATATTCATGTATTTATTTATTTAGATTTATTAATTTATTTTTTGTGCTGCTGCTGTGTGTGAATTTTTTATTGTGGGTTGCGGGGGTGGGTGAAGGGGGTATTAGCCCCAATGATGGTTGTTTAGGGCTTGCGAGGGGGTAGCAGTAGGGGTTAACCCCTTCATGACCGTAGTGATATTAACTGCTATGGCCGTAAAGGGGTTAAGTGCACCCGCAACCCCCCCGCAAGTCCTAAACTGACACCAAGGGCCAAATACCCCCTTCACCCACCCCCACTACCCACAATAAAGCGGGCACGGTGGGTTAACCCCTTCATTGCCTTAGCGGCGATCAGCTATGATAATGAAGCAGCATTTCTGTATTTTTAATAATATTGTGCAGGAGCAGGGGGTCCCCTGAGCATTAATTTCTGGCTCAGGGAAGCCCCTGCTCACTGTACAATATTATTAAAATACAGAAATGCTGCTTCGTTACCATAGCACATAGCCGCTAAGGTAAGGAACGAGTGTTTATTTATATATGTGTTTTATTTATACTGTACATGTGCAGAGGGTCTCCGGAGCAGAAACGTTTTGGTTTTAGGTCCGGGGACCCCCATCTCCCCGAGATACAGGCCCCTTTAGGGGGTGCCGGTATCCCTCTGCTTGGTTTACATGCCGCGGTCACGTGATCGGGACCTTGAAATGCAGAGGGATACCGTCACCTCATAAAGGGGGCTGTATCTCGGGGAGCAGGGTTCAGCTCCGGAGACCCCCTGCACATCTACACTATGAATAAAAATGTTTTTTAAATAATTTTTAATGTGCCGATGTTTGCGCAGAGAGAGCAGCGGATCTATAGTATCATTGATGTGCATATACAGTACTGTATGTGTACAGTACTGTATGTTAGGGGTTATAGGGGTTGTTGTTATACAGTATATATATATATATATATATATATATATATATATATATATATATATATATATATATATATATATACTGCATTACAATTCATGAATTTATGCCATCTGGCGGACACGCGAAGCATTGCAGCATAGTAAATCCTGAACCATTATCAATTAACACATCAACCGCGCGTCAGCCGGGCATGCATCTGGCTGGGAAGGCAAAAGGAGCGCGGCATGCTCCAGGTGAACAGCGTGGCATTCCAGGAACATGCCAGGTAAAAGCCGGTGATTTGTAAGAATAAAAGCTGTCGCTGCTGTACGAGGCTGGACGCTCCGCCATCTTGGGATGGGTCCCCAAGCGGGACCTCTTCCTCCAAAACGACATCCGGCAGCTCCGCTGGTTTCGATCGCGCCGCCTGGGCCTGGTAACGCCTTTCCTCCGTCGATGTCGCCGTCGGAGCCTGGTAAAAAAAAGGGCTGCTCTTACCGCTCCTGGTGTGGGTGTGGATCGACCCTCACCACTGGACCCGCCGGTCCCCAGAACCGGGTGACTCCGTCTGTCGGTCTTCCGCGGCACTTGTGACACCCGGTTCTTTTCACCGACAGCCCCGGTAAGTGGCACTTTTCTCCCATTACCGCCACAGGAGCTTGTGGGTTGCCGGATCACCGCACCGGACGACGCCATGGGTTCCTCGTCAGAAGAATCCACTTCTACCTTGGTTGGGGGCACCCCCCGGGGTGACCGCCACTTATGTTCTCGACCAGTACACCTGCCGATAGTTTCTTTCTCCTCGGGCTCAATTTTAGCAACCGGCCTGATCCCCATTCTCCGGGATCCGCGGCTTCCCTCCATAGCGCTCCGGGGAGCACGGCTGACAGCATAGCCGCATCTCCCATTGCTTCAACGGCCTGGATGGGTACAAACATAGGCATAGGCCACAAGTACTGGAGGCCACATTGCGGGCAGCGTGCAGCTGTACCCACGGTGCCACCGGGTAATCTGCACTGTAAGCAGAGGCACCCCACTGTCTCAGTGCCTTCCACCCGAATCACCAGGAAGCCTCCTGGTGCCGAATAGGGTTGTGTAGAAACCATAGTATTCTCTCCTTGCTTACAGGCCATAGTCACGGTAGGAGGTACTCGTAGCAGTGGTCTGTTCAGCGTACTGTCTCCTCGTGACTGACAAGCAGGGGTTGGGTTGCCAACCACTCCCTTGACTAGCTCCACCCTCATCTGACAAAGCTGGAAGCCACCCCCACTAGTGGAGATTAGTGGCGGATCCCACAACATTATAGGATGTCCTGGGATTAGTGCGGTACTTTTCACAGTCCTTGGGGGCCTCAGGTTTCGCGCCACAACCCGAGCACCACTCCTTATTTGGCGCCATCCCCGGCCAAATTTTCTCAGACTCTTGGTCTCCTCCTTCACCGGCAGCACCAGTCACAGGAACTTCTTTCTGTGAGGGTGTGGCCGGCTCACCAGCTCCTCGCTCAGCGGGATCCGTTCCCACTGGGCACAGTTGGAAACCACTCCCCCTGGTTGAGATTAGGGGGAGGTCCCACAGGTTGATCGGTTGACTCAGCACTGGGGCTGAGTTATTCATTGTCCATGAGGGTGCGGCTGCAGCTTTCGCGCCATACCCCCCAACAGGGCAGGGTTTTCCTGTTGGCGCCACTCCTGGCCAACTCTCTGCATGTCCAGCATTTGCAGAATTTTCTGCAATTGATCCACGCGGTCTCCCAGGGAAGCGGGAGCTGCTATTTTGGTTTGCACTGTCAGTCTCTTTGCAGGTTGAGGTAGCGTTTAACTGTTTGTATGCCGACTGACTCTTCAGCGGAACGCACACTACATGCGCTCCCTCCGTCTGCCTCCGTCCGCCATTTTGGACCTTCCGCACCGCGCGGATCCTCCATTCTTGCGGTCGCCATTTGGTTGCTGTATTTACTGTGATTGTACATGGAGCTCCTCTCTACGGGGCAGCTGCCACACCGGTACAATAAAGATTGCCTTGATGCACCACCTTGTGTACCTAATGTAGGCTGGACTCGTGTTTGCACTACCTCAGGCTAGGCTCACTCTATCTGTGTCTGCTGTATCTCCTTCCTCCCTGTCTGTTCTCCCTTCGGTAAGTTGTCTGGAATGGGCTAGAGTACTCTAGCTCTTCCATGCAGTACTTGGGCGTCTACCTACTGTTGGCTAGCCTAGCGCAGACCCTGTCCAGAATCCCTGACCTCGTTAACAGGCTATCCCTTCAGGCATCCTACCACTAGCACTACCTCAAGGTGACTAGGACAGCTATAGCCCCTCTCCAAACCTCCAATTCCTCCCTGCGAACTGATAATACTACATCAGCCCCCTGACTACCCCTAGGCTCCGTCTCAACGCAGCACAAAGTGGCAGCAGAAACTCTCCCTGTTTCCCAGTGTGCCTAGCAAAAGCCTGTCCTGTTGACAGGTCTACATATCTCAGCAGAGCCTCCAAATGTAACGGGTATTCTGTATGGCCTGACCCACCCAATCTCACATTGGCCCCTGTGGTCTAACCAGTCCCCATTACATGGTAGTGTCTGGTGGTGCATCTGTTGGCAACAGGACTCCTGAGTCTCCCGCATGATGGTGTTTGGGGATTGTCAACGCAGACAGGTAGCTGAGGTAGTGTGTGCGAGTCCTACCTATATCCAGTGCAGCGCCTCCACCTCATCAGGATCTCTGCGTCCACAGGAAGATGTGTCTGATGAGGAACTCCTCTGTGGTGCCTTCTCCTGTGTAAGAACTTCACACCCACACAGCAAGGATTTGTTGAACTTGAGCATCTTTATTGTATTTGCGGTATGGGCTAGCTGCCCCTCGCAGTGATGAACTCAGCCGCACATCTCGGCGTGTGATCCCTTCAAAGGTACACCCTCCCAATGGAGTGGGATCCCCTCTCCCCTCAGGGAGATCACCCCTGTGCCAGGTCCCTGGACACAGTATGGCGTTGATAGCTTGATGCTGATTGATATAGAATGGGGCCACTAGTTACAGCACTAGCGGGCCTCTTTCCCCAGGTCTCAACGCAGACCTGCTCCTTACTCCAACACCCTAACTTTGAGCAGTGCTGTGCCTTATATCTTCAGGGGGCAGGCACATCTCTGATGTCACTAACGGTGGACTCAGAGTATGTAGCTCCTCCCATCCACACATAGGGCACCTCACCAGGGTGTGATGGCAAACCTCCATGATTACTGCTGGCATCCCTGTAACTTACCAGGCCTTACTGCCAGCAGGAGAGGAAACTGCAGTCCATTGTACAGCATGGCTACATATGATATGGATTATTATCTCTCTAGTGGGGGGGAAATATGTTGTAGGAACATGCACCCTGTTCGTACTGTAGTATCCTCAAAATCCATCATTGTGAAACATATTTCTCCTAGAGAGAGAAGAAGATTTATGATTGATAGCCCCTAATCTTAACCAGTTCCAAATTTTGCCTATTTTAAGATGTTTTTATACTATATATATAGTTTCTATTAACAGTAGTAATAACACTATTTGAATATTTATTTATTTTTTGGATTCGATCACAATTGTAATTCATTTATAATGTTTTCATTATTTTTTGTAATAAAAATGTATATATTTTGATGTGCTTTATAATAAATTTGGGATCTATATATCTATTATTTAAGATTACAGATTTTCCAAATGTAATGGGCATTTTCATGCAGTATCGCTACAATATGTTATTGATACAGTTACACCATTCTAGCAATGTTCTTCCACTAGAATACAATATATTGTTCAGCATCTGTTGCAGTTTTTGATTGTTCTCAAAACAAACTACTATCATTTAGCACCACCAGGGACTGAAAGGAAACAGTGCTTGTAACATAATATTTTTTCTTCTCCTTTTGCAGCTGCTCAAATTCTTTTTTTTTTTTTAATGGGACAACACTTGATACAGGTTTTCTTTACCACTCGCAGGAGACTATACCAGAAAAATAACAAAATCAAACAGTTTAAGTCATGAGCTCAGTATACAGTACAGTAAATGTGTTACAGTACATTGTTTGATATGTGAGGCAGTGTAGTGACTTTTAAAGTTTCTGTTTACACAATATGTTTTTAAATAGGTTCAAAATATTTTAAATGCAAAGATATATTGTTATGCAGTTGCTTGTAGATCACTGTAACTAAGGAAATATGTTAATAGTAGAAATTACAAAGTAATAAAAATATAAAGTGCAAATACTGTATGTATGTTGATGTTGTAAACATCCATGCTCACATACATATATAGCAGGCATTATCGAACCTGCTGGCACGCTCCGGCAGGTGCAATAGCATGGTAGCCCCACTCCTTTTTTGAACACAGCTAATGCAATTACAATGGCGTCTGCTCCTGCAAGTTTGCTGTGTGTGTGTCCCACTGCAATGCACCAGCGGGAGCAATAACGGCTACTACATGTGTAATTCTTTACAATAGAATAAACATAATTAAAGAATGTTACTGAGTTTTCATAGATTTCCCCATACTGTACTGTGGATTAACCGCTTTTACAATAATCTCACCAAATCTTAACCATACTGTGCATAACCACAGATTTGTTTCAGAGTAGAAAAATATATTATTTTTCACAAAATCGGTTACATCTATCATTTAGTCCAAAGAATGGTGCACACATGGTACTGGAAAAGCTGCCACAGGTGCTCAGCAACAGTGGTCCAGTGTAAACACATGCTGCTGACAGTCCAGAAAAGCAAGACAAGAAGTGGCACTCCAGTGGTCTTCACAAAAAGATAAAATTTATTATGTAAAGATCAACAGTATGCAAATGTTCCCACCACTCAAAATGAAAGCCAAAAGTAAATGGATAAGCAGACAGCCTCGTGTGGAACTTTCGGCAATTGATCTATTCACTGCATGATACTTCCAATGCTCCTTGCGATTGCCGGACTCTAAGTTTGCATTCGTGGGTCTTTAATCCTATAGAAGCCCTACTTTGCCAGTTGGTCCCCCGTCACACATACAGCTTATACAGAGTTGTCTCTTATCATTTAGATTGTGTCTATTGGTTTATAGCCGTACTTCATTTAGCTAGACTTTGAGTATGTCTGTCACTGTGTACACTACCGACACACTTTATTAAAGTGTGGCCGGTACCGCAAGCCGGGAGATTTCCCGGCTTGCTAGTGGCCGCCCCTCGGCGTGCCGCGCGTCTATGACGCGCGGTCACGCGTCTTCGGGAGCCTGCGCCCCCTGCACACGCGTCCAGGGCTCCCCGAGGGAGCCCTGGTGTCCCGCGATCGCGGGACGGCGGCAGGGGGTTCCGGGGGACCCGGCGGACCCGGCAGCGGTAGGGAGAGCGCCCCGATCGGAGGGCGCTCTTCCGCTGCTTCGGCGCGCGCCCGTCACCCTCGGGCGCGCGCCAGGCTACTGCTGCGGCCAAGAACGGGCAAATGCTCGAATAAACTTGGCCGCAGCAGTACCTCAGGGATTTAGTCACAGGGTTGAGGGAAGTATCAGGGGACTTCTATTCCCTTGGGAACGGGCCTGAAGAAGGGGTTTTCATGCCCTGAAACGTTGCCCCCCCCTGCCCTGTACTTTTTACCATCCCCCCTTTGTTTCCTCTCCCTCCTTTCCCATCCCCTTTTCTCTCCCCCTTCCTTGTCCTTTTCCCTGTTTAAGTACATAGGTGGTCATGAACTAAGCTCCGTTAAGTCACTTTTAGAGTGCAAAGTGCTCTTAGAACATGATGTTGCTCTCAACCCGATGTACTAAGAAACGCAAACAGGCACTTTGCGCTCTAAAACTGACTTTTTTCAGGAATTTTTTCTAAGTCCAACTGTGCTCGTTCGTAACCCTGTTTGAGTTAAATTCTGCCCTTAAGCGGGATGCACTAAGTAATGCAACCTTAGCATACGCAAAAGTTGCGTTGATCAGAACACATCAGCTCAAGGTAGACGCAAAAAAAGCTGGACTTACAAAAAATTATTGCTTTTCATTATTGCATGCGCAAAACCCATACAACAGGCAGGCGGGTGTCCCCGGCTGACCCCGCGGGGCTCTGGGGGTACATGGCTCACCAAGCGGGGGTCCCGGCGGGAGTGCGGGGATCCCCGAGGGAGTCTGGGGGTCCCCGCAGCCGTCCAAGGGTCCCAGCGGGAGTCCCGGGGTACCCGCGGGCCTGCGGTACCAATGTTGCGCCTCCAAAAATAATAAACAATATTTATAACTAAATACACCCCCCTAACACATACAATACAGTAATGGGCAAAATTACTATTATCCACATATGGATAATAATGCATATGCCCATTTTAAATACATATAACTTTTTATAAATATAGTAAAAACATATTACACTTACCTTTAACAGGCAACCATGATGAAGGCCGTCTTCATCCTCATCTTCATCCTGCCCATGACCCCTCCGATGCTGCAAAACATACACAAGAATAAAAACAGCCAATGTAATGTCCCCTAACCCCTTAATCACCATAGCGGTTATTAACCGCTACAGTCATTAAGGGGTTAACCCATCCTCACCCACCACTCGGGAAGCCTACATACCCTCCCCCACTAACCCCCCACCCGTGAGGTCTAACCATCATCACCCACTACCCAGCCGGGAGGCCTACCCTCATACCCTTGTGGCCAATACCCCCTCCCCCCACCCCCAGTATCCACAATAAAAACAATACACAGCCCCACAATAAACATCATTATATTTATTAAATACATAACCCACCCCCTGTGCCCCCCATAAATACATGATTTATTCTTTTACATACAGGGTTCATACCCCAGGCCCACGTGAGTCCCCGGTGGGCCTGACGGCTCACCTCACAGACCTACAGGTTATCAGCATCATGTTTCACACAGGGTCTGGAGGCCTGTTGGTGGGTCCCGCCAGGCGCCATGGTCCACCAGGTGGCCTCTGCGGGTCACCGTGGGCCACAATGGGGTCTCCATGGTAGGCCCGCGGATGTCTGTTGGGCCCGGGTCAGACTTACAGGTGTCTGAGGGGCCTCGGGTGGTTCCCACGGGGTTCTGGGGACCCACGGGTGGTCCCTATGGTCCACGCTGCCCCCACAGATGTGTGGCCACCAGTTCTTCCCCTCAGGTGTCCCCCGTGGACCACGCAGCCTGGTACCCGAGAGAAGCCTGAGGATACCTCAGGTGGCCTCCAGAGGTCTCTCGCAGACCAAAGGAATCAACCCTGTATGTAAAAAAATAAACCGGACCTATACATTTAATACATACTGTATATCCCCCGCCCCCTCCAACACATACAGTACAATATTGTGCAAAATAACTATTATCCAGATATGGATAATAGATTATTTGCCCATTATGAAACACATAAAACATTCATAAATCAAAACCTGAATTGTTAATCTTAAAATCACCACATTGCATGTTAAAATAAATCCAGCAGCAATTGTAAATATTAACCAACAAACCAGCAGCTACACAAATGTATATGAAATGTCAATCTATTGCATTGAGTGTGTACATGATGCAATTAATCTGTGCATCATGTATCACTATGCAAAATATATGTGTCAAGGATTGGACTTCGGCTGAAGTGGATCCCAGTGGCAGGAACAGCAGGGAGCGAAGTAGGGGTCACAAGCAGAGATCAGTGGCAGACGGCAGATAGTGATGTCAGGTAATAAGCACAGGTCGGCAACGAGGAGACTGGAACAGGATGATAGCAATAGCTAGCACAGCAGTAAACACAGGAACCTTGCCGGAGCTAAGGAACCAGTATAAACAGGCAAGGGAGGAACAGGAAAGGGAGGTTTATATATGCAGGCTGAGAGGTGGAGCACAGGTGCAGAGGTGTCAGGTATCAGGGTCTTGAATGTTCCTTAGTTTAGCAACAGCAATCCCGGTGGACAAGAATGGGAACAGAAGGCTAGAGAATATGACAATATGTAGCAATAAAATACACTATGAACAATGTCCCCCAACCACCAATGCCATCATGAAAATCAAATAGAAACTAAGCAACATGAATACAATTACCATCAATCAATTAATCCATTTCCTAAAACAATTACAATACAATACAAATCAATTATACAATTCATTATTCAATTCCTAAAGCCAAATCATTGCCAAAAGAATTCTAATTGAAAGTAACCCCCATCATTCTAATCTAACTACCAGAAATAAGCCATTAAAAATAACCTGTAACTAAATACAAATTACATTATTCACACCAATGACAAAATAAAGCTGATAAATACATTAGCCATACATGAAAAGAACATAAACATTAGCAAAACAATCAATTATTATCCCTGTATGTCTATCCATAAAGATAGATATACATAACATACAGGGGCAATAATAGAGCATAAAATACAATGCATTTACATCCAAAAATCACATAGATTTTCCAAAAATCACATAAATTCAGTGTCCGTGAATGTATTATATCCATAGTTAGTACATAGATACATTCACGGGCATTAAATGGGACTGAAAAAATCAAAGACATGAATCAAAAATCAAACAAACCTGTAAAAGTAAAAATAATAAACTTTTCTTTTGTTTACTTACCATTAGATGCTGAATCACCGATATCCAGGCGACCCGGAAGCACTGGAAACAATCCACAGGTAACCATAAAATAATAAACCCTTACAATCCATAACGGTGTCTTCTTTCTTCTTTTTGTAATCCTTCCCGTCTGTCTTGGGGTCTTCTTTTCTTCTTTGGGGTCTTCTCCGTCTTCTTCCGTCTTCTTCCGTCTTCTTCCGCCACACCCTTCTTTTCTTCTTAGGAGGGGAGGTGTTCCCTCCTCGACATCTGGCTTCAAAATGAGGCGACATAGGCATTTATAGGCCTATGACGTCACATTTTGGTCAAATGTTTCCCACGGTCTGGATTGGGCCGTGAAAAACATGTAATTTGGCCGAAAAAAATAAATTATGACGTCATTTAAAGGCAATGACGCCAGTCGATCAGAATGGCTGAGTTTCAATTGCCTTTAAGATGACGTCATCAAAACAAAGATGGCCGGTGACACATGGTACGGTAGCAAATCAGAGCGTGGGAACTCCATCCCAACTCTGATTGGCTGAAGCAAAGCCTCTGTCATATGGTCTACTTGAGCCAATCACAGTTGGGATGGAGTTCCCACGCTCTGATTGGCTACCGTACCATGTGTCGCCAGCCATCTTTGTTTTGATGACTTCATCTTAAAGGCAATTTTTTTTTCCGGCCAAATCACATGTTTTTTACAGCCCAATCCGCCAAAGCCAGTCGGTTCGTGAGTATGCAGTGTCACCGGGATTCATTGGGTGAGGTCATATAAAGGTAAGTAAACAAAATAATGTATGTTATTTTACTTTTACAGGTTTTACATTTTTTTTGGAATGTGATAGATTTTTTTTAAGCAAATTTATTGCCCCTGTATTTATGTATGTCCCTATGGCTATACATACATACAGGGACAATATAAGGTTGTTTTGTATCTTTATTTTTAATGTAATTGAAATGTTTTCCATGTCCATGTATTGTCCCTGTATTTAGGTATGTCCCTATGGCTATACATGCAAATTGCAAATGCTTGTTTGGCTTGTTTTGATGTATTTTAAATGTATTTTGCTTGTTTTTATTAAATGTGTGTTCAATGTAATTTTTATTTAGTTAGATGCAATTTTTAGTGGTGTTTCAATAATTTATTTCAGGTGGGCTTGCTTTTTAACAGTGGCTTCTTTTTTGCAGTTAGATTTTGGCTGATGGTGTTACTTTGATCTTTCATGTACAGTATTTCATAATGTTTTGATTTTGTTGTTTTAATAGTGAATTGTGTAATTTAATTTTGAATTGGATTAATTGATGGTAATTTATTTCTGTTTACTTCTTGCTTTGTTTTTATTTTATTATTGTTTGGATGCCATTGTATTTTGTTTGTAATTGTTTCTTTTAGTTTGAGCATTGATTGGCATAGTGTTACATGATGCGCCGATTATTTGCATCATGTACACACTGTACCATTCAATTGTTTGATTGGCATTTGTTATATATTTATTTGGCTAGGTGCTGTGTTTTCTTTTTAGATGTACTTTATTTTCTTTTGCAATGTGCTGTGTTTTTTATGTGGCTATGTGATGTTTTGATTTTGCTATGTGATGTTTTGATATGCTTTGGTAATCCTTAACCATTTCTTCGTATATTGGTTAATCATGCCTATATTATATATATTATATATGGGCATGATGAAGCCACTGTACAAATGAATGGGTGAAGGGTGGGGGTAGTAGCCTGGGGAGGGTGGTTAGGCCTCATGGCTGGGTATTGGGGCAGGGTGGATTAACCCCTTAATTACTTTTGAGGTTATTAACCAATAAGGTAATTAAGGTGTATGGGGCATTAGAATGTATTTGCTATGTATTTTTCTGGCATTTTCGGTCCTGACGAGGACACCCATCATATTGCAGTGGTAAGTAGAACTATATTTATTTACCTATTTTATGCTGGTGTATGTGTTTAATAATGGGCAAATAATCTATTATCCATATCTGGATAATAGTTATTTTGCTCACTACTGTACTGTATGTATTTGGTGGTGAGGGGGGTTGATTTATTTAAATGTAGGCTGTATTTAATTTTTTACATACAGGGTTGGTACCTTAGGTCTGCGGGGACCAATGGAGACGACCTGAGGACCCCCGGATGCACACGAGTACCACCCGAGGACCCCTGGATGCCCACGGGTACCACCTACGGACCCACGGGGGACACCTGCATGGAAGAACCGGGAGCCCCACAGCTGTGGGGGCTCCACGGACCCACAGGGACCACCCGAGGTCCCCAGACCCCGGTGGGCACCACCCAATTGCACCCCATACCTGAGGGCCTCCGGACATCTGTGAGGATGACACAGGGACACACCAGACACCCGCAGGTCCACCTGTGGACCCCATTGGGGCCCATGGTGACCCACGGTTAGAACCTGGAGGCCCACGGGGCCAAGCGGGGACCAAACAGAGACCTCCAGACACCCGTGGGCAACCCCCAGGATGCACTGTGGGGCCTGAAGACACCTGTCAGGACCACTGGGGACTACCATAGGCCTGGGGTATTAAGCCTGTATGTAAAATAATCTATCATGTTTTAATGGGGGGGGCACAGGGAGTTGGTGAGATATATGTATTATTTATTAAATATGGTAATGTTTATTGTTGGGCCTAGGAGGTGGGTAGTGGGACTGTTCTGTGTTGTGTTTTAATTGTGGGAAGTGGGAGTGGGTGAAGAGGGTATTGTCCCCAAGGGTGGGCGGTTTAGGCTTCCCGGGTAGGTAGTGGAGGAGGGTGGTTAGGCCTCACGGGTGGATAGCAGGGGAGTGTTTTTAGGCCTCCCGTGTGGGTAGTGGGGGAGGGTGGGTTAACCCCTTAATTACTCGAGCGGTTACTAACCGCTAAGGTAATTAAGTGGTTAAGGGGCATTATATTGTCGCTTTTTATTCTTGTGTATTTTTTGCAGTACCGGAGGGCAGGTACGGGATGAGGATGAGGACGGCCTTCATCGTGGGTGCCTGACAAGGGTGAGTGCAAGATGTATTTATTTTATTTCTGCTGCTTATTGTATTTTAAATGGGCAAATGCATATGTGGATAATAGTAATTTTGCCCATTACTGTATTGAGTTTCCCCGGGGCACCTGCGGCCTGCAGTATAATTCCTGTGCATCCCCCAAAAATTAAGATATGTTATGTATGTTAGTAGGGTATAGGGGTTGTTGGGGGCACAGTTGGTGGGTTGTGTATTGCAGTGTTTATTGGGGGCAATTGTTCCCAATAAGCATGCTATTGTGTCTTAACCGCTTCATTGCCTTAGCGAGTAGCCACTAAGTTAATGAAGCTGCTTTAATGTATTTTTATTAATAGTGAGCTGAACTGCTTTGATTTCTGGCTCAGGGAACCCCTGCTTCCCGAGTTACAGGCCCCGTTATGGGGTGCCAGTATCCCTCTGCTTTGGTAACATAACAGGGTCACATGATCGAGACATTTAAAAGCAGAGGTATACCGGTACCCCATAACGGGGCCTGTATCTCGGGAAGCAGGAGGTCCCCAGACCTGAAACCAATGCGGTTCTGCTCCGGAGTCCCCCTGCAAATCTACACTATGAAAAAAAAAATATTTTAAAATATTTTTTTTCCGGTGAGATTTGCGCAAAGAGAATGGCGGAGCTCTCTGCTGCAGGCAGATCTCGCCAGGGGAGCCCTTCTCGGCAGGCAGAACGTATCGCCACCGGCTACATGCCATGTTTGGAAATGTTGCAGGTATTCGGGCCTTCCTGCATACCATGAGAGCAATGCACTAAAAATATGGCGTGTTCAAAACCCTGCCTAAAGTGTTTTTTTGCCGCTTACTGCATAGTCCCCAAGGTTGGAGATCTGCCTGGAACATTAAAATATAACAACAAGTGGGACTTTATTTGTATTTAATATTTAATTTAGAAACTCTGGAAATGTACAGTACTGTCCCGGCAAGCTTTATTCTAAAGCTTGCCGGGTGCATAGCGGGCTAGCCGCGGGTCTGTTCTCCGTTTAAAAACAGAGTTTCCCGCGTGGCGGCCGCTTCAATAGATAAGCGCTAATGGCGCTTACTATTGAAAGCGCCCGAGGCGCGGGAAAACCGGCCGGTTTTCGGCCGAAGACAGCCGCACGCCGCCCGCGCTATTTTGAAACTGCGGGAGCAGCCGCATTAGATTCAGCCCGGCCGCATCAGTATGTGTTTGCATTCACTACTGTGATGTCCTAAAGAACAGCTCTACATATAATTTTCAAAATTTTATCAGACCTGTCTAAGAAATGTAAATGTGCTCACAAGTGACATTTTTTATTGGCTACATGCTAACAGTGGAGGTTTTTTGTTGCCTTTTTCACCCACCATAACTTAAAATGTGATATGGTAAACCTACCCAGCCTAGAGATATTTCAAAGCAAGTATAAACAAACCTCACACTGATAATACCCATCGAGGTTGAAACATGTTTGTGAGTGGTTGGTTTGTACTTGCTTTGCTAGTCCCATGCTGTGCTTAAAAACTGTGTGAACGGCAATGCATCACCTTAAATGGGCTCCATGTGAATGGATATTCCAGGCAAAGGTGACACATTATGTGCTCATTTGCATGTAATTTCCAAGAATCCCTTGCTGCAGTGGGGCACTGTATGCTAGTTGATAATAGTTGAAAGGCCCTTTGCTGTTTACGCAACCCACCATCATTTCTTGTGACTGACTAATGAAAGATTTTTAGATATGGACCTATATTATTCTCAACAGTTGCCTGGTGTTTTTAAATGTATTTTCAATGAGCCAAATAGATAATGTCACAGAAAAGCTGTATAATATAGCTGTTCTTAAAAAAAGTCATTTGTGTTTCCATTTGAAATGGAGATTTAGACTCTAGGCCATTTGTCTTCACATGAATGGATAACATTTGCAAATGAGTGTTTGTGGGATTAGAATGTTTTTACACTTATTATATTTTAGCCAGGGAATTCAAACAAAAAAAAGATCTATATGAAATTCAATGAAAGATTAAACTCAAAGAAAATTAAACTATTTGGTGAACTGAATAACAATATTTTTCTTTGTCCATGAGATAAATTGGCTACGGTATATCAATTTACATTTCACCTTTCCTGTATGTACTGTCTTTCAGCAGAAACAAACACTACAGTATTTGTCATCTGGATTGTTATTGAGTTGCGTGAATATTTGGCGTACTGTACCTTTTGCCATACATCATAACCATATAGTCACATTATGTACTGATGTAGGGTTTACACACACTAATTCTTTAAATAACACATTGTTTTCCATAGCACTATTGTTAAATAACATGTAATGCATTGTGTTAACCAGTGCGATAAAGTCTGCTACACCTTCTATATGGAGCCCTAGTCTTTTTTATTATGCATCCTTCATTAAATAATGTGAAAATGCCATTGATAAACAGACCCCTTCTTGTAGTATGTTGATCTCATGACGCACAACAAAAATTACAGTACTAACATGGCAACTTTAGTAGGGTATGCAATTAGCACAATACCATGCTATAAATAGAAGTTTGAGGCGCTTTGTGTTTATTAATCATATTGCATACAGTATGTGCATTTTCAACCATGGTCCAACAGTACAGTAGCTGAGAATTGAAATTGTCTAATGGGAAAAGGATATATGGGTTACCTGAAGAACTGCAGATTTCTCAACACAATATGGATTTACAGCAAGAACCACTTCTAATTTATACAAAGTAAGATCGGATTTTTTTTAAGTGAAACTTCTTTGCTGGCACCCACAGATTTTTGATAGGAAAAATTACTTGTGTTGTCACGAAAATCCATGACGAAAGTGACGTCACGCTACTAATGGGCACGCGCCCGTGCATGCGTATACTGTACCTCAAAGTGCATACATCACACTTCCAGCCTGTACAGAGGTTGTAGCCAGCACATGTGCAGAAGAGGAGTACATGCGCAAAACAAGTACACTTGCGCCCCCCTCTTCAAGTCAGCATGCGCACTAACAGCCATCAGCTACTGCCGTGGGCCTCATGTGCGACGGGCCACATGCACCTCTGCACTTGTGCGCCACCGGCCGCGGGCCTCTGCCCATCCGCAGGGGAGAGGAGCCGGGGAACACCATGGAACACCGGGCAGAGAAAAAGAAGCGACCCCGCAACAAGGTTCTGATAGGAAGAAGGGAGGGACTGAGCCCTATCCCCCACGTTCCCCATGCTGAAACAGTCACACGGTCAGACACACACAATCACAGAAATACACACACAAAGTGACACACACAGTGACACACAGTCAAACACACACATAGTTACACACACTGTGACACACACAGTGACAGTCACACACACACACACAAACACACACACAGTGACACACACATACACACACAGAGTGACACCCACACAGAATGGCATTCACCCACACACTCACAGAGTGACACACACACAGAGTGACACTCAAACAGTGACACCCACACACTCATATTTTGTTTCACACAATGTCTCACGCAAAGTGTCCACACAGTGTCTCACACACAGAGTGATACATACACACAGAGTGACACACACACACACACACACAGACACACACATAGAGTGACACACACACACAGAATGACACACACATAATGACACACACAGAGTGACACACACAGTGACACACACACACACACACACACACACACACAGTGACACACCCACACAGAGTGACACACACACAGAGTGACACATACACACAGAATGGCACACACACACAGAATGACACACACGCAGAGAGTGACACACGCACACAAACACAAAGAGTGACACACACACACACACACACATAGAGTGACACACACAGAGTGACACACACACACACAGTGACACACACACAGAGTGACACACATACACAGAATGACACATACAGAATGATACATACACACACACACAGAGTGACACACACAGAGTGACACACACAGAGAGGGCCACACACACACAGAATGACACACACATAATGACACACATAATGACACACAGAATGACACACACACAGAATGACACACACGCAGAGAGTGACACACACACATACACACACACACACACACACACACACACACACACACACACACACACACACAAAGAGTGACACACACAGAGTGACACACACACACAGTGACACACACACACACACACACAGAGTGACACACACACACATGAAGAGTGACACACACACACAGAGTGGCACAAAGAATTACACACTCACACATACACTCACACACACACGCACATGCACACACACACGCAGACACACGCAGACACACACACACACACACACACAGAGAGAGTCACACACACACAGAGAGTCACACAAACATGAGGAATTCACAGAATATAGATATAGAATATAAATTTAGAAGTGCAAATAGCTACACAGATTCTAGGTCAAACATTCTAAGTCAAACTTCTTTGCATTTTATCACTGAAATTGTGTTTTTATTTTTAATTAAAAACATCACCATCACAAATGCAATTTCTGTGACAAAAGACAAAGAAATTTCACTTAAAATGCGCGTGCTCGGGACATGCACAATTTTTTTTTTCTAATTCAGAATTCATTGAAAGTTGACAAGAGTAATGTATACTCACAACCAGTTAATAAAAATGTATTCTGTACCCACTCTTTGTGTATATATATATATATATATATATATATATATATATATATATATATATATATATATGTATATATACTTATACCTAATAATTATGTATATAGCATAGTCTCCCCCACCCTATGGGAGATATAGTGGCTACTACACTGGTGACACACTTTATTCGAGCTCGGCTAGTCCCACGAATTCGGGTATACCCGGGTGTATTGAGGTTTGTGACTGTTTTCTGCCCGAGTGCATTGAGGTATTTTCCAGGCAGGGATTGAAGCATTTTATTCCCGCTGGCTGCAATACTGCACAGTATATATATATATACTGCATTACAATTCATGAATTTATGCCATCTGGTAGACACGCGAAGCATTGCAGCCTATTAAATCCTAATCATTATCATTTTACAGATCAGCCGCCCGTCAGCCAGGCATGAACCCAGGCTGGGAAGGCAAACGCAACGGGGCTTGTCAGAGGTGAGGAGCGGCGCATTCCAGGTATCTGCCAGGTACATACCGGGTATTTGCTCGAATAAAGTGTGTCGGTGCAGTAAGTGTGTGGGGGTGCTTTACCTGTGGCTCACTGGAGGCCTGTAGCTCCGCTGCTGGGAGCCTGGAGTGTACCTGGATCGCCTGGTGACAGCATCTCCCCCTGTGAGGGAACCTGACTGCACCAGATAACCCCTTCACAGGACCAAAAGCAATAAGTACACAGAGTATATAATAAAAGTTTACTGACATGCAATAGGCAACACAATAACACATATAACGTGACGTACAGTATGTCTACAGGAAGCCGTGCTTTTCGCCTGAAAATTAAGAAGGAGTGAATCCCGTAGATTCCTAGTGGGTGCGGTTATATGCGTGCACCAAGACTCCACATGTTTACTCCACTCACTCTTCTGAGAACCTTTTAGGGTGCGGAGCATGTTGAGGAGGGTCCGGTTGAACCTCTCCGGCATAGCATCACCCTCTGGATGGTAAGGGGTCATTTGGGACTTGGTGATGTTCAATAATTTCAGCAACTCCCAGATGAGGTTGCTTTCAAAATCCCGATCTTGATCAGAGTGTAAGCAATTGGGTAGGCCGTAATGTATAAAGTACCTCTCCCATAATATCTTGGCCACCGTAATGGCCTTCTGGTCATTGGTTGGAAAGGTTTGGGCGTACCGAGTGAAGTGGTCTGTGATCACTAGTACGTTTCTGATGCCTCGGGCATCTGGTTCATTACATAGAAAGTCCATGCATATGAGATCCAGGGGACCCGAGCTCTTCAGATGAGCCATTGGAGCGGCTCTGGTAGGGAGTGTCTTTCGTTGGATGCACCATGAGCATCGACGGCAATGGTGTCCTACCGACTCATCTGCGGCCAGAAGAACTGGTCTCGTATTAAGCCGATGGTCTTATCCACTCTAATATGCCCATGGTCATCATGTAGCAAATGAAGGACCATATGCTGGAGGTTCCTTGGTAAAACCAGCTGTCTTCTATGCGGGGGGTAATGGTATTTAACCACCCGATAGAGTAAACCATTCATTTCGAATATGTCTATTTCCCGCATTAGTATTGCGACCGTGTCGCTGGGAGCATTTTTCATCAATGAAGGCTTGTTTTGCTGGATGGCCTGGTGGATAGCTCCGCCCACTGGATCCCATATCTGATTCTGCATCAGATCTTTTCAGGCGATGATCTTGTCTGGAATGATATTCATTCCATCGGGATGGGAGTAGGCGGCAAGGATAGCCTTCGATTGGCACCCCAGGGAGTCTGCAACACTTAGTTCTGAGAAGGCCAATCTGTCTTCCACGATGGCTTTGTTTGAACCAATAATAATTAAAAACTCTTTATGACATAATTTATCATTTTGGTTTGTATCACAGTGTATAATGTTGTCATAGGATCGCTTGTTTTAAAATGGGACAGGTAACTATATGATGCAATCACTTATTGGATAAGACTTTGTCTAAACCTGCAATGATTGAAATTCTTTATGGTACAGTTCATTGCCTTATTCTATGTCAAATTGTATAGTGTTGTTAGAAGATTAATTGCCTTAAAAGGGGATATGTATTAACTAGAATCTTGTGTCATCCTCTGTGATGAATCAATATTATATAAAACAATACTTGTTAATATTTTCCTAAGGTACTCCACAGAATGGATTGAATATCTTTATGATCTAAACTATTTTCATGACCTCATTGTCATCACAAGGATGCATATTTGTTTTTACACGAGTATATTGCATACTTCATTTTTAATTGTTTTGTGTTTCATATTTTAATTAATAAATGTTTATGTATTGATATTGTCAATGTTGTTACTGGCTGCCCAATTGAGCTTGCTGGTTTTGTCCTACGTCTCTCATGGAAAAAAGACTTTCTTTACAACTCAGATATTGTTTGTGTTGACTTTTGAACATAGAGTCCGTGATTGTTTTTTTTCATGGGTCTCTGTGTGGGAGTATGACACCACTAGAGTTTTCCAGTTTAAGGGCTCATACTGGCCCGTTTATATAATTTTTCTATATATGTACATCATTCTGTACCCCTGCGCATGCGCGTACCGGCGGGACGGGGGTTTGTGTAGCCGCTGCCAGGGTTACTCACTCTCCTCGGGGTACTCCCTAATGGGCGTCCCCACAGGGATGACGTGAGGACTGACACACGGCTGTTCACTCCCCTATACCTTGCCGTGGGGCGCATGCGATGTGGATGCATTTTTTCATTGGCCGGAGTTGAGTTGTGACGTCACAGGTATCGCGAGATTTGGCAGCCATTGCTATTTAACTGTATTGTGTACCGTGTGAAAGCACTTCTTGATAAAGTGCTAGGCACGAAACGCGTAGAAGGGCTGCATCCCTTGTTTTTATGACTTTCAAATAAAGATAGATTTTTGCCAGACCTGCTTCTTGTTTGGATCGTGGTGCGCTGCCCTTTCTCTATTGTTGGACCCTATATCTCATCAGCAGCACGTGGTGGAGGGGAGACTTTGGATGCTAAGTGAATACTGTGAGTGATTGACTTAGGGCCAACCCAATGAGGTAGGGGAGGCTGTTCTTGGACAACCTACCCCAGCCTTCAGGGTATTTTAGTGCCCCATCTGCTTTTAGGCTCAGTATATACACTAATTGAATGCATTAAAACCCAGAGTGTGCTCCCCTCCCTTCTACACATACAAGACACTTTGAGCACTTTACTCTACCAAAACCTTGTTTTGCTGGATGGCCTGGTGGATAGCTCCGCCCACTGGATCCCATATCTGATTCTTCACCAGATCTTTCCAGGCGATGATCTTGTCTGGAATGATATTCATTCCATCGGGATGGGAGTAGGCGGCAAGGATAGCCTTGGATTGGCACCCCAGGGAGTCTGCAACCCTTAGTTCTGAGAAGGCCAATCTGTCTACCACGATGGCTGCAGTCGAGCACATAAAACAAAGAATGAAGTGCGCAACCCAAAAGACACCTTAACTGTGTAAAAAACTATGTAATACAGTGTACCATACAAATAACCCTTTTATATTAGTGCTAAATAAAGCAAATATAATGCTATATAGGGTACTACTCTACTGTGAAAGTAAAATGCAAACCATAAAGTCCGTTGGTTTTAGCGTGTGCTGCTAAATCAGAGAGTGGCTCGGCACTCACACAAACTAGGAGAAAAAGACAAAAAAAGCGCAAAACGCTTGTGAAGTATGTCATAAAATATTTTTAGTGGTAAGGAGGTAAGTATTCTGCGTACATTAAGGTTGAACAATAAAAGCATTCACGTGCAACATTGCACGAAGTTACCACACTGCGGTCATCTGGATGGTAGGTATAGCCACAGTGGATTGTCTCCTGTCGCTATCAAGATGTCGTCTGCGTCTCTCACAGCCTGGACGTCTCGCGATCAGCAACCAAAATCCTTGAGCTACTAGAGTCACCGCACTGCTCGGAACATCTGTTTGGTGTGGAGCACTGTGTACATGCCACAAATGCGGAAGTCTGTATAGCTAGCAGCGCACGTCCGTGTAGAGGCGCTCTCACTGCAGTCAGGTTGACCGGTTCACAGCAACAGCAGAAGCATCGAGAAATACGTAATACTGGCCTAGTGCGTTCCGTGTATACCTTACACGCTACCAGTGACGTCATTGGAGTGCGCGAGCGCCGGGACTGAATGCTGTTGCTGTGAACCGGTTTGTAGTGTAGGCTAAATACAGCTAATAGCAGGGCAGCAAGAATCCACTAAAGTCAATGCCTGTTGTTCAAGTACCACAAGACACTGTTGGCAATACTACAGTAAAGGCTGAACACAGCTTGCAAAAAAGCACCAGGAGTCCACAACAGTCAATAAAAGGTTAATGGGAATAGCAAATGAAAACAGTAATCAAACCTTCTGTGGCATTGACTTTAGTGGATGGTTGCTGCCCTACTATTAGCTGTATTTAGCCTACACTACATGATTGCTATCTATTTTCAGGGGTGTCTGATTAGACCAGTTATAGGGGAAGGGAGGCTTAGGGAAGTACCTCTGGGACCTTTTGGACCATGGGGAATGGGCCAGATGAAGAGGTAGTCCCTCGAAACGTCGCCCCCAGCAAACTTTCCGTTCTCTGTTTTTTTGCGTATATTCCTTGTGTTTCATGTTTTTCCCCCTTTTCCTTCCCCCCCCCCATCCCTCACTGTGTGACATGCCCATTTGTGACACTGGTTTCTGCAAACACATTTGATTTATTTCTGGTTTATTTTATTATTAAATGTATTTTCTGCATTACAACTGTTTTCATCATTTAGCTATTAGACAGTGAGTGCTGGTACTTAAGTAGATTTGTTTGTACCTCTATGAGGGGCTCCAGGAAAGAAAAAGGTACTGCAAGCAAGGAGTTTGCATGAAGCGGCGGGAACACCAGTGATGGTAAGTGAGATGTCCTATTGGCTTCATCGTTATCCTGACAAGTGGTGCGACGCTACTGTGAGATGTGTTTTCAAAGGGATTTAGGATTACTTTTAGGGAGGAAGGTGACCATACTTTTCTGAGGAATTGGAAATCAGTTTGGGAACACCCTGTAAAGGTTCCAGTCCAGGCTTTAGCTGGAACCCGCCCTAACCTGGCTACTGTGGACAATTTGATTACTGGCAGCCTGCTATATTGGCTGCACCTATTCAAGGGTTTAAATAGCAGCCAGTGACTTCCAGCCTCTGCTTGAACATTGTATATGTTTCCCTGTGTTTCTGGTCCCCTTGGGTTCTACTTACTGAGCCTTCCTTGTTTGTGAGCCTTCCGTGTGTGCCTGGCCACCATGGATTCTAGTAGCTGAGCCTTCCTTGTTTTGTGAGCCTTCCCTGTTCCTGAGGCTAGCCTGTTTCTGTGCTTAGCCTGTTGATGGGCCTTTCTTGTTCGTGAGCCATCTCTGGGGCTCCCTGTTCCCGAGGCTTATTTGTTGCTGAGCCAACTTAACCTCATCACTGCTGCACTGCAAGCCTATACATAGGTTTGCCAGGTATATGGCTGGTGACGTTCATTCACCCTGTCACACTTGGAATCAGTTTTCTGCTTATTGCTGGTGCACCCAAAATGTTTTCACTTGTTGGGGTTCTTTTATGAGGGAGAATACTTTCTGGATTAATGTTTGCCGATGAGCTGTTCCAGCTCATGCTTTTATTTTGAGTCTTTTAATATATTCTTATACTGGGTGTTGAGGCAAGAAATGGTGAATTCGGGAATCATCCACTACTTGAATGAATTTCTCTATGTGGGTCCGGCAGATACAGGTCTTTTTGATGGATTGCTGGCATAATTCCAGGATTTGGCCAAGTGATTTTGAGTCCTTCTTGCCATAGAAAAGATGGAGGGCCTTTCAACATTGTTGATCTAATGGAAATTGATTCAATTAATATGGCTTTCAGGCTACCAGAAGGGAAATTAAGGGAGCTGAAGAAAGGCACAAACCACTTTAGGCAGGTTTCAAAAGATATGAAGGGGGACATGCGAGTGTCGGAGGAGTTCCTGGTTAAGTCCAATGGCAAAAAATTGGTACGGTTGGGGTACGTTTTTAACCATGATTTTGAACTCTTTAATGATGTGGCAGGACCAGTGTGCTTTGGAGCAGTCTTTGGAAACAAGTGGTGAGCGGAGCACTGGTGGAGTGATTGGGCTGGATTCAAACTATAAAAAGAAAATGACCTCCTTAGAGTTGTTTCCCTTAGTTGTTGTGGTTGAACTGGGGAGAGGAGTTAAGGGATAGGAATGTTCTATTACATTCAAACAATTTGGGGGTGGTAGAGGCGGTGGACAGATTGTCCGCCTGTTCACCCCTGGTGGTACACCTACTGTATTATGGCACGTGGGGCTCAAATGTCTTGAGAATAATATATCATTCAGAGCATGCTATGTGCCAGGGGTGGAAGACATTATAGAGGATGCTTTGTCAAGAAAAAGTTTGTCTTTGTTTTGGCAGTTTGTCAAGGGATCCAAATTTGAGGGATTTGTTTACCCACACACAATTTGACAGCTTTGGATGGAAGGTTGATGGAGGAAGTGAGACAGTCAGTTTCATTTAGTGGCTCGGTCAGGAGAAATTGTGTTTAAACAGGATTTTTGGGGGGCCCGGGTGAGCTTCCTGATAGCTAAGTTCAGTGAGCATGTGTCAGCCAGTATAATGGAAGAACAACTTGCCAGAATATCATTCTTCATTGGTTTGAAGGGTTTGAAGGATCACACTGTAGAGGGAGAAAGGGGGTGGCCCGGTATTAAAGGGGTTGCAACCCATATGGCCATCCCCTGACCTCACCAGAGAGACAAGGGGTTAACTGGACTGCGGTCCAGGGATGAGGTTTGCACCTTGTTGTACCTTGAAAATGTATGTTCCCCTGTTCCCATGTTTCATTATAAGCATGTATTTTAATGTTTTAAAGTGCATTTCTGTATCTCCAGTTCTGGAGGTCGCAGAGATTTCATATTTGGCCAATATGTGGAGTCACTGTAGGCATTAAAAACTGGCAAAGGTCGACCCACTGAGCCCACCAGAATGGAACTTATTAATATGTGTAGATATTAAAGTGTATATGTATTTTATTTTGGATCTGTTCTGAAAATGCAGACGCCATTTGCTAGGCTAATAAGTCATGAAGGGCAGACGGCTGAGTAGCCTAAGCACGGTGATCAAAAAGTAACTGCCTTGATTGTTACCCAATGTCTAGGGATTAAGTATTAGTCAATCAACAAACTCTGCCAGTCTAATTGTTACCTGAGGGCATGGGTTAGTCTGTTAGTCTGTGTCTCCACATTAGAGAGTGGATACAGGTAATTGTTCACCAATAGGCTGTGTTCAATGTTAAGAATAGGGTTGCACAGGTATATAAACTGTGTCAACCCTACAGTTTTGAGTTGTGCTGGATTGCTGGAGTTGTGCTTCTGATACCATCTTGAATGTCACTGGATTGCTGGAGTTGTGCTTCTGATTCCACCTGGAATGTCACTGGATTGATGGAGAATTGCTATTGGAAACGTCTCCATTCCCCAACCCTAAGTAAGTGTTATCTTATTGCCTGTTAATTGTACTATATTGCTGTGTTCACCTTATTAAAGGAATAAATTATATTTTATTATATCTAAGCCTCGTTCAGTTCAAGCCAGATATTTGGTGTTCATTATATCTTGTCATAAGCTACCGTGACACACACCAAGCATGTGTTGGCCAGAAGATTAGTGAATGGATGGAGGAGAACAATATGAAAAGTGGATCTTGTCATAAACTACCGTGACAAGCTCTATAATTAACTGGTGGCAAGCGGTGGGATTGAACTGGACCTGTGTTACAGTATACTGCGGGATACTGTAACATAGTAGGAACTTGATGGTAATTGCGAGTTCCTGGGACTAAAGATATTGAACACACAGTAGTGCAACAGTTAACACAAGTTGTAACACCACCTCACTGCTGCGACTGAACCATGAGCGAGGCTGAAGGCTCATCCAACATGTGGACCCGAGCTCAGCTGAAGGAAAAGTGCCGTGAATATGGACTGCCCTATGAGAACCAGGAGATCGCAGACATGGTTGACGCAATCGGTGACTATGAAGCCCGGCTTCCAGAGCCTCAGGATACGGCTCAGCTTGCCCTTTTACAGCCACCCGTAGATCAGGGAAGGAACCCAGTGCCGGGGCGGCGGAATCTCGGGGAGGGGACGAGTGCACCTCCCGGGAGCAGTGCAACAGGAGGGGTACTGGTTGCTGCAGCTACCAGTCCGTTCACCCCTGAAATGTTGGCTCTAATTACTGCATGGGGAGACAGAGGGACACCGGAGGAGCAGCTGCAGTTTATCACTATGGCAGTGAACAGACCCGCTTATTGCCCCCCTGTCCAACCCAACACAGATGAACTCAAGCTGGACCAGCACAGTCTCACCAAGTTCGTGAAAGGCACTGACCAGATTGACAGTTTCTTAAAGAACTTTGAAACGCAGTGGCGGCGGTACAAAGTGCTTCCCCAGCATAGGGTTGCACGTTTGGACTCCTTACTGTCTGGATTGGCTAAGCAGACAATGATGGCACTTCCAGATGAGTATGCTGATGACTACGAACACCTGAAAGAACTGTTATTGTTTCAGTACGGTTTTACCCCTGAAGCCTACCGGGGTAAATTCCGGCAGGAAGAGAGGCAGCCCCAGGAGTCCTATGTTACCTACGTGACCCGCATGGCTTTATACGGGATACGCTGGGTGGAGGGCTATGAGGCACAGACTTACCAACGCCTGCTGGACTTCATCTTTCAGGAGCAGCTCATGGAGCAGTGCCCGCTGGCGGTGAGGGCTTGGGTGTACGACAAGAAGCCGAAGACTTACCAGGAGGCGGCGAGGCTTGCAGATGACTATGTGGCCAGCTGAGCCCTGATGACTGCCAAAACAGTAGCCAAGGTGACGGTGGCGGCGGCACCGGCCAGAAAGTCTGCCAATACCCCCAATGGACTCAGAGGCCACCTGCGGGCAGCAGTCCACCAAAGGCGGGGGAGCTCCGGCACGGGCGCCGGTGCTACAACTGCAACCGCCCTGGTCACATCAGACCAGATTGCCCGGAACCCTTGCATTCCGGCGGACCCCATCAGGGGCAACGCACCCCAGCTGTGAAGCCGGTAGCCCGCGTGCGGGTGGCTTCCACCACAGATTCCGGACCGGTCCTGGAGACAACTCCCAGCGAGACGTCCCATGCCACACCTGTCCCGGTTTCATCGGTGCCTACAGCCAGGAGCGGAGGACATCTCAGCGCGGACCTGCAGCAGACGGACGGCCGGAGCAGACATCTCACCCCGGTCACAGTCGGTGACTGGCAAGCAGTCGGCTTGCTGGATTCAGGAGCTGCATTGACCCTGGTCCGACCTGATATGGTCCGGCCAGAGGAATTGATCCCAGGCCCTGGGATACAGATCACTGTGGCCGACGGAGAGCCACTTTTCTTGCAAGTGGCCAGGATCTTTTTGGATTGGGGGGAGGGCCAGGGTGTGCGGGAGGTGGGGGTTTTACCCGGTTTGGATGCCGATGTTCTCCTTGGCAACGATCTGGGACCGATGACCTGCACCTAT
This sequence comes from Ascaphus truei, assembly GCF_040206685.1. NCBI lineage: Eukaryota > Metazoa > Chordata > Amphibia > Anura > Ascaphidae > Ascaphus > Ascaphus truei. Next base: position 100,709,304 of record NC_134483.1, on the reverse strand, counting down.
GACCGAGTGCCCAAGCCCGCTGCAGTGGCGGCGGTTACCCGGAGCCAGACAGCGGCAATGGCGGCGGCGCCAGTCCCCCAGCCTTTGGGACCAACGTTAGCGGAGGGCGCAGAGGAGCCCGGGGTGGTAAGCCAGGATCAGTTGCAACCACAGACTGACTTACTGTTCCCTCTTACCCTTCCCCATTCCCCTGACAATAACATGACTAGGGGGGTGGCCAGAATTAGGAGCCCAGTTTAGGGAGGCAGTGTAGGCAGACCCATCCCTGGCCGGTGTGAGACTTCGGGCATCCGAATCTCAGGCAGGGGATGGCACTGAGCGCTGCCTATGGTATAAGGGACTCCTGTATAGAGAAGAAGGGAACCCAGGGATAGAGGAGGGATTGACCGGTAAGTGACAGCTAGTAGTGCCCCAGGGGTACCGACAGCAACTGTTATGGGTAGCTCACTCTATTCCGTTAGCGGGACATCAGGGGGTCAACAGAACGCGAGCCCGGTTATTACAGCTTTACTACTGGCCGGGGGCATCTCGAGATGTGGGCAATTTCTGCCACTCTTGTGATGCCTGCCAGTGAGTGGGTAAGGCGGGCGACCGTGTGAAGGCACCCTTGAAACCCCTACCGATAATAGGTGAACCCTTCCAGAAAGTAGCGATGGATCTTGTAGGACCCCTTATGATTTCTAGCAGGCAGGGAAACACTGTGGAGCAGGTGGAGATAGGGGCACAGTTGAGTGCTAGGCAGAAGGGAGAAGCCAGGGACATGCTAGTTAAGTATGGGGCCCTCTTCACTGACATGCCAGGGACCACACATCTCACAAAACACCCAGTGCTCACAGGGGACCTGCGGCCTCTGCATAAGCACACTTATAGAGTGTCAGCAGAGGTCAAGACCAGTATGGAGAGGGAGATAGAGGAGATGCTAACCCTAGGGGTTATTACTCCGTCCCAGAGTCCTTGGGCAAGCCCGGTAGTCCTAGTTCCTAAGAAGGACAAGACCACCCGGTTTTGTGTGGACTACCGCTTGCTCAACGCTGAGACGGTGTCAGATGCCTATCCCATGCCCCGCATGGATGAGTTACTAGATGAACTCGCGGGGGCAAAGTATCTGACCACCATGGATTTGAGCAAAGGCTATTGGCAAATCCCACTGACCCTGGAGGTTAGGGAGAAGTCAGCATTCATCACTCCAAGTGGCCTCTATGAGTTTTTAGTGATGCCATTTGGGATGAAGAATGCCCCGGCTACCTTCCAACGCCTGGTCAATAGGTTACTGGAAGGGATGCAGAGCTATGCCAGGGCTTACTTAGATGACATTGCTGTCTTTAGTAATTCCTGGGACTCCCACTTAGGACATGTAGCTGCGGTGCTGGATAGGATCAGGGAGGCTGGGCTTACCTTGAAACCCACTAAGTGTATGGTAGGGATGGCAGAGGTCCTGTACTTAGGGCACAGGGTGGGTGGAGGGCACCTCAAACCAGAGCCAGCTAAGGTAGAAGCCATAGTTCAGTGGCCTGTTCCAAAAACCAAGAAACAGGTCATGGCATTTTTGTGCACCGCAGGGTACTATAGGAAATTTGTCCCACAGTACAGCGCCGTGGCCAAACCCCTGACTGATTTGACTAAGAAGCAACTGCCTGTGCTTATCACCTGGACTCCTGCCTGTGAAACAGCTTTCCAGGCACTGAAAACTGCGCTTGCTGGGGCCCCCATACTGGCAGCCCCAGACTATACCAAACATTTCCTCATACAGACTGATGCCTCGGACTATGGCATTGGGGCTGTGTTGAGCCAAGTGGGGGACGACGGTAGAGAGCACCCTGTGGTGTACCTCAGCCGAAAACTACTTCCCAGAGAGGTGGCCTATGCCACCATTGAGAAAGAGTGCTTGGCCATTGTGTGGGCACTCAAAAAACTCCAGCCCTATGTGTATGGAAGGGCTTTCACGGTCCTCACAGACCACAACCCCCTGAGTTGGCTGCAGAGGGCATCAGGGGAGAATGCCAAGTTTCTAAGGTGGAGCTTGGCCTTGCAAGAGTTTGAGTTTACTATTCAGCACAAAAAGGGTAGTGAAAACAGCAATGCTGATGGACTTTCACGTCAGGACTATCCCTCTGAGACTGAGTTCGTTAAGGGTGCCAGCAGTGCCCCACTCCCCGTTAGGGCCAGTGGGCCACAGGTCACCCATTAAGAAGGGGAGGTGTAGAAGGAGAAAGGGGGTGGCCCGGTATTAAAGGGGTTGCACCCCATATGGCCATCCCCTGACCTCACCAGAGAGACAAGGGGTTAACTGGACTGCGGTCCAGGGATGAGGTTTTCACCTTGTTGTACCTTGAAAATGTATGTTTCCCTGTTCCCATGTTTCATTATAAGCATGTATTTTAATGTTTTAAAGTGCATTTCTGTATCTCCAGTTCTGGGGGTCGCAGAGATTTCATATTTGGCCAATATGTGGAGTCACTGTAGGCATTAAAAACTGGCAAAGGTCGACCCACTGAGCCCACCAGAATGGAACTTATTAATATGTGTAGATATTAAAGTGTATATGTTTTTTATTTTGGATCTGTTCTGAAAATGCAGATGCCATTTGCTAGGCTAATAAGTCATGAAGGGCAGACGGCTGAGTAGCCTAAGCACGGTGATCAAAAAGTAACTGCCTTGATTGTTACCCAATGTCTAGGGATTAAGTATTAGTCAATCAACAAACTCTGCCAGTCTAATTGTTACCTGAGGGCATGGGTTAGTCTGTTAGTCTGTGTCTCCACATTAGAGAGTGGATACAGGTAATTGTTCACCAATAGGCTGTGTTCAATGTTAAGAATAGGGTTGCACAGGTATATAAACTGTGTCAACCCTACAGTTTTGAGTTGTGCTGGATTGCTGGAGTTGTGCTTCTGATACCATCTTGAATGTCACTGGATTGCTGGAGTTGTGCTTCTGATTCCACCTGGAATGTCACTGGATTGATGGAGAATTGCTATTGGAAACGTCTCCATTCCCCAACACTAAGTAAGTGTTATCTTCTTGCCTGTTAATTGTACTATATTGCTGTGTTCACCTTATTAAAGGAATAAATTATATTTTATTATATCTAAGCCTCGTTCAGTTCAAGCCAGATATTTGGTGTTCATTATATCTTGTCATAAGCTACCGTGACACACACCAAGCATGTGTTGGCCAGAAGATTAGTGAATGGATGGAGGAGAACAATATGAAAAGTGGATTTAAGAGGCCTGTCTCTCCAGAGATTCTAAGGGGATGTTGTAGGAAACAGAGAGCATTTGCTTCTCAGGGTTTGAAGGAAGGCTCTTTAGGGCAGATTTTGTGTGATCCTTTTTTGGAGCATTTAGGGCGGGGGAGCTGGTGAGTGTGGCCAAGAGCAGGCCGAGGGGTTTGAACAGAGAAGACCTTACATTGAGGAAGAAGAAGCTCAACAACAAATCTTTGTTACCCAATTGAAATATCAAAGACAGATCAGAGAGGTAAAGGTGCTTGTGTGTTGTTGGGAAGGGTGGCGGGTGATGCATTATGTCCAGTGATTCTGAAGGCACAGTACCTCATGTTCGGCCACAAGAGTGGGCTTTGTTGCTGGTGAAAGAGGGAGGAGAGCCATTGACAAGCATCAATTTGTCAATGTGTTAATATGCCTTTTGATTAGAATCACATACTGGGTAAAAGACAGGTTGAACCTATTTGTATTGATATTGGTCAGAAATTCTTCTAGGATCTCTTTTTTTTAATTTATTTTTTTAGACTGTTGGAAGGAACTGGCCAATCCATGGCAGATTCGAATTTCCAGCTAATTTTTTTTCATCTCTAGTCCTGACCTTGCAAACTATCTTGCAAACCTTAGTCCTACTGTACCTTGAGTGCAATACCTAATTCATTGGAGTGTTACCTGGATGCCCCCTTGCCACAGCCACTTTTGTATTCTCAAGGTTGTGTTAAATTTTGTGTTAAATTTTGGGGGCACATATACAGTCCACTGTTTAATAAGGTTTGAAAATTAAAGTTTTATACAATTATTAGTGAACTATAGAAGTAAAGCAAAAGGCCTACTTTTGACACCTTGTCACAATAGACATCCAATCACAGTTTCAGATTGACATAACAATTACACCTTTCTAGCTTTACGGGTGCCCAAATCAATGAGAAGCAACCAACATTTAACAACTTTTCAAAATAAATGTTCAATCATTTTCTTAATTGTTGCACTGGCATGACTGCATCTTCTGTATATGAAGGTTGAAACAAATTGAAGTTGTATACAATCCAATACAAAAGGCTTATATGCAGTATATAAAACCTAGTCATTTTCATCGCTCTTCTCCCTCTACTGCTTTATTGATGGATAAATGAAACTTCTGCATAAGCAAGAAACTTCTCAAGGCTTACCAGTTATAGCACTTCTAACCCTGATAAGATAACAGATCATTGATGAGAATTCCAGGTGACCTGTTACCCCAAAAAGCAATCAATAGCTTTCAGCTGACAATGAATACCAAGTTTGATCAACAAAAGTTAAAAAGGGTCTAACTGTGGGACCAATGTGGAAGAAGAAGAAGCAAGTCAAAACCATAATGATTAACCATCACAGGAAAGATGGGCAAGCATGAAGTATAGTACTGTAGGACATGATAATGCAGTGGGTATAGTAGCCATGATGTAAGCACAATTTAACATACAATAATAATAATGGGTTTTATATTTAAAAGCCTTGGTAATAAACAAAAGAAACCTTACTAAATGTTCCATTTCTGTATTTTCTAAAACTTGTAAGTATAAAAACAAGGCCCATGGAGATCACTAGAGAACCCACCTCACTCCATGTCTGTCCCATCTCACTGCACGCCAGTCCTATATCACCCCGACTCAGATTAAGCTCAAGTCTCCTTGCTCTCAGTTCATCCTACTGTACATCAGACCTCTCTCACTTTACTTCAGACCCAGCTCACCACACCTCAGACCCAGTGCGCACCATTGAACAGGCATAGAGCATGCATGTGCAGCAGTGTAACTAAAGAGCAACACAGTATTTAATTAACACATCAATTTGCTCATTTCCTTACAGGTAAAACTTCACAACACAGGGGCAGTTGGTGGGAGATAGTTTTATTTTTGTAAGCATTATTATTTATTTACAGATGAAACAGTCATTATTGCTCCCACTGTCATGTAGTAGCAGGAGACAAAAAAAATACCAGCAGGTGCAGACTCCATTGTAATACGATTAGCCAATGTGCAAAAAGTGGCATGGCTACAAGGCTATTGCACCCGCTATTGCTCACCAGCGGGGGCAATAACACCTTCTACATGTGTGTGCTGAAATAAATATTGTTGAAACACCATCACCAAATCAGTAAACATAATTCTCCTAATACCGTACAATCCCTCTTTACCACAATCCCACATATCTCACCTGCAATGTACAGTACACTATGGGCTCTATGCAGTAAGCGCCGAAAAAGAGCAATCGCCAAGGGTACCTTATCGGCATGATTCTGGCGATTTTCCCTTTCCGTATGCAATAAGTGCCGAATCCCTTCCGAATCAAGCCGAAAACATTTGCTCCCACTCTGCCGATGATTTTCCGATCACACACAGGTGTATCGGCGTGCATGGCGAGGTGGTGTTAGGTTCCCCAATGAAACTTCTTGCTGAATCTGCTGAAGCAAGTATGTTTTGGATTGAGCGTCCCATTTAAAGGCAGCGTGTATTTTTATTCATTCTCTGTGTTGTTGGGAGTGAGAGAGAGAGAGAGAGACACACAGAGCTGGGCGATTTGCATATTTCATATTGACTGAGAGAGTTGTGGTGTATTGTGAGAGGTTTGTCCTGTGTTGTTTTGTTAACATCTTTGTCTTGTTTTCACTTTGTAAGTGTTCAGTGCGATTGGCTTTAAATTTCTTTTCTGTTCTTTGTGAGTTCTAGAGGTATGGCCGCAACGCGTGGTAAGAGTGATTCTGGTGTGAGTGGTACTTGTAGTCGTGTGAGTACGCGTCTGAGTGAACATAGGATTCAGGGGAGTGCTGTAGCTGCGAGTGCGAATGGTGTTGCTGGGAGTGCGAGTGGTGTTGCTGGGAGTGCGAGTGCTGCTGGTGGCTCTGTTGCTGGTGCTGCTGGGGTGTCTGGTGGTGGGGTGGTTGCTGGTGGCCCGCTTTTGGAGTCTCTTCCATTGGAAGAAGGAGAGTCCAGTCAGCAGCAGCCAAGCTCTGGGCCTGCACGTATTCGGAAGAAACGTGTGGAGCGGCCACGTAATCCTCGGTTCAATGAAGAGGAAAACACAGTTCTTGTCACAGGGATTCTGGAGCACTATGACTGTCTGTTTGGCCATTTACTAGGTAAGTCTATCTTTGCATTAATTCTTCTAAGATATGTTATGCTAGGTCATGTGAGATGTCTTAATATCAAAAGATTATTATCTAATATGTATCAATTAAACTTAATTGTTACACACATATTCCTTCATGCTTTAGAACGACCATAACAATCAGTCTATAAATTTGGGCAAAGTTCATACAATATTCATGCAAGCTTCATTACATTTTTATGTTTACACGTAAATGCTCATGTGGTACACATATTACACCTAAACCAGCATATTTGGTATCTCTTGGAACAGGTTGCAGTTTAGGACACTGATCGTTTTTATTATAATAATTAACGTCATATATTTTGTATGTATTTCAAGGGCGGACAAGTTCAGCATCAAAAAACGAAATGTGGGATCAAATAACCTTGGTTGTGTCTGCATGTGGGAATCATGTCAGGGACCGGGCGAATTGTCAGAAGAGATTCGATGATATCAGGGCAAACTTAAAGAAAAAAATACAAGCACAACGGATGCATGCTTCTGCCACTGGAGGTGGGCCACCAGCACAATCTCTAATCTTAACACCATTGGAGGAGCAGATGCGGGAAAAATTTCTTCCTGTCGTCGTGGAGGGTTTGCCCGGGGACAGAGATATCGGAATTTATACGGCTCCATTTCCACCAGGTGACAAATGTTACTGTACTAGGCGTGTCGTAGGTTACAGCTCTTATCTATATATCCGCTGCTACTTATACTTTTTTCCCAATATAAGCATACCTACATATATTTCTGTATATATGTCTCTATATCTATATATCTATCTATATATATAGATTTATATCTAGTTGTCCTACAAAAGTAACAATTAATATATACTGCACCGACACACTTTATTCGAGCAAATACCCAGTATGTACATGGCAGATACCTGGAATGCGCCGCTCCTCACCTCTGACAAGCCCCGTTGCGTTTGCCTTCCCAGCCTGGGTTCATGCCTGGCTGACGGGCGGCTGTTCTGTTAAATGATAATGATTAGGATTTAATAGGCTGCAATGCTTTGCGTGTCTACCAGATGGCATAAATTCATGAATTGTAATGCAGTATATATATATATATATACTGTGCAGTATTGCCGCCAGCGGGAATAAAATGCTTCAATCCATGCCTGGAAAATAACCCAATGCACTCGGGCAGAAAACAGTCACAAACCTCAATTCACCCGGGTATACCCGAATTCGTGGGACTAGCCGAGCTCGAATAAAGTGTGTCGCCAGTGTATGGTGGCAAAAGGTGGCAATGAGTGCTCATTTGCATGTCATTTCCCTGAATCCCTTACTGTATACTGGGCGATGATGGGGAAAGACAGGGTTGCAGACCTGTCTAAGACATGCAAATGAGCATGCAGTAATATTTACAGTTGCTATATATATATATATATATATATACAAAAGAAACACACAGCGCAATTCTAAACAATTTGTTCCTGTGGGGGTAATTAATCACACCACTATTAAAAGAGCCAATATTCCAAAATGAGGTACATACCCTGGTTAACACCTAACCCTACACACTGCAGCCGATTTAGGTCTGCGGCTCCACGACGCCGCCTTTTGAATCTGGAGAAGAGTGACCTAAGCGCAAATATGACAGGGAAAGAAGAAAACACAAGAAAAGATCATAGGGCAGTATATCTATAATTATATGGACTAAAATTGGTAAGATATATGCTTACACAGCTGCGACAAGTAAAAGCATGTAATCCTCTCTGGGACTCGCCACCGTAGCTTTAGGGATCTTGTTGTTGGACTGCTGGATCTCCAGATTCTTCTCCACAAGAAGTCAATTACAGCTGCTGCAGGAGCTCCTTGTCTGGGCACTTCTGTGTCTATTGTGTGAGTAAATAGCAAGCAGTTGAGAGTGTTTTGCGAGTCTCTCACACTCGTGTAGATTCGCCGGTTGCCAGTCCTCTCCGCGATCTCCATTACTTCCGTACCACGTGATCAGCCGTGGCGTGTGACGCGGCTAGTGACGCGGCTCGGCACTCGCGAGATTTGGTGTCTGTCAATACAGTGGAACACTGCCGGAGCTCCTCGCGAATGTCTCTCCACTCAGACCTCCTGGCGTGTCTCTCTCTCTGCTGCAGGTGAAAGCTGGCCCTACGCGTTTCTCCACATCGGGCTTCGTCAGGGGCTGCTAATGAATACCTATGCCCCAATAACACAGGCTGAAATTAGTGATAATCTATGTTACACCTACAAACAGGCCATTACTGCCTCATCAAGTCTTGCATGGAAGATATTGCATTCAAAGGCGAACTTTCATAATTTGCACAAACACATTTCGTTATGTTTAATGAAAGCTCCTTTTTCGCTTCATGTACTATACTGAGAGCATAAATAGGAACTTGTTCCATATGGTATTTAATTGTGTTCATATGTAGCTCACTTCAGAGTTGTCTTTCGCTCATGTACCAGTGTGTGAAACCAGCTGCAATTAATATGTCATCACAGCATAGAGGAGAACACAGGGGTGGGGTTGGGCACAGAGCCATATCACAGGGTCATGTTACGGTCAAGTCTTGTGGGATGCCTTACAGGTGGTAGAAACAAATAAAAGGTCAGGGTGCTGTCACGTCTTGGGGGAGGGACTACAGTTGTTAGAAGCTGACAAGGTGAACAGAAGTTAATCACATTCATTTGAAATGGTAATTCTATGAAGATTATCACCCACCAGCCCACTATATATGAAAACGTACGTTACTCAGTCGTTCACTCATATTTTCTTTTAACCTTATAGAAACGCCACATTATCACACCAGTACCATCTGTGAGTGACACACTGCATGTGTTGATGATGTCAGCCACATTGAGCGCTACACCTGTTTCTTTTAAATGTTCACACAGATCACTAAAAACATTCATTCACATTTCCACAATTAGGTACTGAATTATAAGCACAGTCAACTTTGCTGTCATGGTAGTGATGTACATTATTATTGTTAGATTACTACACAACATATGCAGTGTATGTCCAACAGAACACTTAATTTTACAACGCATTACTGCATGAACATTGTATGTTGTATGGTGTATGGTTTTTACAATAAATGTGCCAATTAGGTTCACATGTACATTGATGTTAAGATGGATAATGTACAGCTTGCCAGAAACATATTGTCATTTCATTATGTGATGCTGATATTTAGCCATACATATGCCAACTACACAAACTGTATGTTAATTATGTACACATGTCAATAAAATTCTTATGTTATTCTTCTATATAGTTGCTCCTGAAGCTCATGTGTCACCTGACACTTAACAAGTCTCATCACCTGGCTCAGCCAGCTCATCATCAAGCATGGAAGGTGAGTGTATGAGGTGCAGGACATCTAATGTGTATATTTCTATATGTTAATTTGTTAACATGTTTGTTCACATGGGGTACCTCTCCATATGAAAATTATGTCATCTATGTAACGCTGCCATAGGACCAGATTTACCCCCAGCTCCATGTCGGACCAGATGACATCATCCTCCCACTTACCCATATATAGGTTCGCGTAGCTGGGGGCAAATCTGGTACCGATGGCGGTGCCACATATCTGTAAATAGAACTGTTCCATAAATAGGAAATAATTATGCCTTAGAATACAATTAATTGATTCCATTAGAAATTTAGCCAGTTCGACAGGAATTAATTTATCCTGGTCAAAAGTTGAGGCTATTGCATCACAACCTTTCTCATGTGATATTACAGTGTAAAGTGATGTAACATCTGCTGTTACTATAATGAAATCTTGATGCCACGAATGTCTCTCAAAACCTGTAGGATATGTGTTGTATCCCTTAGGTATGAGCGTAGTTTAATTACATATTGTTGCAAGTGGTGATCAATACACTGTGATAGGGACGGTGTGAGTGATCCTACTTCATCCTTAAGTAACCTGTTGGGTCTTGAGTAACCACATACAGTACTGTAGGTGCAGGTGACCAGAGATATACAGTACCACTATTTCACCTTTCTCTCTTATCTCAAAGTCTCTTTTAGTCCAGTACAGATGTAGCAGACGTTATAGCACTTGTGTTTTTTCCATTGCCCCACTCCTTGTTCCCATGCGACTAATGTATTTTCAATTAAACTTGCTCCCCCCGATGTGCAATAATAGCTGCTACATCTGTATATACGTCAGTCAATTGGAGTTGGATTAATATTGCTTTGTTACCTTTTGAGTTGGGTATATAGGTGATCAAAAATATACAGTAACACCAACCATGGCACCTATTGTCCAGCATGTGCTTGTTTATGGTGGGCTGTGAAAAATGTGCACATATATATATATCATAAATTAGATTGTAGTTGACATTCATTAACATGTATGACTTCACGAACATTTAAATGTATGAATTTTCTTCAATTAATTATGTAGAATAAATGAATTCAAATACTTTAGAAAATGTGTGAATTTCTTTAACGTTTCAGTAAATTAAATCAAACCAGAATAGATTTACATACATGAGGTATTGCATTTTCCCCTTGTATAATATATCACAAATTTGAAATTTGTTGCATGTGGATTTAAACTTATTACCAGCATCACAAAGCAAAGCCAACAAACACCTGTATACGCTGTGTGTGTCTACCGTTTTGTACTGTACTTATTTACCTTGGCTCTTTGTGCTGTGAATATGGCAGAACACACTTTTAAGATCATAGCTTTGTCAGTCAACTGTGGAATGTAAACTGTTATATAATGTACTCAATTAGCTGTATATACAGCACCGACAAAGTTTATTGCAGCAAATGCCGCCGGTTCACCGGGATTTACTCCGGCTGGTGCTGAGGAAAGTCAGCACATCAGCCGCATCCAGCCGCGTCCCCTCCGTTCCACCCCCCCCCTCCAATCCGCGCGCAATTTAAACATCTTCCCGACCCTCTAGCTGCGCCTGCTGTGCCCCTCTGCTTCCCCGCTCCCCCGCTTACCTCACTTCAAACCTTCAGGGGAGTCGGGGAAGCCGGGGAAGCCGGGGAAGCCGGGGAAGCCGGGGAAGCCGGGCGCTCGCTTGACTGTGACGTCACCGACGTCACGCGAACGAGCCGCTTCCCAACGCTTCTCCACGCTGCCGCCACGCATCCTGCCGAGCGGCATTTGCTCGAATAAACTTTGTCGCTACTGTAGTATGAACATGTGTAATTATGCAACAGTTGTTGCTTGCAGGTGTGACCCTCTTCTCCATGGTTTAAAGCTCACCCTGCCCCACTTTCCAATTAGCAGTTTTTATCATGATCCTGTGAATCACAGACCCAGTATGGTCTTTCTCCCTCCAGCAGAAAACAGAGGTACATGAGAATTGTGTCAGGTAGTGTTAGGACTTGCAGATCGGTCATGCCGTGAAGTGGCTGCAGGCTTATAAACTTTAAGCCAAAGGGTTTAACTAAATGACCCTTACTTATGAGCAGATAAGCACTGAAGTATTGTATTATATGTTGTGTCATTTTGTATGTTGTGCTGGACTTTCTGTTTTTTTAATGTGTAATTATGGGGTCATAATAGAAAGTAGCAACTTAATCTCCCATTTTTGTTACAGTACCTTAATTGTCAAGGTCATCTTAAAAATTCTTTTTTTGTACTGGAATTTGCAGATTTTCTGTACATTTGCTGTTGTACAGTAGTCTTGTACCGCAGTTCTTTTGGTGTAGGTGATAAATGTGAAATTCACATTTTGAGTTGCAGTTTAATTTGAGGTGTGTTAAATCAAAATCTACCAAAACCTTACATTCCAAAACAAAATACAGCTAAACCCCGTTATAGCGCGGTCCTCGGGGGCCACCAGATCCGACCGCGCTAGAACCGGGGTCGCGCTATTTTTTTTTAAAAATGGCCGCCGCGCGCCTGATCGGGAGGGAGTGGGGAAGGAAGGAAGGAAGGAAGGAAGAGGTGGCCGGGAGCCCTACACATCCCCTAGCAACGGCGAGTCCAGCCGCAACCTGCTCCTTAACTCCCACCACCGGCATCCATTTCCAACCCCCCCCGGTCCCCACACCTACCGGCCCTCTCCGGCATAGCCCACGTGGCCTTACGAGTCCCAGCCTGCTCCTCACTCACCCCCCCTCCTCCCGACACCCCCCCTCCTCCCGACACCCCCCCTCCTCCTGATGCTAGCTCCGCTCCGATCTCAGCAGCCGACACCAAAGGGAGGGAGGGGGAGTGGGAGGTATGGTGTAGTGTGCTGTGAGAGTGTGATGTGAGTGCTGTGTGCTGTGAGAGCTGTGTGCTGTGAGAGTGTGCTGTGAGTGCTGTGTGAGCTGTGTGCTATGAGAGCTGTGTGCTGTGAGAGTGTGCTGTGAGTGCTGTGTGCTGTGAGAGCTGTGTGCTGTGAGAGTGTGCTGTGAGTGCTGTGTGCTGTTAGAGCTGTGTGCTGTGAGAGTGTGCTGTGAGTGCTGTGTGCTGTGAGAGTGTGCTGTGAGTGCTGTGTGCTGTGAGAGCTGTGTGCTGTGAGAGTGTGCTTTGAGTGCTGTGTGCTGTGAAAGTGTGCTGTGAGTGCTGTGTGCTGTGATTATCTCTTGCAGTCTTCCTTTTGTCTCCCTCCATTTGTACTGGACACACAAACACCTTTCATCCTGATCATCCTCTTTCTGGGTTCTCTCTGCCTTGCAAAACTAGGATAATTCAGGTACAACCCCATCCCCCCAGATTTATCTAATAAAAAAGGTGTTTTCTATTAGAATTTTATATTTTCTATAATAAATTTGGTAATATGTTTAGCATCATTTTGGTTGAGACACTAATAAATTAATACTGCTATCTCACATACTGCCATGCTATCCCCCTCTTTTTTCACCAACACCAACCTCACAGCAAGTCTACTTCCATATAATTTGCTCTACTGAGCTACTCCGTGTGCCTCAGATGCCAGCAGCACTCTCATTGGTTAGATAAGGACCTTGTTCATGAAAGTTATATAACCCAGTGCTGTACACGGGCTTACTGAATATGATTGAGCTTTGTGCATCCTAACTTAACCCTGTGGGTGCCCCAAGAAGTACTCACTACATCATGGGGTGTTGTGGCATTCATGGGGTGCCATTATGTAGTGGCCAAGTTATGCCCACAGAGGGTTCGTTTTCTAGAGGAGATTGCTCCATGGGAATGCAGGACACCTTCTGCACCCGTTTCTGGGTTATGCAGTCGTGTGGCCACGCTTTGCTGGAGGGGGCATCCATGCTGGTGCTGTGGCCCCTCCAGCACCCAAAGTGTTAATGCTTTGCCAATTTGTTCAGCAGAATTATCCTCTCTTTAAATCAGGAACAGAATCACTCCTTTAAATAGCACTTGAGCATTACCTGACAATAGAATACCTCACCTTATATAAGGAATGTTTTGGACTCTGGAGGATCAGTACATGTTCAAGGAGTAAAAACGATATAAATCTAATACTACTGCTATTTCCCCCGACACCCCCCCTCCTCCTGATGCCAGCTCCGCTCCGATCTCAGCAGCCGACACCAAAGGTAGGGAGGGGGAGTGGGAAGTGTGGTGTAGTGTGCTGTGAGAGTGTGCTGTGAGTGCTGTGAGTGCTGTGTGCTGTGAGTGCTGTGTGCTGTGAGTGCTGTGTGCTGTGAGAGCTGTGTGCTGTGAGTGTGCTGTGAGTGCTGTGTGCTGTGTGCTGTGAGAGTGTGCTGTGAGTGCGGTGTGCTGTGAGAGTTTGTGCAGTGTGCAATGTAGAGTGTGTACAGTGTACAGTGTGCAGTGAGAGTGTGTGCAGTGAGTGCTGGGCGTGTGTGCAGTGAGAGTGTGTGCAGTGAGAGTGTGTGCAGTGTGGCAGTCAGCAGTGTGCAAATTTTTTTTTTTTAAACGGGAGCCACGTGAAAACCGTGTTATAACGAGTCGCGCTATAACGGGGTTCAGCTGTATTAAACCAAAACCCAAAACCCTTATGATTATTTAGAACCAATAAAAAATTTTTATTTAAAACCAGACAAAAATGAGAACACCAGACCAAGCTCCCATGTCTACGGTGAGCTGTAGACTAGGGGAGTTATTCTTCATATTGTTTTATGTTTTTAGTAACATTATTCTAGTTTCCTAATTGTTTATAATTATTTTATTGTTATTTTAATAATGTTCTTCATGCTTTATTGTGCTATTTTATCATTCACCTGGAAACATTGTGAAAATTAAGTTAAAAAAACAAATCCGGACTATTGTTAAATAATTACCTCATCAAATCATTTAAAAAACTTTTACAAACTAGTAACTTTTAGATGATTACTTTCTTGAGTATTAGGCAACTAGAAAGCGTGTTAGTTTTTCTGTCCTGCAGCTACTTTTGCCATTTTGATGAGATACAGCTTTGTATGCGAGATGATGATCATCATACTGTTTTTGCAATCTTATTTTCATTACCACTGTCAATGACACAGTGCTTGTTAAATGCATCTCATTTTATTATTGGCAAAAAAGAGCCACTGTATTTTTCTTTCTACACCAATGAGCTTTGTAATAATCTTAAATGTCAAAAGAACACAGCTGAGCTCCTATCACAATACATGTCACAGTGACTTCAGTAGATTTAAAAAATATACGTTTGGTATCACTCAGCAAAGCAATAAATGATACAAAGAAATGCATTCATAGTTTGCATTGTAGCAGTCATAATTGTATTATCCTTTAAATGTAGTCACCTATGCCAAAAGTAGCTTTGAATATATATATATATATATATATATATATATATATATATATATATATATATATATATATATATATATATATATATATATATATATATATATTTAATTATTTATTTATTTTTCCAAAATCCCACCAAGAATTTGTACTGTATGGCCAATGAACTGAGAGCTAATGTTAAAGTAATAATATGGATATGCAATACAACTCTGTAGTAACATTAACCCTCCATAGGATAGATCCCATTTTTTTATGTTTGCTTTAATATGACTTTATTTACCAGGGGGTCTATTTGTGTATGTCTCCTAGATACAAAGTTGGGGAAAAGTTTAAGCAAAAACAAAATGCTAAAATGTATCAAAACTGTGAAGTTTTTCTTGGTGTTAATTACAATTTCAAGTAGAGGCAAGCAATTCCTAATGTATTCATATGTATGAACATAACGCACAGCAAAGATAAGTGTTGCACACCAGTAATGTAAAAATATGACCGATACTGATACCAGTGCTCTCTTCTCAATAAGGGTGGACCCACTGCATTACATATGCAGAGTTCAGGAACAAAAGAAGGGTATAGGCACCACGGATTTAGAAAAATTCAAGCATTTATTAAGACAGATGTCACGGGAGACCAGGGATTTACACCTTTATACCGATATTATATCACTGAGCAAAACCAAGAAGTAAAACAAATTGTGATTTATTCCTTAGAAACAGGCGTACACACAATGGATTACAATATACAGGAGAAAACACACTTACTGGGGGTCTGGGCTATAAAACTAAACTTTCCTAGTTGAACTAGTCCATAAAACAAAGTCTTTAGGTTGACCGGGACATAGCCCGAAAAGTCCTGGAACTTAAATCGGCATGAAGTTCCTGACGCCACTGCTGTATCTCTTCCAGAGATGCCAAAATCCCTTGACCGGGAGATAGTACCAAACATCCTAGTACTTTTTTCGGTGTTTAGTTCCAGCTGCGACCACTACGTTCCTTTCTCAGAACTTGGCCCCGAAAAGTGGGACTTTAAAAATTTTCAGCCTTGAAATTTCTGAAGCCGGCTCACGTCTATTTCTCCAAGAGCATATTTTGGTGAGTTCAAATTTACCGCTGCTGTTTTGGCACTTAGAATTTGTGTGAATATGAGGTCCGGATTGTTTGCTGGGTTTCTTATAGTATTTCAGATTCATTCATGAAATGCTACAACAAATCCGAACCTGGGAACTTTACTACCAGCCAATCAGAGCGCTGCCAGTCTTCTAAAACCTGGCAATCAGTTCTTTTGAATGTAACGAGGGCATGCGCGGGTTTGCCACCTTCGCCACTTGTCATTCAGAAGCCTCCTGCTGAGTTAGGTGCCTCCAAGTCTGGGAAGGCACATGCTAGCCGCGATGGCGGCATTGTTTCCCGGACGTGGGTACTCCACATAACCATCCTGCCCAAATGGCTCTAACACCTCTGGCAGTATCTGTGGCTTTGAAGTATGGACCTTGGGCAGACTCAGTGGCACCACAAATTGGTACTCCACTAACCTCCCTCAGAGTACCGTCTTTGAAAGTTCCAGCTTATAAGTATAATACATTTACAAACATCTCAGTTTAATAAAAATATACTTTTACACTTTTACTTTGTCTAAGTCTTTTGGGCTATGAGGGCTAGAATGGGACAATACATGTTTATTCCAACTAGCCATATCCCACACACACTGTAATCCTGACTTAGACTGTAAAAACCTTATAGCCACATTGGCTATTAAACATTTTAAGAAACATGAAAAATCTTTCCCATTTTTCTTCTAAGCCCCACAGTGAAATGAAAAGATGCTTTGCTTCAATCTCAGAGCTGTACAGTAGCTCCTTCAAGGAAACCTAAAAAAAATTAGAACCAAAAAACGCTTAGTCACACTACCAGGGCTGTATCTCTTTCTTTACTGAAACTAGGACTTACGTTTCAGAAAACCTCTCGCAACTTAAAATATAGTTGGAGAAACCCCCAAGAACCTCTATACTGATTCTGGGGTACCTGGGCATATACTGGGGGACCCTCATTAATTTAGGGAACCGTGACTGTACCCGGGATATACAAATCTCTATGCCCTCATTTACCTTTCTGGTCTGTGCTGAAGCAGGGAAACCAGGCGGTGAGACGCATAACTGTTTTCAAGGGAGGACTTTGACCGGAGTGATGTGTCTTTATGTCCCCGGGAATATGATCTGATTCCGGATACATTTTTGGGGTAACCAGCAACTCTGGGCCCCTTCTACCTAGACCCATTCGGACAACACTTTTACCGCAAAGTCCCCCCTGAAACTCATAGCCTGAGAATCTCCACTGTTTAGCACTCCTGGAAAGGTAAAACACACATACAATCTTTATTGTCATACAATTACATTAATTGCAGGTACAATACACAGGTTTGTAAAAGATATAATCGCCCTCCAGTGCTTGGTCTTATTGCCTTTTTCTTCCGTGATATGTAAAAACGAACAAAGAACACACCATAACATAGATTGTGATGGATTCAGCTGCTGTAAGGGTCCTTGAGGAATGTCTCTATATAGAGGTACTCTGTAATGACCCGTCTTGCAGTCCCTGGTTGTCAGTTAGATTTCACGGCAAATGGAGGCTTTCCCAGACTTGTGCACAGTCTGGTCTGCTTCCCTCCGTCCGTGTTGCACACAGCGCATGCGCCGAACTCTCTGTTGACTCTGATTGGGCAATCCGAGATCTCCAAGAGTATGGTGGCTCCAAACGATCAGAAAGGCATCCACATCAAATGCGTTTCGCCGGGTTTGGCTTCCTCATTGCTCAAGGACACTTACAGCAGCTGAATCCATCACAATCTATGTGTTTGGCCGTTTGTGAGTGTAATTTTATTATATCATTTAAATGTTTCCTAATAAACAGAATTATGCTATGCCTCTCTCCACTTTTTAAGGGAACAGCAGGAAGGACATAGAGTAGTATAAGCTATGGGAACAAACACACAGGCAAGTGTTAAGTTCTCAAATTTACTTCTCTATTGACAAATACCAGCACTGTCGACGTGTATTATACCACTTGTTTGTGGTGTGTTCTTTGTTTGTTTTTACATATCACAGAAGTAAAAGGCAATAAAACCAAGCGCTGGAGGACGATTATATCTTTTACAAAAAATTCACATGAGGAGGAGTTTGAATAACCTCCTGGGAATTCAGCTGCGGGACTATAAGTAATTTATTGCATTTTGTGACGGTTCAGGGGATTCCTTCCCCTCCATGTGTCCCTGGTGCTGCGCCCCCTCCTGCCTCTCTTGTCCCTTCCTTGCCTCCCATTCGGTTCTCCCTTCCTCCTCCCGCATCCGTCCCTCTGCGGCAGTCCCTGACGCTCTCTCGGCGTCTGTGTGCGTTTCCCGCAGGGCACTCGCGTCTTCTCACTCTCCCGTTTCCCTTTACAGTGTTCCCCACTCACGGCCTCCCTCTGCTCCCGCTCAGGTCCCCTTACCTCCTGCAGACTCCCCTCCGGTTCTCCCCCCGCCCTCTTGACACAGCTTGTGCGCATGCACTCTAACCTTACAGAGGGCGCGCGCACACGCTCCTCTTGTAGGCCTTCCCAGACCCCTCGCTCCTCCTCTCAGGCTGTTCAGGCTATCTACCTCTCTGGCTCATCTGTCTCCTCCTCCTCTCCTTCTCACCTATCCCTGCTGTCTCTCACTTCACCCTCTGCTCCTCCTCTCTCTCCCATTAGTGTTCCCTCCTTTACAACCCCTGTCTGACCTCTCACTCATTGCTCTGCATAGTTCTTTGTAACCTCTGTGTGTGCAGTCCTATGCTTGGCTCTCCTGTGTTTTCCAGCTTCTGTTCCTGCTCCTGCTTACCTCTGGATTCCCCTGGCTTGACCTCTGCTTGTACTGGATTACCCTGCTCTCTACTGCCCTTGAACCCTGCTTACGGACATGACTTTGCTGACTTCTGTTATCCCTGGACTCTGGCTTATGAACTTTACGATCCTGCTCGCTATACCCCTGGACTCTGGCACACGGACATCACTATTCTTACTCTGTATCCCAAGGCATTGCAAGTATTAACTAACCATCTTTCTACAGGCCCGGCAACGCCATACGACACTCCGGGCACGCCCTCACTGCTGTGGGTGCGTGGTAAAACCCTTCCCACCTCAGTACTGGGGACTGGCCAGGTCTGCGGGCATACAGGCATTACACATTTTCAGAATTGTATCCTATAGGATTTGCACCACTTCACAATTTTTTACAATACACAGGTTGAAGAGCTGACACTCTAAAACCTAAAACAGGGTTCAAAGGTAAAAAGCCGGGCATTATACCTTTATTGATGGCCTGTTACCCATTCACGTCACACCAGAATGTTCCAACCTTTTGGTTATCTAGGCAGCCTCTGTCAAGGAGTGGCATGCAGTTGAATCCTATGTTATCTACACTGGCGACACACTTTATTCGAGCTCGGCTAGTCCCACGAATTCGGGTATACCCGGGTGTATTGAGGTTTGTGACTGTTTTCTGCCCGAGTGCATTGCGTTATTTTCAAGGCAGGGATTGAAGCATTTTATTCCCGCTGGCTGCAATACTGCACAGTATATATATATAAATATATATATATACTGCATTACAATTCATGAATTTATGCCATCTGGTGGACACGCGAAGCATTGCAGCCTATTAAATCCTAATCATTATCATTTAACAGATCAGCCGCCCGTCAGCCAGGCATGAACCCAGGCTGGGAAGGCAAACGCAACGGGGCTTGTCAGAGGTGAGGAGTGGCGCATTCCAGGTATCTGCCAGGTACATACTGGGTATTTGCTCGAATAAAGTGTGTCGGTGCAGTACTCACGCATGCTCATAAAATCTGTATTCTTTTTATGTTCAAGTTAAATTTGTATCACACTGGCTCCATAGTAGAGCAGCGGAGCACCACCAATATTCAGCAAGGTATTAAAAAAAATGATCCAGAGGGGACTCCCATTAAAACTATATTTTGTTGGATCACATGTGTCCCCAAGAGAGGTTAAAAATGCATTTCACACACACACACACTGCACTATATCACATGTGTGTTACCCCTTTTTTATTCCATCTTGAGCTATGTGTGACAAATTCTAAATACCATAATATGGAAGATAATTATTGTGGCATTTCTTTTCAGTTGTGTGATCTCTTCTAGACACCAATAGGCACTGTTCAACCAATACAACAGTTATTCTATGTGCACTACATTTATTCTCTTGATATTAGGTTCTGGGCATTATGCTACTCATTTATACATTTGACATAGTGTGTGCCATGTCTGAACACTGGATCCTTTTGGACCTTGTTCTTTTGACTCCAAAGTAACATGCTATTCTGTAGGCCCATGATCACTTAATAAACTGTTCTCTTCATGGGACGACTGACATCATTGTCAGTAACTCCATAGGGGGACATATGGAAACAGATGAAAAAATAAACTATAAAATGTAAATCCAAAGTGAATGGATATTAAAGCTAATCACTCACCATACATCGAAGTGTGAATGTATAAGTGTTTTTTTAAAAAGGTGAAATAAATTACAATTACAAACTCTCCGATGGATTATATCAAAAGGCTTTCAATTCTTTATTAGGGTATCAATTTTTTTACAGACAAATTACCAATAAATAATTAATCATATTTGCTAGAGACCAGTAGAGATGAAAATAGCAACATACCTGATAGTAACACAAAGTTAACCTTCCAGACATAATGAGCAGAAGCGGCATATATACCTGTAATTAATATAAGTAAGGAGAACATTTAAAACTAAGAGACGTCTTATCTGTAATCCAAAAAACATGCAAGATACAAATTATCATTTAATCTCTTTGGAAAAAGATCTCTACTGTACATAGTACAGTAGCATTGTGTCCTTGTCTAATCCTGCTGTTACCACATTGATACTGTATGCTATATGCTTATAATTTAAAGTATGGTCACTGTATGTCTACATTTTTTACAGTGTTGAACAATAGTTGTATTTTCTTCTCCATGCCCTATTTTGCTTTTATGCACATAACAGAGCCCACATGGATATGTGATAAGGTACATGACATGCAGAGTCATAGATATACTGTAATCCTAGATTCAATAGGAACATTTCTGCCCCTCTTGGGGTACCTGAATGAATCACTGATGTTGAACCTGTTACACACAGTATAATTAAAACATTTAGAACATCCTGATTTTGTTAAATTTAGGAAGTGTGGGGTAACACTGTGTCTGTGTGTACTGTATGAGCATATCGCTGAGATGTTTGCACCTACTGTAGGCAAATCGAGGCAATATCCTTCACAAGCCCCTAGTATTTCAACATTTTGAAGCACCGTCTATCTTCTAATTGTCTGTTTGATAAAATTGCTATCTGTCGTGAGCTTAGTTACGAATGTTATTCTCTCCTGCTCCTTCTGACCTTCTGGAGGTTTGGAGGTGTAACTTTATGAAAGGCTTTGTCAATAACCTCTTCCCTGTGTCCTCTTGCCAAAAATCGTGTTTTCATATCTTGTAGTGTGTCCTGTAGTTTTTCAGGCCTATCAATTATGTGAGCAGGTCTAACATTAAAATAGATATTACTGTATTCCCAAAAAGTATCTAGATGAAAGCTGGTGGCATGTAGTGTTGCATTTCAATCTGTCAGTTTCCTATATAAATCACTGTCTAATACATCCTGCTGTAAACTCAGCAATACATTAGAAAAGCAATCTGTGCTCACTCCAGGTTTTATTGAATCGGACCAGTGTATCTAAACCGTCTAGGTAAGAAAAGAAATTAATGAGTTCCTCACTACTAACCTCCCATAAAAAGAACACCTCATCGATCAACCTACAGTAGAAAGGAATTTTGGAATAATATATAGTGTCGATTATAAAACGCTTCTTATAATGTGCTGCAAACAGGTTAGCTTAAGAAGGTGCCACATTACTGCCCATGTCTGTGTCTGTTATTTGTAAATAATGTGTTTTTGGACTTTAAAAAGTTTTTATGTAAAATAAAATGTAATAATAACAAAATTTAAACAACAGGGGGATTACACTTGTGAGAGGCCGTAAGCTATTTTTCAATAACAGCTGACGGGTTGTGGAATAATTGTATAGAAATTTGTTACATCCATTGTTACAAGGAGTACCTCTTCTCCTTGTTATGGTACAGATCTGATATTTATGGGAAAATCAAAGATAGTGGAGACCAGTTGCTATAGAAAAGTGTCAATGAAAATTGCTAGAGTTTTATCAATAGTTAGTTGTTGAGATAATGGGCCTACCATGTGGTCTATGTAGATCTTTATGGAGTTTTGGTAATAAATAGAAAATTGGTCGATACATATTTTTCATACTGTATTTAGAAAATCAAATTCTATTTAATTAATCCATAAATTGTTAAGTACCATTATGAGTATGCCAATTACCTCTTTCTGATAAGCGAGCGTGAGATCATGATTCATGAGTGTGTAACACTCTATCATTTAATTGTCTCAGCGCTTCTGTTCTGTATTGTTCATAATTTTTTTAATACATGCACTCCCCCTTTATATGCTCTTTTGAGAATAATGTATTTATTACCTTTTAGCCAATCCAAAGTTTTTTTTTCTCTACCATATTCAAATTATGTCTAGTGTGATGTTTATTTTGTAAATACTTGTATAAGTCAGTCTTAACCATTTGCATGAAAACATTCACATGGCTTACATACAGTAGTTGTACTAGTGGAAGCTGGTTGTGATAATTGCTGCCCCTGCTGTTCCCGCATCTCTGGAGACTTAGGGCCTCATGCACTAAACTCCAATAAAAAAAATTGCCACGGTTTTTAAATTGCCATTTTTTACAGCATTGCAATCACGGTATGCAGAAAACCCCGAATACCAGTGAAAGCAACATTTTTACAATTGGCGCGTATCCTGCTGCGTGATGATCGTCGTTCTGAGAACTAAGAAATGGCGTGTTCAAAAATGTTATTTTGGAATTTAGCAATAATCTCGCGAAACAATCAATTTGTTATTTTTATTCTTTCTCTGTGTTGTTGGGAGTGAGTGAGAGACAAAGCTAGGCATTTGGAGGTTTTGGAGTTGCTACAGTTGTTGTGTATTTTGATAGATTTGTCTTGAGTTGTTTTGTTTGTGTGTGACGCAGAGTGTGTGTGTGTGTGTGTGTGTGTGTGTGTGTGTGTGTGTGTGTGACACAGAGTGTGTGTGTGTGAGACACAGAGTGTGTGTGTGAGACACAGAGTGTGTGTGTGTGAGACACAGAGTGTGTGTGTGTGTGTGTGTGTGTGAGACACAGAGTGTGTGTGTGTGTGTGAGACACAGAGTGTGTGTGTGTGTGTGTGTGTGTGTGTGTGTGTGTGTGTGTGTGTGTGTGTGTGTGTGTGTGTGTGTGTGTGTGTGTGTGTGTGTGTGTGTGTGACACAGTGTGTGTGACACAGTGTGTGTGTGTGTGTGTGTGTGTGTGTGTGTGTGTGTGTGTGTGTGTGTGTGTGTGTGTGTGTGTGTGTGTGTGTGTGTGTGTGTGTGTGTGTGTGTGTGTGTGTGTGTGTGTGAGACACAGTGTGTGTGTGTGTGTGTGTGTGTGTGTGTGTGTGTGTGTGTGTGTGTGTGTGTGTGTGTGTGTGTGTGTGTGTGTGTGTGTGTGTGTGTGTGTGTGTGTGTGTGTGTGTGTGTGTGTGTGTGTGTGTGTGACACAGAGTGTGTGTGTGTGAGACACAGAGTGTGTGTGTGAGAGACACAGTGTGTGTGTGAGACACAGAGAGTGTGTGTGAGACGGAGGGAGATGGATGGAGATGGAGGGAGACAGAGTGTGACCATGTGACAGAGGAAAACAGTGTGACAGAGGGAGTCAGGGGGACAGAGGGTGACAATGTGACAGGGTGACAATGTGACAGTGTGACAGAGGGAGACAGTGTGACAGAGGGAGATAGTGTGACAGAGGCAGACAGTGTGATAGAGGCAGACAGGGTGACAGAGGCAGACAGGGTGACAGAGGCAGACAGGGTGACAGAGGGAGACAGGATGACAGTGTGACAGAGAGAGACAGGGTGGCAGAGGGAGACAGGGTGACAGAGGGTGACAGAGGGTGACAGAGGGTGACAGAGTAACAGAGGGAGACAGAGTGACGGAGGAAGACAGAGTGACGTAGGGAGACAGGTTGACAGAGGGAGATAGGGGTTGACAGAGAGACGAGAGAGGGGGTGGGAGACACTCTCCCACTTACACACACACACTCTCTCCCACTTACACACACACACACACTCTCTCCCATTTACACACACACTTATACACACACACACAGACACAGACACCAACCCCCTCCCCTCTGCGAGAGCCCCACTAAATAACTCTCTCTCCCTCTTATCAGTGGTGCCGACATGAGATGAAATATAGCAGTGACCGGGCAGCTGTTATTATGGCTGAAGCCGGCTCACTGCAGTGGTATGCTGCATCTCCCTCTCCCCCTCCTATCTCTTACCTACCATGAGAGTGAGGGAATCCCGCCTGGGGGGCTCCCTCCATCCGCCTCATCCACGATACACACGGAGGTAGCAGCAACACGAACAGCACTTCCTCCTGTCACGCTGCGCCGTTCCACAGACACATCTAGCCAAAGCCACAATCTCCAGGCCTCTCTTCGCCTCTGGTCCCAGCAGTTGCTAGGAGATCCTTAGTGCGGGAGGGCATGCCTGTATGCACCTGCGTTTGTGCGTGACATAGCGTCACTGCAGTGCCTCCAAGGGATGTCTGCAGCTGGGTTATTTTTAAGGCGTCCCACACTGCTAGATAACCCGCTTGATCGCGTTCCGACATCCTGAACTGAGCCGCAGCAAAACACAGCAGAGGCACTTGACAGGGGGGGAAATGCACTCGCCCCTGGCGATCAGTCGAGTGACTTTGTCGAGCACTGGACATAGGTACACCCTAACTGAGTCTTGATCATATTGAGACTTTATAATATCTAGCAGGAGTAAAATTAATTTATATTCCCTCATGTCAGTATAGAGTGTTAAGATTTTATTGAACTTATTGGTGGTAATACTATTATATACAGCCACTCTATTATCAACTCCACTACAGGGAATTTTAATATTGTATATATGTTTTTAACTATTCATTGTGATTAATTAAATTTGATGTAATAAAGTTTTATTATTTTGTTCTAAATATTCCTGTCCTCATTGGTCATTTGACCAGCTTACAGTAATATTTCTGGTTGACCACTGTTGTCTCCACTATCATCCCAGCATTGAGTGCATTTATATGGGGAGGCTTTTGACCCTTCTTGGATCAACTCTGTTATTCTATTATCAATCTCCTTGCACCTGCTTTATTTTCTTATTTACCATTAGGACATATTTAGCGATAGCATTATGATTTATCTGTCTGTTATGAGAAGAAACATACAACTGATTAATTGACAGTTCTTGATACTGTATGTGACACTGTATTTTGATGTACATATGAAATTAATTTGTTTATATTCATAGAGTTACAAAAAAAGTTATGATTTGATCAAAGCTATATATGATGCTATACTTTTATATCCCTCTCTTTTGTAAGATGACTTCATACAATATGAAGTGTTAAATATTATTCACCTGACATAAAGATCATATGAAATTCATGCATACACATAAAACAATCTTAAATATTACATTTGTACATGTGCATAACATTGTCCCCTCATGACTCAATTTTTTTTAAACTTTATAACAAAGGTGTTTCAACTTAACATAGCAAGATGTGCTTGTACACATAGCAGAGCTTGTACATAGAAGATGTGGACAGCCATCACTATCCTATGATGATAACATTTTAACACGTAATTATAGTTGAAGGAAAATCCGTTATTTCCTTCCCCTGGCTTCAGAACCAAAAGGAACCTATTCTCTGTAGCGAAAACTGAAGCCTTGTGACTGGACACAATCTACACCGTTTGCAGCAGACTTCCCCGGAGAAGTTTTCACGCCCTGCAACTGTTATCTTCGATCTTTGATGAACCTTATCAGGCCTGGGAGACGAACAAAATGAAACGTAACGCACGCCAGGTTTCAAATCCTTTGTCTCAATTTATTACTCATAGGGTAATGATTTTTATACAGAAAAAAAAAAGATATTAGTTAGAGGCGTATCATAGGCATATCATAGGCGTGACATAGGCGTATACTAGGTGTGTCTTGGGCGTAGCTTTAATTAGAGGCGTGATTTAGGGGCAGGACATATTAGTGGCGTGACTTTTGAGACGTGTCCCTTTTCAATACAAGCAATGTTCTGAATACATAGCTTATTCATTGTCTGTTATCAAAAGAGACCTTGAGTCTTAGCAACTTTATTTCATTATCTTGCTTCTTGCAGAGAACCATTCTATTATATTCTACTAAAACACCAGGAAATTGACATCACAAAAGTATCTAGTAATATCCTGACCAGGAAGAAAGGAAATGCAATTTAGCAGAGAAACTGAGTGCATTTATGAATTATATTTCAGCAAAAAGGCTGACTACAGAATCTTAACTAGTTATGACCATACAAAATGGAAGCTTAACATGAGTGCAGACTCTGGCCTGACATACTGGTCCTAACAATCCCTCCTTTTTGTTCTCTAAAAGAACAAATACCCTTACTAGGTACGCTTCTCTATGACTATGGCATTATGGGGACCAATAGTATCATAGACTCTGTTCATGGCCACATATGAATTATTAGTTGCATACATGGCATGAGATGAAACTGAAGGTTTCCTTGAGACAAATGAAAGCATTGCACACTTAGCACAGTGAAAAATAACAAAAATTGCTGCGATTATACTAATCACTACAATAAAACCATAGAGAATTTTCATACCCAATTCTCCAATCCAACTAGTGAGTCCTGACATCCAATTTAAGTTAAGGCCTGAGGATTCTTTACGCATCCTTGCCTGAATTTCCTGTAACTTATCCATATCTTTATGAATAGCGCCAGACTCATCTTCAATATAGGCACAGCACTTCTGTCCTACAAGTTTACAAACACCTCCTTGTGAGGCTAGCAGATAATCAAGAGGCATTCTATTCTATAATAATACTGTTTGGATCTGCTCTTGTTCATTAGTCAGACGGATAATAGCATCACTAGTCTGATTAAGAGCATCATCTATATTTACCATAAGATCACTTAATTAGAATAGAGATCCAGAACACCTAAACTAGGTATAAAAACCCCAGCTGCAATGCGGGTTGGACTAATGGTCCTGGTCAGATCTTTTCGATTTCTCAGCTTCCCTTATGGTAACGTGTCAGATACATAGAAAGTGGGAAGAATGAAACCCAGATAACAAAGGGCAGTGTGATTGCAGGGTACAATCTTAGTGGCCCACATGCCACACAACCAATAGATATATATATATATCATTAAATATTTCTATAGATTAGAAAATGGCTTACATCTCAATATGTCACATAATCTAAGGGTCAGCTATTTGTGAAAATTGGTGGGGGCTAATTTCTGCTAAGAGCGACTGCACAAACATTCTTCTTGCACACATCTTTCATACTGCATTTACTCAGAATGGCAAAACGGACCAAGATGGCTGCTATGGTCAAAATGTCTGACTTGTGATCCTTTCCTTGTGGTTGACTCATGTCCCTTTGTGACCTCCCACCTTCCTCATATCCAGTCTTCTCAGTCCTCCCATATCTTTAAGGAACAAAACAGTTAACCATTTCATAGTCCTGATGGACCAAGATGTCCAAGTTGTGAATAACTTCATTCCTTTCTTTTCCGGCCATTATATCAGCCAAGTTGATTTCTTCTTTGGTCTCTTCTTCTGGGGGACTGGCGACATCTTCACCGCAGAGAGGCATAGCGTCGGTGGGGGTTGCAACGCACTTCTGGATCAGAGTTTTGCTGTACTTAATACATAGAGAGCAATGAGTAGGACAAACACACACATACAAAAACATTCGCTTGCTTCGCTCAAAGCAAATCAATCCAACCACCAAGTCCCCATGGTCCCTAAATCCTGGATAAAATACATAACATTGCGCTTTAACTAGGGCGCATACATGCCCCTCCTTTTGAGGCTAAAATATAGTCTAGAGCTATTTTATTCTGCGGGGTCATTAATTTAAACTAAACCTATTCTTGGTTAAGTGAGTAAATGTCTGTGGCTGTATGATTTAGGATATCCCTGTAAACCTGTCATACAGTAACCCAACTCCTACATTTGGGAATAAATTTCCTGAAACTTATTCTTCCCATAGACTACTTTTTAGCACTTGTGTATTGGGTTCATTTCTTCTGTTTCTTACTCTACCTGTGAGCAATTAACAAAACCGTGTGTTTGACTGATAAAGCATTCTCCCACCAGGATATCATTCTGCAGGGAGATTCTATTAACCTAGAAATCCAAACAAAATAAACAAAGTTAAACAAATAATACCTTATACTATTTTGTCATCCTTATGGGACGCCACTTACACAAACATAATGGAGCATACATTGTAACTGAAAAATAATAAAAACCTGTAAAAATAAAAATGTCAAAGTTCGTGTGTTGAGGCCTGGACATTTTTTGCCTATAACCTTTCTCCCTTGATTAGTGGTCAGAGAGTATTGTGTCCATCAAAACACTTATTTGCAGGTGCTATGTCTTTGTCTTTATTTGCTGTTTGTGCTTAGGCTGGCACCATTTTGACGTGCTTGATGTGTATCCATGATGATAAGAAATTTTTTACTGCAATGCTGGTGATGAGTAGCATCTAAATGGCCTTTTCATCTGGGATGAAGAGCGTGCTTGCGTAGAAAATGCTTGACCATTAACCAGTCTTGCGTAGGTGCACTTTCAGCTTTAACCTGTGCCTAGAAAGACTCAAAAATATATATTAGTTGCATGCAATACTTATTAATTGTTTTATTACCAATAACATGGTCCTTAATTAGTTACTTTGAACTACTGATGGTCATAACTCATCCCATAAGTGTCTCATAGGGAGAGAATTTATACCTAGAAATAAATTATTGTATTAATATGGTTACTACTATTATTAGCATCCGCAATATTAAACAGAGATATTCCCTATTAATGCTCCTCAAATTTTAAACTAAGCAACCAATATGGACTTGACTTTGCTACAATCCAAGTTCCTAAAACTTGGTACCTCAGCCTGTGCCAAACCAATTGCTTCCATAATCAATTCTATCCTGTCTGCAGGCCATATCCCTAAGACCTGAAAAACTGCTAGAGTTGTCCCAATCTACAAAAATGGGGACAAAAACACTGTCTCAAACTACAAATCAATCTCTCTTCTCCCAATACACACTCTCATTCATACCTAACTGCCATCTGCCATTTTCTCTGATGCAAATGGTGTCAACCTTTTAGTCATTTAATACTAACTAACCTTAAAACTCGCCCCACAAATCAAGCATCCCAACAGCCTGCACTCATGGCTATTGTCCCACACCTCAAGCACTCCTGGCTTTCACCTCAAACACTCCACTGTAACTATTCTGCTAAAAATGTGAAATGCCTTGTATATAATATATACCCTGCTCACCCATGCAACTATATATCCCCTGTCCTTTGACTATTTCCAGGACATACCCAAAAACAAATGAATGGTTACAAAATTATAAATTTGGCACATATCATATATCCCTCAACATAGGGACGGCTTGCTACCTGCTTTGCTGTGACATCTGCAAAGGTATTATTATTTACCAGGGGCCTGTCCGCCCTGTTAATAGTATAGGCAGCAACTTTTTATTACTGCAAGAGCCCTTGGAGTTAACATTGCTATAATAAATTCAATCACATATGTATGTATCTCCCCTCTTTTGTTCATATATTATCTATATATGTGAACAAAAATACAAAAATACAAAAAAAATTATGAAAACAGATTGCTTTGATATATAGCAAAATTAAACTGGTAAAAAGATTTGTATGGGTTGTGACTATAAAAATATTTACTGCTTGTGTTAAAAGAAAAAGCCTGCAGTAGGTCTTTTAACAACTGTGGCATTTACAATATAAGAAAAAATCCTGAAATCCTGAACAAAAGATTTCCTTTTAAAATAGACAAATAATTTTGAACTCTTTGCAAAGTGCTGAGCACATGGCCAGCATTCACTTTAAAAGACACTCTGACTTTAAAAAGAAAAAAATAATAATTTTCAAAGCGTTTTTTTTTTTTTTTTTTTCTTTCTTTCTGGGAAAACAGCCAGCAATTTCACAGTACAGATAACAGACAATGGGTTTCACTGTCTAATTCATATTAACTGTTGGATTAATCCTCACGCAGGGGATTGTAACATTAGTTTAATGTTAAATATGAAGCTTTCCACGCTGTCCTAAAACTGCATTTTGTATGGTCTTTCAATAATTAAATAACGGGAATATTTCAAATTACTTATAAACACCAAGTCTATGCCTACAAGAGCATGCAATATTCTTTCATTCATTCACCTGAATGCCTTCTGCAAGAAATCTCATACTCCTGCAAACTTCCATCAATACAATTGCTATCCCGTTTTAACTATGTCCTCTCTTAAACTAAACAAAATATCTTCAAACATGCAACAGTTATACCATGACTAAATAAACAGCAAGCTTGACCCTACCTGTCTTGTATGGCTTCTACACTGCTTATTTAACGGAGACAATTCTCGCTAAAATAACTGACCTCCATGCTGCTAAAGACATATATCACCACACTCTGCTCACACCACGGACTCCCTCCTTTTGAAGCGCTATGTACATTGATGGCGTTATATACATATATAATGCAATATATTAATTCAAACAGTGCTTATGAGCTCTTACCAGCATTTTAAACAAAAACATCTTAATCCTGTAGAAATAAAATTGAAATGTGTTATCTTACTGCTTTACGGAAAAGAAGACAGTTCTACATTACCTTGTTCTCATGATTAAACTGCTTAAGCACAGCTAGTTAATTTTAATGTGAATGCTTCGCATTCTTTAAACTGTAAGGGAGAGGCTGTGCCCCTCGTTTTATTAAGATAGAAATACCACAAACGAAAAGAAATGTGTCCGGTTTAAAAAGTATCCGCCTGGCCAGGACGAATAAACCTTTCAAACTATAACCAGGGACCGAGCTGAATATACTCCCCTTTTGTTGTGAGGTATTTCTCCCTTTATTCGGTGTACACCTTTTTTTAAAACCTTTTAAAATTTAGATTTCATCATGAGCAACTAATATTCATATTTTTGTACAGATGTTAATCAGCATGACCACACAGTGTCTTTCACACAAGAAATCATTCAGGAAAAAATTCATCAGGGTTACAAACAAGCTTTACATAAAGTAGCGGTGTTTTTTTTTTTTTTTACAGAGACTTTCACTCTGAGCCCCGACGGGCAAAGCAGCACTTCCCTGCTTCTTACTCTGATAGTGGCACACTCTCTGCCAATGGGCAGGAACTGCATTAGGCAGTGAGGCATTTAAAGTGAGGTTTTTAAGTGATACAGTTAGACTACAGTTAATATATATATTATATATAGTTAATATACTCACTTTCTTCATGCAAGACCAATAACCAATAACCTCAGCTGATATGACAAGGATCTAATTGCATTCTCTTCACAGGTATGTTCCTGATGTTGAAACCCTGTGTATAAGACTGAATCTGGCCTTGTTGAATTGATATATAAGTATGTTCCTGATGTTGAAACCCTGTGTATAAGACTGAATCTGGCCTTGTTGAATTGATAAATAAGTATGTTCCTGATGTTGAAACCCTGTGTATAAGACTGAATATGGCCTTGTTGAATTGATATATAAGTTAGTATGTTTGAATGTAAAAAGTTTTTTTTTTTTTTCCTCTTAACTCTGTGCTGTTAATTGACCAAATGGAACAAGCTGACTGATTGGGGAGGGGGAGGATCATGTGACTGTTTTTTCTGTATAATACTAACACCTCAGCTGCATTGGGCAGGAACTGCATTAGGCAGTGAGGCATTTAAAGTGAGGTTTTTAAGTGATACAGTTAGACTATAGTGTGACTGGGGACTGGATCTACTGCAAGCTCTTTACTCAAGACAACAAACGGTAAGCTATTCAGATCACACTATGATCCCATGCTTGTTAGCCTGCATAGTTTAACCCCCCACCCCTTTACAACTTCTTTCACTGCAGCCTCTCCCAAAACTGACTGCACAAAACACTGAAACCCTGCAATGCAGCAAAACACTTGACAAGGTACAGGCCCACCCCTGCTGTTTAGTCTGCACACACTCACTCTGCTCACAACAGCTCCTTGCAGCACTGCCTACCTCTGGCATCATGAACCTGCTACTGTATGTCTTCTAACTTTTTTCTTTCACCTGGCCTCATGGAGATGTTACTCCCTCTATCCACTACAAACTCCTCCATCCTTGCCCACACCCAACATCACCATACACCCTGGACTACTCAAAAGCCTTGCACTATCTACTGAATGTTGGTGGAGAACTCTAAAAACCAGCACACCAACCACTGCTCACTCTATTGGAAAACACCACAAATTTACAACTTGCAAACAACTAACCAAATTTCTACTCATACTATTACTCTCTCTAGCAGGTGATATTGAAACTAACCCAGGTCCTCCCATTTCAGCTCTGTCCCATGCCCCTGAGAATTCCACCTTTAAATTCCAAAAAGGGCTATCTGTCGCCCATATAAACATCCGGAGCCTGCTGCCCAAACTGGATGAACTAAGGGCATGGTGCCTTATGCATAAACCCAAAGCCATCGTTCTTACAGAAACATGGCTATCCTCTAAAACATCTGATGCAAATATCGCCATTCATGGATACTCCATTTTTAGGAGAGATATGTCAAAGAGAGGAGGAGGGGTGTTATTTTATATTGCAGACACCTTACAATTTACACTGTTACATTGCCCACAAAGCCCACCCTCTTTTGAAACTCTAGTTGGCAAAATCTGCCTCCCCTTTTCTAAGCCCATCTTGCTTGCTGGCATCTACCGCCCCCCTAAAGCCCCTCTACAATCCTTGACTGATATCACCCAATTTCTTGCCTCCATTTCCTGTCTGAATGAGAAGAGTGAGCTGCTAGTTCTAGGGGATTTCAACTTCAATTGGCTTGACCCTAAAAACCACAAAATCCAGATACAACTCAAGTCACTTAACCTATCGCAACTCATTTCCCAACCCACACGAATAAACCTGAAGTCGCATAACCATTCCTTGCTAGACTGGATTCTCTCCTCAAACCCCAGCAGAATCCAATCCTCTGGCATCCTTCCTGATATTTTCAGTGACCATGCAATAGTGTACTGTGTAAGGAAAATTAAACCGCCCCATTCAAGCCCTAAAGTTCTCCTCACTAGAACATTTAAAAACTTTAACCCACAACAGTTTCTGGATGACCTTACCAACTGCCCATGGCACAGAATCGATTTAATTCCCGACCCTGACTCTGCGCTCGACTATTTCCAATCCGAGTTCTTAAAACTCTGCAATACCCATGCTCCACTACGCAAAATAAGGGTACGGGGGGCCCACCTTCCATGGGTTACACCTGACCTTATAGCACTCTACCAGTTCAGGGATGCCTTGTGGAAAAGCTACAAAGTAACTGGCACTACCAAGGATCTCAATCACTACAGATGCATGCGGAACGTGTGCACAAGGCAAACAAGGTATGCAAAAGCACAATATTACTCTGACAATCTCCACCAAAATACATCAAACCCAGCTAACTTCTGGAAGGTTATCAACAATATATTCCAGCCTCCTAACCATCAACAACCAAGTAATATCACTAAGGGGGATATTACTCTGACAAACCCCACTGACATTGCAAATGCATTCAATGATTACTTTGTGCGGTGTGCCACTAACTTATTAGCGAAACGCAGCACAAACCCCAAACCTGAATCTCATCCTGGGAGTACCCCTATAGTCCCACCCCCTCCCAACACTGCCCACAATTTTCAATTTAGCCCAGTATCTGAAGAGGAGATTACACAAGCGCTCCTCAAACTAAAACTAAGCAGCCAATGTGGACCCGACTTACTACAATCTAGGTTCCTACGACTTGGTGCCCCAGCCATTGCCAAACCAATTGCGTCCATAGTCAACTCTATCCTGTCTGTAGGCCATATCCCTAAGACCTGGAAAAGTGCCAGAGTTGTCCCAATCTTCAAAAGTGGGGACAAAAACACTTTCTCAAACTACAGGCCAATCTCACTTCTCCCAATTCTATCCAAAGTTATGGAAAAATGTGTCCACTCCCAATTAAGCGATTTCTACACCAAGACAAATTTCCCTAGCCAATTCCAGTCTGGGTTTCGTCCCAAACACTCCACCGTAACTACCCTGCTAAAAGTTTGCAATGAAATCCAGTGCGGAATGGAACGGGGACAACTCACTGGTGCAGTATTCCTAGATTTTGCAAAGGCTTTTGACACAGTTGATCATGTTATCCTGCTTAACAAACTCCAGAGCTCTGGAATAGGGAAACATGCTTTAAACTGGTTTCAGTCCTACCTATCAGGAAGATCCCAACATGTGTCCATCTCAGGCTCTAACTCCAACCCCCTGGTTATCACCTGTGGTGTCCCGCAAGGCTCTGTTCTGGGGCCCCTACTCTTCTCAGTGTTCATTAATGATCTTCCCACAGCTTGTAAGGAAGCCTCAATACACATGTATGCAGATGACACAATCCTGTATGCACACAGCCATAGCCTCTTTGACCTTCAACACATACTTCAGTCTGACTTTTTGAGACTCGAAAACTGGATTTCCCAAAACAAACTGTTTTTAAACACTGACAAGACGGTAACAATGGTATTTGGGACCAAGACTAAATTTGTAAAGCTTCCAGTGACTGAGCTCCTGATTAGAACCAACGCTAAAACCACCCTAACACCTGTCACTAGTTTTAAATACCTGGGCTTATGGTTTGACTCCCACTTAACATTCGGGATGCACATTGATACCCTGACAACCAAGACCTATGCCAAACTAGGGGTACTTTACAGGAACAAATCCTCCCTAAGTCTCCTGGTCAGAAAGTGTATTGCACAGCAGATGCTAATGCCAATTATTGACTATGGAGACATAGTATATGGCTCGGCTCCTCAAACCCACCTTAGCAAACTTGACACCCTCTACAATTCAATTTGTCGTTTTGTTCTCCAATGCAACTACAACACACATCACTGCGAAATGCTCAAAGAACTAGATTGGTCATCACTAGAGTCTAGGCGCAATGTTCACCTTTCCTGTCTCACCCTCAAATACTTTCTGGGCAAGCTACCCAGCTACCTGAACAAGCTCCTCACCCCTACCACATGCAGTACCTATCACCTGAGATCAGACTCCAAAAAACTATTCATGGTCCCAAGACTCAACAAAGTATCCGGACGTTCCTCCTTCTCCTTCCGTGCACCCCAAAACTGGAACAACCTACCAGAGACTCTCATATCCACCACCAGCTTAAGTTCTTTCAAATCTAAGGCTGTCTCACACTTTAATCTGGTCTGTAACTGTTTCATACCCTCATAATATATATTTTCTTTAACTGTGCATGCAATGTCTTGTATATAATGTATACCTTGTTCATTTATGTAACTGTATTTGTAACCATGTATTATTTTGTTTTACTCTGTGCCCAGGACATACTTGAAAACGAGAGGTAACTCTCAATGTATTACTTCCTGGTAAAATATTTTATAAATAAATAAATAAATGACCAAAACTACCACAATTAAAACAGATACCATTATTCTGAGCTATTATTCCTGATTGATTTCTGAGACCAGCATAAACCATTAGTAGCTTATAGACAAACAGCTTAATTATGACAAATAATTGAAACATTTATACTTACACAATATACAATGGTCGTTCAGCTAGATCAGAGACAACAGTCCAGTCGTGCACAGAATTTACTGGACTCTAACCAAAAATTCTGTTTAAAAGGGCCTATCCCAATTCTTCAGTCACAATTTAGGTCTATTAAATTCCCAGAGGGGGTGAAGCATCATATATAAAAATTTACATATATACTCACCACCTTTGTGAATTTCCCACTTCTAGACGCCAAAAACTGAAGGAAAATCCGTTATTTCCTTCCCCTGGCTTCAGAACCAAAAGGAACCTATTCTCTGTAGCGAAAACTGAAGCCTTGTGACTGGACACAATCTGCACCGTTTGCAGCAGACTTCCCCGGAGAAGTTTTCACGCCCTGCAACTGTTATCTTCGATCTTTGATGAACCTTATCAGGCCTGGGAGACGAACAAAATGAAACGTAACGCACGCCAGGTTTCAAATCCTTTGTCTCAATTTATTACTCATAGGGTAATGATTTTTATACAGAAAAAAAAAGATATTAGTTAGAGGCGTATCATAGGCGTATCATAGGCGTGACATAGGCGTATACTAGGTGTGTCTTAGGCGTAGCTTTAATTAGAGGCGTGATTTAGGGGCAGGACATATTAGTGGCGTGACTTTTGAGACGTGTCCCTTTTCAATACAAGCAATGTTCTGAATACATAGCTTATTCATTGTCTGTTATCAAAAGAGACCTTGAGTCTTAGCAACTTTATTTCATTATCTTGCTTCTTGCAGAGAACCATTCTATTATATTCTACTAAAACACCAGGAAATTGACATCACAAAAGTATCTAGTAATATCCTGACCAGGAAGAAAGGAAATGCAATTTAGCAGAGAAACTGAGTGCATTTATGAATTATATTTCAGCAAAAAGGCTGACTACAGAATCTTAACTAGTTATGACCATACAAAATGGAAGCTTAACATGAGTGCAGACTCTGGCCTGACATACTGGTCCTAACAATAGTAAACACGAAGGACAGTATATATTATTACTAACAGATACATTGTACCTGAGAAATAGGTGGCGATCACCTTACGATGTATCTCCACCCCACTGGCTGTCTGCTCATGATCCCCTGCAGCATGGACAGGAGGGTCTTCCTCAAGATCCTCCCGTATGTTTCCTGAAAGATTGTGATGCAGTGCAATATTGTACAGAATGCAGCAACAAATCACTATGTCAGACACCTTTTCAGGTTTGTACTGTAGGGCACCGCCAGATATATAAAGACATCTTAAACTACTTTTCAACAGTCCAAAGGTTCAAATGTATAACTGATCTAGTGGATATGTGTGCCTCATTATATCATTCCTCTGCAGAGGTTTGAGTGTTAGCCAGTTGGGTTAAGAGCCAAAGTCAGATCCGTATCCTGAATCACCTAAAATACAGCATAATAAATTAATCTTACATATTGTATAATGTACAAATGTAAAAAAATATATATTGTTATTTGATAAACATTACATACATTAAAAATAAAAAAATGTTATCAGATATGAGGTGTTTACTCATATAAGAGAGTCTCACAAAACTTTCAGATATCTGTCTTTGAGACATTGGTACATAATTGTATTCTATTCAATTACACAGCCATAGTATATTCAATCCTAAATGGCATTATGTAATGTTATCTATAAAAATGTTTAAGCATATGTTTGACATAACTGCTGCATTGTCTGTAAAATGTGTATTTGTGTCTGTGTCTCTATATATGGGATACAATCAATTCACATGGACATTTGTATTATAAACAATATTTTTGAGATTATAATATGTAGCTTCAAGTATTTATTAATATAGATGTGAATATATGAAACACTATATATGTCATAATAATATGACTTTTCAATGTAAAATACATACACATACAACATACGTTAATGTACCACTTAATTGTGTTATATGTACTCACCCACCAGCCAACCATGTCCAAAATGACACTTTTCAAATGCATGAATGACTGATGAGTTTCTCAGAATAGAGAAATTGTGGCTGGAACCTGAGAATCTGGCTACCACATTAAAAATCTTCAAATTGGAATCTTACACCACCTGCACATTGATGGAGTGAATGTGTTTCCTGTTATGGTACGCATGGTCATTCAGATTAGGCGGGATCAAGGCAACATGGGTGCAATCTATTGCACCCATAGCATTGTAGCTAGGCTATGGGATAAAAGCCAATCCTGAGTTACAGTCACTCTGTCTGCTCTCTAGGAAAATTAATATAATTCCTAGCCCGTGTAGTCAGTGCACATAGAAACTGGCTAAAGGCGCGCGAGAATAACGACTGCGAGACCCCGCCTACTATGCCCACAGTTGTCTGAAAAGACGCAGAAGGAAGAAAATGTAATGAGCACAGCATTTTAACAAGGCCAGGGACTGCACAACCTCTGCCTGTTACGAAATCTAATACAGGGAAAAAGGAGACCAAAAGCGCACCAGCACAAACGGAGCAGGAAGAACCCAAAACAAAAAATGATTAAAAGGGCACTTTAATGTGACAAAAGACCCATCCAACGAGTTTTAAACGTCACAGCGTTCTTTTTCAAGGATAAAACACAATGTGTTAACATCCATTATATACCCTCTTACCTGTGGGCCGTTTCGCGCCAAAAATCGGAACCTGATGACGTCATGACGCTGCGCGCGTCATCACACATGCGCAGAGCGACTCAGTGCCGATCTAAGGGCAAAAGGAAGTACCACAGGCAGTGTGGCCATCTTGGATGAGGGCAGACATAGGAAAACCATAAAAAAAGCTTTAACAAAACATTCCAGTAGGACAAAGTACATTGCTGCTTACTGGGTATGCGCATTGCAACGGAATAAAGCTATATAAAACTAAACTAATACTTACTAAGGGATGCTAATATATCAAAAAATACATAAAGAAGGTAAATTAAAAAACTTGTTGTGTTACAACTAAGCTATAAGCAAGGAAAGTGAACATATAAAAACCTCTAAACATGATTAAAAAAATGTGCAAAGAGAGTAAACTTAAAGACATATTAACACATATATACTGCATAACAC
Source organism: Ascaphus truei (assembly GCF_040206685.1). Lineage (NCBI taxonomy): Eukaryota > Metazoa > Chordata > Amphibia > Anura > Ascaphidae > Ascaphus > Ascaphus truei. Next base: position 100,670,396 of record NC_134483.1, on the reverse strand, counting down.
AAATTGTGGACCTAAATCATAGGAACCAGGGAAATACAACATTATCATATATAAAGTATTGTCAACAAAATACATCAAAGAACAAATTTAAGCTAAAACTTTATAAGAACATTAGCATAATATTAGCATAATAAAGCTTAAGTTCAAGGGTTATAATGATCAAAATGTAAAGTCTAATATATTGAAAATTATCTTATTAAACCTAAATTACCAAATTGTGGAACAATAGTATATTTTACGAGAATGATTTTACAAGAAATGTGTTAGCTGCCAATCAATATTCAAGCCCATAGGGAAGCGTGTTTGGAGAGTGAAGATCCAATACGCCTCCCTACGGTCCAGAAGGTTGATGTGATCACCTCCTCTAGATTTAGAAATAACTGATTCAATCCCCAGGAAGAAAAAATTGCTAGTTCCTCCCTGACCACATTCAGTGAAATGTTTAGAGACTGGATGATTGTGGTGTCTTTCAATTTTATGAGCCTTAAGTGCTCTAACATCCTGACCTTAAGGGCTCTAGTCGTCCTCCCCACGTACCTCTTGCCACAACCACATGTTATTAGATAAACCACAAATTGACTTTTACAATTTATAAAACTGTTGATCTTAAATTCCTTATTTGATAATCTATTCATACCATGTGGCGGTGGCAAGGCAAACTGTCGAAAACTTTTTGCTGGCTTCATGTGTTTGCATACACTGGCGACACACTTTATTCGAGCTCGGCTAGTCCCACGAATTCGGGTATACCCGGGTGTATTGAGGTTTGTGACTGTTTTCTGCCCGAGTGCATTGAGGTATTTTCCGGCAGGGATTGAAGCATTTTATTCCCATTGGCTGCAATACTGCACAGTACATATATATATACTGCATTACAATTCATGAATTTATGCCATCTGATAGACACGCGAAGCATTGCAGCCTATTAAATCCTAATCATTATCATTTAACAGATCAGCCGCCCATCAGCCAGGCATGAACCCAGGCTGGGAAGGCAAATGCAACGGGGCTTGTCAGAGGTGAGGAGCGGCGCATTCCAGGTATCTGCCAGGTACATACTGGGTATTTGCTCGAATAAAGTGTGTCGGTGCAGTACACTACAAGAGCCACATTTGAAGGAACCCCTAGTGATAAAAGGTTTTTTAGGCCCAGAAGTTTTGAGTTCACTTGGTGAAACATAAGATCCAATTGTTCTCGCTCTACGATATACAAAAAAAGGACCAGAATCCACATATTTTTTAAGTACAGGGTCCATGGATAAGACATTCCAATGTTTTGAAATTATAGAGTTGACTTTTCCACTTTGTTTATTAAATTGTGAAATAAAAAGAGGACATTTATTTTTTGGTTCTATCAATCCATGTGTGTCCTGTTTGATACCACTTGTCTTAATATTGTTGGCAAGGCGAGAATATCCAATTGAATGTGTGGGCAACAATGAAGCTCTCTCTGTATGTAATGCATTTTCAAAAGCAATTGCTATATGTGATTTAGGGTATCCACTTTCCAAAAATCTCCTTGTAAGTTCCTCAGACTGAGAAAGGAAACCACTAGTAGTGGAACAATTCCTTCTCAGCCTGAGGAACTGTCCCCTTGGTATGGCCTTTATGATGTGAGATGGGTGGCAGCTGTCCGTCCTTAGAAAGGTATTCCTGGCATTTAACTTCCTATAAACATCCGTTTGGATTTTTTTGTCTATGTCTACAAATAATTGTAGATCCAGAAATTCAATGTGATGAAAATGAAAATTTAATGTAAATTTTAAATTATAAAGATTATCATTAAGATAAGATACAAAAGCGTGAAGTGTAGTGACATCTCCCCTCCAAATAATAATTAGGTCGTCCACAAATCTTTTATAAAAAACAATATTGTGGAGAAATAAATTGGTGCTTGAATAAATAAAAAGTGCTTCCCACCATCCCATAAATAAGTTAGCAAAAGAAGGAGCAAAACTTGTGCCCATAGCAGTGCCAATAAGTTGCAAATAAAACTTACCATTAAATGTGAAAAAATTGTGCGTGAGTAAAAAGTGAATAGCGTCCAAAATAAAAGCCGATTGAAAAATTGATATTTCTGGTATCTCAATAAATTGGCGGACAGCTGCCAACCCATGGTCATGTTGTATAACAGAATACAGAGAGGTAACATCAAGTGTTACCCACAGGTAATCATTACCCCATTTAACATTTTTGATCTGATCAAGAAGATCACCAGAGTCCCGTATAAATGAGGGCAACTTCCTAACAAAAGGCTGAAGAAAACCATTAACATATCTTGACAGACCATCTCCCAAAGATCCAATGCTAGAGACAATGGTGCGACCTGGAGGGTCGACCAATGTCTTGTGGATCTTTGGAAGATGGTGGAAGATAGGAATAATGGGATGAGATGGTATAATGTATTTAACCTCGTCCTTTGACAGAACTTCCATAATAACACCTGAATCAACCAGTTCTACAAGGAACTCCAAGAATTGCGGAGTGGAGTCGGCGGGTAGTACACGATAGGACCGGCCATCATCCAGTTGGATGTTTTCGACAGTTTGCCTTGCCACCGCCACATGGTATGAATAGATTATCAAATAAGGAATTTAAGATCAACAGTTTTATAAATTGTAAAAGTCAATTTGTGGTTTATCTAATAACATGTGGTTGTGGCAAGAGGTACGTGGGGAGGACGACTAGAGCCCTTAAGGTCAGGATGTTAGAGCACTTAAGGCTCATAAAATTGAAAGACACCACAATCATCCAGTCTCTAAACATTTCACTGAATGTGGTCAGGGAGGAACTAGCAATTTTTTCTTCCTGGGGATTTAATCAGTTATTTCTAAATCTAGAGGAGGTGATCACATCAACCTTCTGGACCGTAGGGAGGCGTATTGGATCTTCACTCTCCAAACACGCTTCCCTATGGGCTTGAATATTGATTGGCAGCTAACACATTTCTTGTAAAATCATTCTCGTAAAATATACTATTGTTCCACAATTTGGTAATTTAGGTTTAATAAGATAATTTTCAATATATTAGACTTTACATTTTGATCATTATAACCCTTGAACTTAAGCTTTATTATGCTAATATTATGCTAATGTTCTTATAAAGTTTTAGCTTAAATTTGTTCTTTGATGTATTTTGTTGACAATACTTTATATATGATAATGTTGTATTTCCCTGGTTCCTATGATTTAGGTCCACAATTTGTGTTATGCAGTATATATGTGTTAATATGTCTTTAAGTTTACTCTCTTTGCACATTTTTTTAATCATGTTTAGAGGTTTTTATATGTTCACTTTCCTTGCTTATAGCTTAGTTGTAACATAACAAGTTTTTTAATTTACCTTCTTTATGTCTTTTTTGATATATTAGCATCCTTTAGTAAGTATTAGTTTAGTTTTATATAGCGTTATTCCGTTGCAATGCGCATACCCAGTAAGCAGCAATGTACTTTGTCCTACTGGAATGTTTTGTTAAAGCTTTGTTATTGTGTTCCTATGTCTGCCCTCATCCAAGATGGCCACACTGCCTGTGGTACTTCCTTTTGCCCTTAGATCGGCACTGAGTCGCTCTGCGCATGCGCGATGACGCGCGCAGCGTCATGACGTCATCAGGTTCCGATTTTTGGCGCGAAACGGCCCACAGGCAAGAGGGTATATAATGGATATTATCACATTGTGTTTTATCCTTGAAAAAGAACGCTGTGACATTCAAAACGCGTTGGATGGGTCTTTTGTCACATTTAGTGCCCTTTTAATCATTTTTTGTTTTGGGTCCTTCCTGCTCCGTTTGTGCTGGTGCGCTTTTGGTCTCCTTTTTCCCTGTATTGCATTGAGTAGCGGCACAGCTTGCCTACCTACCCTTCCAGGATGTGAGTATTTGCATATTTTTCAGGGGAACCTGCCAATGAGACTGATGGTGAGTGGGTTGCACCACATACCACCTGTCTTCAGGAGAATAGTACCCATAATATCACACAATAGGTACTATATCAATTGTTAGTACCCTGGTTTAGTGGTTTGGCTTATTATTATTTTTGATATTATACCTGCATTTGAGCGCTTCAGCTATTTTCCACATGTTACGAAATCTAAATCTTCTGCTATCTTAACTATGCATAAAGAGCAAAGATTGCTGCAAAACTCAAGCAATATCTGCTAATAATTTAATCCTCAGTAAGCCCTTACAAAAGTGTGCGTTCACGGTATGTGTGGACGGGCACCACCCCTCTTCTCTCCCTCACCTATCCTGTCCCACTCCTCTCCTCTCTCCTATGTCTCTCCTCCAAAGCCAGGCTTCTCCTAACTCTTCATAATGTGTCTCAACTCTATCTCCATCTCTGCATCCGCCATCTCTACCACGAAGTAAGTGTTCAATTGGCTTCCTTTAGGTAGCAATGTCATTATGGCACGTGACTTCAATAAATGAAAGGTGTTAAACAAAACAATTACAAGTAATAGCCTCCATGTGTGCTTAGAAACAATGAATATGTGTTCATTACCAAACCAGAATCATTATAGCCTGATTTTCTTTTTAAAATGTGATGTAACTAATTCTTTATAGAAAACAAATAGGTAGCGCTATATCCTAATGAGCAGGCAGCCTGTGATATAACCATGACCCCCAGTCAGGTAATGAATAGAACAAAAATTATATCAATGGCGCTCTGCACTAGTAATATGTATATAATATATATAAAATCACAATAAAGTTATACAACCAGTGGCGTGGATTTTCTCCCTTGGAATAGATGCTCCACATGTGGTAGGTGACCATGTAAGGAAAGAAAATCAAAACATAGTGTGATACTGTTAGACACACATACAAACATGCAACATGAGACGGACGCTGAGAACAACAGGTGACAGATTACAAACACATTTAATAAAGTATATCATTAAAAATACATAAAATTACATATAAAAACATGAATAAGGATCTGGTAGGACACTCCAACTCAAGTGGGGGTACCTGCTTACCGAATGTAAGAAGGTATCAGGCAGTGGATATTTGTAAGAGTATCCCCTCTTTGGATGGCTGCTGCTGCAACGATCTCCTGGGCTCACACGTGTGGTTTCCTACGTGGATAGTGCTTGCTCCCTCTGTCCGTGGCATCCACCTCCGTTCGCCGTGGACACGTGATATTGGCGTGTCTGCTGGTAGCTGTAGACCCTTCCTGCCCGGCCGCTCAAAGCGCGCCAAATGGAGCAGGTTCAAACGCGGATGGATATACGCCCGGAATCATCAGCCCACGGGCAGCAGCTAGCAAATTCCAAGGGGGACAGAAATCGCCACCGAGTATGGAGGACCTCACAGAAACACCCTACGCGTTTCGAAAGTCAGGCTTTCTTCCTCAGGGGTAAACGTGATATGAAAAAGTAGTCCCTGTATATCCCGGTATATGTAGTCCCATATTAAAGGTGCAGTACACCAAAACTACTTGATCATGCGCAGATGGATGCGCTGGGACTCTCAGCGTCTCAGACATAACATAAACAGAAAACGGAATGAGAAATGACAATGAATACATATTATTAGTTGATAAATTATACAAAGATGTATAAATGGTATATACATACTATCTAGAACCATATGTGCAAAAAACACCTTATCATTAACTAAAAAATAAAAATAAAAAATAAACAAATTCAAAGAACCTCGTCAGTAATGATAAACAACAATTGTATACGATGTATAAGAAGTATGTTGAGCAGAATACAACCCAGTATAAACCATAACGGTTGACAAATGCAGGTGAAATGAGTGCTAATATGTGCCCGGTAGTGTATGGATATATGTAAATAACCTATGTGGGTGTGAAAAATAAATAGATGTGTATAAGTGAGATATGTGCAAAAAGATGATTAGTATGTGAATATATACTAATAATAAACTGATGTATATAAAGATATAGGTAGGTAAGGTGGATATAAGAATCATGTGGACATAAGTGATGTACTATAGTGCAATGGTGCATGTGTGAATGAGTGAATATATAAAGGTGCATAGAAATATATAGCGTGATTAATGGAATATACATAGCTTGGTCACGTGTATATTAATATTTATTAGTAAATAATATTAACGCAAGGAGTGAAGTGCTCAAGCGATAAATGTGAAGTGATTAAAAATAAATGTAATGTCAAACAGCTATCCTACTATTATACACCAGAGGAACCTGTGTGCTGGAATACAGATCATCTGCTCATGGAGATAGATGGTTCATCTATCCAGAAGGAATGGTTTCAGGTCGAATTCAATGTTAAGCCCTAGGGGGGTTAGTGTTTTCAATTCGTAAATCCAAAAGGATTCTCTCTTGCCTAATGCCCCTCCCCTGTTCCCACCACGCCAGTTGGTCGTGACAGCCTCTATCGCTACTCATTTTAAACCTCTAGGGCTTTTACCGTGCACTTGGAGGAAATGGCTCGACATGCTATGTGAATCCAGACCTCTTTTAATGTTATAGATGTGTTCATGGAGCCGACGTTTAATCGGTCTTGTGGTCATACCCACATACTGCAGACCACAAGGACATTCAAGGAGATAAATAATATTAGTGCTGTTACATGTGATGTGTTGTTGGAGGGTGTATTGTTTGGAAGTTTGAGTAGAAGTAAAAGTTAATTGTTTAGAGCTGAATTTACATGCTGTGCATGTATTACATGTATAGTACCCTTTAATAACATTTTTGTTTGTATTTGATCGACATTTAGATCTAAGTGGACAACTGGGAGCTAACTTTTGGCCTATGTTTGGTGCCTTGGTAAATATTATTTTGGGTTTCAGTGGAAGTATTTTAGATAAATCAGTGTCTTTTCTCAGAATTGGCCAATACTTTTGGATAGTTTTCCTTATCCCTGGTGCCATCTGATTGAATTGTGTTATGAATGGTATTTGAGTGTGTGTGTTGGATGATTTGGGTTTGTACTCTAGAAGAGTTGATCTGTCTATTGCTTCGACCTCAGAGATAACTCTATCGAGATGATTTGATGGATAATTTCTATCGATAAATCTATCTCTAAGGTCCTGTGCTTGGGTTTGAAAAGCTTCTATTGTAGAACTATTTCTTTTGAATCTGATGAATTGACCTTTGGGGATGTTATCGATCCACGCAGGGTTGTGATGGCTATTGGCATGTAGATAATTATTCGCCTGAACCTTTTTGAAATGAGTTTTAGTATGTACTGCACCGACACACTTTATTCGAGCAAATACCCGGTATGTACCTGGCAGATACCTGGAATGCGCCACTCCTAACCTCTGACAAGCCCCGTTGCATTTGCCTTCCCAGCCTGGGTTCATGCCTGGCTGATGGGCGGCTGATCTGTTAAATGATAATGATTAGGATTTAATAGGCTGCAATGCTTCGCGTGTCTACCAGATGGCATAAATTCATGAATTGTAATGCAGTTTATATATATATACTGTGCAGTATTGCAGCCAGCGGGAATAAAATGCTTCAATCCCTGCTTGGAAAATAACTCAATGTACTCGGGCAGAAAACAGTCACAAACCTCAATACACCCGGGTATACCCGAATTCGTGGGACTAGCCAAGCTCGAATAAAGTGTGTCGCCAGTGTATGGTGTTATTACAAATATATATAACTAAATCTAAAAATTCCAAAGAAATATTACTGGAGGCAAATGAAAATTTTAAATTAAATGGATTGTTATTAATATACACTTGAAACCTGTCTAGCTCCTCTAGTGAGCCAGACCAAATAAAGAAAATGTCGTCGATGTAGCGCCGCCATAGTACCAGGTTCGCTCCAAAGGGGCAGCTGGACCAGATGTATTTATTTTCCCAGCTGCCCATGAATAAATTAGCATAGCTGGGAGCAAACCTGGTACCCATGGCGGTGCCACATATCTGCAAATAATATAAATCATTAAAATTAAAATAATTATGAGAGAGTATAAATTGAATACCTGTGGTGAGAAATGATTTGACAGATGCTGTGATGGAGGGGTCATTGTCTAAGAATTGGCCAATAGCCTCACAACCCTGGACGTGGTCGATAACTGTATAAAGTGATGTAACGTCGGCTGTAACTAAATAAAAGTGTGGTTGCCATTGAATGTCCTTGATTGTCTGCAGCATGTGGGTGTGAAAGGTGTTAAACAAAACAATTACAAGTAATAGCCTCCATGTGTGCTTAGAAACAATGAATATGTGTTCATTACCAAACCAGAATCATTATAGCCTGATTTCTTTTTAAAATGTGATGTAACTAATTCTTTGATACCTCCTTGGTTAGCCAAAGTAAAACAGATGTTTGTAATGCCACTAATTGTCATGTATGCAACAGTCAGCAGTTAAGGATAATTGGTACAAAATCATTGAAACATATTGACGTGTAAAGCTGCAGTTCAAGCTGCTGTTTTTTTTAAATATTTTTTTATTTTCACATTAAATATGTGCATCAATACAATCTGCACAATGAGACGTGATTAGCTAAGCTACAGGTCGATCCGTTATCCTGTAAACGATCGCTTGATCAGGGTTATAACATTCAGTTCTTGCACATCATTGTGGGCAATGTAGTCCTGGAATATGAATGACTGTGCAGTAATTAGATACAATTGGTGCAGTGCTAAAGAAAGGGCGGGGCCTATCAGAAGGGGAAGGGGCTGTCACTTTGGAAATGCTTCCTACATTAGAAACAATCAACATTTATTTAAAACTTTATTTTTATTTTTAAATGCTACAAGTATTTTCTCATAGTACAGAACTAGTTTATAAAAAACAAAACACACATGTAGGATATTGCTTCAACTGCTGCTTTCAATTCACAGACACCCACAACATAAGAAAACATTTTTACAAAACAAATTCTATTATATATGAAGGGTTCTTGGAAAATGAACCAAAATATGGCTATTCATAATAGTAGTAAAAACATTGTAGATTGATGACAGCATATAACATGAATTGAATACGTTAGACATGTTGGCTCTAGGTTTAAATGTATGTAACCTTGGAGAACATATGTCAACTGTCACAAGAATTAAACATATATTAAAGCTGCTGGTCAAAGTGATGTTTTGACTAAATGAAATTGATTTAATATCATTACATATGTGCATCAATAATATCTGCACACTGCCAAGCGATTAGAAACGTTACAGATCTATAAATTCTCCTGTACTCGTTCGATTGGTCGGGTTAATAATATATTTTACTGCAAAGCATTTGTGGGAAATTTAGTCTATGTAGATAATATAAATGGTCAGTTATAAGATACAATTGGTACCCTGCTAGAGAGAAGAAGGGGGTGAAGAGCACAAACCAATCAGAAGAGGAAGAGGATGTAACTTTGATAATGCTTTATACATTATAAACATTGAAAAATTACATTAAAAATGTATGGCATGCTTATTTGTGTTATTACAAGCATGTTCATCGCACATAAATTATTTATTATTCTTTACAAACATTTTTGATTTTGTCTGAAATGTACCTTTAAGAGGTTACGATAGGACTATCCCGTGACTCCGCTGAACGGAAACATTCATGTACCATGTATATAATCATAACATCAAAAACTAATATCTTAGCACATAAATAACGTACGTGGAGACACTATTAGGTCAATAAGGTAAACGGTTATATTTACGCAACACATACTTTTCAACACCAGGGAATCATAAATACAAAGTAATATTTCTCAACTCCAACATTCTTAAAACATATGTTAACAAAAGTGCATTTTTTTCCCTAAATACCGTCTCGCCGCTTATCGACAGTTTCTCACCACCTTCTTGCCAACTTTTCCTGGCGGAATGATTTTGAGTGAAAATCTAAATTCTAAATTCCAAAGCGCCGATTACCATCAATAAGCTAATTGGGGCTACTAGAATAGCACAAGTTTGAAAAGCTAGCTAAAAGTGGCTTATCGCTGCATGGTTGTCGAATTTTTGTTTTACGGCAAAAAAAATGGCGACTTTTTCTATTATCGCTGAGTTATCGGGCTTACTGAATCGCTGTAGCCTTTTTTGGCGATAAGGTGGCAGTAAGTGGCTTATCGCTGCTTACTACATGAGGCCCTTAGACTTAAAACATTTTTTAGATTAAGGTTTCTTACCAATTTAAACCGTTTCACCTCCAAATCCAATTGTCTGGGATCGGTTGTCGGGAATAAGGAAGGGTCTTCAGTTAAAACTGCTATTACTGTGAGATTATAATCAGGTACATTTCTAACCAGATTGTGTTTACATAAATTATGTGGGAGTGTAGTAGTACCAGTCATCTTTGTTGCCCGTTTACCTCTCCGTATTTTTTGTCTTTCCTTTTTGCCAACATCCTTCCCCTTTGTTCTAAAAAAGGAGGGTTGGTGACTGAGATTGAGAACGTTCTGTTGAGGAACTCGCATCAGAGGCACTTGTTTGTGGATCTGGTCTTCTAGCAGATTCCTTGTCGAATCTTGGACGTCTCTCTTGCTTAGTCAACTGATGCACAATATTATCTCTGTAATCACTTTTTTACATTTTTGTTTTTTGAAGTGGGTCAAATCATCCTTATATTTATGTAATTTAGTTTTTAAATCTCCCAAATTTGTACTGTAGAATCATTGAGTATGTTCAATTATAATGTCCAACTTCAATATGTCATGTCTCACTTTAGAAAGTTGTGTCCCCATTTCTTCAATCACAAGTAATATTAAATCAAGTGCAGATTTTTTCAATATGTTACACCAGTTTTAACACAATTCAGTATTATCTATACCAATTGTAGGACAATTACTGATGCTGAACCCCTTGGGGATCAAATTCTGTTTATAATATTCTGTTAGGGTGTTGCCATGTGAAAAGAGTTTAATCTCTCTCTTTTTCAATCTGTCCAAGTCCTTCACATGATCAATAGGTTTATCCAGACACATTGCCATCTCTGGTGTTCATTTGAAAATGATCTTATTAAGCTCTTCTTCAATAAAGATGTTTACCTCTACTTTATTTGTTAATCCAAAATAGAAATTTAAGAAAGCCTTGTATAAGGCCTATGGAAGTTTACAACTTGCACCAATGTGTAAGTGTAAGAAAAAAACTCCAAAACCTGATATGGCAGGAAAAATATAAGAAAAAGCAGGTGTTATTCTTCAGCAGAAGCTAAATAGTATAGGATTATGTCCATATTTCCAAATATGAAATACTAATGGGTGCTAACATTAGGAGCAGTTTAATATACATGTCATGGAACAAAAATCATACTTCTGTTTGACCCCCCTTGCAGCTTCTGCTTGTCAGCTCCTTAGTTTCAGCTGCATGTATTTGCTCTACACATACACACACACACACACGCACGCACGCACGCACGCACGCACGCACACACACACACACACACACACACACACACACACACACACACACACACTGTGCCTGTGTGATATATTACTATGTTGCCTTTTCTGCCTCTGAGCATGTAGCCAGTGAGTTGCTACAGCAACCCCTGAGATCTTTTCTCAGAATGGGCTATTCTGTCCTCCCCCTTGTGTCTTAATGAAAGTTGGTCTGTCCCTAGACTATTCCTGCCTCCCAGATCCCCCTCTCTGTCTTTTACTTGGCTGAGTGAGTACCCCTTCTATGTTATACTCCTCCCGGCAAGGCCCAATGCTTTTCACCTGCCCTTAACTATGAAGCACCTATAGAGAAGCACTCTCTCACAACACCATTACATCCACAAGTGCCTGTATATACTGCTCCTTTCCTAATAAAGTGAAGAAAATTTTACAGGACTTGGTGGGCTGAGTTGAAGCTATCTGGGTCCATTCATACCCTAGTCATGACCCTGGGTCCAGAATAATACATACAACAAAGATAAATGTTGCACATCAGCAATGAAAAAAAATAGCAGATACTTATACCCGTGCCCTCTTCTCAATAAGGGAGGGTCTACTGAATTCCATATGCAGAGTTCAGGAACAAAAGAAGAGTAGAGGGTCCTCGGATTTAGCAAAATTCAAGTAAGTTAAAAATATCCTGATTTTGGTATAGTTAGGAAGTGTGGGTTAAAATAATTGTCTTTGTTGTCTACGTGTATGAGCAGGATTAGACAAGGCCACAATGCTACTATGTAAAGAGGCATTTTGAATTTTACTTTAAAGACAGTTTTTCCAATGGGATTAAATGATCATTTACATGTCGGATGTTTTTTGGATTACAGATAACCCATCCCTTAGTTTGACGTTGGTTTCTTCGCTAATATTAATTACAGGTATATATTTGCTGCAGCTTCAGCTCATTACGTCTGGAAGGTAAAATTTGTGTTACTATCAGATATGTTGCTATTTTCATCTCTACTAGTCTCTTGTAAATATGATTAATTATTTATTGATTGTATGTTTCATTTAATATATTTATAGATATCCTTTTGAAATAATCCATTGGAGAGTTTATCATTTTAACTTTTTTAGTTCACCTTTCTAAAATATCACTTATACAGTTACACTTGGGTATAAAGTGACGGATTAGCTTTTATATCCATTCACTCTGAATTTACATTTTATAGTGTCCTTTCCCCCCATTTCTACATGTCTTCCTATGGAGTTATTGACAATGATGTCAGTTGTCCCATAAAAAGAACAGTATATTAAATGAGCATGTGCCTACAGAACATCACAGGTTACTATGGAGCCGGTGTGATACAAATGTAACTTTGAACATAAGAAGATACAAATTTAATGTGTATGCGCGAGCAGATGATGTCGTATGAATCTTGCAAGATCAGGAATCCTTGGAGCCTCTACTCTTCAATTGTTTCTGAACATAGCTCACACCATACAAGAAAACAACAAATCTGCACCAAATGTAAACTAATCACCTATTTGATGAGATACAAACATATGCGTCAAAAACTTTAAACATAGCCCCATGTTTCATCTAAGTAACTTTTTAAATAACGTGGGGTTTATTCATTGATGCGCAATCATTCTTTACAGTAGATATTAATCATTTAAAGGTACAGTCCACATATGACAAAACGAATTGGAATGATATATATATATATATTATTTTTTTTATAACTTGTAATTTTATTGAGGTAAGGTACTGGAACATAATATAAAAGGACATTGATATAAGCAATGAGAACAACATTCAGCTAATCTATAGAAATGTTACATTGCACTAGGGGTGACAACAGGACAACAAAAGACAAGACTGACTCAGACAACACCGAAGTCTCGGTGAGTAAGCAGCTTATGTATTTGAATATCATACATAACAATTTAGGGTGAGGGGGGGGGGGAGAGGAGGTGACACAGAAGGGAGAAGGATGGAAGGATGGTAGGGGTGGGACTGCCGGGGGAAGGAAGGGGGGGGCATGGGAAGGTAGGATTATAGGTGGCGTTTCTTGAGCCTGTTTATTGGAGCATGATGATATTTTTAATAAATTAAAATAAGGTGACTAAGACTTTATGAAATACCTATCAGGCGCAATAGACCTACATAAAAATACATGAATACAGTATTATGCCAGTTGTCTTGTGTTTATCCTTTAGTAATATTTATTTATTTATAAAAATGTTTTGCCAGGAAGTACTACATTGAGAGTTGCTTCTCATTTTCAAGTATGTCCTGGGAATAGAGTTATAAAAAATACATGGTTACATTAAAAGAACAGGGTTATACAGTGAATTCACAGACATTTCATGGACAGATAAAGTTGGAAAAGTGGGTTTGGGGATAAAGGGCTTGTGAGTTTAAGATTGAAATAGAACAGCTTTAATATCACTTTAATATCACCAAACCTCAGCGAATGGCAGCAACTGGCTCACACCCTTTGGCTGCACTTTGGCTGTGCCAAAGTCTGTCCGCCTTTGGGGCAACACATACTATCTTAACCATACTGGGGTGGTTAAGATGTAATTTGTTGCAGCTGTGAAAAAAAAGTTATTTGTGTCCTCCTTGGCACATTAACATTTCAGTGTGTGGAGTTGATGTTCCACAAAGTACAAGCACATGTTAACCCTTAGCATGCTGGTCCTGTGAAGAGGGGAGCAGTTCTTGGGGAGCCCCATCAGGCTGCCCTCCTTTGAGGCAATGCAGACCTACACTGGGGGGGTTGAGATTGAATCTGTTGCAGCTGTGAACAAAAAGTTATTTGATATTCATCCCATAGATCACGTTGGATGATTACATGTAAAAATGATGAACAAGCTATAACATAGTGTAACACCTCTGGGGATATAATCACAATTTGAAAAATGGTAAGATTTGTTGATTGAACTAGTCAATCCTGTAACTAGTCAAAAAGAAAAAGAAAACCAGGAAAAATACAATGTGAAATTGAATGGGTGAGAAAAAGTGGTAGGCTGATGTTGCAGATTTTTTTGAGCCTACAAAATCTGCTTTGGATATTCTTCTACAGACTACTGGACTTGAACTTCTACAGACTACTGGACTTGAACTTCTACAGACTCTTGAAAAGTTCTATACTTTTATTAATTTTTCTGAACTTTATATGAGTGTGAAAAAATGTTGCACTTAATGTTTCTATTGCCATTGATGTTGAACTTCCACTTGAAAATGCAAGTGGTTGTTGTACATGGTTTGTATGGATTCAACAACTATTAAATGTGAGATAAACATGAGGTTAAAATAAAATTACAGTCGACATTTTAGGCAGCTTACTTGGACTATATGATACCCTGTATACGTAAATTTTTGGCACAGTAGTGGGAAGTTTAAGGATTATCATATTGATTGTCAAAAATGCATACATGCTTACATTATTTAATATTTAAAGTAAGAAAGTATTGAGAGTAGCACCTTATGGTGATCATTTTTAGAAAATACTTATTTCTAAAACCAAATTTAGACTCTAAACCCCAAACCACACTAAACACCAGGCACATTTTACAGATATTTAAAAATTATATAAAATTGCTTAAACATGTCTATCTTTTATTTTTTTTAAAGATGTCAGTGATTTAGTTTTATCCATTAGATCTACAGTATAACTTCCATTAACTCATTTAGGTTGTAAGTAGGTTAAACATTTATAGCATGTTGTAGGAACTACTGTACCTTGCTTCAGTGATTAACTTCCTTTGTGCCTGTTTTGAATATACAATACTGTATAGATCAGAGTTTCTTTAACCTTTTTATGGTTAAGAAACCCAAAATTATATTGTAACATTCTGAGGAACCCCAACAGCATGCCTGAGATCAAATGCATTGTAAATTCTTCTGTATTTGGTACAATTTTGAAATTACCTGATAATTGCAGGGAACCCATTAGGGATGCTCGGGGAACCCAAGGGTTCCTAGCAATCCCTGTTTAAAAACACTGTTATAAATGTACCTGGAATGACTTTCCTTGCAGCCAGAAATTGCAATAAAAAACATTTTGCAGTAAAAGCTACTGTACAAGCAGGAAAAATGAAAAATCCACCGTAGGCTGCTGCTTCCCTAGAGCTGTGAAAAATTTACTTTGTGTAAGTCAGTCTTACACAATAATTCTGCATTTCTGGAAACTATCATACCGTATTTCAGCTTGATCAATGAAATTAGGCCTGTTATTATAGGCTGTTTCTATTTTAACACTTTTAATGTCCATTCATATTTGAATGTGCTGTATATCAGCAATGAAATACATAACAATAAGAAATACAACTTATAATATTTCTTATAATAAAGATTGCTCATACAGTACATGTACAGTATCTTTAATTAAACTCAGAAGGCTATTCATTATTCTGAATAAGTACAAAGCTTTTCCCTGTGAATTAGTAAATGTTAGATAGCTTCTTATCTTGCCTTACTTTTAAATTTGCATTCTTGTAAATGAACACATTTTGAAGCTATTTAATAATAAAAAAAGTAAATAATATGGCATAGAATACCACAAGGAATTATCATTTTTTTTTTCAAGCGTAACATTTAGTTATGGTTAAAAAAAAAAATCTATGATTTATAATAGGGAAAGTTTGCTTGCACATTTCAGCAAAATCATTAAAGAAAACATTGCCTCAAGTCATACTAATATATACTCTACGGGAAAATAAGTTTCAGGTTAAAAGTTGAAATGATTTGCTACTCTATTTTGTGTGATGATTAAATCAAGAACAAGTAGTTTAAGACTTTGAGGATACTAAAGGGCAATGCAGTTTGGAGAGGAGAGGAATCAACAGGGACCTGGAAAGAAACAAATGATCAATTCAGTTGAGTGTCATTTTTTGCCAAAAAATTGTGATCAGAGGAATAGATGTAGCAACATATATTGTCTTCGGTACAGTGACAAGGCAAGAGATTCAACATGGTGTGCAAATAATTTATTTACTGTGGTCTGGCCACGGGAAGCCAACGGAATCACATCCCATGGTTTAGAGGGTTTTGTTTATTTTAATTGTATTTCAGTATGTGTCAAGCAGTGGATGCAGTAGATATCATTATCCATGGCCGTGTGGCTATTGAATTGCATAAGTGCTTAGGAGTACACATAATGTTTTGACACCCAACTGTTTGTCATGTTATTTGTCTACTATAGGGTTAACAGTTAGTCCATACATCTTTTCTTAAGGGAAATGAAAATTATGTTACACTGTAGCAACCTTTATGCATAATAAAATTCAGTACAATGTTGCAAACACATCTGTGACTGTCACAGTAGGTTGAAGTTGCTACGAATGCGTGTCAGCACACATTTAAAAGAATAAAGCCCAACTCCTCAAACTCTGTTGTGTTTTTCTATAAAAAGGCATTACTTGGCTTATATTTGTATTTGTGGGGAGGGTGATACAGCAACAGTTTATTTAACTGCAAGGTAAATATTGTTCAAAAGTAATTGCAGCTGTGCATGGAAACATTACAGGTTTTAACACTTTGGGTTAATACTGGTTATCACTTGTAATGTAACCCTCCCCTCCCCAAATGTTTGGTTTGAAACCCTACCTACACAACACCAGCCCACCCGCTTAGAACACTCATATACTTTACACGGTAAGAAAAAGACAGCAAACTAGTGCTGAAAAATAAGTGCTTTTTAAATTGACAAAATATAAAACAAACACCCAACACACTCCCCCACCTCCTCCCTTAACCCTTACAACTGTCCAACACACTCACTCACAAACCCCAGCACTACCCCCAACAACATCCCTTGCCACTGACAATACCCCCTTACAACCCTCACCAACCACCCAACAACATCCCCCCCCCCAATATTATCCATAACAACCGTCACCAACCACCTAACCCCCTTTCCCACTGCTACATCAAAAGAAAAAACACCCAGGAAGACTGTGATGGAATGGCCCTCACTGCAGGTGCTTTCCTGGCTCCATCTGTCTGCCCTGCTTCATGTACAATTAACCTGTAGAGGAAAGGAACAAATCTGTGTGTTACTCACGGTATGGAAACTCAATATGTGCTGATTTTAAGGTACTCATAAACTGTATACTGGCATATTGTATAGTGTACACTCCCTGGCTTTAAAATTCTACACATCTTTTACACTCTGCTGATTGAACAAAAAGACTAGTTCTGCATCTGTGGCTTTCTGAAAAATGTAAGGTAGAGAAAACCCTGTCTGCAGCCCCATTAAAGACTCAAGTAAAACGCTTTTATAAATCTACTGTAACACAAACCTCTATTGCCCAGATGGTGTGATTGGAGTGATATCGGCCCTCCTGCTAAAAAGACAAGCAGTGGTCCATATGAACACACCAGACGGAGTGTCATAAGTTACTGGTGATGGGACAATGGACACCCATCACAGGGCAATCTCCAAAAATCACAGTGCACGACTCCTGTCTCACCCTAAACAATAAATAAACATTGTTTAGTGAAGGAAGACAATTATAGGTGCACACGCAAGCACAAATACGGTATGGGTCATTGTATAAAAATAACTAGTAAAAGACAGTTACCAGCCAGAGGTGGGCAATGTGAAATCCCAACGCTGACTGATACACCCTCCTGGTGAAGAAGTATCCATTGAGGGGATGGAGAGGTGCACCGACAGGATATCAGGGATTGTCACTGTTGCTGATGCTGGTGCTGCCTGCACTGCTACTGCTACCGCCACTGTTGCTGCTACCTCTTCTATCTCTGCTCTTCTCTTACTTTCCATTTCTGCATTTAAGTATTTGTACACACCCACTAGGACTGTATGGAACGTATGTATGCATGTGATGACTGGTTGACCAGTTGTCTGCGCATACGTGCCACAACCCATTTCATTTTACTTACTTTTTATTAATCCACACAAAAACCCCTCAAACTAAAAGGCGGGACAGCTCTTGTGTTTGTCAACAATTAATTAGCATTGCTTACAGAACTCATTGCTTTTTTTGTTTTTTTAAACTTAATGTTTATTTTTTTTCTGGGTGGGGTGATAAGGCTAAAAAAAATAAAAGGGGCATGTGTGGGGGCACATTGGGGGGGTACATAATGTAGAAGTCAGGTTTATTAAATACAATTAGCTGCAATGTGTTTCCATTTAAACATTTCTAGTCTTTATTTATGTTAATGTTAGGCTCTGATATCTTATTTGTTTTCTAAAGAATCTATCAGGAAGAGTGTTTCCCTTTCTCTTTTTTTAGGGGGGGGGGGGCGGCTTTTGGATCTGGAGGTTGTCAGACAGGGCCTGTACCACTAAGTTTGGCTGTTGGTCTCTCACTCTTTATGTGTGGAAGGGGATTGATGGGCTCAATAGTTAGGAAGTGGAGGAACTCCTGTGTTTTTGCAATACTGGTGCCATGGTTGGTTGCCATGTTTGATTGAATTTTGAAATTGTGTTATTCAATAGGGCTGTTTATTGCTCCATTTGACATGAAAACCTGATTATTTCACGTATTTGTGTGAGTAGTACAAATGTAGGCTTTTTCCAGTGGTATGCTATCTCCAGTCTGGTGACTATGGCCACATGGGAGAGTAATTTATTTTCTGGTCTGTTAAAATCTGGAATTATTCTGAACAGCAAGAATGTCCAGGGGCCAGTGTTATCATGGAATTACAAATCCTCTGCGGTCATGTACCTGTGTTTACTTTTTGCCAGAAATGGGTGATTATGGGCAGCCCCACCACATACTGTATGCAGGAGCTTGTTCTATGCATCCTTTGGGACAGAGTGAGGAGTTTCCCGGGTACATTTGTACTAATTTGGTTGGCATTTGCTACCATGTATATAATACTTTCTACCCATTTTCTTTAATTGATGTGCAACTTGATCTGTTTAAATTGCTTCCTTCCGTTGGGACATATTTTACTTTTCCTGTGGCCCCTCGGTCTAGAAATATGTAGTATAAAGATGAGATTAAACCTTTCTGGAATAATGTGCATAAAAATAAGTCCTGAAATTGGGTCAGTGTTTCGTCAGGCTTTTTTGGAGTTATAAAAGACCCTTAAGGTAAGTATCTGAGGAATGCCTGCCTTTGTAGTCCTCCTTCAGGAATATTGACGATTCACAGGGTTTGAATCTATCATTTTTTCTTGTCCCTTAGTCTTGAATTCCTGTTGGCTTTATATTTCTGGATGTCCAAATCTTCTACTCTGGCAGAGAATTTTGGATTTCAGAATAATGGAGTCATGGGTGGGTAGTAGTGGGAAGTAGCTCAGAGGTTCCCATGTGCTTCTTGTAAGCCATAAGATATTATCTGTTCAAAGGGGCTCTAATACGTTAGTTACTAATTATACCCATTGACTGATTCCAGGGCCTGCATGCCTGTCTTTGAGTTAGCTTGCTTGGGCCACTTTATAATAGGATACTAGGCACAGTTGTAGTTGGTAGAGTCAAAAATTGTCTTTTTACTCTCAGCTTCGTCCCTGTCCAAATAAAATCTGTTATCTGATTTGATTTTTATTTACCAGGTGAATTCGGAGGGTCTGAAATAAGTAAAGTAAGTAAGGTAGATTCATCTTTATTGATTGGCCTATCTAGCATATATTGAATTTTGTCCATGTATTCAAGTCTTATATAAAGAAATGTATGTGCTCATTACCTTAAATTCCCAGATATGTAACACTATATGGTTGCCATTTAAAATCAAAATTTAGTGAGAAGAGTTTAACTGTGTGTGCGGGGAAGTTGATATTTAGTCCCACAGATTTTATATTGTTAATTTGGATCCTGATAGAGATGTAAAATGTAAAAAATGTTCACTTGATTTGGGAGGGAGATGAATGGTCAGTGTAAGGCTGCGTTTATAGTGCGACGTCGCCCAAAACCGAAACATATCTTTTGCAAATGGCGACTATAAGCGCGTCCTTAGCAGGCTCTTGTCCACAAATAGAGATTATTTATATGGGAGGTGCGCAATGATAATTGCACTGATATCATTATTTTCCCTTATTTTTGCTGCCAGGGATTCAATAGATAGGACGAACAAGAGGGGGAAGAGAAGACATCCCTATCTCGTTCTTCATTTAATATTAATTATGCCTGAGGCCGTGAACAAACATATAATGGCTAGCGAGAGAGTATAGTCCGGAAATAACATCAACAGATCCCGGCAGCAGCATCGCTCCTAATTCCTGATTAGCACACCTTCTTCGGTGGTTTTTATTAATTATGCACTTTAGTCTAATATATGCAGTACAAGCAGCAGACAGCAAATGGCGCACAGCTAGGGAGCCAGGTGGAATAAAAATTTCAAAGTCCTTTATTTCAGTACATGACTGATATCAGATCCCCCATGGGGACAAAAACGCACCTCCTACGCGTTTCGGACCGGTAGGTCCTTTATCAAGGAGTCTAGCATATGGAGCAAATCTGTGTCTTATATACCCCTAATCTAATAATGAAAATCTGACAAACCTGTGAAAATCGGGTCCGTCCCCACTGCGCATGCGCACGACGTCATGCAAGGCACCACCACTCCAGGCGCTAAGGCCTATGGGTAAAAAGTGCCTCCCCCGTGTTGTAGTGCTCCCGTCAGCACAGGGACAGATCGCCGACGTTAGGCATGTCAACAAACGAATAGGCCCGCCCCCGTGACATCACACCGAGCCCAGATTGGCCAATGCGCGCCGCCGGTCAACCAATAGAATTACAGGCTGAACAAAAGGCACGCCCACCCCCCGGGACTCCACGCAGTGTCTAAGGCTGGCGTGAATAAAGAAAAGCATATAGTTAAACTGCGCAAACTAACCGCAACCTTATATAACAATAAATGATTTTTATAATTTGAACCAAAGGCTGCTGAATAGTGAATAAAAAGACAAAACCTGGTAACCTAAGGGTATTAGACTCACATGGCTCCATATACCATACAAAACAGTACACATTATAAAAAAAGAGTGTCTCTGACAACACACCAAGAATACAAAATAGTTAAAACAAACTCACCACTAGGTAAGCTATCCACAATGGTTTAACTTAAGGTCCCTATATAACAATAATCAACAAGATAAAATACATAAAGTTCAATCTCCATGGGGAAATAAAAATACAGAAGGATGAATCAACAGTATTACTAACTCATTAGATCACTATTGAATAAACAGTATTAAGCACTATGATCATAAGACATTCTATTCGTGTGGACGATCTACATATTTGATATCAACAGTACATGAGGTAAAGAGATAGCGGGACTATTGCAGAACATATATTGGTCCCCAATGATTTAATGTTTAAGGAAATGGCTAAGATTCCACTCGATGTTCAGGCCGCAGGGAATTCTAGTTTGTAGCATAAAGATCCAATATGCCTCCCTGCGGTCCAAAACATTGAGCAAATCACCTCCTCTCTCACTAGCAAACACTTTTTCGATGCCTTTGACAGTCATCCCCTTAATGCCACCTTTTTTACATTGAGAAAAATGCTTCGAGACTGGATGCGAGCAGTCCCGTTTTATAATCAATCTGACATGTTCCAATATTCTGCATTTCAGTGACCTAGTAGTCCTCCCTACATAGTTAATTCCACACCCGCAGGTCAACAAATAGATGACATACTGAG
Organism: Ascaphus truei; assembly: GCF_040206685.1. Classification (NCBI taxonomy): domain Eukaryota; kingdom Metazoa; phylum Chordata; class Amphibia; order Anura; family Ascaphidae; genus Ascaphus; species Ascaphus truei. The sequence continues at coordinate 100,648,495 of NC_134483.1, read as the reverse complement.
TGTCACAATTTATGAATGATTTGATAGGGAATTCTTTGCTATTGGAAGAGCTTGAAAAATTTCTGGCCGGTAGCATGAATTGGCACATTTTGCAGCCTCCACACCTGAATGATCCTTTGGTAATGAATTTTCTGCCAAACAAAGATGGCGCTACATAGCTTGGGGATACATAAGTAGCTATTGTTTTTGCCCTCCGGTATACAAACCGGGGGCCTTTTTTAACACAATTTTTGAGGCTCCCATCCAATACCAAAATATTCCAATATTTCCTAATGATTTTTTCGACTTGATGACTGCACTTATTATACTGCGTAATTATGAGGGGCACATCCTCCATGGTATGATATTTATTCCGTTTAGCATACCTTTTGTTTGATGGGTGGATTTCTTTATCATCATCGGTTCCATCTGTTCTAGGGTCAGTCTGCAGGGGGTAAAGTAAATCCTCCCTCTTTATAGAGGCCACTTCCTGAAGTGCACTGGTTACATTATTAGTATTATACCCCCTCTGTTGGAATCGCTGGCACAACTCCTCAGACTGACGAGAAAAACCCTCCTGAGTTGAGCAGTTCCTCCTCAGTCTGAGGAATTGGCCCTTAGGGATACCTTTTATCACAGCAGGGGGGTGGCAGCTATCCGCTCTCAACAACATGTTCCTAGAGTTCTTCTTCCTAAAAACTTCTGTTTGAATTTGTTTGTCCATGTCAATAAATAACCAAAGGTCCAGATAGTCAATGTGATGTTCATTAACATTGTGAGTGAATACCAAATTATTATTATTACAGTTGATGTAATCAAAAAAACTGTGCAACGTGTCTATATCCCCTTCCCAAATCATAATGAGGTCATCGATAAACCTCTTGTAGAACGTGATATACTTACGATATGGATTAGTGCTAGTGAAAATAAACAGTGACTCCCACCACCCCATAAATAAGTTAGCATACACCGGTGCAAAACTTGTGCCCATCGATGTGCCCTGTAGTTGTAAATAGAAAGTGTGATCAAATAAAAAGTAATTGTGTGTGAGTAAAAAATTAATGGAATCTAAAATAAACGCTGTGTGAAATTGATTGCTATCTGGACCCCCGATAAAATGGTTGACAGCCACCACCCCCTGCTCGTGTTTAATGACTGAATACAAGGACATAACGTCCAAGGTAACCCATATAGGATGGGGACCCCAGTTGACTAAACTGAGCTTTTTAATAAGGTCCCCCGAATCAAACAAATAGGAAGGCAAACCCCTCACAAATGGTTGTAAATACCGATCGATATATTTGGAAAGACCATATCCCAAAGATCCAATAGACGACACGATTGGTCTCCCCGGAGGGTTGACCAATGTCTTATGGACCTTTGGGAGATGGTAAAAGACAGAAATAGTGGGGTATGGGTTCCACAAGTAAGCACTTTCTGTCTTACTCAGGACTTGGGTGGTTTCTCCCATCTCCAGCAATTCTTTGAATGCCTCCATATACCCCACTGTGGGGTCACCTGGTAGTGCAGAGTAGGTAGTGGCATCCCCAAGTTGCCGATAAGCTTCCTTGAGGTAGCCAGACCTACTCTGCACCACCACCGCTCCTCCTTCATCCGCATTCTTGATAACAATAGTGGAATTTGTTTGTAAAGATAATAATGCCTGCCTTTCTCCTTGATTCAAGTTTTGTTTTGCCCCACCCCTGAGAACGAAATACCCTCTGCCAAAATGCGCAAATCCCTAATTACTAGGTTCTCAAAAGTTGTGAGAAACGGACTCTTGGTGAACTGGGGATAAAATAATGAAACTCTTTTACGATCAGACTTCCAAGTACTAAATTCAGGAATATTAATTAGCTGTTGGGCCTCATTATCATCTCCCAATAGTTCCTCAAGATCCAACACATCTTGGAGTTCACACGCCTCTCTGAAGGCCGAGACAGGCACCGTTGACCCCCCTCCTTCTGTCACACTATCTTGCAAGGACAATTCAGACATGGCTACAGATGTAGAAGTATTCTCTAGGGTGTTCATAGGTGCCCTCTCTTCTCTATCAGAGGTCTGTACTTGTTTGTGAAAAAAAGATTTCAACGTTAGTTTCCGCACAAATTTGTGAATGTCTATGGCAGTATTAAATAAATCAAAGTCCATCGTTGGAGCATACTTAAGGCCCTTCCTCAGTAATGACAGTTCAGCAGTAGTAAGTTCTTGGCCTGAGATATTGATAACATCCATGTCTTGGTGCATATTTACTTCTTCCTCTTGGCGGGACGCCTGCCTCCCTCTCTTCTTCTTTCCTCTTCTGGTTCTTTTTGGTTTTTCTGGAAGAGAGGGAAGTTTTTTTGCTGCTGCTGCTGTTGTCTCATCGGGTTCCGCTGCTCCTGTGCATTATCATGGTACGATCTCTCATAATCCACTCCCACCGACTTGGGTCTTGATGATTCTGCTGATCCATATGAATGATGTCCATCTCTATCGGTCTGTAGGAAGGATACTGAATGGGAAAGGTTTTCAACATCTGATAGATCAGACTCCCCACTCGGTTGATCATTGCCCCTAGATTTTAATATAGACTTCCGTGGGGTTGATCTCATCATTCTATCCCTTTGTTGATAATTTTTTTGGGGACCCTGCAAACCCCGCTCACGAATCGGGTTAACCCGCTGCCAACTATAGATCTGTTTCTTCTCATAGTCCATGCGGTCCCTATCATATTTGGACTGCTTTTTAGCCGTAATCTCGTCCTCTGCTTTAAGTACTGTTTCTGACAGAATTCTGTCGTAATTTTTAAAACCGTCTAAACCCTTAAATTGTTGCAATTGTAACTGTAAATCTTTAATCTGGACTTGTAGAACCTTTCTATCATTGATTTTTTGTTCTATAATGAGCTCCATTAGTTTGAACGAGCACTGATCCAGTGTGGTGATCCAGTGCTGTTCAAACTCAGGGGCGGTAAACCCAAAGGTAGGGACCTTTTTCATCCGTAAACCCCTGGGAATTCTTTTGTTAACCAGATAATTCTCCAGGGAGATTATGTCCCACCATGCTCTTATATTAAGAATTAACAGTCTCTCCAGTCTTTGGAAATGGGTTTTTAAATCCGTGATATCCTTAGTATCTACGTCCACTACTCGTTCGAATATTTGTAAAGCTCTTTTCTTTCTTACAGAGTCATTCCCAGGGGTTTACAGTGGGGTATGTGGAGGCATTCAAAGAATTGCTGGAGATGGGAGAAACCACCAAGTCCTGAGAAAGACAGAAAGTGCTTACTTGTGGAACCCATACCCCACTATTCATGTCTTTTACCATCTCCCAAAGGTCCATAAGACATTGGTCGACCCTCCGGGGAGACCAATCGTGTCGTCTATTGGATCTTTGGGATATGGTCTTTCCAAATATATCGATCGGTATTTACAACCATTTGTGAGGGGTTTGCCTTCCTATTTGTTGGATTCGGGGGACCTTATTAAAAAGCTCAGTTTAGTCAACTGGGGTCCCCATTCTATATGGGTTACCTTGGACGTTATTTCCTTGTATTCAGTCATTAAACACGAGCAGGGGGTGGCGGCTGTCAACCATTTTATCGGGGGTCCAGATAGCAATCAATTTCACACAGCGTTTATTTTAGCTTCCATTAATTTTTTACTCACACACAATTACTTTTTATTTGATCACACTATTTACAACTACAGGGCACAGCGATGGGCACAAGTTTTGCACCGGTGTATGCTAACTTATTTATGGGGTGGTGGGAGTCACTGTTTATTTTCACTAGCACTAATCCATATCGTAAGTATATCACGTTCTACAAGAGGTTTATCGATGACCTCATTATGATTTGGGAAGGGGATATAGACACGTTGCACAGTTTTTTTGATTACATCAACTGTAATAATAATAATTTGGTATTCACTCACAATGTTAATGAACATCACATTGACTATCTGGACCTTCGGTTATTTATTGACATGGACAAACAAATTCAAACAGAAGTTTTTAGGAAGCAGAACTCTAGGAACATGTTGTTGAGAGCGGATAGCTGCCACCCCCTCTGCTGTGATAAAAGGTATCCCTAAGGGCCAATTCCTCAGACTGAGGAGGAACTGCTCAACTCAGGAGGGTTTTTCTCGTCAGTCTGAGGAGTTGTGCCAGCGATTCCAACAGAGGGGGTATAATACTAATAATGTAACCAGTGCACTTCAGGAAGTGGCCTCTATAAAGAGGGAGAATTTACTTTACCCCCTGCAGACTGACCCTAGAACAGATGGAACCGATGATGATAAAGAATTCCACCCATCAAACAAAAGGTATGCTAAACGGAATAAATATCATACCGCGGAGGATGTGCCCCTCATAATTACGCAGTATAATAAGTGCAGTCATCAAGTCGAAAAAATCATTAGGAAATATTGGAATATTTTGCTGTTGGATGGGAGCCTCAAAGATTGTGTTAAAAAAGGCCCCCGGTTTGTATACCGGAGGGCAAAAACAATAGCTACTTATGTATCCCCAAGCTATGTAGCGTCATCTTTGTCTGGCAGAAAATTCATTACCAAAGGATCATTCAGGTGTGGAGGCTGCAAAATGTGCCAATTCATGCTACCGGCCAGAAATTTTTCAAGCTCTTCCAATAGCAAAGAATTCCCTATCAAATCATTCATAAATTGTGACACTCAGTATGTCATCTATTTGTTGACCTGCGGGTGTGGAATTAACTATGTAGGGAGGACTACTAGGTCACTGAAATGCAGAATATTGGAACATGTCAGATTGATTAAAAAACGGGACTGCTCGCATCCAGTCTCGAAGCATTTTTCTCAATGTAAAAAAGGTGCATTAAGGGGTTGACTGTCAAAGGCATCGAAAAAGTGTTTGCTAGTGAGAGAGGAGGTGATTTGCTCAATGTTTTGGACCGCAGGGAGGCATATTGGATCTTTATGCTACAAACTAGAACTCCCTGCGGCCTGAACATCGAGTGGAATCTTAGCCATTTCCTCAAACATTAAATCATTGGGGACCAATATATGTTCTGCAATAGTCCCGCTATCTCTTTACCTCATGTACTGTTGATATCAAATATGTAGATCGTCCACACGAATAGAATGTCTTATGATCATAGTGCTTAATACTGTTTATTCAATAGTGATCTAATGAGTTAGTAATACTGTTGATTCATCCTTCTGTATTTTTATTTCCCCATGGAGATTGAACTTTATGTATTTTATCTTGTTGATTATCGTTATAAAGGGACCTTAATTTAAACCATTGTGGATAGCTTACCTAGTGGTGAGTTTATTTTAACTATTTTGTATTCTTGGTGTGTTGTCAGAGACACTCTTTTTTTATATTGTGTACTGTTTTGTATGGTACATGGAGCCATGTGAGTCTAATACCCTAAGGTTACCAGGTTTTGTCTTTTTATTCACTATTCAGCAGCCTTTGGTTCAAATTATAAAAATCATTTATTGTTATATAAGGTTGCGGTTAGTTTGCGCAGTTTAACTATATGCTTTTCTTTAATCACGCCAGCCTTAGACACTGCGTGGAGTCCCGGGGGGTGGGCGTGCCTTTCGTTTAGCCTGTAATTCTATTGGTTGACCGGCGGCGCGCATTGGCCAATCGGGGCTCGGTGTGATGTCACGGGGGCGGGCCTATTCGTTTGTTGACATGCCTAACGTCGGCGATCTGTCCCTGTGCTGACGGGCGTGCTACAACATGGGGGAGGCGCTTTATACCCACAGGCCTTAGCGCCTGGAGTGGTGGTGCCTTGCATGACGTCGCGCGCATGCGCAGTGGGGACGGACCCGATTTTCACAGGTTTGTCAGATTTTCATTATTAGATTAGGGGTATATAAGACACAGATTTGCTCCATATGCTAGACTCCTTGATAAAGGACCTACCGGTCCGAAACGCGTAGGAGGTGCGTTTTTGTCCCCATGGGGGATCTGATATCAGTTATGTACTGAAATAAAGGACTTTGAAATTTTTATTCCACCTGGCTCCCTGGCTGTGCGCCATTTGCTGTTTGCTGCTTGTACTGGATTCTTCTTCATGGCTGGCACGCCATTACTACTTTCCCTGGAGACTGCAGGAGTGGGTCAGAGACATTATTTCTGACCATCATAGCTGAGTACTTTGATGCTTTTATTGTTCATAGTGACTCACAGGTCTATTTGGCATATACCCACTCCTTAGAACTCCTATTGGTATTTTTTGTATACCAAGATTGGTTTAATTGGATGAAGCTATTCTGGGTTGAGCACCCTACATCTTTTCCTTGTTAATATATGCAGTATACACTTAATGCACTGTATTTTCTCATTTTTTTGTATATTTTTCTTGCTTTTTGTTTTTTATTATAAGTATTCAGCTCATTAATTTTATTGTTTTGATTTATTAAGAATATTTTGTTTTTAATGGTTATCATTTGATACTTACTGTATATCAGGTCCAATGTTGGACACAGTGAACCTTGTTTCTGAAGTGAAACTTCTTACATGGCAGTAGCAATTTCAAAAATTGCATTGGTGTGAATCTCCTTCATGGGAACGAAAATTGTTGCAGAAGTAAGGGAGTGCGCATGCACAGAAACAGGGCTGAAAAAGTGTCCAGAGATGGGTGAGCATACGCAGAAGCAGTGTACATTGTCTGCGCATGCGCATGTTCACGTTCACATTATATATCACGCATGCGCAGAAGGTTGCCGTTTTTTCCGCTCACGCGCAGGCGCGTTTTGCCGACAGCAGCGCATAGCCGCACGTGCGTAGATGTAGTCTGTACTTCTCGCGCATGCAGGAGCAGAAGCAGCCAAAACAATGAGCACATGCGCAGAATCAGCCACACAGCCTGCGCATCCTCAGCAGCGCACACCTTGCAATTGGGGAACTGTGAAAATTTGGGGGTAGACGAGAAGTTAAGACACTTGGAGGAATGGGAGATCAGTGAGTAACAGATAATTGGGGATAGGGAGGGAGTGAGAGAGTCTTGGAAGTGGGGGAGTGCGAGACACATGGAGAGGGGGTAAGTGAGAAAAAAGGGGGATAGAGGGGATTGAGTGTGGGTAAAGAGATAGAAAAGAAGATGGTGTGTGTGCAGAGCACACACGTTGTAAGTCAAACTTCTTTGTGCTTTATCAGTGAAATTGTATTTTGAGTTTGATGTTTTTTATTGAATGAAAGGCTTTTGACAGTATAATTACAATTTCAGTGACAAAACAGAAATAAGTTTCACTTGCATTGCGCGTGCTCGCCCGACACCCCTTTTTATATATTTTAAATGTATATCTTTTTTTCATTTACTGATCGCCCCCGGTATGCTGTTTGCATTTTTCGTGTCGTTAACTTTTATAAGAAGTCAAATTTTCGTAGTCATGTCCAATCTTGCTTCCAACCAAATCACTCCACTGTAACAACCCTCTTTAAAATGTGCAATGAGATCCACTGTGAAATGGAACATGGACAGTTGACTGGTGAATTATTCCTAGATTTTGCAATGGCTTTTGATATTGTTGACCATGCTATTATGTTTAAAAAAAAAAGCTCCAGTACTCTGATATTGTACAACATTCTTTAACATCTGGAATATCCTAATATGTGTCTTTCTCAGGCTCCAACTGTAATCACTTGGATATTACCAGTGCAGTCCCCATAGGCTTTGTTCTGATTTTATTCTATCTTTATAAATTTCCTGGGAAAAACACAAAAAACAACGCACAACGCTCATAGTGCATTAAATAAAATATATTGGGTTACACAATAAACAGTAAGTATTCTGAGTACATCAGGGAAGAATTAAAATAGCATTTCAAGGGATATCGTTACCCAAGCGCAAACCAGCAGGACCAGGTCTCTCCAGTAAAATGTAATCTGGTATTCCACAGATATTCACTGCCAAATCCAGTGTCATCACACTGATATCCTTTGTCAGTGCCTATGGTAGGTCCGTGGCTTAGTTGCCAGTCCTGTTCCACATGTGAAGTGTGATGCAGGTGAGGGTGTCCCAATGTTGCAGTTCTACTGCTAGTTGATGGTGAGGAATCCGTTAGTGGGAGTAGTCTGATGGCGGTGTTTAACTGCATGTCTGCATCAAACTACCTTTCCGTCTAGCCGTCAATGACGTCACTCGGCTGCGACACCATGTACCGCATGCCACGATCCTCTCACCGGTCACAAATCTCATCAGCAGCGGATAGTGGATGTTAAAGTCATCGGATCACTATGGTCTCAAATCGCAGTACCTGCCTACAGTTTGTAAGATAAATTATTTGCATATGTATGTTGATGATACTATACCATATGCCCACAGTCACAGCCTCGCTGACTTTGAAAAGGTACTGTAATCTGATTTTTCAAAGATAGATAACTGGATCACTCCAAACAAATGAACAAAACAGTGGTATGGTACTTTGGACTAAAGCGAAATGCCTAAAGCTTCCCATGACAGAGCTACTGATCAAAACTGCAGTAGCTCTAACACTTATCTTGCCTCAGTCACTAGATTTCAATTTTTGGGTATGTGTCTAGACACTATCTAACATTGGTTTTGCATATTGACAACCTGAAATCCAAAATCTATTCGAAACTGAGTGTACTTTATAGAAATAAATCCTACTTAATGCCCGTTGGTTAGAAAATTCATTGCACAGCAGATGCTAAAGCCGATTATTGACTATGGGGATGTAGTGTATGGTACAACACCCCAAATTCACCTCAGCAAACTTGACATTCTTTACAGCTTAATATTCTGTTTTGTTTTATGTAACTTCAACACCCATCTTCCATGTACTTAATATCCAAACTTAGGGGGCTTTGCACTAAGCTCAATGGTTTTGCGTTCTGATTTGGCCAAAAAGCAGGTTCGTTAAAAAGTGAAGCCGGGGACGCGATGCACTAAGGCCTTGAGGCCATTTTTTAACGTACCTGCTCAAAATAGCTCAGAACAGCCTCAGCGTACGTGTTGCTTTTTTTCCCCCTGCTATCGTTCTGAACCTTTCCCAATGCTAGCTGATAGAAAAAAAAGCCGCATGTAACATTTGCATGGAGATTTGCCATCTCCATGCAAGACTGTTACAGGCGATCGTACACTAAATAAATACATTTTAATAATAGTGTACATCTGCAGGGGGTCTCCTGAGATGAACCGCATTGGTTTCAGGTCCGAGGACCCCCTACTTCAGGAGATATAGGCCCCGTTATGGGGTGCCGGTATCCCCTGCATTTTAAAGCTCCCGTGTCACGTGACCGGGTTATTTACATTCTGCAGGGGATACCAGCACTCCATAAAGGGGCCTATATCTCCTGAAGTAGGGGGTCCTCGGATCTGAAACCAATGTGGTTCAGCTCAGGAGACCCCCTGCACATCTACACTAGTATTAAAACACACATAACAATAAACAATAATTAATTACCGTAGCGGCTATACGCTATGGTAATGAAGCAGCATTAATGTATTTTTTTTTTCCAACTTTCTTTTTATTGTTTTATACGTATAAATCACATCCATAACATTGCATTACTCTGTCTTGTTGGACAGGCTCTTCATTGGACAAACCACATTTAACCGACATGGGGGGACGACGACATAACATAGATAGGTAGGGAAGAAAATAGGGGGGGAAGAGGGGGGGTTATGGGGGGAAGCCCCTTCTCATCGTGAGTTCCACTATATATGGTTTAGTCACCACCATCTCTCTGAAGTTTCAGTGTGGCGTTCTCAGATTGCTGGGTTCCTATCGGTTCCCGCCTTCTAATGTGGGGGGGTCTATCCTTAGGTCTCGTAGTCCAGTCCGAACATTGCTCTGTGCATCCAAGGAGAACTCATTTTGCTCTATCAAAGCCATATGGTGGCATTGCTCAGCCCTGGAATGTCTGTCTGGGCTAGCCACGGTAGCCAGACTTTTTGGAATTTTGTGCCAGTGTCATTAACCAGACTTGTTAACTTTTCCATCTGGCATACGAACCAAATTCGATTTCTGATTTTGTCTAATGATGGAATTGCATGCTGGTTCCACAATGCTGCGGTCTCGCACCGCATAGCTGTTGCAAAATGAGCTATCAGTTTGTTTCCCGTTCGTGAGACTTCGTCGGTGGGTTTACCTAGTAGTTTCAGCCACAGGTCTAGCTGAATTTGGAGGCCTAAAATCCTCTGTAGCCAATCTCTAATCTGTTGCCAAACTGGCGTTAGCCTTGGGCAGGACCACAGCATGTGTACCAGATCTCCTGGTTCCCTGCACTGCAGTGGGCAGAGCGGGGAAGCGTCTGTAATAAATGTAGCTAATCTGACTGGAGTGAGATACCACCTTAATAGTACCTTATATGAGTTCTCCTTCAATGTAGTGCATATTGAGGTGCTAGCCACTTCTTTAAAAATTGCCGTCCAGTCGTCGTCATCTAATGTTTCGTTGAGGTCAGCCTCCCATTGTCTCATGAAACTGGGTCTGAGTGTTCCGTCCTTGTCAGAACCGACCACATTTCTGTATAGAGTAGAGATCAGTCCCCGCGTGTCTGTGCCCCACACGCAGAGCCGTTCGAAATTCGTTAAAGGAGGTCTTACTGTGTGTTTGTTATAAAATGCCCGGACCTGGAGGTACCTAAGAAATTCTGTGTTGGGAATGCCCGTTTCCGACTTTAATTGGTCAAATGATTTAATCGTGTTGCTACCCTCCAGGTCTTTCAATCTATTTACCCCTAGTTGTCACTTTCACCCTTTAGTCCAGGAGCAAAATCGGGGTTGCTATACAGAGGTGTCATGAATGTATGTTTAGAAGTCAATGAGGCACTAAATTTTGATCCCTCCCAGACCGATAGCGAGTTGAGCACTGATGCCAACGGCTCTTTTATAGCTTTTACCCTTGTTTTCGGGTACCAGATCAGATCCCTGAGCTCGAGTGGGGCACACACCTCCCTCTCCACCTTCGTAGCTCTGGGTCTCCGTCCCGTTGCGTAATTTGGCACAACTGCGCCGCTTTATAATAGGACAATAAGCATGGCACTGCTAGTCCTCCCGCCTCTTTAGGTTTTTGCATAATAGATGCTTTTATCCGTGTTTTTTTGTCATTCCATATACATTTTGTTATGGCGTTTTGTAAATCTTTGATCTTGGATCTTACCACGGGTATCGGGAGAGTTTGAAACAGATAGAGTATCCGGGGGAGAACGTTCATCTTCACACTGTAAATTCTGCCTATCCACGAAATGCCAAATGCCGCCAGTCTCGTAATTCCCTTTTTAATATCTTTAGGAGACTGGGGTAGTTAGCTTGATAGAGGGAGGCTGTTGTTTTTGTAAGGTGCACCCTCAGATATTTTAGGGACTTGGGCTGCCACTTAAACTCGAAGTTGAGTTCCATTAGTTTTCGCATCTCGTCAGGGACGTTCAAGCACATTGCTTCTGTTTTTGATTGGTTAATCTTAAAACCTGAGATCTGCCCGAATCGCCCCAAGAGTGCAAAGAGGTTGGGGAGGGAGGTGAGTGGCTTAGTAATAGTCAAAATAATGTCATCTGCATATAGCGCTATCTTATGCTCCTGTGTATGTATTTGGACCCCCGTGATGTCTTTATTCTTGCGTATGTGTGCTGCTAGTGGTTCGATGCATAAGGCAAAGAGCAGGGCACCCCTGCCTCATCCCACTTTTGATCGGGAACAGCTCAGATGGGCAGCCCTGGTGAAGCACCTTCGCTGCTGGCGCTGTGTATAATGCTTTAATTGCCCTGAGGGTCTTTTCACCAAATCCGAATGCTCCAAGTGTGGTCTCCATGTATGGCCAGTCTATCCTGTCAAAGGCTTTCTCCGTATCTAGGCTTAACACTAGGCTCCGGACCTTGCTGGCGTTGACAAAGTCAACTATGTCTATTACTCTTCTAGTATTATCGGCCGCTTGTCTATCTCTAATAAAGCCAACCTGGTCTGGATTGTTCAGCCCAGGCATGATGACACTTAATCTATTGGCCAGTAATTTAGAATAGATTTTAAAATCCGAATTGATCAATGATATCGGCCTATAACTTTGGCAATTTGTGGGATCTTTGTCCTTTTTATGGATCACGGAGATTGACACTTGGAGCATCTGATCTGAGAAGGGTTCTCCCGCTGGGACCCCGTTAAATAACCGAAGCATGTGTGGGGCTAGTGTTCCTATAATTTTTTTATAATAGAGGTTGGAGAACCCGTCCGGGCCCGGGGCCTTGGAAGACTTTAAGTTTTTGACTACTGCTGTCAATTCTTCCCGAGTGAAATCGCTTTGTATCGCCTCCCTCTCCAATCTGCCCACCTGTGGTAAATCGGCTTCCGATAGGAACTCGTGTAAAATGCCCGACGTTTTTGCATTATGAGTCACCTTCTCCCCATTATATAACTGCACATAATATTGTCGGAACTCCTCCACAATAACTTTAGGGTTGGAGGAAATCCCTCCTGTTTTAGTTCTGATTGCTTGTATGTTATAATTCGGTTGCCTATTGCGGAGACGGGTAGCTAGCATCGTGTCCCGCTTGTTTGCCTTCTCATAAAATTTTCTATGTGTCCAACTCAATTCCTTTTCGGCCCTGGAGGTGAGGAGGAGGCCAAGCTCAGTCCTTACATCCTTCAACTCCTTTAGGATTTCCCCTCTGCCTGATCAGCTATGTAGTGCAGAGAGCTCGTGTAGCCTCTTGTATAATTGTGCTGATTTGACATCTCTCTGTTTTTTCTTTTTTGCTGCTATGCTTATCAGTACTCCCCTCATCGTGGCTTTGTGAGCCTCCCACAACAGCGTGTGGGATTCCACACTGCCCAGGTTGGTCTGAAAGAATTGCTGAATTTCCGTTTTAACTTCTGTCTCTACTTCTGGTATCTTAATCAGTGATTCGTTAAGTTTCCAATTTGCTCCTGGACTAATAGATTTAAATTGTGTGCATCTCAGCTCTACTGATGCATGGTCTGACCACGTAATGTCGTGTATTGTGGAGTCGGAGATCTGTAGGACCATTCTACTAGACACGAAAAAATGGTCGATCTTGCTATAGCTGTCGTGGGGGTTTGAGTAAAAAGTATAACTCCGCTCTCCTGGGTGTTGTTCCCGCCTTATGTCGATCAGACTCTCTTGCCTAAGGCCTTCCAACAGTGGCCTGTTCCCCGCTTGCCTGTGATTTTGCTGCCTTAGTGTTCTATCCATTCGGGGGTCTAACATCTTGTTAAAGTCCCATGCTAGGATTATATTGCCCTCTGCCCATCTGTGTAGCGTCTGGAAAAAGCCGTCAAAGAACTGCGGCTCATTCTAACACGGTGCATATACGCAGGCCAGTGTTACCCTACACTGCTGTAGCAGACCGACTAGGATGAGGTATCGCCCCTTGGTGTCTCTTTTTATTTTTTCTAGCTGGAACGGGAGTTTGTTGTTAAATACAATTGCTACTCCTTTTTTTTTCTCCCTGGCGGAGGCCAGGAAGAACTGCCTATAACCCTTGTCTAGATATCCTGGACTGCTTTGTGCACTAAAATATGTTTCCTGTAGGAAGATCACATCTGCCCTTCTTCGTTTGAATTCGGCGAACGCCATCTTACGTTTTTTGGGGCTATTGAACCCTTTAACATTCTGGGAGATCAGTGTTACTGCCATAGACATGTGAGATGTGGATGGCTGTGTGTGGCTTGGGTCAGGATCTTACCCGTGGGGGGACGCTTTTGTTGGTGGAGACTTCCTTGGTGGTGAATCACTCTCACTCTTGTTCCTTCTTGATGAGGGTGGGATACATTGAAGGGAGGGAACACTAGGGAAAAGCAGGGGAAAATACAAACATGTAAAGAGACATAGAGAACCATGGAGATCCCTAGGGACCCCAGGTTCAGTGCCTGGCTATGGCTCCGCCTCTTTGGACCCACCTCCCTCCCAGTCCAGTCCCATGGCCTCTCCTGCAGATCATGTATTTCCGGGACTTTTGAAGGTGTGTGGGGGGAACCCCCACCCCTGCCGCCGAAACGCATGCCTTTGGGTAGAGTTAGTGGTTTTCTCCTATCCCCCCGCCGGCATCTACTGTCTATTTCCGGAACTGCCACCCCGGAACCCGGTGGCATTAAACTAGGTATATAACTTTAATGTGCCTGTCTTGTATCTCCTGTCTTGTATCTCCTCTAGGGGATCTCTACGTCCTGGGTTGCCTACTGAGGGTTTCCTCCCTTTCTGTTTCCTGTCGTGGGCCCTCTCCTACCGCCTCCCCTCTGGGCTGTCACTCTGTTGACCTTCATGGGGTCCTGCCAGCCCGACTCCCCCTTTCTATTTTCACTGAGGAGCCCCCAGCCCCTCTCCTCCTGGGCCACTCTAGGCTTTCTCCCTCCATACCCCTCCTATGTCCCCTCTCCTGCTGCCTCGCCCCCCCCTTGAACGCTCTCTTACTGTGTGTTCTCCACCTGAGGGGGGGGTCACTGCCGCTCGGTGCTGCCGTCCAGGTCACCCCTCCCTGCTCCGGCGGTGGAATTCGTGCACCCCTGCCGGAGGGGAGTCAGGGCACTTCCTGAACTGCGCTTCCGGTCTGACGTCACATCCGCCTCTGGATATCCGCCAGCCCCCGTGGTCTCGGCTGTGTGCGCTGCAGAGTCGCGTCACTCGGAGGCAGGCTGTGGGCGTGGATGGACGCTTCTGTGGGCAGGCTCGCGCTGCTCCTCACTCCGTCCCGCCAAAAGTGCAGCCTCCATGGATAGTTTCCCGCCGACTGTCCTTCTTCTCCAGGTGAGTCCCGGTATGCAATTTTGCTTTTGAAAGCAGGATTTCCTGGATCTTTATGTTGAGGGGGGGCTGTTTCGCCATCGGAGCTCCTGTTCTGCGTCGTTCTGCCAGGACTATAGTTCAGACTTATCAGACTTATCAGACTTATCAGATCAGGCAGTAAAATCAACTCAAAACCGAACTTTTGAAACTGTGAGTGTTACAGGCCCCGGTATGGGGCATCGGGTGCCAGTGCCGCAACCATCTTTATAGTGTCCAAGACGCGACGTGGGCTCTATAAAGATGGCATCCGCACTGGCACTGATGCCCCAAACCGGGGCCTGTAACTCGGGAAGCAGGGGGTCTCTGAGGCAGAAATCAATGTGGTTCAGCTCAGGGGACCCCCTGCTCACGCACTCTATTAATAAAAATACATTAATGCAGCTTCATTACCTTAGCGAATAGCCGCTAAGGCAATGAAGGGGTTAAGGCACATTAGCATGTTTATTGGGGACAATTGCCCCCAATAAACAACACGCATCCCCCCCGCCCCCTAACACATACAGTACTGTAATGGGCAAAATTACTATTATCCATATATGGATAATAATGCATATGCCCATTTAAAATACATATAAATGACAATAACTACAATAAAAACATTGTACAAAAGTTTTACAGGCACCCACGATGAAGGCCATCTTCATCCTCATCTTCATTCTGCCCATGCCTCTACGGTGCTGCAAAACATGCACAACAATCACAATAGCCAATGTAATGTCCCCTAACCCCTTATTCACCATAGCGGTTATTAACCACTACAGTCATTAAGGGGTTAACTCACCCTCACCCACCACTCGGGAGGCCTACATACCCTTCCACACTACCCCCCCACCCCGTGAGGCCTAACCACCCTCACCCACTACCCACAAGGGAGGCCTACCCACATACCCTTGGGGCCAATACACCCCCCCGCCAACATATACAGTACAATAATGTGCCAAATAACTATTATCCAGATATGGATAATAGATTATTTGGCCATTATGAAACACATAAAACATGCATAAATCAAAACATGAATTTTTAATCTTAAAATCACCACATTGCATGTTAAAATAAATCCAGCATCTATTGTAAATATAAGCCAACAAATCAGCAGCTCCACAAATGTATATGAAATGTCACACAATTGCATAGTGTGTACATGATGCAATTAATCTGTGCATCATGTAACACTATGCAAAATATATGTAACAATAAAATACACTATGAACAATGTCCCCTAACCACCAATGCATTCGTGAAAATCAATTAGAAACTAACCAACATCAATACAATTAGCATCAATTAATCAATTTCCTCAAATAATTAAAATACAATACAAATCAATTATATAATTCCCTATTCAATTGCTAAAGCCAAACCATTGCCAAAACAATTCTAATTTAAAGTTACCACCATCATTCTAATCTAAGTACAATAAAGAAGCCATTACCTAAATACAAATTACATTATTCACAACAATTACAAAATAAAGCTGATAAATACATTAGCCATACATGAAAAGAACATAAACATTAGAAAACCAATCAATTATTATCCCTGTATGTCTATCCATATAGATAGATATACATAAAATACAGGGGCAATAATACAGCATAAAAAACAATGCATTTCCATACAAAATTTACATACAATACACCCATTCAGTGTCCGTGAATTTATGTATATACATATATACATTAACGGGCATTAAATGGGACTGAAAAATAAAAGACATGAATCAAAAATCATAAAAACCTGTAAAATTAAAAATAATAAACTTTTCTTTTGTTTACTCACCATTAGATGCCCACTCACCGAAATCCAAGCGACCCGGAAGCACAGGACCAATCCACAGGTAAGCCATAAAATAAAAAACCATAACAAATCCATGTCTGTGTCTTCTTTCTTCTTTGGGGTCTTTTGGGGTCTTCTGGGATCTTCTTCCGGCTTCTTCCGTCACACCCTTCTTCTCTTCTTAGGAGGGGAGATGTTCCCTCCTCGCCGACTAGCTTCAAAATGAGGCGACATACTCTTTTATAGGCCTACTGCTGCGGCCAAGTTTATTCGAGCATTTGCCCGTTCTTGGCCGCAGCAGTAGCCTGGCGCGCGCCCGAGAGTGACGGGCGCGCGCCGAAGCAGCGGAAGAGCGCCCTCCGATCGGGGCGCTCTCCCTACCGCTGCCGGGTCCGCCGGGTCCCCCGGAACCCCCTGCCGCTGTCCCGCGATCGCGGGACACCAGGGCTCCCTCGGGGAGCCCCTGGACGCGCGTGCAGGGGGCGCACGCTCCCGAAGACGCGTGACCGCGCGTCTATGACGCGCGGCACGCCGAGGGGCGGCCACTAGCAAGCCGGGAAATCTCCCGGCTTGCAGTACCGGCCACACACGAATAAAGTGTGTCGGTACTGTATGACGTCACATTTTGGTCAAATGTTTCCCACGGTCCTGATTGGGCCGTGAAAAACATGTGTTTTGGCCGAGAAAAAAAAATGATGACGTCATTTAAAGGTAATGAAAGCACAGCCAATCAGAATGGCTTTGCTTCAATTAGAGAAGGGAAACAAAAGAAAACAGCGCACAACGCCAAATAGTGAAGCAAATTCAACAATATATTATAGATTTAAAAAGGGGGTAATATATCTGCGTACATAAAAAAGGTTGGTAAAAGGCATGTAGTGTGTATCACACTGTTTACCACTCGGCTGTTAGCTGTAGATTCAGGTGCTTGCTTCCCTCTGCTGCTGCAGCTCAGTTGATTCTGGGGCAGGACGTCAGTCTTTTCACTCCCAAGGGGATTTCCCTTCATGCAGCCAGGTTCAGCAGCTGGTACTGGGGCTCGGTGAAATCGCTCCTGCTTCCTAGCCGATGCCAAGGCCAATGTAAGCAGATATAAGGCAATAGAATGTTACATCCAACTAGTTTCGTAGAATTAACTACTTCTTTCCCTGAAGAAGTAGTTAATTCTACGAAACTAGTTGGATGTAACATTCTATTGCCTTATATCTGCTTACATTGGCCTTTGTCTATGTGTTGGCCTGTCCTGTTTTTATTTCATCCTGTGTGCTGTTTTGGACACTTGTGAGAGACTCTGTAAGACTGTTCAAACTTCCCTATTGAATCCACCACTGCTGTGAAGACAGCAGCAAGCTGCGTTTTAACCTCTCTGCAGAGGATACACCTGCCAAGGTACAGGAGCAGCTTCATATCGGCTAGGAAGCAGGAGCGATTTCACCGAGCCCCAGTACCAGCTGCTGAACCTGGCTGCATGAAGGGAAATCCCCTTGGGAGTGAAAAGACTGACGTCCTGCCCCAGAATCAACTGAGCTGCAGCAGCAGAGGGAAGCAAGCACCTGAATCTACAGCTAACAGCCGAGTGGTAAACAGTGTGATACACACTACATGCCTTTTTCCAACCTTTTTTATGTACGCAGATATATTACCCCCTTTTTAAATCTATAATATATTGTTGAATTTGCTTCACTATTTGGCGTTGTGCGCTGTTTTCTTTTGTTTCCCTTCTCTTAGTGTGTGTGGGGTGCTGAGCCACCCCTGCGTTTACAGCTGCAGACGCCATTATCCCCAACACGGTTATGTGGCACTTATTATTTAATGTTTAACTATCTCACTGTGGGAGTTGTGGTTTAATTTTTTATACATTTTTTATCACTAAATTGATGGTATAGTCACTGCACTGTATATATTTATACATTTAAACTTTATAGGTAGTTAGGTAGTAGCGCACAGTTTTGTTTTTTGTGTTTACTTTGCTTCAATTGCCTTTAAGATAACGTCATTAAAAGAAACATGGCCGGTCTCACATGGTACGGTAGCCAATCAGAGAGTGGGAACTCCATCCCATCTCTGATTGTCTCTAGTAGTCCATGTGACAGAGGCTTGGGGGAGAACGGATGTGACGTCTTTGAAAGCCTATCACATGGTACTTACCTTTAAATGACGTCATCATTTTTTTTTGGCTCAGCCAAATCACATGTTTTTTACGGCCCAATCAGGACCGTGGGTAACATTTGACCAAAATGTGACGTCATAGGCCTATAAAAGCCTATGTCGCCTAATTTTGAAGCTAGTCGGCGAGGAGGGAACATCTCCCCTCCTAAGAAGAGAAGAAGGGCGTGGCATTAGAAGAAGGAAGAAGACGGAAGAAGACGGAAGAAGACCCCAGAAGACCCCAAAAGACCCCAAAGAAGAAAGAAGACACAGACGTGGATTTGTTATGGTTTTTTATTTTATGGCTTACCTGTGGATTGGTTCCTGTGCTTCCGTGTCGCTTGGATTTCGGTGAGTGGGCATCTAATGGTGAGTAAACAAAAGAAAAGTTTATTATTTTTAATTTTACAGGTTTTTATGATTTTTCATTCATGTCTTTTATTTTTTCAGTCCCATTTTATGCAAATTAATGTATATATGTATATACATACATTCACGGACACTGAATGGGTGTATTGTATGTGAATTTTGTATGGAAATGCATTGTTTTTTATGCTGTATTATTGCCCCTGTATTTTATGTATATCTATCTATATGGATAGACATACAGGGATAATAATTGATTGGTTTGCTAATGTTTATGTTCTTTTCATGTATGGCTAATGTATTTATCAGCTTTATTTTGCAATTGTTGTGAATAATGTAATTTGTATTTAGTTAATGGCTTCTTTATTGTACTTAGATTAGAATGATGTTGGTTACTTTAAATTAGAATTGTTTTGGCAATGGTTTGGCTTTAGCAATTGAATAGGGAATTGTATAATTGATTTGTATTGTATTTTAATTGTTTGAGGAAATGGATTAATTGATTGATGCTAATTGTAATGATGTTGGTTAGTTTCTAATTGATTTTCAGGATGGCATTGGGGGTTAGGGGACATTGTTCATAGTGTATTTTATTGTTACATATATTTTGCATGGTGTTACATGATGCACAGATTAATTGCATCATGTAAACTCTATGCAATTGTGTGACATTTCATAGACATTTGTGTAGCTGCATTTTTGTTGATTTATATTTACAATGGCTGCTGGATTTATTTTAACATGCAATGTGGTGATTTTAAGATTAAAAATGCATGTTTTGATTTATGCATGTTTTATGTGTTTAATAATGGGCAAATAATCTATTATCCATATCTGGATAATAGTTATTTGGCACATTATTGTACTGTAGGTGTTAGGGGGGGGATGTATTTATTGAATGTATAGGTCATGTTTATTTATTTTACATTCAGGGTTGATTCCTTGGTTCTGCGTGAGACCTCTGGAGACCACCTGCGGTATCCTCGGGTATCTCATGGGTATCAGGCTGGTGGTTCCACGGTTGACACCTGCAGGGAAGAACCAGTGGCCTCACATCTGTGGGGGCACCGTTGACCCGTTGTGTTAGGGGAAGAACCGGTGGTCCCACATCCGTGGGGGCACCGCAGACCTGTTGTGAGCACTCGTGAGTCCCCAGACCCCACGTGAGAACCACCCGAGGCCCCGCAGACACCTGTGGGTCTGACCCGGGGCACCCAGACATCCGTGGGCCTACCGTGGGGACCCAATTGTGGCCCACGATGACCCGTGGAGACCACCTGGGGGCCATGGTGCTTGGCGGGACCCCCCAACAGGCCTCCAGAACCTGTGTGAAACAAGTTGCTGGTACCCTGTAGGTCTGTCAGGTGACCCGCCAGGCCCGCCGGGGACTCGCGTGGGGCTGGGATATGAACCCTGTATGTAAAAGGATAAATCATGTATTTATGGGGGGGGCACAGGGGGTGGGTTATGTATTTAATAAATAGAATGATGTTTATTGTGGGGCAGTGTGTTGTTTTTATTGTAGGTACTGTGGGTGGGGGGAAGGGGTATTGGCCCCAAGGGTATGTGGGTAGGCCTCCTTTGTGGGTAGTGGGTGAGGTTGGTTAGGCCTCACGGGGTGGGGGGTTAGTGTGGGAGGGTATGTAAGCCTCCCAAGTGGTGGGTGAGGGTGGATTAACCCCTTAATGACTGTAGCGGTTAATAACCGCTATGGTGAATAAGGGGTTAGGGGACATTACATTGGCTATTGTAATTGTTGTGCATGTTTTGCAGCACCGGAGAGGCATGGGCAGAATGAAGATGAGGATGAAGACGGCCTTCATCTTGGGTGCCTGTAAAAGGTAAGTGTAAAATGTTTTGACTGTATTTATTGAATGTTATATGTATTTAAAATTGCCAAATGCATTATTATCCATATTTGGATAATAGTAATTTTGACCATTACTGTATAGTATGTGTTAGGGGGGTGTATTTAGTTATAATTCTTGTTTATTATTTTTGGAGGTGCAACATTGGTACCGCAGGCCTGCGGGTACCCTGGGACTCCCGCGGGGACCCCGGGACGGCTGCGGGGAACCCTGGACTCCCGCATGGACCCCCGCACTCCCGCTGGGACCCCTGCTTGGTGAGCCAAGGACCCCCGGACACCCGCGGGGTCAGCCAAGGACACCCGCGCGACCCTCGGGCTCCCTCGGGGACACCCGCCAGCCTGCTGTATGGGTTTTGCGCATGCAAAAATAAAAAGCAAGAATTTTTTCCAAGTCCAGATTTCTTTGCGTCTACTCTGACCTGGCGTGTTCTGATGAACGCAACTTTCGCGTTTGCTAAGGTTGCGTCGCTTAGTGCATCCCGCTTAAGGGCAGAATTTAATGCAAACAGGGTTGTGATCGAGCAAAGTTGGACTTGGAAAAAAATCCTGAAAAAAATTCATTTTTAGATCGCAAAGTGCCTGTTTGCGTTGCTTAGTGCATCGGGTTGAGCAAAAAACACGTTCGAAGAGCACTTTGCGGTCTAAAAGTGACTTAACGGAGCTTAGTGCATAGCCCCCTGTATCTTAAGAAAACAACCTCAAGATATGAGCACTGACCAGTAAAGGGAAGAGATTAGTAAAATAAAAACTGAATACATGGCAAATATGCAGGATCTAAAAAAAATACTATACTAACCGTGCAGCAGGACAACAAACAGATCAGATATGTACTGATGAAACTCAAAGAAAAACATAGAAGGAAAGTCTCATCCAATATGAGAGAGATCCCAGAGACTCACGTCACAATACCAACACAACAAAAAAACCATTAAATATAATTCCCAAGATACTGACAACCAGCCAACAATCACCAAAGTATAATCTTTACCTTCGCCCCTCTATAATATACCCAATTTCTTTGTAGGGAAAAAGAGAGCTGGTTTAACCTTTCTATCTACCAGCTGACCTTAATATGAATAAATTATTGGATAGGAAGGGTAATCAAAGCTCAATATCGAACACAACCAGTTTAGGTTCTAAATCACCATGTTCTATACAATCTTCCTTCTCTTTGTACCCCTATCGGTGACATTTCCTGTGGGTTACTGAATGCCCTTTCAGTACCAAAACACAAAATGGAAATTTGCAAAGTCCTATCAGAGCATAAGCCAGATTTTTGTTTTAACGAAGTCTTGGCTAAAAGAAAGCACCTTTTGTACCCTCAATGCGGTAATTCCTTAAGAATACTCAGTCCTCCAAATCGCAAGAGCCATTGACAAAATAGGAGGAGGTGCTCTTATCAACAAATCTCATCTCAATTGCCACATCTAGGCGAAAGCTCTTCCTTTAAAGCCAATAGGTTTTTAATTCCTCTACACAAAATTGATTATCAACATTAAAACTTTAGCCAACATTTGGATTTGTTAACATTGATATCCTTAGACAATTACAACATCCATATTGCAGACGATTTCAATCTCTGGTTAGAGAAAATCGACTCTCCTCTGGTCAAAACCTTTCTATAAGCACTTAAGTATAGAACATTTGATTCTCTACTCCTGGGTCTGTCCGACCTTGGCAGTCACTCTTGATTAAGTATTTAACTCTGGTATATCCTCTACTCTGGAGGAAGTCCGTAGCCTTGATTGGTCGGATCATGTCTTCATTGGATAATACCTCCAAACCAAAACCTCCTTCACCCACAACATTTTTAGGCAGAGTAAAAAAGGATATGGATCCTAGTATTTTTGATAAACATTTTAGAAAATCTATCATTCCTTCCTCTGTCTGCAATACTTCCTCTCTCACGTTGGCGTTCAATGTTGCAACTACTGCTGCTCTTGATATTATTGCTCAATAAATTGCTATTAAACAAACAACATAAAGGCAACCTTTAGTTTTCTAAGATTTAAGAATCCAGAGATCTATCCTGCGTTCATCAGAAAAGCGATGGGATACATATGCAGTGCTTTGTGCGGCCACAGGGAATGTGCTGGTGCACAGTGTGCAAAGCCTTGACAGTCCGCTGTGGAATGCATAGCTGGTGTAAATGGCCCACGGGATTGTGATACACTTTGATAAAGCCCTTTGGGGTGAAACATGTCAGTGTAGTCTCATTTTTTTTTACAATAGATCGTTTTTTCCCATCCTCTTTGCTTCATTATATTTTTGTGGTGTGGCAATCCTCTTGGCATCATGCCAGGTTTCTCTATATGTTTTTTAAACTGATGCTTTGCACACAGAAGAAACTACCCTGCAAATGAAAAACTCCTACTACTGTGGATGCCACTAAGGAGTAACAGCACTGTCATCTATTTGTGAGTATCATTCCAGGAGTACTGGACTGTCTTTGCAATATACAGATGTAGCGGCCATTATTTTAACAAATCACGCGGTGTATACCTCGGAATACCCATGTTATGGCGCAGGATTTCTTCCAATTGTGCCGCCTTAAGACGTGAGTGCAGGCGAGTGCATAAAATGTCCTTTTACTGTTCTGGCTTTTTAACACCTGAAATTGACACAGTAGCACAGTACTGTACACATTACAATACATTCATTTCATTGCATTTAATTGCACACAATCCATGAAATTCAAACAAAGCAACCGCGATAAACACGTGTGCCTGGGGCGACTGGCCGCGTTAATGCTGCGTGGAGTACAGCAGCGCACATGAAAACGGCGCCATGATTTGTTACATTAATGGCCACTGCATCTGTAGGAGGTTATCTCTATGTGTTGGGACAGTATAAAAGGTCCAAGGTATACTCTAATTAGGGTGGGACCATAGACCAATGCTAACACCTCCAGAAGACATCTCACAAATATTTAATCTGATTATCTGCTTGCTAAAGGGTTTCTGCATTATTGCTATCAATTCACATAGAAGGTATACTGGATATATTTTACACCCGTTTTTCTTTCATTTGAAATGAATCCCATATTTTTGGAGCCCCAGGTTTTTCCCCCTTTCCTTTTAGGTTAGGAGATATCATCGTAGCTGCAGCAAGTCTGAATCAAACTCTGGAGTGGAGCCTGTGCCCAATCCTCACAGTACCCTCTTCCCCCCCCTTCAGAAGTGACCTCTGGATGCTCCATGGTTGGTTTCGAGGGGTGTCTCCGGTGGAATTCCCAAACCTGATGAGGGGTATGAAGTCGATCCCTGGGGATTCAGGAACATTCCCCAGGGCCAAAGCCCTTCCAATGGACTAGGTTCTGGATTGTGCCTCTGGATACACTGGAGTTCAGGATCATCTGAACATCGAACTCTTGTTGTCCACTAGTATAGGTTCCGGAGGAGGCGCAGGAAGATGAGACATGGATAGGTTCATATGGAATACAGATGGAATCTTCATGGAGGCTGGAAGACGTAGCCGGTATGCCACCAGATTGACCCTCTCGATGATAGGGAAAGGGCCAAAAAATCTGGGAGATAGCTTTGCTTTAGGTGCCTTTAACCTGATATCTTTGTAGAAAGCCATACCTTTTCGCCAATATTATATGTTGGTATCTCACGACAATGCTGTTCTACCTGCCTTTTTTGCATGGTCACGGCTTTCTGAAGGTTCTTCTGGATCTTCCCTCATAACTCCTGTAGTTGCTGGATCCAGTTATAAATGGATGGGACTCCGGATGCGGCTCCTGATGAGGGAAGAGCTCTGGGATGATACCCATAATTTGCAAAGAATGGGGAATCTTGCGATGAGTTGCTCAGTAAATTATTATGAGAGAATTCTGCCCAAGGCAATCGGTCTGCCCAATCGTCTTGAGTGTCCAAGATGAAACAACAAATATATTGTTCCAGGACTGATTAGTCTGCTCTGTTTGTCCATTAGACTGGGGGTGATTAGCAGACAAAATGTGTAAGGACACTCCAAGTTGCTGGCAGAAAGCACTCCAGAATTTCGAAATAAATTGAGAGATCCAATCCTACATGATTAGTTCAGAGAAATGTGAGTCCATGGCCGGTCTGGTATCGGAAGAGGTTATAATAACCCTGTAGAACGATTCTTTGGTGTTTTGGTCTAGGCACAGGCAGGACAAGAGGACACCAAGTTCTTATTATCCTTCCAAATTCCTGGCAACCAGAATTTTCATTCCAATAAATTGATGGTCCTACTTTCTGCAGGATGACCCGAGGTTTTGGAAGTATGACCCCACTCCAAGACCTTTTTTGAAAGGCAGGTGAAACGAAAAGGTGTCCTTGCAGAATTTTGAGGCCCTCTGGAATTAGGGATTGATCCAGAATTATGTATTGTAGAGAGTCAAAAGGTGCGGCCGAGATGATGCACGGTCCTCTGCAGTGTCATCGACCAGGAATTTGTGAGAAAGAGCAGCCACTTTTATATTCTTGGACCCTGGTAGGTAAGAAATAATAAAATTGAAACAAGAGAAGAATTATGACAACCGCACTTGTTGTGAACCCAATCGATGTGCGCCCTTGAGGTTTTGTGATCTTTGAGTATAGTCACCGGATTTTCGGTACCCTCCAGCAAGTGTCTCCATTCCTGCAAAGCCATTTTTATGGCCAAGAGTTCTCGGTTGCCGACGTCATAGTTCCGTTGAGGGGAATTTTTGGGAGAAAATGCACAATGCTGCAATTTGAAGTTTGGGTTTTTCCTCTGTGATTGTACCACTCCTGCCCCCACATAGGATATGTCTACCTCTAGGGTGAAGGGTAAAGCGGGATCTGGGTGCACAAGAATTGGAGCTTAATCGAAGGTTGTTTTCAATATGTCAAATGCATCTGCTGCATTACCAGACCATTTAGAAGGATCACCCTTTCCTTGTTGTTGTTCCTTCAATGCGGTGATTGGTGCCAGGATGGATGAAAAGTTCTGGATAAATCGGTGGTAATAATTTGCAAATCCTAGAAACTGTTGAACAGCTTTCTGGCTGAGGGGACGTGGCCACTACAGTGTAACGAGTGCTCACCACAAACAGGATGGAACCACAAGGCTGAGGTAGGGATGTTTGAATACACCGACCAACAACCACGCAAATGCATCTGGATTGCAGAGTCAAAGTCGTGTACCTGGGTCAGGGTAGGAGAGGTCAGAATAGTCATGATACTCGCCATGGTCTGGGATTGGAGAAGTCGGATGGTCATTGTGCTTAGCCGGGATCCAGGAGTAGAGAGGTCAGAATGGTCATTGTGCGTAGCCGAGATCCATGGGTCAGAGAAGGCAGAAGTCTGCGTACAAGCTGAGGTCAAAAGGTACAAGAGAGAAAGGCAGAATACATAGGGCAACAGCAGTGCAACATGATCCTTGAGGAAAGCACTTGAAACATAAACAGTAATTTATGCTCAGCTAATTTGCCTCAGGGCTGGCTGAGCATATAAGGAGCCGGGAACCAATGGGAGAGTACTCCAGGCTGTGAGTCATGAATAATTAGACATGCTGTCCACTGGTAAGCAGGGGCAGAGTGCACCGCAGGTGTGGAGTAATTGCTGATAGCATTAACCCCTCGAGTGTTTCTGGTCATGCGATGCCGACATGTAGTGGAGACAGGAGTGTCCTCCGTTGCATCATGGAACACAGCGCGGGGACGGAGTCTAGTCCGGTCCTGGTAGTGGGAATGCGGTGCTTGCATGAGAAATGTCACCTGCGACATCGCAGGGCGGGGCCTAAGACCGATCAATGAGGTGTCCCCCTGACTGACAGTTCAACTCCTGTGCAGAGCCTCAGAGTGAGGTGCGTCATCCAACCCATCACGGGACGAGTCACAAAGGCAGAGGTCCAATCCTCAAATCCAGAATGGCTTTGACTTTGCTGGATCCATGGCTAATCCAGTATCCGAGATGATATATCCCATAAAAGAGGTACTGATTGATGGAATTGGCATGTCTCTAATTTAGCAAGCAGATGATTCTCCTGCAACCATCTTAGAATTTGTGTCACATGGTCTGGATGTTCGTGCTGATTTAGAAAAGATCAGGATATCATCCAGTTAGACGATGACATATTTGTCGAGGAGATCCCTAAATATCTCATTCTCAAAGTTCTGAAATACTGCCGGAGCATTACAGAGTCTGAAAGGCATAACAAGATACTCGTAGTGTCCATCATGCATATTGGAAGCCGTCTTCTACTCATCACCTTGAGGAATTCTCACCAAATTAAAAGGCTCTCGTAAATCCAATTTGGTTAACATAGAAGCTCCTTACAAACTGTAAAACAGTTCAGAAAGGAGTGGTAAAGGATATAATTTTTTTACAGTAATTTTGTTGAGTCCTCGGTAGTCAATGAACGGCTGTAGCATTCCATCTTTCTTTTTAACGAAGAAAAACCCTGCGCCTGAAGGAAAAGAAGACTTCTGGATGAAATCCCTCTGAAGGTTTTCCTGAATGTACTCCTTCATGGAACGTTTCTTGGGAGGTGACAGTGGATATGAACCTCCTCTGGGAGGAACCGAGCCGGGCAAATGGTCAATGGGACAGTCAAACGACTGATGTGGTGGTAACTCCTCAGACTGAACTTTGTCCAATACATCCCGAAAGGTGGAGTAGATAGTGGGTACACCGTGGTTCACCTCGGACGGTACTGAAACACAAGCCAGCGCTTGGGAAGGAACGAAACTTGAACTCCAATGGACGAGTCAAGACTCCGCCCAATCCACGAAAGGGTTATGAAGCCACTGTAGCACTAGAATTATGGCAATATTGGGGCCGTGTATTACATCCTGTTGAATCTTCTCTGTATGGTCTGTACCTGTCTCAAACTGTAGTTAAGTTGTCTCTAAGTAAATGAACGCTGGCTGTAATGGTCTGCCATCTATCGCCTACCAGAGATTTTTCTGTACCAACGGAATTCCATGTTTCTTCATGAAACTCTGGTCGATGAAGTTAACGCCTGCCCAGGAGTCCAGGAAGGGCCGTGTCTTGACCACAAAGGATTTCCCAGTCAACTTGATAGATAGCATCAACCTATTAGGTATACTAGAGGGAGAAGTATGTGATTCTCCTTTCTCTCACTGGGATTTGGCATTTCCCGACTTATTGGGACAAAGGAGGGTCTGAGGTCCGACGATATCGCAATGCGTACAGAGACTGGAGGTGCGTCTGCGCTGTTTTTCGCTGGTCGATAGGCTATCACCCCTGAGCTGCATTGCCTCCTCTGGATCCAGGGAATAGTCATTAATGGGAGACGCTGAAAGAGTATGAAGAGATAGTGTACCTCCTTTGCGCTGAGTCTTCTCGGCTTTTCTCTCCTGTAGGCGCAGATCCATGCGGATACATAGGGTGATGAGATCCTCTAAACCTACAAGGCGTTCCAGTGCCGCGAGATCATCCTTGAGGTTCTGCGTAAGGCCTTGCCAAAATTCTGCTACCAGTGCATCTGATTTCTGCGGCGAGAGTCTGGAATTCAACTGTGCAACGGGCCACAATTTGACTGCCATGAGGAAAATGCAGGAGGGAAGAAGAAGCCGTTACATTACATCCTGAGTGTCGAAGACCCTTCGGTACACCAGTGTGAAGAGAGATATATGTCGCTTGTGATGTTCAATCTTTGCTCTCAGATAGGAGATGGCCACACCAAGTTATCATTACTTAACAGGCACATGATGTATGTGACTTTTGAATAATGAGACACAAAACGAGAAGGGGTAAGTTCAAATTGAATAAAACATTGGTTTAGAAACCCCAACATATGAGGGGATCCCCGCCATAGCGATTCGGTGTGTGAGTCATGGTTCAGCAGCGGCGTTAGTAGAATTCGGTGTCCGGACAGCTGCTGTTAGGGGAGCAGGATTGAACAGTGCACACTGTAGCTGGTCTAAGGTAGATTGCATCTGATCCATACGTTTGTTATTATGATCTACGTAATACGTTGCATTTGAGTGAACAGGTTGTCGTGCAGGGTCAAAATTCGACCCACCACAGCGGGGTCCATGTTTGCAGTGAGTCGCGCAAGCGTTTTCAAGGGGAGATATTGCCAGGACAATGTGTCTACATGTATCCGGAATCAAGCATGATTCTTCGGTACATTTTTGGGGTATCCAGCAACTCTATCTAGAGACATACTGACAACACGTTCTCCTCAAAACCCCCCTTGAAACACATGCCCTAGCAATGCCTGCTCACTGGCATCCATGGAAAGGTAAATACACAACAAATCTTTATTAACGCATTTTTATTGTTTATGCACAAACAGTACTGGGCTCAAGAGCTGACTCTTCTTGAGCCCTTATTATGGATCAGGGGGTAACCAAACGGGCTTAAACCTTTATTTGAGAGCCGGGTTAACCCCTACTGTCACAATGACACATTCAGGGATTCATTCAAACCCATGGATCCAACAGTGGCCAATGCGAAAATCCATTTACTTTCCTTCTGGAATAAGAGCTCCTCTCTAACCAAAAGATAGTACCAGCACTCTCTGTCTCACAGCTACAGATGTAAGCAAATACCAGTGTAGGGAATATGAATAATTTAATGACACTAATAATAAACTGAAAATATAGCAACAATAGCCAATACGCCAATGCAAGAATAAATATCACCATAGAGAAAATCAAAAATTAAAGGGGGTAGAGGGGAAAGAAGGAGAAGGGGAAAAAACACAAAAGAAAAGCAAAAAATCACAAAAATGGAAAAAGGAAAGCAAACTAGGGGGGCGATGTTTTGAGGGGTGACCTCTTCATCTTGCCCATTCCCCCTGGTCCCAAAGGGTCCCAGAGGTACTTCCCTAAGCCTTCCCTCCCCACTGTCAAATAATCCCACACTCAGCTAATAATATAAATCTAAAGTCTAAAGAGGTCAAATCACATAAGCAGATATCAAATATCAAACAAAAAACGTAGATACACTGGCGACACACTTTATTCGAGCACGGCTGGTCCCGCGAATTCGGGTATACTCGGGTGTATTCAGGTTTCTGATAGTTTTCTGCCAGAGTGCATTGCGTTCTTTTCCGGCAGGGATTTAAGCTTTTTATTCCGGCTTGCTGAAATACTGCAATGCCGTTAAAATACACATGGTGGCGCTTGCGAGCTGTTCTCTGTGAAGCCGTCACCTATAATGAATTGTAATGCAGTATATATACTGTATATATATATATACTGTATAACAACAACCCCTATAAGCCCTAACATACAGTACTGTACACATACAGTACTGTATACTGTATGCATATACATATATGATACTACTGTATGGGCGGCGGGGGCGTGATGTGTTTGCAGCAGAGAGAGATCCGCTGCTCTCTCTCTGCGCAAACATCGGCACAATAAAAATGATTTGAAATACATTTTTATTGATAGTGTAGATGTGCAGGGGGTCTCCGGAGCTGAATCGCGTTGGTTTTAGGTCTGGGGACCCCGTGCCCCCCGAGATACAGGCCCCTTTAGGGGGTGCCGGTATCCCTCTGCATTTAAAGGCCCCGATCACGTGACCGCGGCCTGTAAACCAAGCAGAGCAGAGGGATACCGGCACCCCCTAAAGGGGCCTGTATCTCGGGGGGCACGGGGTCCCCAGACCTGAAACCTGTGCGCTTCTGCTCTGGAGACCCTCTGCACATGTACAGTATCAATAAAACACATACAATATACAGTATAAATAAACACTCGTTCTTTACCTTAGCGTCTATGCGCTATGGTAAAGAAGCATCATTTGTGTACTGTATTTTAATAATATTGTAGTGAGCAGGGGGTTCCCTGAGCCAGAAATTAATGCTCAGGGACCCCCCCTGCTCCTGATCAATATTATTAAAAATACTGAAAATGCTGCGTCATTACCATAGCGGATAGCCGCTAAGGCAATGAAGGGGTTAACCCACCGTGCCCGCTTTATTGTGTGTAGTGGGGATGGGTGAGGGGGGTATTTGGCCCTTGGTGTGAGTTTAGGACTTGCGGGAGGGGGGGGGGTGTTGCGGGTGCACTTAACCCCTTCACGACCGTAGCAGTTAATACCGCTACGGTCATGAAGGGGTTAAGCCCTCCCGCTACACCCCCCCCCCGCAAGCCCTCCCCAACTATCGTTGGGGCTAATACCCCATTCACCCACACTCCCGCTACCCACAATAAAAAAATACACACACAGCACAGCAGCCGCCAATAAATAAATAAATAAATACTGTATAAATAAATAAATAAATAAATGACAATAAATACATTTGAAATACATTTTTATTGATAGTGTAGATGTGCAGGGGGTCTCTGGAGCTGAATCGCATTGGTTTTAGGTCTGGGGACCCCGTTCCCCCCGAGATACAGGCCCCTTTAGGGGGTGCCGGTATCCCTCTGCGTTTAAAGGCCCCGATCACGTGACCGCGGCCTGTAAACCAAGCAGAGCAGAGGGATACCGGCACCCCCTAAAGGGGCCTGTATCTCGGGGGGCACGGGGTCCCCAGACCTGAAACCTGTGCGCTTCTGCTCTGGAGACCCCCTGCACATCTACACTGTGAATAAAACACACACATCATTAAAGAATCATTCTTTACCTTAGCGACTATGCGCTATGGTAAAGAAGCAGCATTTCTGTATTTTTTATAATATTGTACAGTGAGCAGGGGGTTCCCTGAGACAGAAATCTAATCTCAGGGGACCCCCTGCTCCTGCACAATATTATTAAAAGTTCAGAAATGATGCTTCATGAGCATAGCGTATATCCGCTAAGGTAATGAAGGGGTTAAGGCATAATAACCAATAAATACATTCAATACACTACCCACTACCCATGGCAACCTCCGCTGCTGTACAGTAAAACAGAGAAAAAAATTAACACTTTCAAAGTAATGTCCCCTAACCCCTTAATCACCATAGCGGTTATTAACCGCTACAGTCATGAATGGGGTTAACCCACCCTCACCCACCACTCGGGACGCCTACTGTACATACCCTCCCACTCTAACCCCCCACCCCGTGAGGCCTAACCACCCTCAACCCTCACCCACTAACTACCCACAAGGGAGGCCTACCCACATACCGTTGGGGAACATTCCCCCCACCCCCAGTCCCCGCAATCAAAACAATGCACAGCCCCACAATAAACAGCATTCTATTTATTAAATACATTACCCACCCCCTGTGCCCCCCCCCATAAATACAAGATTTATTCTTTTACATTCAGGGTCCATAACGCAGCCCCACGCTAGTCCCCGGTGGGCTGGCAGGGCACCTGGACAGACCTACAGTTTACCAGCAGCATTCCACAGGTTCTGGAGGCCTGCTGGTGGATCCTGCCAGCACCATGGGACCCAGGTGGTCTCCTTTGGTCACCGTGAGCCACAATTGGGTCCCCACGGTAGGCCCAAGGATGTCTGGGAGCCCCGGGTCAAACCCACAGGTGTCTGCGGGGCCTCGGGTGGTTCCCATGGGGGTCTGGGGAACTCACGGGTGCTCACTATGGGTCCGCGGTGCCCCCACAGAAGTGGGACCACACATCATCATCCCTGCACCTACGGGTCGGAGGTGCCCCCACAGAAGTGGGACCACACATCGTCATCCCCGCAGACTACGGGTCCGCGGTGCCCCCACAGAAGTGGGACCACACATCATCATCCCCGCATGTGTCACCCGTGGAACCACCAGCCTGATACCCTTTAGGATACCCGAGGATTCCCGCGGGTGGTCTCCAGAGGTCCCACGCAAAACCACGGAAGTAACCCTGAATGTAAAAAAAATAAACCTGGCCTATACATTCAATACATACACCCTCCCCCCCCCAACACCTACAGTACAATAATGTGCAAAATAACTATTATCCAGATATGGATAATAGATTAATTGCCCATTATTAAAAACATTAACTAGCATATACAAATAAATAAAGTACTACTGACCTCATCAATACGAAGTGTCCGACGCCAGCGCCTTCCTTCTCTTGCCCACACAAAACATAGCCAAAACCAAGCCAATACATTGCAATTACATTCAGATATCAATTAACCCCTTAAACACCTTATCGGATAATAACCGCAAAGGTAATTAAGGGGTTAAGCCACACAGGCACGATACCCACCCTTCACCCATGAATTTGTACTGTGGCTTCATCATGCAACTATATATATATATACTGTATATATACTGTATATACAGAGAGACAGAGAGAAAGAGAGAGAGAGATATATATACAGTATATATATATATATATATATATATATATATATATATATATATATATATACACACACACACGTTATATACACACCCATGATAAACCAATATACAGTACAAATAAATGTAGAAGGGTTATCAAAAGCATACTGCCCTACAACCAAACACGTCTCCATACAGACACTACATTAAAATCAATTTCCTTTAAAAATCCTAACTGATCTCACAATCTACTGTACTGTATATGATCACAAACCAATGAAAAAAGTCACATTCCAAAATGCATAAAATCTATGCACCATACTGTATACATTCTGCAAATTAATCAACGTAAACAAAAATCAATTAGCAATCATTATTTAGATCCCTAAACATTTCACACTCAATCATGAACAATGAAACCATTAACAGATTCACGCCTAGGGCAGAACAATTAAGCCTTTGAAAAAATATAAGTACCGACAAAAATACAACCTTTACAGTACAACCAAGGCTATCTATCCCTGACCTTCCTCAAACACACAATACAATACCAAGGAATAATACATCTATCTAATTTTAAAATACTTTAAACTCACAAAATAATTAAAAACACATCTAATCCAGCTTTTAAAACATCATCATTTCTTACCCTGAATGTATACTGTACAGTATATATCTCTAGACATATATATTGTACATACATACATACATACAGTGGCAAGAAATGATATACCACAAAAAAAAAAAATACACATGTTAAAAAACCTTTTGAAAAAATTAACAAGTTAAATAAAATACATTTCTTTACTGTAGTTCACTTACCATTACTTGCCCCCACCGACTCCCGTTGCGCAGCTTACTCACGAACCAATCCACGATCAGGAACCCATAAAATAATAAACCATTCAAAATAATAAACATTAAACTAAAAATCCAAATCAATCCACGGGTCTTCTACTTGTAATACATCTTCATCTGTATTCTTCTTTCTTCTATCTCCTTCCGGGCGGGGCAGGGCGTGGTCTTCTTTCCATCATCGGCCACGCCCTTGTCTTTTTTCTTCTCCGGAGGTCCTTCCTCCGCGGCGTCTGGCTGCAAAATGAGACGACATAGGCTTTTAAAGGCCTATGACGTCACATTTTTCGTCATGGTTCCCACGGTCCTGATTGGACCGTGAAAACCATGTGTTTTGGCCGATAAAAAAAAATGATGACGTCACTTAAAGGGAATGAAAGCACAGCCAATCAGAATGGCTTTGCTTCAATTGCCTTTAAGATGACGTCATGAAAAGGCACATGGCCGTGCACACATGGTACTAGAGCCAATCAGAGCGTGGGAACTTTATCCCTACTCTGATTGGCTCTTGGATACCATGTGTCAGGGGCTTGGGGGAGAAAGGATGTGACGTCAATAAGGATAAAGTTCCCACGCTCTGATTGGCTACCGTACCACGTGACAGGTTTTCATTGACGTCACATCCTTTCTCCCCCAAGCCCCTGACACATGGTATACCAGAGCCAATCAGAGTAGGGATAAAGTTCCCACGCTCTGATTGGCTACCGTACCACGTGACAGGTTTTCATTGACGTCACATCCTTTCTCCCCCAAGCCCCTGACACATGGTATACCAGAGCCAATCAGAGTAGGGATAAAGTTCCCACGCTCTGATTGGCTACCGTACCACGTGACAGGTTTTCATTGACGTCACATCCTTTCTCCCCCAAGCCCCTGACACATGGTATACCAGAGCCAATCAGAGTAGGGATAAAGTTCCCACGCTCTGATTGGCTCTAGTACCATGTGTGCACGGCCATGTGCCTTTTCATGACGTCAACTTAAAGGCAATTGAAGCAAAGCCATTCTGATTGGCTGTGCTTTCATTCCCTTTAAGTGACGTCATCATTTTTTTATTATCGGCCAAAACACATGGTTTTCACGGTCCAATCAGGACCGTGGGAACCATGACGCAAAATGTGACGTCATAGGCCTTTAAAAGCCTATGTCGTCTCATTTTGCAGCCAGACGCCGCGGAGGAAGGACCTCCGGAGAAGGAAAAAGACAAGGGCGTGGCCGATGATGGAAAGAAGACCACGATCTGCCCCGCCCGGAAGGAGATAGAAGAAAGAAGAATACAGATGAAGGTGTATTACAAGTAGAAGACCCGTGGATTGGTTTGGATTTTTAGTTTAATGTTTATTATTTTCAATGGTTTATTATTTTATGGGTTCCTGATCGTGGATTGGTTCGTGAGTAAGCTGGGCAACGGGAGTCGGTGGGGGCAAGTAATGGTAAGTGAACTACAGTAAAGAAATGTATTTTATTTAACTTGTTAATTTTTTCAAAAGGTTTTTTAACCTGTGTATTTTTTTTTTTTTGTGGTATATCATTTCTTGCCACTGTATGTATGTATGTACAATATATATGTCTAGAGAGATATACTGTACAGTATACATTCAGGGTAAGAAATGATGATGTTTTAAAAGCTGGATTAGATGTGTTTTTAATTATTTTGTGAGTTTAAAGTATTTTAAAATTAGATACTGTAGATGTATTCCTTGGTATTGTATTGTGTGTTTGAGGAAGGTCAGGGATACTGTAGGTACTGTAGGCTTGGTTTGGAAAGGTTGTATTTTTGTCGGTACTTATATTTTTTCAAAGGCTTAATTGTTCTGCTCTAGGCGTGAATCTGTTAATGGTTTCATTGTTCATGATTGAGTGTGAAATGTTTAGAGATCTAAATAATGATTGCTAATTGATTTTTGTTTACGTTGATTAATTTGCAGAATGTATACAGTATGGTGCATAGATTTTATGCATTTTGGAATGTGACTTTTTTCATTGGTTTGTGATCAAATACAGTACAGTAGATTGTGAGATCAGTTAGGATTTTTAAAGGAAATTGATTTTAATGTAGTGTCTGTATGGAGAAGTGTTTGGTTGTAGAACAGTATGGTTTTGATAACCCTTCTACATTTATTTGTACTGTATATTTGGTTTATCATGGGTGTGTATATAACGTGTGTATATATATATACTGTATATATCTCTCTCTCTCTCTTTCTCTCTGTCTCTCTGTTTGTATATATATACAGTATATATATATAGTTGCATGATGAAGCCACAGTACAAATTCATGGGTGAAGAGTGGGTATCGTGCCTGTGTGGCTTAACCCCTTAATTACCTTTGCGGTTATTATCCGATAAGGTGTTTAAGGGGTTAATTGATATCTGAATGTAATTGCAATGTATTGGCTTGGTTTTGGCTATGTTTTGTGTGGGCAAGAGAAGGAAGGCGCTGGCGTCGGACACTTCGTATTGATGAGGTCAGTAGTACTTTATTTATTTGTATATGCTAGTTAATGTTTTTAATAATGGGCAATTAATCTATTATCCATATCTGGATAATAGTTATTTTGCACATTATTGTACTGTAGGTGTTGGGGGGGAGGGTGTATGTATTGAATGTATAGGCCAGGTTTATTTTTTTTACATTCAGGGTTACTTCCGTGGTTTTGCGTGGGACCTCTGGAGACCACCCGCGGGGAATCCTCGGGTATCCTAAAGGGTAGCAGGCTGGTGGTTCCACGGGTGACACATGCGGGGATGATGATGTGTGGTCCCACTTCTGTGGGGGCACCGCGGACCCGTAGTCTGCGGGCATGACGATGTGTGGTCCCACTTCTGTGGGGGCACCTCCGAGCCGTAGGTGCGGGGATGATGATGTGTGGTCCCACTTCTGTGGGGGCACCGCGGACCCATAGTGAGCACCCGTGAGTTCCCCAGACCCCCATGGGAACCGCCCGAGGCCCCGCAGACACCTGTGGGTTTGACCCGGGGCTCCCAGACATCCTTGGGCCTACCGTGTGGACCCAATTGTGGCTCACGGTGACCCAAGGAGACCACCTGAGCGCCATGGTGCTGGCAGGATCCACCAGCAGGCCTCCAGAACCTGTGGAATGCTGCTGGTAAACTGTAGGTCTGTCCAGGTGCCCTGCCAGCCCACCGGGGACTAGCGTGGGGCTACGTTATGGACCCTGAATGTAAAAGAATAAATCTTGTATTTATGGGGGGGGGGCACAGGGGGTGGGTAATGTATTTAATAAATAGAATGCTGTTTATTGTGGGTGATTGTACTGATTTTATTGTGGGTACTGGGGTGGGGGTGGGGTGTTTCCCCAACGGTATGTGGGTAGGCCTCCCTTGTGGGTAGTTAGTGGGTGAGGGTTGAGGGTGGTTAGGCCTCACGGGGTGGGGGGTTAGAGTGGGAGGGTATGTACAGTAGGCGTCCCGAGTGGTGGGTGAGGGCGGGTTAACCCCTTCATGACTGTAGCGGTTAATAACCGCTATGGTGATTAAGGGGTTAGGGGACATTACTTTGAAAGTGTTATTTTTTTTCTCTGTTTTACTGTACAGCAGCGGAGGTTGCCATGGGTAGTGGGTAGTGTATTGAATGTATTTATTGGTTATTATGCCTTAACCCCTTCATTACCTTAGCGGCTATACGCTATGCTAATGAAGCCTCGTTTCTGAACTTTTAATAATATTGTGCAGGAGCAGGGGGTCCCCTGAGATTAGATTTCTGTCTCAGGGAACCCCCTGCTCACTCTACAATATTATTAAAAAGACAGAAATGCTGCTTCTTTACCATAGCGCATAGCCGCTAAGCTAAAGAATGATTCTTTAATGATGTGTGTGTTTTATTCACAGTGTAGATGTTCTCCGGAGCTGAAGCGCACAGGTTTCAGGTCTGGGGACCCCGTGCCCCCCGAGATACAGGCCCCTTTAGGGGGTGCCGGTATCCCTCTGCTCTGCTTGGTTTACAGGCCGCGGCCACGTGATCGCGGCCTGTAAACCAAGCAGAGCAGAGGGATACCGGCACCCCCTAAAGGGGCCTGTATCTCGGGGGGCACGGGGTCCCCAGACCTGAAACCTGTGCGCTTCAGCTCCAGAGACTCCCTGCACATCTACACTATCAATAAAAATGTATTTCAAATGTATTTATTTGTATTTATTTATTTATTTATTTATTGCGGGGATGCTGTGTGTGATTATTTTTTATTGTGTTTAGCGGGGGTGGGTGACGGGGTTTATAAATGTGAGTTTATAAATAAAATAAAGAATATTATTTCTAGGGGCCCTAGAACAGAAGTTCCCACGCCAATTGCGCGCTCATTGCTCTTTTGTTACAATGTTGCTGGTCTTGCGGGTTTGCAGTCTGGCAGCAAAAAGCAGTTTGTACTGTAGTACTGTGTGTGAGATAAAGTAACCAGTTCTTTTATTGCTGAAGTCGCCACTAAAAACTTTTATTTACAAATACAGTACAAAAACCGTGCAACACACAACAACATACAGTATCCTTTGTTTAAGTACAGCAGGTACTATAGGGTAAAACATGTACTGTACAGTACAGCACAACATTACAGTATGGTCTCACTGAAAGTCCTCCCCATTTTCCAGCCATGGCCGATGCCTTGCATGGCGCAAAACGCCATTAATGCAGTCTCTAACGCCTCTCATTACAGGATCTGTAACAGGATAATAGCGCTGCATTTCTTCCACAATCTTTTTCCTTAAATTGGCAGGAAGGGCATTTTTTTGGCGATTCCCATCATAGTTCACTTTGAACACCCACTCGCAGTACAATGTGTAGGGAACATGGTGTTTAAATATGATCAAGGCATACTTGTGTGGTATACCAGCACTCCTCAACCTATACTTCTCCCTCAGCGCCGGTGGCAGATCGCACAGGGAGATGTCGGGCACTGTTTGTATGCGAGCGGGTGTAGGAAGTCTTTTGTGAGCGGGTGTACTTGAGGCGATGGGCAATGGTAGGGTGTCTGGGAGGAAGCTTTCCTCCGGTAGTGGTCGCCGGGTTGTCTCCTGGCGTGGTCTTGATGGGGTTGTCATGTCCTCCTCAATAGCATAGTACACTGTATCTTCTGGTGGAGGGGGTGTGCTTGGTGATGGAAGGGGGTCAAAGGTACCATGCATCACATCCATGTCACCCCCCTGCTCCAGCGTCGGGGAAACAGGGGCATTAACACCGAGCAAATAATGTATGCCCGCTATGTCTGCCTCTATCTTGTGCATCCGTTGATCCAGCCGCTGCTCCATTTGTAGCATCCCTTGCTCCATATGTAGCACCGACTCCAGAAGCAGATCTAGCTTTGCCAGCACACTAGAATTCCCGGGGAGATCCACACTTAGCCCATTCAGGATCCGGTCCAACGAGCTGCTTGTGCATGGCATCTGGAGATCTGGGGGGATGGGTGCAACGGAGGATGAGATGGGGGTTCCCTGGAGAGAAGCGGCATCGATGGAGAGTGGAAGAGGTGACCTGGGGATGCCCGGTACAGGAGAAGCTGCAGCGTGGTGGAAGAGGGATGGAGAAGGTGACCGCTGGATTTCCGGGAGAGAAGCAGAGTCGTCCAAGAGCAAAGGAGACAGTGACCCGTTGATTTCAGAGGCAGCAGCATCTTCAGATGGAACCGGAGAAGATGGGGGTGGAGAAGCCGGGCTGAAGATTTCCGGGACAGCTATAGCAGAGTCGTCGAAGCATATGGGAGCAAGTGGTCTGCGGATTCGGTGAGTTGGCTGCCATGCGTCTTGCGTACCGAGCACAGTACCGTATTTCTTCTTCACATAATAAGGCTGACGTGTTTTAAAAGCCTTAGCCTTTGGGGTCAGCAGAAGGTTTTCTTTGTTGGCCTTAGCCTGTCGCTTTGCCTTTGGCTTGGAAACGGTAACTGCCTTTCTTTTTTTCAGTGTGGCAGCACAGCAGAGGTGAGATGATTCTTTCGTCCATAGAACCGGGGCTGCTCCATGTAAGCGGGAGGCACAATGCAGTATCTGGACAATGCCTCAGATAAAGATCAGCAAGTGGTGGGCTATGCAACGTGTACAACCTTTTATGCATGGCTGCCAGGTACAGGTGTTGAAAGTGGGTGGTCTGTTATGTGAGTCATTAACATATAAATACACCATCCATTTTGTGGATTCACTGCACATTGAATACACATCGACTAAACATCGAATACACATTCTTGTGTTTGTATTTCTTTCTACAGTACTCGCAGCAATGCCTGTTAAGAAGATTTCCAAGGATCTCAGCATGCGAATGAAGGAGATGTACACGAGCGGAAAACGAATTGCAGATATCCAGCGCTGGTTAACTGCTTCTGGCCTCGTTGTGCCATCAAGCACTGTGTGCTATCATGCACAAGGAAAAAACAGAGACCGCAAAAAGGCACCAAGGGTAACAAATGCGTAAGTATACTGTATTTATAAAACTTAACCAAAAAAAATATAGAAAACTGTAGTGTACATCTACAGTATACCGTATTTATATAGTATATTTATTATATTACAACAGTATATACTGTAGTGTACTGTATGTGTGGTCAATTTATATTTTTTGTGCAGCAGTATACAGTACACTTTTGGTATATTGCAATTCATGTTACAACGGAATATACAGTATATGATGTGTACGTATTTATTATGATATAACAACAGTATACCGTATTTATATAGTATATTTATTATATTACAACAGTATATACTGTAGTGTACTGTATGTGTGGTCAATTTATATTTTTTGTGCAGCAGTATACACTTTTTGTATATTGCAATTCATCTTACAACGGAATATACAGTACAGTATATGATGTGTATTTATTATGATATAACAACAGTATATTTATATAGTATATTAATATTACAACAGTACTGTATACTGTATATTTTGTCTATTTGTATTTATAGTACAGCAGTATACATTTTTTGTATATTTATATTTACTGTATATTACAACATTACATGTACAGTATACAGTATACATTTTATATTGCTGCATATTAATAACACAATATAATTTCTTTGCATTGTAGGGAGACTACTCTTCTGGTGGACAGAATAAGTGAGGAGAATGATAAGAGGAGCGCATTAAGGGTTAAAAACACTCTTCAGGAAAACCACAATCTGACTGTATCCGAGAGCAGCATAAAGAAGATGAGACGCAGAATTGGATGGAAATATGGACGTGTCAGGTTAGTACTGTACAGTACAGGAGGAACTGTAAAGTAAAAGTGTTGTTTTGCAAACTGTACTGCGCTGTGACGCTAACATTTTTTATTCATTGTCATTACAGAGCGTACCCCATGATACGGGACGCAAACAAAATCAAAAGAGTGCTCCAGGCCCAGGCATGGATCGACAGCGGTGAGACTTTCCAGGATTGCATCTTCACTGATGAGTCTACTGTGTCGCTGGAGAGATTTGCAAGATTTGCGTTCCACAAAAAAGGCCGCATAACTTTGAAGCCACAGCCAAAACACCCTGTGGAGCTGCCTGTGTGGGGTGCCATCTCTAGGCGTGGACCGGGATGCATTGTCGTCTTTGAAGGTACAATTTCTCAAATATAATGCCGCCTAATGCACTGTACTTGACTAGTGTTGCCTTACCGTATGCACTGTACTGTACTATTGAGCACTTTTCTTTTCTTGCTATAGGAATCATGAATAAAGATTTCTTCCAAGACAACATTGTGCCCGTGATAGTGCGATACATCACACAAGACTTTCCCAATGGTCATCGCTTTTACCAGGACAATGATCCCAAGCACACCGCGTCGACGGCGCATATCCTTGAGCGCGGCATCAACTGGGTGAAGACGCCAGCGGAGTAAGTGCAGTAGACCGTGTCCCATTTATATGTTCCCCACTGTTTTTACTGTGTACTGTATCTCTTAAACTAATTGTCCTTTCTTTCCAATCACAGATCGCCAGACTTCAATCCGATCGAAATGGTCTGGCATCAGCTGAAGGACCACATCCGTAAAGTGGCGAAACCCTCCAAGAAGGACGAGTTGTATACAGCCATAATGAGTTTTTGGAACGATGTACTCACCGTGGAACGATGCAATAAATATATAGACCATATTGCCACTGTGTTGCCCATTGTCATCGCGCGCAATGGGCAAGCATCAGGAAAGTAGTACAGTGCTGTAGTATGTACAGTAAGTACAGTATGATACAGGTAAGTATGGCACAGTTTTTTTCTTTCCCAATAGTCAGAGTATACAGTAGTTCCAGTATACAGTTTAGTAGACTAGTTTGACAGTACTACAGTAACTGCCTACTAACTGCTCCATTTTTTTCTTTCCAGAGAAAGCTGCACCAGCCACCTACTGTACAGTAGTTCTACCATAATACAGTACGCACATACAGTACAGTACAGTAACTGAACAAAGTTTTTGTTTTCTTGTCGTTCCAGGAAAAAGGGTGCCAAAGGGGGAGGGGGGGCCTTGTGTTCGTCAAATCTGCTTGTGCAGTCAAATGTACAGTATATAAACAGCAGTAATGATGTACACAAAACCTCTCCTCTCTCAATGAACTACTGTACTATTATTTCACATTACTGTATATTGTACGATTATTTCACATTACTGTATATTTATCCTGTATATTTTCAGTAATTTAGAAGCAGTGGCTGTTCTGAACAGAACAGTTACTGTAAGCAAACGGATGCACATCAGATTTACATTTCAAATTCGAGAGGGGATTTTTCCAAAGCAGGCAGGCCTCCCTCTAAGGAAGGTGGATGGTGGGATGATACAGTACTCTGGCTGGCCTCCTGCTGAATCTTGTTACCGTAGCCAGCCCAGGGCCAGATTAACAAAACAATGGCTTGGATTGGATTAGCCAGACGATTGATGCTTGGCCAGGGAGGGATTAAAAACTCTAAGGGAGGGGGTGGGTGGTGTAGCTGTAGGATTGTACTGGAGGGGGTGGGTGGTGTAGCTGTAGGATTGTACTGTGTCAGTATTTCCAACGGCAGGTCACCCTAATAATTGCATGAATAAACCCCCAAAGACAAGGCCCAAATATAGTACTGTATACTGCATACTGTATACAGTACAGAGCTGTATACTGTATTATAAATAAATAATCATACAGTACTGTACAGTATGTATTATTGTGTGTTGATGTTTTGAATTGCTGTTAACTTGAAATGTTTCACCATTGTATTGTACTGTATTTGTAAATAAAAGTTTTTTGTGGCGACTTCAGCAATAAAAGAACTGCTTAATTTATCTCACATAAAGTACGTGAATACGACCGCAATCACCATTGTACAGTAAATGGGTGCATAGGATGGAACGACAGGTGCTAAAGGGGTATAAATATGATATTTATCAGTGTTGATCAAAGAGAGTTGATCAGAAGGATTCCCCTTATAAAGTATACAGCACTCTATTGTCATTCATACAGTATACTGTAGTAAAGGGTAGACAACACATGGTCTTGCAGTATACTGTATTACTAAAAATCTGTCAGGTTGACCAGAATCACTGCGTATATCGGAAAATAATACAATTTTATTAATTCTACATAGAATTAATAAAATTGTATTATTTTCCGATATCCGCAGTGATTCTGGTCAACCTGACAGATTTTTAGTAATACAGTATACTGCAAGACCATGTGTTGTCTACCCTTTACTACAGTATACTGTATGAATGACAATAGAGTGCTGTATACTTTATAAGGGGAATCCTTCTGATCAACTCTCTGTGATCAACACTGATAAATACAGTAATTTATCTCACACTCAGTACTACAGACTGCTTTTTGCTTGCAATAAACAAACAAACAGGGAAGCGCTACTGTATACTGTATGAGTTAGGATCAGGCCCAGCAGCCACTTTATGTTGAAAACCACATATGAAATGAGCATAAAATTGCATGAATAATTACACAAAAATATATAAAATAAATAGCACAAGTCTCTGACAGAGAGAAATTGTCCAGGTGGTGTGGATACAGGTTAATGCCCCTGTCTGATAGGACAGACTCGAGCAAGAATGGCCTGTGAGAGGTGAATATCCAGAATGGTACAGTAGCTGGGATGGAAAGCGCTACCAACTGTGCAGGTATTGAAGTGTGTAGAAATGGGAATGTGCCGTAGGCATCAAATGTGGAAAGCGCTCACCCAGACTTCATACACTTTGCGCTTTTTGCTTGCAGACTACAAAGCCGCAAGACCAGCAACATTGTAAAAAAAGAGCAAAAAAAGAGCAATGAGCGCGAAATTGGCGTGGGAACTTCTGTTCTAGGGCCCCTAGAAATAATATTCTTTATTTTATTTATAAACTCACATTTATAAACCCCGTCACCCACCGCCGCTACACACAATAAAGCGGGCACTTACAGTACAGTATATATTTATTTCTCTTCATGTATTTATTTAGATTTATTTATTAATTGTGGAGCTGCTGTGCGTGAGGGGCCATGGCCAGGATGGGGGGGGGGTAACGGTACAGTATGTGGGTAGGGGGTCAGGGTGGATAGACCTCACAGTACATTAT
This sequence comes from Ascaphus truei, assembly GCF_040206685.1. Lineage (NCBI taxonomy): Eukaryota > Metazoa > Chordata > Amphibia > Anura > Ascaphidae > Ascaphus > Ascaphus truei. The sequence goes on along the minus strand of NC_134483.1, from coordinate 100,604,105 downwards.
GCACATTGGGCCCCCCCCCTCCCCACATTTACATACACTGCACGACATCAATGCAGGGAGGGTTTACCAATGCAGGGAGGGTTTACCAATGCAGGTAAGGCTTTAGGCCTTTATATCTCTCTCCCTTCATTGTAATCTGTTTAACAGAAACATTGGGGGGGAAGGGGTTTTAGGCCTTTATATCTCTCTCCCTTCATTGTAATCTGTTTAACAGAAACATTAGGGGGGAAGGGGCTTTAGGCCTTTATATCTCTCTCCCTTCATTGTAATCTGTTTTGTAATCTGTTTAACAGAAACATTAGGGGGGAAGGGGCTTTAGGCCTTTATATCTCTCTCCCTTCATTGTAATCTGTTTAACACAAACATTAGGGGGGAAGGGGCTTTAGTCCTTTATATCTCTCTCCCTTCAGTGTAATCTGCTTAACAGAAACATTAGGGGGGAGGGGGCTTTAAACAATGCTGTGTATAATGTATAAGGTTTTTTACAATTAGATAGATGTAATCCTTGGTACTGTATTGTAAGGGTTAGCTTTGGTTTTAAATTGTGTTTTCTGGTTGGTACTTACAGTATATATTGATTTTGGTTTACTTGATTGGTTAAAATACTGTAGTTGACTTGTTTGGAAGTGTTTGTATTTACTGGTAGAGTAGCTTGCAATTATATTGTTAACATTCATTTGCAGAATGTACAGTACTGTATATGGTGCATAGATTTAATGCTATGCATCATTTACAGTATACAATGTAAATGCAATGTACTGTGTGGATTGGAATGTTATGTTTTATAATGTAAAATCAGTTAGGATTATTAAATGGATTATTATTATTATTGTCTGTACTGTATGGAGATGCGTTATTTGTAGGACAGTATGATTTTGATAACCATTCTACATGTACTGTATTTGTATATTGGTTCATCATCTGTGTGTATATACTGTATACTATACAGTATACTATAGTATATGTATATGTATATGTATATATACTGTACACAGTATATACTGTATATGTACTGTATAGGGATTGTTATTATATATACTGTATAATGTATATATATATATATATATATCCAGTATATATACAGTATATACTATACAGTATATATTTATTTCTCTTCATGTATTTATTTATTTATTTAGATTTATTTATTAATTGTGGGGCTGCTGTGCGTGAATTTTTTTTATTGGGGGTGAGGGGGGTGTTTGGCCCTTGGTGTGAGTTTAGGACTTGCAGCAGCAGCACAATTAATAAATAAATGTAAATAAATAAATGACAATAAATACATTTGAAATACATTTTTATTGATAGTGTAGATGTGCAGGGGGTCTCCGGAGCTGAAGCGCACAGGTTTCAGGTCTGGGGACCCCGTGCCCCCCGAGATACAGGCCCCTTTAGGGGGTGCCGGTATCCCTCTGCTCTGCTTGGTTTACAGGCCGCGATCACGTGATCGGGGCCTTTAACGCAGAGCACTCAGCACTCAGAAACACAGGCCAGGCAGATTTAACACACACACACAATAGGGGGAGTTTTTTTTTACATAGATTGCAGGGAAGCTTAACACACACACACAATAGGGGGAGGTTTTTTTACATAGATTGCAGGGAAGCTTAACGCACACACACAATAGGGGTATAGGGGGAGGTTTTTTTTACATAGATTAGAGAGAAGGCAGGGCGTTTTAAAAGCGAGAATAGGGGCAGGGGTTTTTACATAGATTAGAGAGAAGGCAGGGCGTTTTAAAAGCGAGAATAGGGGGAGGGGTTTTTACATAGATTAGAGAGAAGGCAGGGAGTTTTAAAAGCGAGAATAGGGGGAGGGGTTTTTACATAGATTAGAGAGAAGGCAGGGCGTTTTAAAAGCGAGAATAGGGGGAGGGGTTTTTACATAGATTAGAGAGAAGGCAGGGCGTTTTAAAAGCGAGAATAGGGGGAGGGGGTTTTACATAGATTAGAGAGAAGGCAGGGAGTTTTAAAAGCGAGAATAGGGGGAGGGGGTTTTACATACAGTAGATTAGAGAGAAGGCAGGGAGTTTTAACACAGACATGAAAAATATGTATTGAATGTATTAATTGTTTATTATGCCTTAACCCCTTCAGTGCCTTAGCTGCTATCCGCTATGGTAATGACGCAGCATTTTCAGTATTTTTAATAATATTGATCAGGAGAAGGGGGGGTCCCTGAGCATTAATTTCTGGCTCAGGGAACCCCCTGCTCACTACAATATTATTAAAATACAGTACACAAATGATGCTTCTTTACCATAGCGCATAGACGCTAAGGTAAAGAACGAGTGTTTATTTATACTGTATATTGTATGTGTTTTATTGATACTGTACATGTGCAGAGGGTCTCCAGAGCAGAAGCGCACAGGTTTCAGGTCTGGGGACCCCGTGCCCCCCGAGATACAGGCCCCTTTAGGGGGTGCCGGTATCCCTCTGCTCTGCTTGGTTTACAGGCCGCGGTCACGTGATCGGGACCTTTAAACGCAGAGGGATACCGGCACCCCCTAAAGGGGCCTGTATCTCGGGGGGCACGGGGTCCCCAGACCTAAAACCAACGCGATTCAGCTCCAGAGACCCCCTGCACATCTACACTATCAATAAAAATGTATTTCAAATGTATTTATTGTCATTTATTTATTTATTTATTTATACAGTATTTATTTATTTATTTTTTGGCGGCTGCTGTGCTGTGTGTGTATTTTTTTTATTGTGGGTAGCGGGAGGGTGGGTGAATGGGGTATTAGCCCCAACGATGATTGGGGAGGGCTTGCGGGGGGGTGTGTGTAGCGGGAGGGCTTAACCCCTTCATGACCGTAGCGGTATTAACTGCTACGGTCGTGAAGGGGTTAAGTGCACCCGCAACACCCCCCCCCTCCCGCAAGTCCTAAACTCACACCAAGGGCCAAATACCCCCCTCACCCATCCCCACTACACACAATAAAGCGGGCACGGTGGGTTAACCCCTTCATTGCCTTAGCGGCTATCCGCTATGGTAATGACGCAGCATTTTCAGTATTTTTAATAATATTGATCAGGAGCAGGGGGGGTCCCTGAGCATTAATTTCTGGCTCAGGGAACCCCCTGCTCACTACAATATTATTAAAATACAGTACACAAATGATGCTTCTTTACCATAGCGCATAGACGCTAAGGTAAAGAACGAGTGTTTATTTATACTGTATATTGTATGTGTTTTATTGATACTGTACATGTGCAGAGGGTCTCCAGAGCAGAAGCGCACAGGTTTCAGGTCTGGGGACCCCGTGCCCCCCGAGATACAGGCCCCTTTAGGGGGTGCCGGTATCCCTCTGCTCTGCTTGGTTTACAGGCCGCGGTCACGTGATCGGGACCTTTAAACGCAGAGGGATACCGGCACCCCCTAAAGGGGCCTGTATCTCGGGGGGCACGGGGTCCCCAGACCTAAAACCAACGCGATTCAGCTCCAGAGACCCCCTGCACATCTACACTATCAATAAAAATGTATTTCAAATGTATTTATTGTCATTTATTTATTTATTTATTTATACAGTATTTATTTATTTATTTTTTGGCGGCTGCTGTGCTGTGTATTTTTTTTATTGTGGGTAGCGGGAGGGTGGGTGAATGGGGTATTAGCCCCAACGATGGTTGGGGAGGGCTTGCGGGGGGGGTGTGTGTGTAGCGGGAGGGCTTGACCCCTTCATGACCGTAGCGGTATTAACTGCTACGGTCGTGAAGGGGTTAAGTGCACCCGCAACACCCCCCCCCCCTCACGCAAGTCCTAAACTCACACCAAGGGCCAAATACCCCCCTCACCCATCCCCACTACACACAATAAAGCGGGCACGGTGGGTTAACCCCTTCATTGCCTTAGCGGCTATCCGCTATGGTAATGACGCAGCATTTTCAGTTTTTTTAATAATATTGATCAGGAGCAGGGGGGGTCTCTGAGCATTAATTTCTGGCTCAGGGAACCACCTGCTCACTTTACAATATTATTAAAATACCTCTCTCTGCTGCAAACACATCTCGCCCCCAGTATGTGCAGTAATTTACTGAACATGTACTGTAGAATAAATGCATAGTTTTATTTATTCGGGTTTATTACACAGTATACTGTTCGGCTGGAAAACATCAGCATACTGTACAGCACAATATTACTGTATCCATCGAAATCCCCCCATTAGCCGTTTTCTTTTCTGAGGAAAAACAAAATGAAAAGTTTTAATGTACAGTAATGGTCAGCCCCCTAAAGAAGTACCCAGCCTGCCCCACCAAAATAATACGGCAACAATACAGTACTCACCATACTGTATTACTGAATGTCCCATTCAGCTTGCGCCGGCGCCGGGCCACTGCCACTGCCAGTCCAGCTTTCATCATCACCCACGTCGATAGTTTGCAGAGGGACTAGCCCACCTGTAGTCAGCAGTGGGAAATCGCTTAGGTACATTCAAGCTTCATCAAAACTGGCTGCGAAATCCATCTCAGGGTTGTCACCGACATTGGGACCATGATGATAAGCTGATGCTGGTGCTGGTTCTGGTTCTGGCGCAATGCTTGGCAGGGACTGTCGCTTCTTATTTGGTTTTAACACGACCCTTCGCCTTTTGCCGCCTCCATTATCATAGATACGGGAAAAACCCTGTGACACACACCAATACCCTCCAACCAATTGGGGCTCAATACGGTGAAAACAGGGGTCACTACATAACCTTTTCCTTATTGCCCGCTTCCACAAATGAGGAGTTGGCGAAAATCTGTAAAAGTCATAGTTTTCGATAAAATACTGATAAATTTGAACAACTGTTGCCATCTTATCCTCTGTTGCATTAATAGCGGCCCATATCAAATAAGCATAACTTCTGTCAGGTTTTTGGAACACGGGCTGCATTTGAACACTCATGTCTCTGTAGTATAGTGTAAGCGAAAATGGTCTTTGTCTTTATTTAATACAGTATGTAAAGCCTAAATTGATAAATTTTTTGCAACATCTTCCTTCAGTCTCAAGGACAAGTTACAATAGCATACTGTACTGGGATAAAGTATTTTTTTTTAAACGAAACAACTTGCAAAGCCCACACATTACTTAAGTCATGAGTTTATGCCATCTGGTGGACAAGCGAAACATTGCAGCCTAATAAATTCTTCACATTATCATTTAACAGATCAGGCCCCCGTCAGCCAGGCATGAACCGTGGCTGGGAAGGCAAACGCAACGCAGCATGCAAGAGGTGAGCAGCGGCGGATTCCAGGTATCTGCCAGGTACAAACCGGGCATTTGCTCGAATAAAGTGTGTCGGTGCAGTACAAGAATATTGTCTTGTATATTCAATATTCTTGAATCTACATTTATTGTTTGATATTTGATATCTGCTTATGTGATTTGCCCTCTTTAGACTTTAGATTTATATCATTAGCTGAGTGTGGGATTATTTGACAGTGGGGAGGGAAGGCTTAGGGAAGTACCTCTGGGACCCTTTGGGACCAGGGGGAATGGGCCAGATGAAGAGGTCACCCCTCGAAACGTCGCCCCCCTAGTTTGCTTTCCTTTTTCCATTTTTGTTATTTTTTGCTTTTCTTTTGTGTTTTTTCCCCTTCTCCTTCTTTCCCCCCTACACCCTTTAATTTTTGATTTTCTCTATGGTGATATTTATTCTTGCATTGGCGTATTGGCTATTGTTGCTATATTTTCAGTTTATTATTGTAAGGAATCGGGGAACACGCCCCCTGCGGCGTGCTCCCTTCTTCCCTGCGCTTGTGAGGAGAGCACAAGCGTGACATTATGCTCGGCCAAACAAACGGACCCCCAGAGGTGGCCCCGCCTGTCTCCATGTTCCATGCCATGTTCATGTCCATGTTCCTGGTTCCTGAGGCCTGCTGCTAGCTCCATGCAGAGGCCCGTTCCTGTACCCCTGTAACGTTGGGAGATCCTATAGTCCCCCCTAGTCTAGTAAGGATCATTCGGAGTCCGATCCTGAAGGGGGGGATACTGTAAGGAATCGGGGAACACGCTCCCTGCGGCGTGCTCCCTCCATACCTGCCGCATCTCAGTTCCCGCTCTCCTTATAGAGCATGCACGCACCCGTGTTTCCCTACTCATACCACGGAGCCCGGCCACCCCCGGTCGCGTCACACATTCTCTCACACGTGGCGCGTACACGTGACGGCGTGCGCCGCCCTCCAGCTGCGAGTCAACTTCACGCCCCCTTGTGGCGTATTCTCTACCCATGCCTAGTTTCTCTGATATCTCTCTGTATGGCATGCGCCGTCCTCTAGCTGCGAGTCAAGATTCCCTGTTGATTCTCTGTGTGGCGGGCGCTGCCCTCTTGCCTAGTTTCCCTGATGTCTCCCTGATGGCGTGCGCCGCCCTCTAGCTGCGAGTCAAGATTCCCTGTTGATTCTCTGTGTGGCGGGTGCTGCCCTTTAGCTGCGAGCCTACCTTCCTATGCATCGCTGCCCCTTAGACTCTTGGATCGCTCGGAGTTCGATCCTTAAGAGGGGGGTACTGTAACGATGCGTGGAACACGCCCCCTGCGGCGTGTCCCTTCCTTACTTGTTTACTTCTGATCGCCGCCCTCTAGCTGCGAGTCAAGATCCTGTGTCTTTAAGGATTGTGAAGCAAGCAACGCCATCTTGCTTTCTGGCAAACCCTGCCCTCTTCCTCCTGACAGGAAGTAAGCCTCTCTTTGACTTTCTCTCTGCTATTAGTCTTTTGCTACCAGCCCTGGTGTGTGCTATATCCATTGCATGCGGTTCCTGCCTGGACCTCCTTGGGACCTTTACTCTCCTTTGGATTCCGGAAGACTGGGACAGTTGCTCCTATACTACAGAGGTTAGTTTATCGTCGGGTAGTGTAGGTACCTGCTTAGTAGGGTTCACCTTGATGTGGTAGCAGGCTTATAATTCCTTGGCCAATGGATTAGACTAAGAACCCTTATGTTATATTTAGTTTCGCTGCACCTTGCTGTTTTTGTTACTATGCCTTTAAGAAGTCTGGACGTTCTCCAAGAAGCAATCCTTCTCTGGATGTTACCTTGTGCTCTGGACTCTATGCCCATGTTCCTGTACATTGTTCCTGGTTTCTGTTTCCAGACTCCCGTGCTGAAGCGTTGGCTTCCCACAACCCCCGCGTTGGTGCCTGAGAACGCGCGCACTCCCGCTCTGCTGTCAGAACATGCGCGCACTTGCAGCTGGATCACTCGTGTCTCTGAGTAGGCACCGCACCTCCGGACGCGTCACGCATTCTCATGCGCGCGGCGCGGTCACGTGACTACGTGCGCCGATCCCCAGCTGTGCGGCAACTCACTCCCTTCGTATCCCCTGCGGCCCCCCCACCTCGCTACTGGGTCCTTCCCTTTCTCTCTGCGCTTGTGAGGAGAGCACAAGCATGACATTTATTAGTGTCATTAAATTATTCATATTCCCTACACTGGTATTTGCTTATATCTGTAGCTGTGAGACAGAGAGTGCTGGTACTATCTTTTGGTTTGTTAGTACTTCTGAAGGGAATTAGGGTCCCTTCCTGTTCCGTGCACCCTGCAACCTTGCTGAGTCATTGTGTCAGAGTGCTGTCTATCACCCCCCCTTTCTACCAAGAGCTCCTCTCTATTCCCTCTGTTTTAAAGGGCTTACAGAAACTATCATCTGAAATTTCCATTGGCTAACATTGTGCCGAGGAAACCAAATGTTTATTGTCACTGGGTTTTCACGTGGAGGTTTATCCATCTTTGAAAGAGCTTTCCTGATTTTATGCTTGTGCTAAGCTTTTTCTTAAAGGAACGGATGGTTTTACTTACTGTACATAGGCTTGTGAATCCAAGTTAGTGCTAACAACTGCATGTACTAGACCATCTTGTATATTCCTTGCCCGCCTATATGAAAACAGTGGAGGATTATCACCAATTTTCTTTAATTTAGGATCGATGTCAAGTATCCTGCAATGCCTCATAACACTATTCCTAAGTCATTTAATGCAATAGTGTAGGTGCATACTAAAGGTACCCTATGGGGCTTTCTGATTAGACTGCCTAGATCAGAAATATGAGATGCACTTGCAGATGTTAGCACTAGCTTGGCTTCACAAACATATTTATCTGTGAGGATATCTGGCACATTTCCGTGCTTGCATTAAATACATTGCAATTCTGTTTTAAAATGAGATTCCTTTAATCACTGAGCAAGACCTTTGACATTAATGGCTTTTACATGCATGACTCATCGTATGTTGTTTATTTACTTTGGTGTAGCTCTTACTCCAGAAGAAAAGTAAATACATTTCGCATTGGTCATGGTTAGACCCAGGAGTTTATATGAATTCCTGGATCTGAAATGTTATCTGTGAAGTTCCATTAAAAATTGGGTCCCTTTGTTCTAATTGGTTTGTATCATAGGTTTTCTATCTATTTTTAGTAGTTGAGATTTTATTGCACTTGTAATGTTTACATTGTTTCATTGTGCATATTGCTTCACTGGGCATCACTATGAATATATTTTGTATTTTTGTACAAAAATAAATATTTTTGATCTTTGAATAATTGTTACACTGTAATATCTACCATCTCACACATTTATGTGCACACTTCAGGGATGCGCTCCAACACAGTATGCCAGTGATGTCACGCTATGGATGGAACAACTGGAGTCTAGCGTGGCTTCCGGGGATGCGTGTAAGCATTGCTTTCCAGTGACACTGAGTAACATGTGTCTGACTGCTCCAATTGGATTGATACACTCAGTGAATCGTGCAATATTTCAGCTGTAGTTTCCCTCAGGCTGCATTTGTATAAGTACGTTTACTGCTCACAAAGGTGAACTAGTGATGGGGATCAAGAATTACTGGAATGAATCTCTAAGTGTAGAAAATTACCCATCCACTACACCCACCCTTAACTCCATGTAACGGCCCTCGTCTTAGCTAGGTGGGTGGAGACTTCTTCCTCATGCCAGAGCTGGAGGAGATGTCAGGATCAGGCTTCATGTGGGAGGTGGATGGAACATCCACCTCACCCAGAAGGAGTAGAAAAAGGAAAAATCAAAGTCAAGCCGAGGGAGAATTCAACCTCTGGAGAATGAGGGCCATTACTTTTCAGGGGATTCCCAATTTGTAGATAAAGCCTCATTTGCATGTTGACAAGTACCCTTCCCACTTTAGATGGGTATATTGTTCAAGCTTTCATAGTATGGTTTAACCTACTGTACGAGCAAAAGTGCCACTATATGGCTTCTTGAAAACTTGAGGCAGTGAGATAAGAAGAGATAAACAGTGGGAGGAGACAGAGACATTGGGTGACATGGTAGATGAGTGTTAACTGCAGATCAGAGGCTCCCTTTCTCATCTTCCCCACTGCCCCACCTTTGATGATGTAACCAATGGTATCTGTAGTGTGAGTCAAGCAGGGGACAGGGAGTCTCCGATCGTTGGTAACCCCTGCATACTCTACAGGTGCGCCTGAGGAGCAAGATACATGTTGGGGGGTGGGGGGGAATCTAACTGAGACTTTTTGAAGATGTGGTTTGGGTAAATTTAAACCTAAATCAGAGGCAAAAATTAAATGTTGGTTAATACTGTCTCAGATTCTGGCCCATAGTTCTGAGCCGTGTTCAGGTCAACTTAGATAGATGGAGTTTGGGGGTATCAAATTTGCCCCCTCATATAGTCCATCCCTACTAATACATGACATTACACTATGAAGAAAATTATTATATGTAATATTTTTTACAGAGTGATCATGATTGCTACCCTTGTAAACACCAGATAGCCATTTTTATACTCTGCAAATCCGTTTTTCACTCTAGGCACATTGTCCTATGCAACTTAAGGAATGTATTCGCATACATACTACTCTAACTCTTAAATTGTAATTCCTACTGTACATACAGTAAATATTACTACAGATGCAATTACAAAGCTCTGTTCACCAAATGTGCATATTTTGGTAACATTTCCAAACAATAAAATGAAAGTAATTTCCCTCTGCTTTGCAAAACACAAAATCAAATGCAAACATGAAGTCATACTGTAGTTGCATTATTCACACTGGATGAGCCTTTGGCAAGAATGGCAGCTATAGCTAATACAGTACAACTTAATTAGAATCGCAACAAAATAAAATGTTATTTGGTAGCCTGATTTTAGATACATACTGTAATGACTTTCAGAAAGAATAAGTATCATGGGAATCAGAAAAAAATGTTTGTGTAGCCAAATAGTAATATGTTTTGGAAACCATTTCATCTACTGACATTAATTATTTAAATACATTTAATGATTTTTTTTTCTGCATTAAGGCAATAGCTTTTCGAGAACAATTTTTTTTCCTTCTGTTTTACTGTAACAAAATAATTATTTTAAAAGACCAAAAGATTTCTTGTAAGAAATATATCATTTGAAAAAAGTCATATGTGCTAAGGGGTATTAAATAAATGCTTCATTTAGAACTCAGACAAAAAATATATTAATTTGGTCTGGAATTTCTATTTATTATGCATAGATTAGCTGTCAACATATTAATTTTAGAAAAGTAATCCCATTAAAACCAAATTAATTTTTTATTTTTAGAAATTTTGCATCCAGGACACAAAGGCACTGAAGTGCAAAAAGAGTGATCATTATTGTACACATTAATGCTATATTAGATCAAAAAAATAATTACAATATTGTACAGTACCATTGTGTGAGTTAACATGTAGCATATTGTGGTTGTTAATGCCATACCGGTTTTGACACAAATAGGACACCGATGCAGCAACAGAGCAGGGATACTACATGGTCAGGACATGCACACTGCACTAGTTCCAGAGAGGAATACTTTATCTGAATTGCATGCATATGGTTTCTGGAGATGTATAGTACCTGATACAAGGTGCAGGCAGTTCCAGTGCTAAGAAAATGAAAACAGAAAAATTATTTTGTCAAAGCATTTTAAGCTTGCAAACCATGCCAAGGTGTTCCCAAAAAATTGAACTAAATAACCCTCACTGATGAAAAAAAAAAAAAGTGTTAAGTCCCCGGTGATCCCGACGGGTGTCTGCAGGCCCCACAGTGCACCAGAGGGTGGTGCCCACAGGGTCTGGGTGGTCCCTGCTAGGCGCCGTAAGCCTCCAGGTGGTTCCTGCAGGTCACCGTGAGCACAATGGGGTCCACGGGTGGGCTTGTGAGTGTCTGTTGTACCCGGGTAAACTCCACAGGTGTCTGAGGCCCTTGGGTGGTTCTCCCAGTGGTCTGGGGTCCCTCGGGTGGTCTCTGCAGGGCCCCCACAGCTTTGAGGCCCCCAGTTCTTCCCCGCAGGTGTTCCCCGTGGGTCCGCAGATGGTACACGTGGGCGTCTGGGGGTCCTCATAGGTCCCCGCAGACCTAAGGTACCAACCCTGTATGTTAACAAATAAACATGGGCCTACATTTCAATCAATCCCCCCACCCCCCCACCAAACACATACAGTACAGTAATTGGCAAAATAACTATTATCCAGATATGGATAATAGATTATTTGCCCATGTTAAACACAATATTAACCAGTATAAATAAAGTAAATAAATACAGTTTTACTTACCACCGCAATATGATGTGCATCCTCTTCAGGTCCCTGTCCTTCGTTGCCAGAGAAATACATAGCAAATACATGCTAATGTCCCCTAACCCCTTAATCACCTTAGCGGTTAATAACCACTATAGTCATTAAGGGGTTAACCCACCCTGCCCCGCTACCCACCCGGGAGGCCTAAGCACCCACCTCAGACCCACTATACCCACCCTTTATCCATTGAGTATTACAGTGGTACATCATACCCATATAATAATATGGGCATGATAAGCCTCTATAGAACTCAATGGGCACCCTTATCAAAATAAATTAATGCTCCAAAACAAACATTAATAAAACATTAGAAAACTCCAAAAAACACAATTCACTAAATAAAAACACTAGCCAGCTAATGCAATTAATACAAGCAATAACCAGATCAACAATTAATTAATGAAACCATTAACCAATCAAAACAATTATTAAAACACAGAATTATTTCAAACAGTAACCAATCACACCAATTAATTACTAAACCAACTCGAAATTAATAGTAACATTAACCAATCAAAACAATTAATTAATACAACATTATTGAATTCATTGAAACATTAAACTACAAAGAAATAAATGTAAAAAAATATCAAACAACCATTAAACGCATTAGCCAACACAATACTGTACATCATTAATTAAAAATGAAAAACAATCGCCAACATTTTATTTCAATAAAGAAGTAAAATACCAAACAAAGACATCCACATAATAAACTGACATTGAAAAAAACACCAGCAATACAAAGCCAGAAATGCCCCCAAAATATTGTCCTAATAATGTATTGATCTGTACCCTAAAGTGGTACAGATTAATATATTATCAGTCACTATGCCAAAAAAAAACACAAATCAAAAAACACAATGTAAAAACCCGTAAAAATAATAAATTTACAAACATTCAATATATTACTTGCCATTAGAAGCGCTGGCCCTCCAACTCCCGGGGAAACATTAAGCTCACGTACCTTGAAGGCCTCAAACAGCATCCGATGCCATCCGCCATGAAGATCCGGTACCCAAATCTTCTTTCTTCTATCTTTAATCAGTTTCTTCTATCTTCATCTGTCATTTTTCTTGATCTCCTTTATCTTCTGTCTTCATCTGTCAATCCATAAAACCCCATGGTAGATCCCAACCGATGTTGTCTCGTCGTTTTTTTTGGGCTCAAATGAGGCGTCATGGCCTTAAATAGGGCTTTTGACGTCACATTTTGGCTCGAACTGGTTTAACAGCCACCTGATAGGTTTAAACAGCAAATGTGCTGACTTAATTTTTTTTAATGATGTCACTTAATGTGAATAATGCCAACCAATCAGAATGGCTGTGCTTCATTTGCCTTTAAGATGACGTCAATAAGCCAGCGTCACATGGTATTTCAGCAAATCAGATCGTGGGATAATAGTTATTTTGCCCATTACTGTATGTGTTTGGTTTGGGGGGGGTTGATTGAAATGTAGGCCCATGTTTATTTGTTAACATACAGGATTGGTACCTTAGGTCTGCGGGGACCTATGGAGACCACCTGAGGACCCCCGGCTGCCCACGGGTACCACCTGCAGACCCTCGGGGGACACCTGCGGGGAAGAACCATGGGCCCCACAGGGGCCACCTGAGAGCCCCCAGACCCCGGTGGGAACCACCTGAGGGCCTTAGACACCTGTGGGGTTAACCCAGGGACCCCCAGACACTCGCAGGCCCACCTGTGGACTCCATTGTGGCCCACAGTGACCCGCGGGGACCACCTGGAGGCCCATGGTGCCAGCAGGGACAACCCGGAAACCCCCAAACCCTGTGGGCACCCCCTCTGGTGCACTGTGGGGTCTGCGGACACCCATCAGGACCACCGGGGACTACCATAGGCCTGGGGTATTAACCCTGTATGTTAAAAAATAAATAATGGTTTTACATTATGGGGGGCATGGTGGGGTGTATTGATGTTTATTAAATATTGCAATGTTTATTGTGGCCTAGGAGGTGGGTTTTGGGGCTGTTGTGTGTGTTTTGTTTTATTGTGTGTAGCAGGGGTGGGTGAAGAGGGTATTAGCCCCAACGATGGGTGTTTAGGCCTTGCGGGTGGGTATCAGGAGGGTTAACCTCTTCATTACCTTTGCGGTATTAACCGTGAAGGTAATGAAGGGGTTATGTCCACCCACAACCCCCCCGCAAGGCTTAAACACCCACTAAGGGCCACATACCCCCTTCACCCACCCCCGCTACCCACAATAAGCCTGGCACGGGTGGTTAACCCCTTCATTGCCTTTGCGGTTAGTCGGTATGGTAGTGAAGTGGCTGTAAATGCATTTTTCCTGCCTCGGATTCATGCCGGGGGTCTCCGGTGATGGTATTAATGGGTATCAGCTCCAGAGACCCCCAGCATAAACAATGCAGGAAAAAGGCCAACATTTTTATAAGTCCCGTATCGCTGCTCATCAACGCTTCTCCCCACCAATCTGCCAACTTTTTCTGGCGATTGGATTTGGTTAGAAAATCGCCATTTTAGGCGGAGATCGCTGACTCGCGGCTACTAGAATCGTACGTGTTTATGAACATTCCAAAAAGTGTAAATTAGTGGCTTATCGCCGCTCAGTCGGCAATTTGATTTTGTTCAAAAGTTTTTTCGGCGATACAGGCCGTTATCGCCCACTTATCGAAGCTTACTGAATCTGAGTAGGGATTTGGGCCAATAAGTTGTTGATAAGTGCCTTATCGACGCTTACTGCATAGGCCCCTTTGTCTTTTGTTAAAAAACAAAGATAAATAAAAAAACAATTAGGTCAACCTATATTATATATAAAATCATCATCTTAAGAGATTGTCATTATGAAGAAGAATAGAAGAATTGGCTGGCTGTAATGACTACTCACTCTCCAATTTTTTTCAGTGGGTTAGCAATATTATTTAAAAAAAAGTTTTAAATCTTATTGTGCACCAGTGTCTTGAAAAATTGAAGTTTCTAACACTGCTTCCAGTTCTTACATAGCCAGCTTTAATAATGCCAGTAGTAGGTTTGGTAGGATGTCCCTCCTTACTCCCTAAGCTTAGTGTCCCAGGGAAGGATGGAACACCACGCATCTCACTGGCCAAGCTCTGGTCTCCCTTTCCGGTGTAATCTCTCTCCGCTAGAAGGCAGGAATAGAGATAAGTACAGGTATTTTCTGTCTCATGCCACCAGTGCCTATTTGTCAGTAATATAAATGGACACAAATTGTGAGACCGATCTCCTAAGTGCAAGTTGTTATTTACTTACTGGGGAATTGGTAGATGATGGGAGAGGGGAATGGAAGAAACTTGACAGCACCTGTTTGTGCTCTAACTTCATTATGGGGTAGTAAAGGTGAGCACAGGTTTACTCTCATGCCAGCAGCTGAATGGGAGTCCATATTCTGGTACTTTTTAAGGATTTCTGCAAAGACACTAGTTGATGTTAGAGGCTTGATGCTGTATCCCTCAGTAGTTTAATGTCATGCTCCTCCACTGTGTGAGAGAGCAATGATTATGCTCTCTGCTGTTAGAGGGAGAAACTTCTGCAAATCCACCTTTTCATTATTTAAAAATGATTATTTTTTATCAAAAATATTTTGAGCAACCAAATACATACTGTCTGAACAGGGAGTGGCACTATGGAAGACATGGCTGGTTTAGTAATTCACATCTACAGTACCATATAACACTCAAAACAAGAGGGGTGTTCACTGTGTAATACATATTAATTATTGAGAAGTGTGAACAGAAAAAATAAAAGGCGTATGGTCTTAAACACTCCCTCCCACCCATGCATTATTGTACTGAGAGATAGAAAAGTAACTGTTTGTAGAATATGTTAAACAAGTCAAGCACCATGGCAACTGCAAACAGATGTTATGTAATGGTGGCTGCTGGCTGGCAGGCCGAGCAAGGTGTCAATTCTACAACGATGTTATGTGGTGAAACTGACAGGCATAGGTAGCTCAACAGTTTGAGTGCAGGCTTGTTTTGGTCCTCACTACATGTTCTGTACTACAGGTCCTCACTCTTTTGACAAAGGCCCCACGGGCTGAAACGCGTCAAGAGGATCCGCTTGCACATTATGTGTGAATAAAGCTATTTTTTGAGTCACCCATCAGCCTTCTCCATTATTGCGGCTGTGCGACGTCTTCACCCCCCTCGGGAGGATTTGCTTACTCACTACATGTTAATTCCAAAACAAATATAATTAATATCATGAATCATTCATGATGCCATATTTGGATATTTTGGCAATAAAATAATAATGATGCTGATAATGGTATGGTGGTGGGTGGCTGAACAATAATACAAAACAAAATCACTGACTGACTCATGTAGTGGCCAATGCATTGATTTACACAGATGTAACACTCAAAAGGGCCAATTCAGGAAGCCTCAATGTTATCACTTCAACATCGAACGGGTTTGCATATTATTACCTCACGGTATGAAATTTGGGGAAAAATTGTATTCAGTAAGATATATTGCATTTTAGATACAGTTTGTTAAACAAATGACATATTGTACAAGTTTGTAGTTGGTTTACAAGCAAAATGACCTGCGATTTCCCTCCTGCACAAGGATGAGGATAAGGACGTCTTCCTAACCTAATAGGTATCTCCAGTTGTATATATGTCCCTTCAAACCTCCCTCAAAATTAATTAGTGAGAGATGCTTGTGCTGAAAAATGAATATACTGAGGTACCATGGGAGATATGCTAATGTCCATAAAAAGTATATTTAAATAAGTCACACATCCTAAAATATATTCTTAAACCCAATCAGTTTAAAAACCGTACCCACCTGCCCTCTCTTCACCTCTCTCACCCCTCCCTTTCCCTCCCTCCTCCCCCACTCACTCACACTCTCCCCCGTCTTCCTCCTCTTCTTTTTTGACCTACCGCATGGTTTGTTTTTGCAACACATGTAAAATCGCTTGTAAAGTGCACATTACAAGTGTTAAGTTAGTTATCGAAGCTACTAGAATAGGCCTTGAAGACTGCTCTTATTTTAATAATAAATGTGCGCAAAAAAAAGTATGTACTTGGGTCCTCCCTCCCACCAGTGCATTACTGAGAGATGGAACAGTAACAGTTGTTTAGGACATACAGATGCAGCGGCCATTATCCGATAATTCATCAACTTGGTTTTTTAGATTTCCCGGAAATTCTTTCAAAATTTGCGACGGCAGACTAATGGCCCATCGGATTAAACACAGCAGGTAACCCTGCTGTATTTATCCTACTGGGGTCTACCTGTCTGTAAGAAATGTGCAGTAAGACTAAGGCTTACACTGGGCCGTGTAAGTATTCTGATATTATAATATTATTCTATTCTACCCCTTACCCCTTCTCCTGTATGGACTGGGGTACACACTACAGATACCAATCAACACATGTACTTACACAGGGCCGTGTAAGTTCATTATTATTAATTATTATCATATCAGTTCCATTTTCCCCTTACAAGAGGTGATTAGCCCTGTTGTGGTTTTCTACTATTCGTATGTTTTCGGCTGGAAAGTTGTAACCCCTTGCTCCCCTATTTTGTTTGATTTCCATGGTTCCTGAGGGTGTCTGGGGCCCCATAGGGTCCTCGGGTGGTCCCCGTGGGTGTCTGGGGTCCTCTGTGGTGTCCAGGGCCTCCAGGTGGTTCCTATGGGTATTGGGGGACTCCATGTGGTTGCCGCGGGTGTCTGGAGTTCCTCGAGTGGTTCAAAGTTGATTTCAGCCTCGGGGCACCCCCACTTCCCGAGATACCACCCCCGTTATGGGGTGCTGGTATCTCATTCAATGTGAAAATCCCATAGTCACGTGACCCACAGGATTTTTACATGGCAGGTATACCGGCACCCCATGATGGGGCTGTAACTGCGCATCTTTTACAGAAAGGTAGATCCTGGTAGGATTAACACAGCAGACACGACGCACTATGGTGCGTGATTCACCCAGGTAAATGATTGGATAACGGCCGCTGCATCTGTACATAACATTACAAAAAGTCAAACTGGATATTACGTAATTTGATGCTGGTCATCCTGCATTGTCAGATGTCCTTTGAAAATTCTAACAAAGATGTTATTGAAGGGTGCAGCACTGTCTGTCTGGCATAGTATGGCAGTTTTGGGCAGTGGCTTGTTTTGGCCCCCACCAGATGGTCAAAATATAAGTAAACTGATGCCCTATAAAGTGTTTGTTTTGCTAATAAGATAAAGTAGGATGATGATAGTGGTGGTACATGTGGTGGCCAGTAGAAGATTAAACAAATCACACAAATATCCACTGACAGTAGACAAGCAGTGACACTGACAGGCTCTGGGGCAACTGGAAATGTAGTCTGAAACTGTGACTATGCAGCCGCAAAACGCAGCTACTTGTAGTTACTTAATTGTTGTTACTAAATTATTCAATTCATGCATAGTGAGACAGTCACTCAATGCTCCTAAGACTAGTGGCAATAGAGTGGACCATGCATCGATTCACACAAATACAGTATAAAACTCAAAGGCTCAGTTAATATGCATTAATATCACGTTCTACTATACAAATATATGCGTTAATATTGTACAAATAAGTACTGTACAGTAGGTATATACAGTATCAATATTTTCAATGTCAGAAAAAAATGAGTGATGTGCCATGGAAAATTGCATTATATGTTGGGAAAAATATCGCATTGACATTAAAATGGCTGGAAAGTAACGAAATAGTGTTAAAATGGAGACAAAACATTGTGAGACTATTTTACATAACAAAGCCGATGTTTCCTGACATGCTCAGTGCTGTAGGGAGGTAAAGAGGACCCCATAGGCTACAAGGAGATGGTGATTTGCTTGCTATATTTGCTATTTATTGTGATACCTGGTTGAGCTGTTTTGTCATATTTGTTGTCTGTGTGTGGGTCCTTGTGTGCTTCACTTTGTAACTTCCCTGTACTTTTGAAGTTTTTTGTCTTTTTGCTGTGTCTATATTTGTTGTGTGATTGTGTTGAGTAATATGTTGGGTCAGAGTGTGAAAGATATAGGAGAATGGAGTAAGTTAAGTGACTGGAGGGAGTGTGTGAGTGGAGGGAGTGTGAGAAGTTATGGTTTGCGGAGGAGTGAGGAGTTTAGGGAATGTGAGGAGTGATAATTGTCTGAGGAGTAAGGAGTGGGGGAGTGGAGATAGTGAGTGGTGGAATGGTGAGCAGAGGATTTATGGGGAGGAGGTTAGAAGGGAAGGTTCAGTGGTCAGGCCAGGAACACATAAGGGAAGGAGAACGGGGAAGAGAGGGAGTAGAGAGGGACAGATAACAGTGGCATAGAAAGAGCAGGCAGGGAGACAGGGAGCAGCAGAGAGGCTACAGAATTTAACATTTGCCGACAAAGAGAACATAGTCCTAATAGAAAAAATAGTAGCCTGCTATGATTTAATTATTGGGCACATGGCATCCAAAACATGAATTGCCACAAACAATTGCAAATTGAAAGAGATCTGACGCTGATAACTGTGTTAGCATCGTACCAAGAACAGTGCAGCACTGCAAGAAGTGATATTCTGATATAAAAAAAATTGAAAGAGAAACTGACACAAGAATTCAAGCATAGAAAAGGAACAGGTGGCGGACCTTTGATGACTGTTCTATATACAGTGTATGAGAATACTTTGAAGACTATCATGCAGTCAGACATAGTTGTGTACATACTGGGGATCAGAGACCCTTGGGTTGAAGAGGAACCAGGAAATTAAATATTCAGTACTGTACATAAAAAATGTGATATAACATTTATTACACTTTTATCCACTATTTAACTTAAAATGCATGTAACATTATCAATTGCGGTTAGAAGTGTAAAATATAAAAAATAACCAAAACATTAACTATATTTATTATACATATCTATTATTCTATATATTACTTCTCTCTACATGTTATGTAGCAGATTAGTACATGTTAATATATCATACAACTTAATTTTCTTAACATATTAATGAAATAATTAAACTTTACATGTCAATGAATGTATTGATATGACAGCACATGTACATATTTGAAAGCATCACACATACCATTCAATTGTGAACCTTTATTAATACATTATATGTGACTTTTTAATCGGTCCATCCTGGCATCAAACACGTTGCCCAATTAGGCCACTAACCCCGTTTTTGGTGGACCACTCACTATCACCTCAATCAAAGGCTCTGACACTGGAACCAGAGACTGAACCTCTACAAATGTTGCACATCAAAGAAGGTAAATTGCTAGAGCCACATACTCAACAAGCACACAGACCAGATAGGCTGACACATTTCCCTGCTGAAACAATGCAGTTACATAAAGCATGGGTTCAGCATCAGAAATTCTTCATGCTCAAACTGAACCTTCTTTATTCTCACCAGGACATAGTGTCTCTTGAAAAAAGAGTCAGAGATCACACAAAAGCAAACAGCCAAAAGAGAGAGCTGAATTAATTTTACAAAAGTGAAGAAAATCTCAGACAAAAAGCTTCCACAACAAAACTTGAAAAAAATCTTCTATTACAGCAGCAGAATGTATTCTTACATAAAATAGCAAACAACATGCAACATTTTGCAATGCAGACAAATGATCAGGTCGGGGGCCTGATAGAACAGGCTTTGCCAATTTGGAGGCCTCAAACTCCACCCTTCAGCACAGTAGTGCAAGTAGCAGGTTCCAGTGAGATAAAGCAGAGTGCTAGTGTAGCCAGTGGCACTACAACAACCGGTTGCCACCTCGGCCAAGGGTAGAAACACGTGGGCAACACGTGGGCTAACAAGGAGCAGCCAGGGATTGAATACACTGGGGGACCCAATACCTTATAAAAAGGGGGAAAAAATAATTGTGTACAAACATTTCTGATATGTTTATTTTCAGTTGTGTTCACAGATATTACAGTATACCGGGCCTGCACAACTCCAGTACTCGAGGGCCGCAAACAGGCCAGGTTTTCAGGATATCCCTACTTAAGCACAGCTGGGCTCAATTAGCGGCTCAGTCATACTGAGCTCTAATTGAGCAATCTGTGCTTAACTAGGGATATCCTGAAAACCTGGCCTGTTTGGGCCCTCGAGGACTAGAGTTGTGCTGACCTGCAGTATACTGTATATGTATATATCTGATTGCTTATTTTCTAGCATTTTAAATAAAGTTTCCCATATCTCATAAAAACTGGTAATGCTTGTGTTCATTATTTATTATCGCCTTTATACTATATGGATATAGAAACAGGAAAACAGTCACTAATAATAAATAATATGCAAATATATATCTATATATATTTGAGGAAAAGGTGCAAAAATATGTAAAACCCATAATTAAAAAAACATGGTACTGTATACAAAAAAGATTCACTTCACATAAGAAAAACACATGGAGAAATCTCAACGAGGGGATCCTTACACCTTTGAGCTTTACAGTGGGAGAGCCTGGGCGCTATTGTTTTTACCTTCTACTTCACTGTCTATCGGGAATTTTTCCATCTATTCTGGACCTTTTTATATACTCCTTTGACTATCGCTGCACCATTAAGACTATCCACTCTTATACTATTTGTATGGTCTCCATTGATTTTGAGGTTGTCTAATACATATTGTATATCATTGTTTTAAATATTTGTATTGGTTAATTACTCTGAATACGCACATTAGCTAATTTTTTATTTGTATTGACTGTAGAAATAATAGGGTTGACCAACTTGAACAGATGTATTCTGACATCATTGATATAGATGATATAGTAGATGATTTTAATATTTTATTACTGTCTAGGATTTTATCATTATCCAAATTGTTGGAACAGGAAATAAGAGCCTGGTGGGATATGACCACCTTAGAAGAATATGTAAAAAACTCTAAGGCTTTACGGATGAATAAAAATCCTACATACAGTATGTCATTAACAAACCCACATTTCTAACTGAATGGGAAGCAATTTGAAACTTTGCTCAATGAAGTTAATGAAACTTATAATATTAGAGAGGAAAAAAGAACTTGGGGATATAGACTCCAAAGGCCTAAAAATTAATGAAAAATTTCTAAACCTGCCAAATCTTGAGAAATGACTGTCACGCCTGTATGCCCGCAGACCTGGCAAGACCCCAATACTGAGGTGGGAACGGTATTACACCACACACCCACAGCAGTGGGAGCAAGCCCGGAGTGTGGTATAGCGTTGCTGGATCTGTTGGAAAAGTGGTTAGGATACTTGCAACGTCTTGTAGGGTTAAACGTAAGAATGGTTGTGTCCGTGTGCCAATGTCCAGGGGTGCAGAGAGCAGGGTAGTCGAAGTTCAAAGCCAGATCCAAGGATTCCAGAGTTCGTAGCAAGGTTCAAGGGTTACAGAGAGCAGGGCAGTCCAGGACAAGTAGGGGTCAAAGCCAGGGAAATCCAAAGTAACACAGGAGCAGGTACTAGCAGGAAGACAGAGGGAGCAAAGCATAGGTCAGCACACACAGGGAAACAGAAACTATGCAGAGCGATGATAGAGAGGACAGACAGGGATTATAAAGGAAGACACACCAATGGGAGAGAAGGGAGGAGCAGAGAGAGAAGTGGGAGACAACAAGGATAGGTCAGGGAAAGAAGGGGAGGAGACAGAGGGAACAGACAGAGAGATAGCTTGCAGGGAATGGGAGGAGGAGTCAGGAGAGTGACAGGCCTTAGAAGAGGAGCGTGTGCGCGCCCCCTCTGTAAACTGAGAGTGCGCGCACAGGCTGCGTCACAAGATGCGCGGAGCGCCGAGCCACGGGCACCCCAGCGGAGGGAAGCAGAGGACCGGATGGGATCGCCACCGGAGGTGAGGGACTGGCAGCGGGCATAGAGAGTGTCTGGGAGCGGGGAGTGAGTGCCGCAGGGGCTCGGGGACCGCGCAGGTGCGCGAGACCTGCGGGGCATGCGTTGAGGCAATGGGGCAGTAAGAGAGGTAGACAGAGCGGGACAGGAGTGGGTAAGCGCAGGGAGATTGGCAAGGGAAGGGACAGAGGGAGAGAAAGAAAGGGAAGGAATCCCCTGAACCGTCACAATGACCTCAGTATGTTGAGGAACTCAATACCAGATTAAAAATATGAGATCATCATTATATCTACTAAAAATAAGACATTTTTACGTGAAAATGGACTATCTATGAACAAACAAAGAAATTGGAACTCCGTTTAGAGAAATAGGCCTAGTGTGAACAATCATAGATCACCCAAATCTAAATCGTCAGAGAAAATTTACAATCAAGGATACTATTTAAGGAATCACTTAATGTGACACTTGATGAACAATTTAAACTGCAGGGTTCCTTTAGAAGACATAACCCTAATTATAGCTGTACATATAGAACTGTTAATCAACAAAGATTTCCTAATCAAGAGAAAAGAGGGTCATCCTCCCAAATAGATCATAACAGACCCACAGAGAGGGTGATATAGGTGGCGTGTGGTAGGTAATAATACTACAAGAAATAGAGCCTATTATGAAGGAAAATATATTCAAACACACAGGTTTGATAATACTGTAAGGAATCGGGGAACACGTCCTCTGCGACGTGTTCCCTCCTTACCTGTCGTCACACAGTCCTCCACTCTGGCACCAGCGCGTGGGCGCACCCCCGCTCTGCTTACAGAGCGAGTGCGCACGTGCAGCTCTTCTAGAGTGCCACGGAGCTTAGCTCCGTCCCCTCGGACGCACCTCGCTTCTCTTGTGTGCAGCGCACACACGTGACGTCGTGCACCGCTCCCCAGCTGCGTGGCAAGTATTCTCCCAGCCCACTTGTCTCCTGCAGCCAATACTTGCCTCCGCAGAGGCCGCGCCTCTGCTCCGCCTCCCTTGTGACTGGTTCCTGTGTGCTATAAATATCCTGCAGTTCCTTTCAACCTTGCTGAACATAACTAGTGTAGCCTTGTGCTTCCACATCTGTTGTGCCTTGCTCCTTGTCCTTGTGCTGCCTTTCTGCAGTTTAACCCTACGTCTACTGACCCGGCTTGTTTTTGGATACTCCTGTGGATAATGATCCCGGCTTACCCTCGACTCTGCTCATTTCTCCAACCCCAACCACGGCTACAGTGTATGGACTTCCACTATTCTGACCTCTCCAACCCCAGACCACGGCTACACGGATTTTGACCATTCTGATCTCTCCATCCCAAGACCTTGGCAAGGATCTGGACTAACCCACTCTGTCCAACCCACCTACGTTGACAATCCGCCTGCCAGGCATGCTTCCGCTGCTGTGGGTGCATGGTTCAATACTTCCCCATCTTAGTACCGGGGGTCCTGTCTTGCTCGTGGGCAGCGCAAGCATTAGAAATACATACCCACAACATAAACATTTGGATGCAAAACTCTCTAATAGGTTTGAATGCTTACATGAAAGTCCTGATGACACTATTAATGATACTCATCTTTTTCAGAAAATACTAAATAAAGACATATGAGAACCAATTGGGATTTGGAGCACCCTCCACCGTTGGAACTTCACAACCTTCCAACATGAAAGAGAATGGTCTCAGAAGAGGTAAGAGAGGAAGGAAAAATTTCACCACCCAAGTGGGGCATCCACAACCAGAAGTATTGACATCCAATGGAATCTTCAATCTATCCCCAATGAAGATAGACTATTCTCTGTTTAATGTCCTTAAAAGTGGTCTTTCATTTTTTGCCCACCAACCACCCAAACAATTTTGATCTATTTATAGATTTTCAAAAATATAATAGAAAATTGGCATTTTATAGATATTGCGATTGAACATCCAAAGAGATCATTTTAACTGATCCACCTACATCATTAAAACCCTGTCTATTTGAGGACACTCAGGACAATCAACACATCATGGTCTTGGAGAATTTACTTAATGAAAATGATGGGGGTATCAATGCCAATTGGGGTTATATCCACACTGGGTTGAAACCTAAATCAGTGTTCTTCCCACACTTTGCCAAAAGAAACTACAGATACAGCAGCCAGGATTCGACCATTTCTCGAAAAAAAATTCTACCCACCCCCCTTCTTGTCTTCCTCTTCCTTGGGTGGTGTCCAGGCCTGTCTGTTCTAAAAAGACAACATGCTAAGGGGGAGGGTACTGTGATTCTGAATGGAATTCAAATAAATAAAACCCAACTAACCACAGAATTTAATTTTGTTAGCTTCCCATGGCTTTCTGCTACAGGCCCGCAGTAAACAAAGTTTTCCTGCTTGAGAAATCTTGCACCATACCAAGGAATAGTAAGTCTTTGTACTGTACATCTGTAGTTAGATAGATACGGATTTAAGCAGAACACTAATTATGGTACAGTAGTACATTTAATTGACCAGTGGGATCTTTCCTTTCCATACTTTTAAAAGTGAAGTACAGTAGCAGAAGGGTTAATATGCTTCTTTAAAATAACCAAAGTTATACAACAGGGTTAACATTTTACAAATGACAGAAAAACATTAGAAGTGAGGACCAAAGAAAGCTGGTAAATTGGGATTTAGTCTAAAATGGTCAAGGTACTAAAATACAGATGTAGCAACAGTTATTGCTCCTACTAGCACATTATAGTGGTATACAGATATATTAAGATTTACTGCTGACGTGACCATAAGAAGATGACATCTATGTGAACACTTTGTTGTCCTTGCCTGTACGCAACCGAGCTGAGGCTCATCTGTGGTTCGTTTACGGTAAGCCAAAATAATTATTTGTGCAGTTATTTATGTTATTGAAGTTCAATACATAGCAGCAGGTGGCACACTGAGTATCTTCGCTTATGATACTCGCCAGCCTTAAGGGATCCGCAAGTAACTGTGCCCTTGAATCCCCTGCGGCCCAGCATTTTCTGTCTAAAGCCCAACCCCCCGGCATTGAAAATACTCACCACCGCCTCTGACTCGCGCAGCACCGCCAGGGCCAAAAACCGGGAAATTTCCCGGTTAGACCGACAGACAGGACAGAAAAAAAATGGGACTGTCCCGGCAAAACTGGGACATCTGGTCACCCTATACTGCTGCGGCACAGTTTATTCGAGCATTTGCCCGTTCTGTGCCGCAGCAGTAGCCTGGCGCGCGCCCGAGAGTGACGGGCGCGCGCCGAAGCAGCGGAAGAGCGCCCTCCGATCGGGGCGCTCTCCCTACCGCTGCCGGGTCCGCCGGGTCCCCCGGAACCCCCTGCCGCTGTCCCGCGATCGCGGGACACCAGGGCTCCCTCGGGGAGCCCCTGGACGCGCATGCAGGGGGCGCACGCTCCCGAAGACGCGTGACCGCGCGTCTATGACGCGCGGCACGCCGAGGGGCGGCCACTAGCAAGCCGGGAAATCTCCCGGCTTGCGGATCTGGCCGCAGTGTAATAAACTGTGTCGCCAGTGTATGTAGTATCAGAGGGCGCAGTGCATGAGCTATTACGAACTCACGCAAGCCCCGTGGTAACGAGCAGTACCCTGCAGCAGTGGGAAGAGGCTGTTCCACCAAGGCGCGCCCTAGTGACGAGGCATTGATCTAGGAAGTGCGACAGCATCGACGTGGTGTCTGGATCTGCCAGAAGCCACAGGAGGAGTAGCTGGTATCCACAAAGACTGCAGTTCAATGCGGTTTTACTCCCAAGTTTTTGTGAGTAGGATTTTGGTTTTAGACCAACCGGACCAGTAGCTTGTTAATTGTTCACATTTGTTATTTTACATTGATTGTTCTATTAAATTAGCTTTTTTTTATAGTCAGCCTTGCTTATATTTGTTCATATATATCTGTGGTTTGTCTAGTGTTTGTGTTGTATGTTTTACCAGTAAGCAGTTTAAACTATAATATGTTCTCTTTTTATATTCCACATATGATGCTATATCTGGCCGTGGACTATCTACAATTTTGGAAGTGCAATCATTGAAGCAATCTTCTACATCACACTCTATTTGGACTTCAAATAGACTGTATTTGGACAATTTTGGCGCCGGTTTGTATTTTGTTTTCTGTGCCCTTGAATGCTACAGTAGGAACCCCATTGGTGTCTCAATACAAGATACAATGTAGACATCTCTCACTTTAAATACTGCCTGTCTTTGTTGGATGAGTGAGCGTAGCGAGATAAGTGAAAACATATATACTAAACTTCGTGAAATCTTTGGTTGGGTATTTGTGTTTGTGTGTTCTCTCTCCACAGGCCAAACGCTTTCACCGATTCTGTTGATATTTTGTGGGTACCTTTCTACTGTCCTAAGATCTGCCACAAGTTTCAACAGAATCAGTGCAGCCTCATCTTGGAATTCAGTTTTTGTTTTTTTGAAGTGATAGTAAAAAAATCATTGAATCATCAAATTCTTGATAAAAAACATATTAAATGTATTATTTTGCAACTTGTACAATATGTTTAGATAATTTGCTCAAACCATTTAATAGAAATGAAATATTAAAACTGAAAATAAATTTGGTAACCACAGTAACAAAGCTGTACATTTTAATAGGCACCTCAATGTAGATGTACATACAGTATACTGTATGATCAGACTCCATGAGTAGTTTTTTGGATATGCATATACAGTACTTATACATTTTACACTTTGGCCATTTTAATTCCCAATTTTATTAATTAACGTTACCAATAAAGTTTTTTTCAATTTTTTTTCTTTCGATAATCTCTTTAGATGATGTTCATGATCTGTCTATACTGGTTGATATATATATAATGGTTTCTTTAATACGCACTCATGGTAAAAAATAGAGGGAATCAAGTAATTGGATACAAATATCCCTAGAAATTGGCTCATTGGACTAGCTGCTCCACAAATCCCATAGGGAGTATGGAAGTACAGCGTACTAGCAGTATAAAAACAAAATGAATAAATTTAATAGTGTATAGACAATACGCAGAAACATATCGTGAACATATTATGCACTTGGAAAAATATATAAAATTGGAAAAATATCCCCAAAGCAAAGGATTAGCCTCCGGAAGAAATAATATCAGGTTCAACAAGGTAAAAAACCTGATTGTGTAGTAGTGGGTACAAACACCTACAAATATAAACTACTTAGCTATAATAGCCATATAATAGATTCTACCATTAAATAGAAAATAATTTCTGGTAAGGGTGAAATCTAGTAGTTTTAATACAAATACATTGTGAGTTTTTTAGATAATAATTTCTAGACCTAAGGTAGTGTCTCACTGCCGAAAGATCTGTCTTGTGTGGGATGCTGGTATACAAACTCTCCATATCTAATAACACCAAGAGGGTTTGGATATGCATATACTTATACATTTTCCACTTCGGCCATTTTAATTCGCTATTTTATTAATTATTGTTACAAATAAAGTTTTTTTTTCTTTTTTTTCTTTCGATAATCTCTTTAGATGATGTTCAGGATCTGTCTATACTGGAAGATATATATAATGGTCCATTTAATATGCACTCATGGTCAAAAATAGCGGGAATCATGTAATTGGATACAAATATACCTAGGAATTGGCTTATTGGACTAGCTGCTCCATATACCCCATAGGGAGTATGGAAGCATAGCGTACTAGCAGTATAAAAACAAAAATAATAAACTTTAATAGTATGTAGCCATGCATAATAATGACTGCGTACATCTTCCCTGTCGGCAGTAAGCCCTGGTAAGTACAGGCCTGCCAACAGTAGTTATGGAGGTTTTCCCTCACACCCTGGTGTGGTGCCCTGTGTAAGGAAGGGAGTGGCTTTATGCTCTGAGTCCCTGGATAGTGACATCAGAGATGCGCCTGCCCCCTGAGGTATAAAGGGCACAACACTGTCAGTTAGTGTTGTTGAAAAAAGGTTGCAAGTGTTAGCCAGCAGTTGTGTGAAGCAGCTGGTAAAATGTATGCTACGGCATAAGGGATTGGAGGAATACTTTTGTGACCCTAGTGCAGTAACTAGCGGTAGCAGAGTGACCAATCAAGTCTGTCTAAGCCACACTGTGTCCAGGGACCTGGCGCAGTGGTGATCTCCCTAGGAGAAAGGGAATCCCACTTCAATACGGGAGGGCGTACCTGGCAAAGGGACAGCACGGAGAGATGTGCGGCTAGAGCCGGCAGCTGCATGGGGCAGTCTGCTACATCCCAACCTACAATAAAGATGTCGTGTTCAAAGAAAACCCCACTGTGTGAGAGTGAGATTACTCTGCAGTGGCAGTCACCACCGAGAAGGAGTTCCTCACCAGGACCATCTCCCTGCGGAAGCATAGATCCTGATGAGGTGGAGGCGCTGCACGTGAAGTAAATTGGACTCGTAACCACTACCTCAGATACCTGTCCTGATGATATCCTCTATAACACCAAGCGGGAGACTCCGGAGTCCTGTTACTAGCAGGTGCACCACCACACACGACCTTGTAATGGGGACCGGTTAGACCACACGGGCCAATGTGAGATTGGGTGGGTCAGACAAGGGGGGTCCAGCCGTTACAAGTATATAGACAATACGCAGAAAAAAATCGTGAATATATTGTGCACTTGTAGAAATATATAAAATTGGAATAATATCCCCAAAGCAAAGGTCTAGTCTCCGTAATAATATCAGGATAAACAAGGTAAGCAACCTGATTGTGTAGTAGTGGGTACAAACACATACAAATATAAACTATTTAGCTATAATAGCCATATAATAGATACAACCATTAAATAGAAAATAATTGCTGGTAAGGGTAAAATCTATTAGTTTTAGTACAAATCCATTGTCAGTTTTTAGATAATAATTTCTCGACCTAAGGTGTCCCACTGCCGAAGGACCTGTCTGGTGTTGGATGCTGGTATACAAACTCTCCACATCTAATTCCACCAAGAGGGTTTGTGCGTCAAGTTTCTATATAGTCCAATTAGCCAATTTCTAGGGATATTTGGATATTAAAGGGACTGTTGTGACCTCTGGTGTCAGAATATCTGTGTTGTCTAACTGTATTCCTCCCAATGCACCTGGACATTTTATTAATTGTAGGTATTTGGCATGAGTGGTGTGAAACCAAGTGATATATATAATGCACATTTTTTGTACGAAACGTGTAGGAGAGCCTTTTAACCTCCTTTTTAGTTATGTTGTCCCAATACAATAATTTGATAATTTTTTGACCCTTACTCCCATGGCTGTGCGCTGCTCCTTTTGTTTGATCGATCGATATATATATATATATATATATATATATATATATATATATATATATATATATATATATATATATATATATATATATATATATAAAAATACGAATCCAGTAAAGCGGAGAATAAACCAGTCCAGTAATCCCACATGTTAATTGGAAATCCACCGTGTTTCCTACAGGATGTACCAAAGTAACAGCATTTGGGATTAGACAGGGTATAGGAGAGTGATGAGAAGCTCCACAACGCATGCTAAAGGTCATCACACTTCCCTTCAAAATGTGAATGCTTTTTTATACATCAATAATGATTGAGTGTAACACTTACCTGTGTTTTTAATGATTTGAACTATTATGCTACAGGCTTTTCTTTAGTTTATATTGCTTCTATCTAGTGAGGATTGGGATACCTCCTTCTGAGAGCTGCATATGTACCTGGTAGACAGGCTGGTTCATACTGGAGTAACTACATCTAAGGAGGACTATAAAAGGTGTGAAAGTTGTAAAAATGTTACAAAAAATATTTTAGTTATCAAATGAGTTTATTCAGAGTGCACACAGCAGAGACAGCTTCAAAACAAAAAGCTTTCTCCCAGATAATACGGTATGAGATACATTTATACCCTAAAAACTAAAGCTCCACCCCTTTATGGGGGGGATTGCTAAATATGACATCATTTTGTAATACATAACAATACTAAAACTGATGTAAGTTTGTTATACATAACAAATGATGTAAGTGTGCGCCAACAATAATGACAATCTTGTAATACATAACAAAAAGGAAATGATACATACATTCTTTAAGGGGTTAAATGTGAGAAATGATTTCTATCTCTGAGTCCACCAGACACTGGAATGCTGAGAAGTCGGTTCTAATTCTGATCGCACTTCTCAAGACTTTACCTGGCACTTAAATGAATGTGAGAAGTCTTCTCTAATTCTAGTCTCACTCCTCAAGGCTGTATGCCCCCTCCCTCCTTCTGCAGCTGGGCTGGTCAGAGCTGGTAAACATTGAGAGCGAAACATCTTTTAACCCACTATAACTTTCATGCAGCTTTCATACAGAGAGAAGAAAAAATGGATGACACAAACACAGCACATTACAACATAAATGACAGACAAGGACAAGAACAATAACAAGATTTGACCTTAATTCTGTTTACGTCAGACCCCCTAATGTCTCAACTTCGTCAAAGGTATATAAGAAAAGGCCAGGGTTATAGCCAAGAGAACTGCTTTATTTTATGATTGAACAATTCTTTAATTCTCTTTAATTAACTTTGATATATTTTTTATATTTATACACTCACATATAACATAATTGATAGAATATAATTTGTAGCGCTTTGTATATACTTTTTTGTATTTGTGCAATAGACATTTTAACGTATTCATGTATTTTATACACTGATAATTTGTTGATTAGGACACGTTTTTTTTTAAGCCCACCTTTTCTCTACTTTACAAACTGTACAACAACAACAACTGTGCAACATGTTTTTGTTTAGTTTTCCACAGTATTTCCTATGTCAGTATAAATGTTCACAGAAAAAAAAGAGCACTCACAAATTCAAGTACAAATCAGCTGATCCTGCCATGGGTGCAGGCATATGGTTGATATAGTATACAATTCAACAATAGAAATCCAGCTCTCCAGTGGACTTGTGAAGAAAATTATTTACATAATTTCAATCAATTCATCAAAGTTTCAGTCATGAGGGATGAAAAAAAAAATCAATGATACCTGTGTGTTAAATATGCCCACCAGACTCCAAGGGAAACATGTAAGGGAGAGGAAACTGGGAGGGGACTGGAAAAATTATGTCAAGACTTGGAAGCAATATCACTCTTTTGTAAGCTATAATAGGTTTTGCTTTGTACAGATGTGCCATGCTCTCGATACACGATCTACTCTCCTGCTAGTCATCAAATTTTGTTTGCAGTCCATGGCAAATCTGTATCTTTCCTCATCGATATTTGAGCATAGTTGCTAGAATGATAGAGTTTTCATATTTGACAATGAACCGCTAGGTCATTAGAACAGTCGTATTATACAGTGAGTGTATATATTCTAGTAAACAGTTTATTTATGCTTAGTTTAACCTGACAGTATTGACCCTGCTCTTTTTTCCTTACTATGATTTACTTTGATTGAAATATATTGCTATTCAAGTGAGATATGTATTATTATGTGTAGTAACAATAAGGATTATTCTATTGTTGTATCACAGGTAGAACAACACTGATAAAATAGTTGCCAAGAAACAGTTGCACTTGGGCTCTTACTGCTATTTCTCCAGTCCCCTCCCTGTCCCCTGGTGGGCATATTCAAAATATAGGTATCAATGCTTTCTATCTTGAAAAAGGTACATTTGGGGACCAAAACATTGATGAATTGCTGTAATTATGTTTATAAGTTTAAATAACTTTATTCAAATGTCCACAGGAGTGCTGATTTTCTATTTTTTAAATTTTCCACTATAACTGTTCATAAATCATTTTCTTTTTCGAGAATAATGTTTTTTTTTTTAACTTTTGGACTGTTTGTTGCGAATGAGGTGGTTACATCAAAGTTTTTCGCAGTATGTGATATTTTGTTATA
Organism: Ascaphus truei; assembly: GCF_040206685.1. Lineage (NCBI taxonomy): Eukaryota > Metazoa > Chordata > Amphibia > Anura > Ascaphidae > Ascaphus > Ascaphus truei. Next base: position 100,571,888 of record NC_134483.1, on the reverse strand, counting down.
CACATTCTTTTGAAGTCACAATAATGTGAGAGTTGAGGTGGTATTCAGTATTTACATTTTTGTTTGACTTTAAGACAGTGCTTGATCATTGTGACAGACAATAGCCACCTTTCTGGACAACTTTTTTGCTGGTGCATCGACTGCCAGTGGAAACTAGACTTATTTATCATCTCGTATAATACCACACAATAGTGAGAGAATTAATTGGCCAAACATTATTGTTTTAACTGAAGTTAGAGAATAATAGGACAATATGATGACAAAGGCCAAAAATGTATGTTGTTTGAAATGTTTTTTTTGGCCATGTTTTATTCCATGTAATAAGTCTTTGTCCTATTAGATTTAATCGCACCTCAAATAAGTCAGTGTAAAATATAGCATTTCACTAGTTTAATGACCTTGTACTTTTCTATTGTCGCATTATCACACTTTATTAAAATTACATGCATTAAGCAAATTTGTCTCAGTCCGTTCGTACATGACATGGAACAGATATATTGTGCCATTCAAGATAGTACAGGTAAGAGGGTCACTATACCTACATACAGTATATGAGTATATCGCTACGAAGTACCCATTCTACGAAAGAAAAAAAGTTTGGAAGTATTATATTCATCACAAATTTAGCATGCATGATTGCTTTATTATAATAGTGTGCCCCCTCAAGAAGGGCGGGTACTGGGTACTACACACATCATGGATGTGTATGTTTGATTATGGCACCTCTTGAAAGAGATTAAATAGACATTTCAGAACCTATCACTCCAAGTACCTGTTCCCACCCGAGTACGTGCCCCAATACCATTACCATTACCAGTATGGACCAACCAACTACGAAAATAAGAATCTACATCCCAACTAAATGATCGAGTCAAACAACTGCAGGCAGCACACCCCTTTCATAAACATACAACTTTTACAATGGTTAAGTTGGGATATCCTGCTTTATTACTGCAATTTAATCCGATGGAAAATCAGTGATACTCTGCACTATTATGCAGTATTCTGCATTATCAGTAGGTAAAATAATTATTGCTACATCTGTAAGAAAGTTAGCAAATATAGCTGGATGATCTGTGTTTCTTTGATGTAGCTATATTTATATGCAGTAGCAGTAGCAGCAGCAGCAGCAGCCTCAAATATTGTATCCACTGGAATAACAAATAGCCTTTCTGAGCAATGATGCCAGCAGAAAATATTTTAAGAAAAATAAAACTGTACTGATATTTTATGGAATATGCAAATATTATGGAATTATTCCATACATTTGTTGGTATATCTTCCATGCCAATTGGATTTTTTTTTTTATCAGCAAGGTAGTTAATTAATGCTACAGACTGCTGCCTTCCTAGGAAACTCCAGAATCAGTTGTCAACTCATTTTGATTTCATTTTGAAACTTATTCCATTTGAACTCATTGAACAATTTTGAATCAAACTTACTGAGGTATATACAGGAATATATAGACCATTTTGCATATTTGTGACCTTTTAAACATCTTGTATTTCAACTGGCTAACCATTTTTTGTTCCCCTACAGGATATAAATGATGTAAACAAGGGAGTAATGATAACAGAAACCAAACAATTCACAGAACTCTGAAAAGGTCAAAGCAATAGAGCATATAGCTGTAATGACAGCATAAAAAAAGACATTCAAATTCTGATTCCTCATTCCTATGACAGACATTGTAATGAGGATGGAAAATGGCACATATACTATAAATCTTCTTTGCAGACAATAATTAATATACAGGGACATGTATAATACTTTTTGGGACTGTAATTAGGAATTTTAATCTGCAAAACAGAATAAAATTATTACAAAGGGGTTAAAAGATCCAATATAAAGTCAGTTTAGTCAATGGAAACCATAATTACTACCTTGTTCAATACTTCCAAATTATAAAAGCATGTACCGTACTGAACTTTGATATAAAAATAGAACTAAAAAATTCTATATTTCTTACTGAACAATGCATTACAGCACCAAAGGGGTAATATTATCCTGATTTTCTAAACTTGAACAAAATATACAGAATTTTTACAAATATTTTTAGTGCATTATGATACAAATATTTATTGCTGATGTAATTGTAATGGTGCTCACCACAAACAGGACTTAGACCGCGGAGCTGAGGTGGGGATACAGATAACCGTCGACCTACAACCAGAGACCAGGTCCGGATTGCAGAGTCAGCGTCATGTAGCTGGGTCAGGGTAGGAGAGTTTGGGTAGATCAAGGTACTTGTCGTAGTCAGGGGTTGGAGAGAGAAGAGTAGTCGTAATCAGTAGCCGTGGTCGAGGAGAGTCGGAAGGGGTTGAAGAAGACCCGATGGTCTATTGTGAGGCGTCTTATTCTGAGCGCAAATGGCATATGCCGAGATGAAGTTCTTAATATCCTTGCGCATAACTGGCCACCAAAAAGTCTGCTCCAATAGGTAGATCGTCCTCCTAGTACCTGGATGACCAGCAGTTTTAGATGCATGACCCAATTCCATTACCTTCCTGGGAAAAGTAGGTGGCATGAATAAGCATCCCTCTGGAACCTTGAGACCCTCTGGGACAAGAACTTGAGACTTTGTGATGTCGCGTAAGGCATCGAAGGTGTTGGCTGTAAGTATAGTCTCCTGGCAATCCTCTGTCTTATCCTCCACTAGGAATTGTCGGGAGAGAGCGTCTGCCTTTATATTCTTAGAGCCAGGAATGTATGAAATGACGAAGTTGAATCGAGAGAAAAATAAAGATCAACGTGTCTGACGTGACCCCAAGCAACCCGCACCCTCAATATATAATAGATTCTTATGGTCGGTTAGGATGATGACGGGACTTTCCGTACCCTCAAGTTACTGTCTCCACTCCTCTAAAGCCATTTTAATTGCCAGAAGTTCACGATTTCCCATGTCATAATTCTGTTCAGCGGGGGGAAATTTCTTTGAAAAGAAGGCGCAAGGATGAAGTGTGGCTTGAGGGTTCTTCCTCTGGGACAGCACAGCTCCGGATCCAACATCAGAGGTATCCACCTCGAGCGTGAAGGGCAGTCCTGGATCTGAAACAAAGAAAACAAACGTGCGCAAAAATTATTAACCAAAACAGATACCAAAAATATGCACAAATATTACCTTACATAAAATAAACTAATCTCCCCCTGCAGCTGGACCAAACTCTCACCCAGAGAGAAAAAGCAAAGTGTCCTGGAAATGTGACCAAAAGAGCACAGGAGAAACAGTATGACAAGGAACAAAACATAGTGCAATTTGTTTTAAATAAGTTTAAAAGCCCCGTTGTAAAATACTGCACATACAAGATGCAAAATAAAAAAAACAGGCAATATATGCAATCTTGGGCTGCAGAAGTAATGGCCTGATGTCCACTTAGCCAAGAGATCAGCTCGGCTCCTTGGCCCTGATGATTTATCCTCTAGGGTAATCCTCCTATGGAACAGCCTCTGCACCCAAAAACCACCAAATGGACTCCCACACAGAATGTTTAAGCATCCAGATAAGGAAAGGTAAGTAGAATGTACTGATGTACAAAAACAATTTATTTTAACATAAAAACATTAAAGGATATGTCCGCAGAAGTACTCCACATTACCACCAGTTCCTGCAACGTGTTTAGTCCATCCCAAGTGCTGCTCATGGTATCACCGCTTGTCGGACACTACTTCTGGCCACGCAGATGCTTAAGCAGTTTCAAATAAAGAAAACAACTGCGTCCCTCTCTGCCTGCCGCTCCGTGCACTCCAAAGTGCTTCCATGTCACGTGATAGATGTTACTCGCATCTCGCGAGACTTCAAAACACAGTCCCAGGGCTCACTCTGGTGACGTCGTCTTTTCCTCCACAGGGCTCTCCACGTACTGCGTCTCCTCCGCCCTAATAGTTTCACCTTCCGCATCGTATGGGGCACATAATGGAGCTGCTGAACCTTTCCCTATATATACCCTATCCATTTAATAGGGCTAAATGCTAATACAATCAAATACACCTGATAACAATATATAGTTCTATATAGATACACAAGTATCATAACTATAACTTATAAACAACACTCATAAGCTAAAAACAAACAAAATATTATATTATGTCACTAATATAATAAACTGGATCTGGGTGCACTAGGATCAGTGCTGAGACAAAGGCTTTCTTCAGCCTTTCAAATCCACCAGTAGTTTCCGGAGGCCAGAGCACTGGGACGGCTCCTTTTTGGGTTGAGGCCATAATCGGTGCTACTACTGAGGAGAAGTTCTGAATAAATCTCTAATAATAGTTTGCGAACTCCAGAAACCTTTGTACGGCTTTGAGAGACATAGGGCAAGGCCAATCTACCACCGCTTTCACCTTGGCAGGATCCATGGCGAGTCCAGTATTGGAAATTATGAATCCCAAGAAGGAAGTCGTTGTCTGGTCAAATTGGCATTTTTCAAATTTGGCGAAGAGATGATTCTCTCGTATTCTTTGGAGGACCTGCTTAACGTGCCCCGGATGTTCACGTACTGTTTTAGAAAAGAACAGGATGTCATCCAAGTAAACAATTATGTACTGCTCGAGTAGGTTGTGGAAGATCTCATTGACAAAGTCCTGAAACACTGCGTAAGCGTTGCAGAGTCCGAAGGGCATTACCATGTACTCGTAGTGCCCATCCCGAGTGTTAAAGGCGGCCTTCCATTCATCTCCGTGGTGAATTCTCACCAAGTTGTACGCTCCTCGGAGATCAAAATTGGTAAAGATGGTGGCGCCCTGAAGTCTGTTGAACAGCTCTGAGATCAGCGGCAGTGGGTAGGGATTCTTAATTGTTATCTTGTTGAGTCTGCGGTAGTCGATGCAGGGCCTGAGTGAACCATCTATTTTCTTTACGGAAAAAAAACCTGCACCTGCGGGCGACACGGATTTACGGATGAAACCCCTCTGAAGGTTTTCTTGTATATACTCCTCCATGGCCTTAGTCTCAGGAGGATACAGCGGATAGGAGCAAACTCTCAGAGGGATGGCACCTGGTAAAAGATCGATGGGGCAGTCATAAACCGGTGAGGTGGACTTTCCTCGGTTTGGACATTGTTGAAGACGTCACAAAATTCCTTGTAGGTGTCCGGTAGTTGCGAGTCACCCTGTTCTGGTAGAGATACCCCCGCTAGACATTTGAAGGGGATCAAACACTTATCTTGACACTGGAGAATCCAGTAAAGTGGTAGGGACTCCGTCCAATCTATACAAGGGTTGTGTAATTGGAACCAAGGTAAACCCAGAATGACATCTACTGACGGTTTATGGATGGCGTCCAGATGAATTTTTTCAGAATGATCCTCGCCGACTTGTAAAGAGATTAGTGTGGTTGCAAGGATATAAAGGCAGGCTGTAGAGGACGACTGTCTATAGCTTCTAGCCCTATGGGGCAATCATTGTATATTAGGGGTATCCTGTTCCTTTCGGCGAACCCCTGGTCGATGAAGTTCCCTCCTGACCTGGAATCCACGAAGGCCCATGTAGTGGTCCTGAAGGTGTCTCCAAATAGGATGATGGGGACAAAAATTCTGGTTCAGGGTTTGGGAGGAGATGAAGACTAGGTTCCCAGAGTGATCCTCCCTGCTCTCACTGGGCTTTGGCATTTTCTGCTTTAAGTGGGAAGGTGGTTACGAAGTGTCCGGTATTACCGCAATAAAGGCATATGCCTGTGCGATGGCTGCGCTTTTTCTCACCAGCTGATAAGTGGGTACCTCCCAACTGCATTGGTTCTTCTACGGCAGGAGAAGAAGGATCCATGGCTCCTGCTGGTTGAGTAAGGAATGGTTGCATACCTTGTTGGCGTCTCTGTCTCTCAATTCTTCTTTCTTTAAGTCATTGGTCCATTCATATACATAGGGACAGGAGATCTTCTAATACATTTGGGTGCTCTTGAGCAGCCATCTAGTCCTTGAGTTTTTCGGACAACCCTTGCCAGAATGTTGCGGTCAAGGCCTCATCATTCAAGCCTGTCTCGGCAGCAAAGGTGCAAAATTCGTCCATGTAGCAGGCCACAGAACGGTTACCCTGCGAAATATTTAGGATAGATGAGACAGAGGTTACCTTGCACCCCAGGGTATCAAATACTTTCAGGAATTCCATGGTGAAGCAGTTAATGTCTTCTTAGAGCGTGAAGAAAGAAAGCGAGAAGGGAGCAGTTCAAAGTGGATGGAACACTGAATCAAAAATCCCCGACAGCCCAAGGGGTCACCTCCATAACGATTGGGGGTAGGTAGTCATGGCTCCGAAGCAGGGGATAAGGGAATGGGAGCGGGAGCAGTAGCTGCTTGAGTGGCAGTGGGGAGACAGATACCTTTGATCTGGTCACTAATGGTTTGTACTAAGCATTGGAGCAGTTCCATTCGCTAGTCATTTTGTGCCAAGTATTTCTCCCCATGGTTGAACATACCATTGTGTTCGTACAGTTGTCAACCCACCTCAGCGGGGCCCATGTTTGTTGGGCAGAGCACAATAGAAAAAAATGTGTGGTGCTCACAAGACAAATCAATAGTAACAAAAAATTGTAGACATGTATGGATAAAACAACCCTATAATATTGAAGTACTTAAATGTCTCAAAGGATGCAGCCCGGTGACGTATCCACAGCTGTTTGCTGCAGGAATACGACAAGGGAATGGGAACATGACAAGGCGGTAAGGATAAATTCAGAAACACCTGCCGGTGACCAGTAGATGAAACATCCTTTGTTTATAGACAAGAAAAATAGGGACAACCTGGAATAAACTCACTTGGGATTCTTTTATCCACCATAAGCAGCAAGTCCAGTGTTTCCAGTATCCCAGGGTTGAATGTGCCTCCGTTTGTAGGTAATCTTTATGAAGAAATGGGGGGAGGGAAAAATGAAGCACTATATCCAACGCTGATAAAGCAGTAATAAAACCAACAGGAGTACGTTCCCATAAAAATGAAGCTATTTAATTAATCAAAATATATAGTACTAAACACACCAACGCGTTCCGGACTTAGACAGTCCTTTATCAAGGTGTGTTTTGTACTATATATTTTGATTCATTAAATAGCTTCATTTTTATGGGAACGTTCTCCTGTTGGTTTTATTACTGCTTTATCAGCGTTGGATATAGTGCTTCGTTTTTCCCTCCCCCATTTCTTGTTGGGCTGAGCATATTGTAATGGTGCCCATCTCAAACAGGACTTAGACCGCAGAGCTGAGGTGTGGATACAGATAACTGCAGACCTATAGCCATGAGACCAGGTCCAGATTGCAGAGTCAGGGTCATGTAGCTGGGTCAGGGTGGGAGAGTTTGGGTAGATCAAGGTACTTGCCGTAGTCAGGGATTGGAGAGAGAAGAGTAGTCGTAATCCGTACCTATGGTCGAGGAGAGAGCAGGAGTCCAGTAACGAGCTGATGTCCAGGGGTACGAGAAGACAGAGGTCCGGGCACGAGCTGGAGTTACAAGGAAGAGAACAAGACAAGGCAATGGCACAGCACAGCAGCGAGTAGCTTGTAGCAAGCACGGTACATAAACAATAGTTTATGCTCAGCAAGTTTGAGGGAAGACTGGCTCAGTACTTAAAGGGCAGGCAGCCAATGGTAATGGCAGCACACAGCTGCAGGGAAATGAGAAATCAGACAAAGGCTGTCCATTGCAGGAGAGGAGTAATTGACTGAATTAACCGCTCGTGTCCTTCTGTAAATACGGCGCCACCATGTATTGGAGACAGGAGCATCCTCCGTTGCGTCACGAGAAGCGGTGCGGGGGCGGAATATAGGTCTGGTGCTGGCAGGAGTATTGTTGCATGCATGCCCTATCTGTGTGTGTGCCTGGGTATGTTGGTGATCACTCCGTGTTATATTTACTGCATTATAGGAGAGCGCATTTTCTGACTATCAAAGCAATATTGAGGTCTGTACCACCCCTGGGATGTCTGTCTGGGCCAGCCAAGGCGTCCAGACTTTTAGAAAATTTTCGCCAGTGTCATTGACCAAACTTGTTAATTTTTCCATCTGGCAGACGTACCAAATTCTGTTCCGAATCTTGGGAATCTTGGGAATTTCATTTTGCTTCCATAATGCTGCGATCTCGCACCTTACAGCTGTTGCAAAATGAGCAATAAGCTTGAGATCTGTCTTTGCAATGCCCCTGTGCGCTCTACCTAGTAGGAAGAGCCCTGGGTCAAATGGTATTTTGAGGCCCAAAATCCTCTCCAGCCAAACTTTGATTGAGTCCCATAGCGGTGCAAGCCGAGGGCAAGACCCCAGCATATGTAAGAGATCTGCGTTATCTCCACATTGCCGAGGGCACAATGGGGAGTAACCTTTGGTAAATTTTGATAATTTGATTGGGGTCAGATACCACCTCATTAAGACTTTATATGCGTTCTCCTTTACTGTTGTACAAATCGAGCTTTTGGCCGCAGTTGTCGCTATTTGGGACCAGATTTTTTCGCTTAGTTTACATGTGACCTGGGTTGTGGAACCGACCACTTCTCTGTACAACTGCGATGTGAGTCCCTTAGTAGATGTCTCTCTGAGACAAAGCTTTTCAAACGTCGTCAAAGGGGGGTGTGGGATGTTTTTATTATAAAAGGCTCTGATCTGGAGGTATTTAAAAAATTCGGAGTGGGGGAGTTTTTTGTCTGATCTAATTTGCTCAAAGGTCATAATTTTGTCATTACCCTCCAGATCTTTCAGTCGTGAAATATTGCTAAGTTTCCAATTCACAAAATTTGTACTTTCCAAGCCTGTAGCAAAGTGCGGGTTCCCCCAGAGGGGAGTCATTAGCGTGTTTTTGGTTGTAAGGCCACATCTGAATTTGACTGTATCCCATATTGCCAGTGAATTGGTCATTGAGGATAGCGGCTGATGTATAGCTTTTAGTCTCGCTATTTTTGGGGTCCATACTGCACCGACACACTTTATTCGAGCAAATACCCGGTATATACCTGGCAGATACCTGGAATGCGCCACTCCTCACCTCTGACAAGCCCCGTTGCATTTGCCTTCCCAGCCTGGGTTCATGCCTGGCTGATGGGCGGCTGATCTGTTAAATGATAATGATTAGGATTTAATAGGCTGCAATGCTTCGCGTGTCTACCAAATGGCATAAATTCATGAATTGTAATGCAGTATATATATATATACTGTGCAGTATTGCAGCCAGCGGGAATAAAATGCTTCAATCCCTGCCGGAAAATAACTCAATGCACTCGGGCAGAAAACAGTCACAAACCTCAATACACCCGGGTATACCCGAATTCGTGGGACTAGCCAAGCTCGAATAAAGTGTGTCGCCAGTGTATTAGTCGGCGTAGTTCCAATGGGGAACATGCCGTGCTCTCTAATGCCACCCATCTCTTCCAATCAGGGTTTGTCTGCCATTGAGAAATTTGGCATAATTGGGCCGCTCTATAATATGATACCAAGCAAGGTACTGCCAAGCCACCTTCTGTCGGTTGCTTCAGTAGTGTTTGTTTATTAATTCTCACCTTTTTGCCCCCCCATATGAATTTGGATAAGGTGGCTTGTAGCTCGTTTATTTCCGTCAGATTGATGGGCACTGGGAGTGTTTGAAATAGGTACAAAATGCGTGGGAGTAAATTCATCTTTATGCTATATATTTTGCCTATCCATGAAATATTGAATTTGGACCAGCGCCTTTTATCTTCTCTCAGGGCCCTGATTAATTTGGGGTAGTTAGCTTTATAAATTTCCTTAAAGGTCCGGGTGATAAAGACCCCAAGATATTTGATTGCCTTATTTTGCCACCTGAAGTTAAAGTTAAGTGAGATAAGTTTTTCTTCTGTCTTTGGAATTGTGACATTCAAGGCCTCTGATTTTGCTTGATTTATTTTGAACCCTGAGATTTTGTTGAATTTATCTAGCAAGTTGAAGAGATTGGGAAGAGAGGTGAGGGGCTTAGACAATACCAGGAGGACATCGTCCGCATAGAGAGCGATCTTATGGGTCTGGGCCTCTATTTCAATCCCCGAGATGTCTGGGTTATCCCGAATTTGGGCCGCCAGTGCTTCCATACACATGGCGAAGAGCAGTGGTGAAAGGGGGCACCCCTGTCTTGTTCCACTCCTGATCTTGAATAGGTCTGAAGGGAAGCCTTGGTGGATGACTCTAGCTGATGGGCCTGCATAGAGCACCATTATGGCCATGATTAATTTATTATCGAATCCAAATGCTCCAAGCGTGTCTCTCAAGTATGCCCAGTCGATCCTATCGAAAGCCTTTTCTGCATCTAGACTTAACACCATAACTTTTACTTTCTTGGAATTGGCTATCTCTAACAGATCAATGATTCGTCGGATGTTGTCGGCCGCTTGTCTATCTTTAACAAATCCGACTTGATCTGGGTGTATCAGTCTAGGTAGGATCTGACTTAATCGGCTGGCAATTAATTTGCATAGATTTTGATATCCGTGTTAATGAGTGAAATGGGCCTATAACTCTTGCAGTCTAAGGGATCTTTTCCTGGTTTGTGAATTATTGAAATAAACGGCTGGAGCATTTGCTCGGGGAAGGGAACACCTGTCAATACGTAATTAAACATTTTGAGTAGGTAGGGCGCTAATAATTCATTACATTTTTTGTAATATAGGCCAGAGAAGCCGTCTGGCCCCCGGGGCTTTTGAGGCCTTCAAATTGTCAATAACCTGAGAAACCTCTTCTAAGTAAACTCACTGCCTAAACATTCTCTCTCCTCAACTGTCAACCTTGTCAGTTTAAAGCTTGCTAGAAAATTCTCACGGGCTCTGTCTGTATTGCGATTATGCGCTATTTTATCTCCATTATAATAGTTCTCATAATATAGTTTGAACTCATCTACTATGGTTTTAGGATTCCCGGAGACATCGCCCGATTTCCTTCTGATAGCTTGAATTTTATAATTAGGGGTTTTGTGTCGTAATTTGTTTGCGAGCATAGTATCTGGCTTGTTCGCTTTGTCGAAAAATTTCCTCTTTGACCAATTCAGTGAAGTATCTGCTTGGGAAGTTAATACTAGGTTTAGTTCAATTTTTACATCCTTGAGTTTTGAGAGGATGGTAGGGTCGTTAGTTTGTTTATGGTTATCGGAGAGAGTTTTTAGTTTGGATTGTAGTAACCTGTTCTTTGCCTCTCTCTCTCTCTTTTCCGCCTTGACGCTAAGCTAATGAGTATCCCTCTTAGTGTAGCCTTGTGGGCCTCCCAGAGAGAAATATGGGATTCCACTGAGCCGTCGTTTACCTTAAAATATTGTTTTATTTCCTCTGCGATTTTTTGAGAGGTTGCAGGAATCTTCAGGAGGGATTCATTTAATTTCCAGTTTGCTCCAGGCCTGTCTAGCGTTAATTGCGTGCACCGTAGCTCTATGGGTGCGTGATCTGACCATGAAATATCATGGATCCCAGTATGGGAGATCTTTGGGACCAGTCTACTAGAGACAAAGAAGTAGTCGATTCTGCTATATGTGGAGTGGGGGTGTGAAAAAAAAGTATAGTCCCTATCCTGGGGATGCTGCTCTCTCCAAATATCTAGAAGGTTGTTCTTTTTTAAGCCTAACCGCAGGTCTTTTGGGGCAGCTTTGGGATGTTTTAGTGGTGGTCCTGATCTGTCGAGTTTAGGGTTCAGCGTTGTGTTGAAATCTCCTGCCACTATTATCGGGCCTTGTGCAATTTTATGTATCTTGTTGAAGATTAATGTGAAAAATTTAGGGTCATGGTTGTTTGGGGCATATATTGATGCAAGCGTTAAGATTTGGCCATTTATTGAGCCTGTTAAAATTAAGTATCTCCCTTCCTTGTCTTTAATTATTTTCTCAACTTGGAAGGTACACTTGTTATGAAAAATAATCGCGACCCTTTGTTTCTTCTTGGGGGAGGATGAAGTATAAAATTGCCTAAAATGTTTGTCTAAGTATTTTGGTGAGCTGGCTGTACTAAAGTGTGTCTCTTGAGCAAGTATGATGTCTGCCTGTCTCCTTTGGTAATCCGCAAAGGCCACTTTCCTTTTGCCCGGGTTATTCATAACCTTTACATTATGGGATATAATGATCAACCCCATTGTGAGGTGTCTGGTTGGACCATCTTACGTGCTGTGTGTAGAGCATGGTGTATAGAGATATCGATTACCTTTGCAGATTTTGTCCGTGTGCAGGTGAAGTCCATGGCGTGGAATTCAATGTGCAGCTGGTCCCGTAGCCAACCGGGAGATGGGAGGGAGGGAAGAAACATAACAAAAAATAACAACATAAACAATTTTGGAGATCCCCTCAAGGTCAATGACCCCGTTGGATCTCTTGCCTTTGGAAGTGCGGAGAATAGACAAGTATCTTTATTCGGTGTATGTTTACCCGGGTTGCTCCGGGTCCGTTCTGTTCCAAGGACTTTGTGGTATGTCCTGTAACTAACCATGACATACTGGGTAGGCCACATAGCGGAGGCCAGGAAAGTGGGCCCCCCCCTTCAGCACAAACAAATTTAGAACGTGTGTAACCTGTGTAACCGTAACTCAGGGAATGGAGAAACTTTTCTGAACTGTTCCCTTAATCGTATTATTATTATATATATATTTTTTTTTTAATCAACAAACATATGTGACCATGTTGGGCCCAAGGCAGCACCAAGTTTGGTGGGTGCTCTATTACCAGTTCCCTACCTGTGCCCCATCTCTATGGGATTAGATTAGCTGTGTAGGTTGTGCTAATTGGTTAAACCAGGTACGGGGAAGATTAGGCCATCCATAAAATAGGTATCTCAGGGAGATCCGGCAATGACCGGGACATGCCAACTGCTCTCTGCCCTTTGAGATAGATATACTATATACTATATACTATATACTATATACTATATATAGATATACTAAGTGCACTTTGCCGGCAACGGTGTCGAGTGTAGGGTGACCCCGTATTTCATCAGTCTCAAAGTTATAGGATCTAGCGCAACCCTTCTCTGAAACCCCCCAAGAGAGTGACCATAACCCTCCCTCCTTCCCTACAGGCCCAATAACAAATCCCCCGAATGGGACATTCACATATGATATCCCGATATGACATTGTTATGGTCCCAGGGGGGACCTTTCTCGTGTCCGAGTCTTTCAATAGTCAGCGAGGTGGTAACCATAGCACAGGGATATAGCCCTCCTCCCTCCCCCTCGTGTCGGATTGCTGTGTTCCACCACGGCCCATTGCGGGATACCCACACTGTCTTACCCCCTACTGTTGCGTTGGCACATCGCTTGGAACCGTCGGTCTGGCCAGCAGGAGGGGATTTTACAACGGGAGGAGGGAAGAGTGAGAGGGGGGATCATCCGGTGTGCGCAATAGTGTCCCTCAATTCCGTGCGCCGACTCAGTTCTTCGCAGGGAGAAGGGGGAGCTGTTTCAATCTTCCTCTGTCGAGCTTTCTCTGCTGAGGAACCCAAGATGGCCGCCGATCCTGGATGAATATTTGAATGAGTCAACTTTATCAATGTCTTTTGTGAACAGACGAACAGTCCAGTGGCAGTGCCCTTTTAAGGCTTAATTGATCGCAGCTGGACATCAATTAAGGGATTTTCCCGCGATTTGCTTCTCTGGCGAGTCACTGTGTTCCAGCCAGGCTCGGGAGAGGATGCCTCTGCTTCACTCAGGTCAGTGGTTTTACCTTTGAGGCCTATTTTTTGCAGGAATCGGTCTTGGTCCTCCATGTTGCGCAGGGTGTGAGCAGCACCGTTTTTAATTACAAGGAGACCGAAGGGAAAAACCCAACGGTACTTTATGTTGGGGTTTTGACCTGAGGGCCCGATGGCATCTGTCGAGGTGCAGGTCCGTTTCTGGTTTGTCTGGGAAGAGGCTTGTCAGCCATCTTGCGACGAAGTCATCAGGGTCTCTAAACTCTTCTGGGACCCCCCGCACCCTGATATCATTCCTGCGGTCCCTATTTTCCGCGTCCTCTTGCTAGCAAGATCGTTTATTTGGGATTGCAGGTTAGCTGAAGTTTTCTCGTTCTTGCGCACTGCTTTTATCGTGGAGTCTAATCATGTCTCTAGTTCATCAGTCCTGGCCCCAATGCAATTTATATCACGACGTAGGTCTGAGAGTTCTTTATGCATATAGGCTTTTAGTTCATTGCAGAACTCTCTCATCACCTTTCTGGTCATCGATTCAGCAGATCGGGTCTCCATTTGATCTGTCGGTTCCCGATCTTCATCTGAGTCAGAGTTCACATGCAGCGACGGGGTTCCCGCTCTGTTCGTCCGTGCTGGATCAGATTTGTTAAAATAAGTTGTGAGTACGGCTGCCGCTCGTCCCGTTTTTGGTCTCGTTTGCATCCTGATTTTTTGTACTCCCTGGGTCTGTATTTGTTTTATTCAAATTATCGGTTTTTCCAATATGTAAACGCCTTAACAGTGCCGAAGGGGAAGGGGCTCACACTCTAAGCAGCCATTCCCTTAGCCTTCGCGCATGCGCCCCTTTCTTACACTGTATTAATTAAGGTCAGGTGATCTGCACCTGGCTGTGCTTGCAAAACCTCTCCTGGATATTTAACCTTTAGTAGGGATAGGTATAGTTTGCAAAAGCAGGAGGAATATAATATCTGTATATCTGTATATATATATACATTTTAAGTTGAGGTTTGTGAAAAAGGCGACAAAAAACCTCCACCGTTAGCATATAAACAATAGAGAATATCACTTGTGAGCACATTCACAAGTCTTAGACAGGTATGCAAACCTGCCTTTCAACCATTACCTAGCATCTCACACTGATGAGACCAATTAAGGTTGAAACATGTCTGTGTGTGGTTTGACTGGCTTTGAAACTAATCCCATGCTGTAATTAAAAGCATTTGCTTATATGGGTTCCATGTATATGGATTTCAGACAATAGGTGACACATTGTGTGCTCATTTGCATGTCATTTCCCAGAATCACTTGTTGTAGTGGAAGCACTGTATGCTAGGTGATAATGGTTGAAAGGCAGGTTTGCAGACCTATCTAAAACATGTGATGTGAATGTGCTCTGTAATAGGGAGAGGTACATGCACTCAATAATATGGTGCTGGAGGGGGGGTACTTATCTGCTGGTGCAATGGGTACAGGGAGGTCCAGGCATACCAGGGTAAATCAGTGAAGAGAAGTGAAGCAGGCACACGGTCTTATGCAAAGAATTTAATGTTTAAAACCAGAGACATAACATAAAACACAGACAAAGCTCAGTGCACATCCAGAAAAACTTATATACGGTACGGTACAAATATACATGTATAAATAACTAATAAATAAAATGGTCTTTTAGTTTAACATTTTGGCCAAATTGTTGTAAGCCCTTGAGCCAAACTTCACGGCAGACCACGTTCAAGGGTCCCTACACTAATATAAATTCTTAATAACCTGTGCATTGCCAGGAAGAATGATTTATAATAAATCTGTCAATATGAGTTGCAAAAGTTCTAAGTCTGATTGAAGCTTTTATTAACCTGTACATTACCAGGAAAAGCACTCTGTAATAGATTTGTCACAATCACACTGCATGCAGGCAAGTTCCCCTGATAGTTGGAGATGCCATGGAGTGAGCTTTTAACCATTTTAATGTGGGAGGGAGTGAGCTTCAATTGGATAGGAGGTTGCCACCCTCCAAAACAGCCAAGACTAGCTGCACAAGAATTATAAAACATACAGCACACCTACAAGCTCAAATTGAACCCCCAAAATACCCACAACATATATATAAGCATATAAGTTTCACAGAGGAGTGCTACTGAGCATGGCAATTTATATTTAAAACCAGAGACATAACATAAAACACAGACAAAGCTCAGTGCACATCCAGAAAAACTTATATACGGTACAGTGCCTAAATATACATGTATAAATAACTAATAAATAAAATGGTCTTTTAGTTTAACATTTTGGCCAAATTGTTGTAAGCCCTTGAGCCAAACTTCACGGCAGACCACGTTCAAGGGTCCCTACACTAATATAAATTCTTAATAACCTGTGCAGGCACTGTACCGTGAAACTTATATGCTTATATATATGTTGTGGGTATTTTGGGGGTTCAATTTGAGCTTGTAGGTGTTCTGTATGTTTTATAATTCTTGTGCAGCTAGTCTTGGCTGTTTTGGAGGGTGGCAACCTCCTATCCAATTGAAGCTCACTCCCTCCCACATTAAAATGGTTAAAAGCTCACTCCATGGCATCTCCAACTATCAGGGGAACTTGCCTGCATGCAGTGTGATTGTGACAAATCTATTACAGAGTGCTTTTCCTGGTAATGTACAGGTTAATAAAAGCTTCAATCAGACTTAGAACTTTTGCAACTCATATTGACAGATTTATTATAAATCATTCTTCCTGGCAATGCACAGGTTATTAAGAATTTATATTAGTGTAGGGACCCTTGAACGTGGTCTGCCGTGAAGTTTGGCTCAAGGGCTTACAACAATTTGGCCAAAATGTTAAACTAAAAGACCATTTTATTTATTAGTTATTTATACATGTATATTTAGGCACTGTACCGTATATAAGTTTTTCTGGATGTGCACTGAGCTTTGTCTGTGTTTTATGTTATGTCTCTGGTTTTAAATATAAATTGCCATGCTCAGTAGCACTCCTCTGTGAAACTTATATGCTTATATATATGTTGTGGGTATTTTGGGGGTTCAATTTAAGCTTGTAGGTGTTCTGTATGTTTTAAGAATTTAATGTGCCACAAAAAGATCCAACATTTCGGCAGTATACAGTTGCCTTTATCAAATAGAGGGCCTATCCTTGATAAAGGCAGCTGTATACTGCCGAAACGTTGGATCTGTTTGTGGCACATTAAATTCTTTACCTATGACCGTGTGACTGCTTCTCTTCACTGATTTACCCTGGGATGCCTGGACCTCCCTGGACACAGTGCACCTGGACTCCCTGGACCCCTTCCCTTCATGTGAATGTGCTCACGAGATATTCTTTATTGGCTATATACTGGGACCTCAGCGTCAAGCTTCGGCTCACATATGCCATTGGGTGGAGATCAGCAGGGTACTTTTTATGTAGTGCCGCTCCCAGTCCGTTGAAGCTGGCATCCACATGCAGGATATATGGCATAGGCCAGGACAGGTGCTTCCGTGAGACTTTTCTTGAGTCCTGTGGATGCCTTTTTACAGGCGGACATCCACTTGTCTCCAAAGGGTGTCCGCGGGGATGCAGCCTTATGATGAGGTTTCTCGGGGTAGATCTTCAGTAGGTTATTGAGGACCTTGGCCTTGCTGAAGTAGCCCTCTATGAATCTGCGGTAGTATCCACAAAACCCCAGGAAGGATCATTGCACAATTACGTTGTCTGGTCTTGGCCCGTTTACTATGACTTCAACTTTAGCAGGGTCGGTAGCCACTCCTTCTGCAGACACTATGTGGCCCACGTAGGTGACTGACCTGCAGCAGAACCGACATTTGTCCAGGAACAACTTCAGGCCTTCTTTGCCCATATGGAAAATAGCTGAAGCGCTCAAATGCAGGTATATCTCAAAATGATAATAAGCCAGACCACTGTACCAGGGTACTAACAATTGATATAGTACCTATTGTGTCATATAATGGGTACTATCCTCCTGAAGACAGGTGGTGTGTGGTGCAACCCACTCACCATATGTCTCATTGGCAGGTTCCCCTGAAAAATATGCAAATACTCACATCCTGGTAGGGCAGGCAGGCAGGCTGTGCAGCTACTCAATGCAATACAGGGAAAAGGGAGACCAAAAAGCGCACCAGCACAAACGGAGCAGGAAAAAACCAGAACAAAAAAATGATTAAAAGGGCACTTTAATGTGGCAAAAGACCCATCCAATGCATTTCGAACGTCGCAGCGTTCTTTTTCAAGGATAAAACACAATGTGATAACATCCATTATATACCCTCTTACCTGTGGGCCACTTCTTTGCCCAGTCTATCCAGTACCTTTAGAAGGCGTTATTTGTGCTTTTCTAGTGTTTTACCAAACATGATGATATCGTCCAGATATACTAGCCATTCCCGGGGGTTCATATCACAATTAGTCTTTTCCATTAGCCTCTGGAAGATCACGGGAGCAACGCAAATGCCTTACGTCATCCGGGTGAACTGATAGACCCCGAGGGGGCAGACAAACAATGTCTTCTCCTGGTCTTTGGAGCTTATGGGTACCTGGTAGTATCCAGAGCTCAGATCCAGCACGCTGAGCCACCGGCTTCCTGATAGAGCGCTGAGGATTTCTTCTATCCGCGGCAGGGTATATTGATCTGGTACCGTGCGGTGATTCAGGGTGTAGTAGGCTACACATAAACAGATGGACCCATTCTTCTTCCGCACTGCCATGATAGGGGAGGCATAGGGGCTATGGGACTACGTTACTATGCCTGCCATCTTCATCTCCTTCAGGATGTCCCTCACATCCTCCACATCTCTGGAAGCAATGCGTCTGGAACACTCCCGGAATGGCGTGGAGTCATTCTACTGGATCGTGTGTGGGCGCTCTTGCTGCAGCCCACACCCATCTTGCTGGTGGAGAGCACCTCATGGCGCTCCTCCAATTTGGCACTTAGCTGTTTTTTTAATTCCACTGTAAGGGTCGATTCCCCGAAGTCAAACTGCAACCAAGTGGAAGCTTCTTGCACGGGTAGCAGCGTTCACATGCTCCAGGGACTCTACGGGCGTAACCGGGTATATTCAACTCAGTGCTTGACTGACGTCAAACCGTATGGGGTGGGGCGAGATATTCTGTATCGCCACTTTGAAGCAGTTAGGAAGGGCAGTCTTCCATTCCTTCATTTCTGGTACCACCCTGAACCCTCTTTTGGTGTCCTCTTCGGGTGTGGTCTCTAGGGAGAATTACCACTTGGCTTCGATATGTCTTGGGTAGTTAGGTACTGCAGCCATGTGCTTCACTCCCCCTGGTCGAATCTTGGTCGAGAAATGGCCGAATCCTTCTTGGGCAGAGACCTGTAACACTCCTCTTGGAGTACTGTGTGGATCCTTTGGGAGGATAAGTGTAGTTTGCCAGCCTCTTGCATATAGGCCCGCACCACATCTGTGTTTGTCCCCAGTATAATGGGGGAACTCGGATGTTCCTGGGGTTCAGGACATATCAGAGCTTCCACATCTATGGGGTGGGTTTTTTTGTGTTCAGTTGGGATATATTCAGCCATACTTGAATCCCACCATCAATAGTGTAGTCCTTACTGCTAAGGCCCCACAATTTCATCCTTCCAACGATTGCATAGGCTTGAGGTGCAAGTCGTAGAAGGGGCGGTAGATGATGGTCACTTATGACCCAGTATTAAGCAACGCAGAGAAATATATTCCTTCCACTAGGACTCGTATTACAGCCACAGTGCCTACTCGACTATAGGCATCTGTTTGGGGTGCCTCTTCAGGGCTTGGCACAAGGGCACTCTCCGAAGGTGTGGAGTGCTGTTCCGTCATTTGAACAGTGAAAGCCATGGTCCCAGGTGTGGGGGTCTTGAGTTTAAGAGAGTCCTTGGCAAAGTGGCTATACTCTCTCCTTTTTGCAGATCCCCGAGACGTCTTGTAAATATGGACTCATAAGATAGCCTCTTGAGCTTGCACTTAATATATTAGATCTTCAAAATTAAAAGGATGTTCCGTAGAAAGGGTGCAGCTGATCTGGATGGCGACCGGGTGCATGGGCAACGCTCTCCGCAGGAGTTGTTTGGTTCGGAAGTCATCTGCCTCGGACATTCAGATAATCTTTTTATTTACTAGGGTCCATAGGGTAAATTGAAGCCGTTGGAGGAACTCCAAAACTTTCTCATCTTGTGTAAGGGAGTGGAACCGGGCCATCAGAAATATGGCATCGTTTGGGACCCTGTAAGCTTTGGATTAGACCCGTACTAGGGCTTGGACGTCGGCTTCCAGGTGACACTCACGGTAAAATCGCACCATATTGTTGGTTGGGGAGCGCAGGCACACAATGATCTGCTGCCTCTTAGTGGCGTCAGAGTATGACCATTCTAAGAGCGCTTGTACCGCTTGATCTCTCCACGCCTCAAACTCCTCTTCTCTTAATGGCGTAGGCCATGTCCCAGAGAAAGCATTTAGCTTGAGATAGTGGTGGTTTTGGGAGGACTGTGCAAATGCGTTATTGTAATTGGGTACATTAAAATAATTTTACTGAGCAAAAATCTAAAATTGGTAGGGGCACGACAAAATTAAAAAAAAATACAGCATATCTAGTATAGATGTAGGTACCGTCCGCTACTAATGGAGGCTGTAAGTAACAATGGAGATTAGTATCCACTGTGTTGAGACAACCGGAGCACTAGTGATATTGGTCCATAACATTAATATTTAAAGGAAAATGGTTGACAATGTCTGGTAAGAGAAGTGCTATCACATAAACATAGTATATTTAGGCAGGCACATAGCGTCAATTATAAGTTGGTAATAATTGATGCCTGATCTCTCAAAATGGCTATATCAATGTTACTTACAGCCTCCATTAGTAGTGGATGGTACTTACATCTATGCTAGATATGCCTGTGACGGTAGAGCTATCTGGCATCACAAAACTGGGATGAAGCCAAGCTAGCTACCCCTAAATCTATGTAACTTGGTCACCTTTGTAAGGCTTATTTTGGCCAAATGTATTTAACATCTGGGAAGAACAGGGAATGTGTAAATGTATTTCCAGGTCTGTAAGAATGCATTTCAAAGCCTGTATTTATTCGTTATTCCCTGTAAATGCAATTCCACAGTTTAGTGAATCAACATTGTTCCCTATTAATTCAATTCCCAGGTGTAGTTGAGCAAGCAATATGAGATAAAGTGTTTGGATCTATGTGTAAGCGCTGTTATGTGATTTTTGAGTCAGCCCTGTAAAGTGTTAATTGGATTAAGTGAACAATCAGGGATGGGGATTGGTTCTTAGCATGCCCTCTGGCTGTTGTTGCACTAACTTAATCTGTGCTCTGATTGTTAAGCAGCCCCCTCCCATGCAATGGATAGCCACCGAGGGCTATATAAGGGGTGCTGCTGATCAGAGAATCAGATCTACCTTCAGAGAGCATCTGAGAGCAAGAGAGGCTAACAGAGACTGAGAGACACTCTGGGAAGGAGTGTGGAGATTCCCTCAGAGGACTATCTGAGAGACAGCGAGACTGAGAGACCTTCTGTGAAGGAGTTTGATCTTTAAAGTGACCAGCTGGAGAGATAACTGAGAGAGGCTGCTTTGTGTGATCAGCACTCTGAGATCCTGGACGAGAAGCGGACAGGGCAAGCCTTCTTGAAGCAGGCCCCTGTACCTAGCGAGGCTAGAGTCTACTCCCCAGGCCCCAGTTGGTATTGTATCTTGCTTTGTACATCTTTGTTTTGTCTGCTGACGTGCCGGAAAAAACAATTTTATTCAACAACTTTGTCCTGTCTGGTGCTAGTGATCCTGGTTGTTTCGGTGTAAAAGTACTGGTCTCCCGTGACAATGCTATATGTGAGATCCACAGTCTCAAGACAGAGCTGGAAGTCTCTCAGATTGTGGTTCACAGTCTCAGCACAAACTTGAAAGCTCGCAAAAGGAGTGTCAGAGTCTCAGCGCAGAGCTGGGAGTCTCTCAGAAAAAGATATGAAGTCTCGGTACTCAGCTAGAAGTCTCTCAGAAAGAGGTTTGCAATCTTAACAGAGCTAGAAGTCTCATGCCAGGAGGTCCGTGGTCTCAGCACAGAGGTATGTAAATGGAAGGATGCCTTTGTAAAAGGTCCTGAATGGTTTAGAGAAGGTAAAAAGAGAGAACAGAAACCTAAAAGGGGAGATAGCAGATCTGACTGACAAAGTCAGTGAAAGAAATAAGAAGGTTCACAAAGTAAAAAATTTGAAGAAACAAATGGAAAAATAAAAGTTGGAAGTGTAGTACCTGTAGCACTGAAAGAAGCAGAGAGCACTGCAGAATGAAAAGAGCAAATCCCTCTCTCTTCATTTAAAAATTTCTCAGAACAGAACGGATCAGTATCTGGACTTAATGGATTAAAAAATTTGACCTCGTGGTGGAGAAGATGGACCAAATTTTGAGACATGTTGATGTTCTCTATTCACTTGTGTGCAAGTTGCAAGACTGTTGCAAGTGAGACCATGATATCTGGAGGAAACATGTTGTCCTACCCCTCCCAATTGCCATAAAAAAAATAACCAGGTGCTTGGAATCTGGAACATACCATCCTGCTTTTTCAGCAATAATGGTATTGTGCCTATTTCCCCCCATGCTACTGAGACAGACCTGCTAGAAAGTGGCATTCCGGAGCAGTTCACTGTGCCTGTTTACCAAATGTTTTTGGGAAGATTTCCATTGTCAGATGCTGTAATACATCAATCAGACTCCTGACGAAGGGGATGCCCATAATGTTTTCTTCCTGTTATAATTAAAGAACCTGAAATGTCCATGTAACAGGGGAGTAATCCCTGTTCAAGTAATGTGCCTTTAATCTAGCAGTGTGGTGGTTAACTGCTGGTAGTCAATTAATAAACACCACCTGCCTGATCTAAATTGCTTACAAAAGCCTGTCTGTTGAGACAGGAAGTGACTCCTTAGCTCTGAATGAGAGATGACCTTTGGAGAGACAGAGGAGTGTTCTTGAGACTCCCAGGAGAGACTGACCAAGAGAACACACATCTCTGGAGCTGACCGTTCTTGAGCACTGCCCAGCATAGCTGATTGCAAGACACCAAATAAGACTTCTAAACCTGGATGCTGATATTTTCTGTGCACGCATGAGTGTGGTTCCAGGAGAGCAGAGAAGCTTACTCTACAGCAAGAAACAGATAAGACTTTCATAATTAAGAGACTGCTTATATCTGCTTATTTCATGCTATATGTTTTGGGGCTGCGAGACATGCTTGACTTAGGGAGTTGTGAATTAATTGCATGGTATTTTCACTAGAGATACTCCCAAGTGAATAGAAGCTTTGTTCCCCCCCTGTGTTTGGATGATTTCCTGATGAAAAGGAAAGGGCACAATAAAGCCTATTATAATTTCACCTTATAAAGTCTCCAATTGTGTATGTCTGTCAACGTCCGTCTACATATGGTGTCCGAGGTGGGACAAGAGGTGTCTTTGAAGTTAAAAAGGACCAGAGATTTTTATGTGAATTTTTTTGTTATGCTTTTTGCCTACAAACAGTCTGAGAAAAAAAAACCCCTCATGCAGCAGAGATCAGAGTTAAAGGGATACACACCACTGAAACCAGACTGCACTGAAACTTACAAAACCACAGATGGACTCTTTGCCCCAATCTCTAGAGGAGAGAGAATGCTGAAGTAGCTAAACCTTATTTTGCCTATCACAAAGTGTAATATGGTCATTGAAATAGGGGTTTTGCCTTCCAGCCATAGTCAGGGTTCAAGAAGTGAGTCAGCCCTTAAAAAGGAATAGGTGTTTGTTGTTTTCAAAAGTTTCGCTGAAGCAGTGAATACAGATGGTGACCCACGAGTGGTACTGATTTTGCAAATAAAGGTTGCCACACGCATAGGGCTACCAGCTGTGAATGGAGTATATGCAGAAAAGTGTGAAAATTGATACAAGACTGTGCTGAAGCAGGGGAATTTTTAGCTAACAAATGCTGAATGTAAAATTGCCCTATAGGGGAAAAAGTGATTTCTGAACTGTGTAAAAGGTTTTTCAAGACCAATTGCTGAATGTAGAATCACCCTGCCGGGAATGAAAGAAATAGTCCACTGCAAAGAATGTTTTTTTTTCTGCAAGTAAAAAAAGTCTGCCTATATCTATCTTGGGAGCAAAAACAGACACCCAAAGTGTGAAGTGTGAATGCCATAATACACAAAGATGAGACTGAAAATGACTGAACTCAGGCAGAAAACCAAATTCTTTTGCTGAAGCGGAGAGATTGGAACTAGCAAGTAAATGGTGTAAAGCAAACAGAAGTTTTTTTCCTAGCAACTACACATTCAGCATACCTAATGAGAGTTTATACCTAGCAAGTAAATGGTGTAAAGCAAATAGACTTTTGTACCTAGCAACTGCACATCTTGTATACCTGATGAGAGAAAATGCATGCACAGAACTGCTGATATTGTAAAACTTATCCAAGAAAGAAAAATTCTACAGAGATGCCTGTGAGAGCTACGACCTCTACAAGCAAAATATGCCCACCTGTAGGACTACCACAATTGGGGGTTCTAGCAAATACAGTAGCAACAGCTGCAATAGCGCCTCCTGAGGTCAGGAAGAAAATTTCACCTGATAGCCTAAAAATGGAGGACAAGATGCAGCGTTCCTGTAATGAACCCTACCCCACGGAAGAGTGGCCCTTCCAGTCCAATAAAGAGGAAGACATCTCTTATGGGGAACCCGAACCGAGTCACACCCACTGATAATGTGTATATCAGGGGGGACTCCATTTTGTCTGCTGTATAACCATTTTATACTAACACTGCCATTATGCTTCTTAGTGTGACATTAACTACCTCTTTTGCCAATTTAATGTTGGCTGCACTTATGAACTGTCTATGTTTAGACATAGATCCGGAATGAAATAACAGGAAATAACAGGATGAAATGACCATTTGTTAGTTAGAAAATAAGCATAGCATAAGCATAAAAATAAGGGAAGTAAAGCTTGGCATAGATTCACCTTTGTTTGCTCGCCTATAAAACTGACCTTTTAATAAACAGGAGATATTTTTGATAACGATCATTGGTGTCAGACTCAATCATTTCTCCTCCGAGCACCTCGTCTACTTTTCCAGCGCCATAACAGTGGGGAAAGGCCTCCGGAGGTGTAAAGAGAAATCTATCCGAGTACTAGAGAAGGTCCCTACGTATACCGAAGTAGAGGATAATAATTATTAACAATATGGTGTTAGAAGTGGGATACGCATCCTTATAATCCCACGCTCTATGGGGTACAGAAGATCTTCTCTGGGTGGGTGGGGTTTTCGTAACTTGCGCAGCATAATATGATAAAGCTGCCAACATTGTAGGGTCTAAATATGGGAACATAGGCACATGTGGTTTTGGGGGGTACGGGGGCGGTTGCAATTGTGCCATCATTGGTGGTGGGGGAAGACCACCTGGGGGTGCATTTGGGGCTAGGGGATTCACCATCATAGGGTTCTCTGGTGGGGGTGGCCATAGCAGCTCTTCAGATTTTGGGTTTTTATTTTGTGGTGCCTCCTTAATCTGAGGTGCTACCTTAACTCAAATACGGCCATCTAATGCCATATATGTCATGTCCCATTCGGGATCCGGCTGAAACCATAGCCATTCAGGATCACCGCCCAAACATAAGCCCCGTATCATTGTCATATGGAATGGGGCAAAACTACCTTCCCTCGGGAAAGGGTTGGAAGATTGCATTTTCTCAGACAAGCCAGCCATATTATCGACAAAAGGGTCTGAGTAATAGGCTGACGTACATGCAGTTACGAATTCTTTGGGTGTTTCTATGTCAGGGTCATAGTGTCGATGAACGATAAGCGTAACCGTAGGTTTTGGTTTGTCAGGTGTTGTAGCATTACCAATTGTATTAGTGCTATCTGGTTTAACATGTTTGCTTTTCTTATTTTTAGATGTAGATTGTTTTTAATCCCCATGGGCACATTTACTGTTAGACTCTCCCATCATGAAAACAGTACAATTTCTCTAAAACAAAAATTTCTTAACAAAAATGTCGTAGGTATACATGCATGGAAGCACAGCATAGTAAAAATATGGCGTCCTTTTTTTTTTTTACTTTTCCACAGTCGCCGTAAGAGTATTTCCTGATATTCACAGATATCTCTTATTCCTTTATTTCAGCAGGGACTCACCCTGTCACTATACACACTCAGCCAGGGATTCACCGTTTTTTATCCGTGGCTCATATGAGACCGTAACTCATATGTGGTTTTAACTATTAACCATATATTTTATCTCTTCCAGTACGGAGGTAATGTATAATATGGCTCTAGATAAGGGACACCGGGAGGATAATATAGAAATAAAAAGGATATCTTGTACTTACCCAACCGTTGACGCGTTTATCCCCACTTTCTGACACCAGATTGTTAATAATTATTATCCTCTACTTCGGTATACGTAGGGACCTTCTCAAGTACTTTGATAGATTTCTCTTTACACCTCCGGAGGCATTTCACCACTGTTAAGGCGCTGGAAAAGTAGACGAGCTGCTCGGAGGAGAAATGATTGAGTCTGACACCAATGATCGTTATCAAAAATATCTCCTGTTTATTAAAAGGTTATAGTCAGTTTTATAGGCGAGCAAACAAAGGTGAATCCATGCCAAGTTTACTTCCCTTATTTTTATGCTTATGCTATGCTTATTTTCTAACTAACAAATGGTCAATTCTTCCTGTTATTTCCTGTTATTTTGCAATGAGCCATCATGAGCATGCATAATAGTGGCAGGTGGGGGCGGAGGTGGAGGTGGGAGTGGGGTTTGGTCGGGACAAGCCCCTGCACCATCTTTAATGGCCAGGTCACCCACTATGTCGTCCGGTGTCATTGTTTGCCATCCGGTCACTGTCATATAGATAATTTGCCTATGCTGTTCGCACAGACCATTTAAGAAAGATTGCACGAACAAAATATTCATCTCATCGTCTGTTTTCTTTTTGAATCTATGGCAAAAATCTGTGACTGACTCCTTCTCCTTTTGTTTAATGGTCATTATCAGACCCACATTTTTCCTTGATCTGCCTTGCTCAAAAAAATATTTCTGTAACTGCTCCCACATTTTGGAAACAGTACGGGGATCGTTCCATACAAATTCACCATCCTTGGGTACATTAGACCCAGCACCATAATTGCTCGAATCATATTTGGTACTATCCCTGGGCATATCATATTTTTTATCTAAGTAAGGGTCAGCCTTTGACCAGTCAGTGTCTACATGACCGGTCAAATAATCCAAACAAAATCTAATATCCCCTCCCGTAAACTGATATCCCTGACTTCTTCTTTGTAAATATTTAATAACTCCACTGGGATTTTTAAATGGGTCAGGGCATCCTTTAGCCCAGGATTCCATTAATGCAGTGTCTACAGAGTGTATTAAAATCTCCTTGCCTAAAGTCATGAAAGGAAATGTTAAATCAACTTCTTCCTGGTCTGCACTCTGTGTGTCTGCCTGTCCTCTTGCCGCTATAGCCTGTCGGGTCCTATTTGATATTGGTGAAAAAACTGACAATCCCTGTCTGGGTGAATTCCCCATTGCCCTTATTTCTTTTGTGAGTTTTAAAGCAGCTGTAAGCGGGTCTCTAAGGACTGTAACAGTCTCATCCTGTATTTCTGCTTTAGCATTTACAGGCCTTGGAGGGGACGTCTGATCTTTGATGGGTGAAAGTAGTGAGTCAGAAAGTATTTCTGTAAAGTCTTTAATTTCCCTTGTCAGCGTGTTAACAGAATTACAGAACTCCGTTACTTGTGCATTATTAGTGTCTGCAGATTTCTGAGACGTCTCCGGTACTGCCAGAGTAGAATCTATGAGTAATTGAGGGGTCGCTGTGTCTGTTGGTAGTGAGTGTAGTTGCCACAAAACACCCCAAGAATGGTGGGGGTGCCTGAACTCGGCACGAACAGAAAAGACCGCTCCCTTTGATGACGAATATGATCAGCAGGAGACAGAGCGGGAGCAGCAGATCACCCAATATTTCTGTCAGCTAAAGCAACTGCAAGAAAAGCCTGGCGTATATAATGAAGCTGCTAAAATTTCAAATGAAGATGGAGACCCCAATATTCCTGAAGGGACGGTGTCATCCAAATCAAAAAGGCGTAAAAAGAAAAAGAAAAGCGATTCTTCACTTACCGTGGAAGGAACAGACATGTCCGCAGATCCTGTGGAGGATAAGGGGGACCGAAATGCCCTGCAGCCTAGAGAAAATTGAGAATTCGTCCCGCGGTTAACCGAATATCCAGAGGGCCCAAGGCAGATGTCGTGTACCCCAAAGAAGTGTCTGTCCGGTGCCAACAGTGAGGAACCCTCAACCAGTCATCCCAGGGAAGCGGAGCCGGAACCAGTGAGTGACGATCCCTTGACCAGCCCTGAAGACGCCCTGAAAATTGCCAGGCGTGACTGTGATCTACTTGGAGAACAATTGAAACTTGAGAGAGCAGATAACACAGAGCTACAGAAAAATAACGTGAGGCTACAAAAAGATGTGCTCACAATTCACTCTTAGCCAGGACAGAATTAGACGATCTCAAGACTGAGCTAGATACTGCAAAGGCTACTATTTCCGCCATGGATGAAAAGCAGAGCCAATCTGATAAAATGGTGGCTACGCTAAAGCGGAAGTATGAGGAGGCACTGAAGCAGATGACAGTCTTCCAGCAAGAGGTTCACACTCTTCGTATAGAGCTGAATGCCTCACAACAGGAGGTCAACAGTGTCCGGATAGAAGTGGACAAAACTCAGAAAGAGGTTCAGACACTCCGCAGAGCACTTGATGCCTCACATCATGAGACCAACAGCTGCCACACAGACCTTGAAGTTTCCAGAAAGGAACTACACAGTCTCACTGAGGAGCTGGACATTGCTAAAGAAACTATTGGTAATCTTGGTACAGATCTCAAAGTCTCTTAGAAGGAGCTTCAGACCCTCAACCTAGAGAAGGAAGTCTCACGCCAGGAGATTGTCATTTTCAAAGCAGATGTGCGTAAATGGAAGGAGGACTGCAAAGAAGCCCTGAAGAATACAGAGACTGAAAAAGGAGAACATTCAAGATTAAAAAGAGAAAACTTAAAACTGAAAGAAGAAAATTTTCAGTTGACAGAAGAAGTCAAGGAAAAGTTTGAAGCAGAGCACCGACTGCAGAACCAACTGCAAGGTCTGCGTACGCACCTCAAGAAGGCAGAGGAGAAGCAGCGAATTCTGCAGGATGACAATCTGCAGGCTGTTAAAGAAATTCAAGTGCTTCAGGAACGTCTGATGACCCAGTATGTCCCCGCAAAGCAGCATGAGAAACTGAAGGCTACCCTGAGCATCACCAAAGCAACGCTAAAAGCCAAGCTTAGAACCCAGGTGACGCGGCACAAAAGGGAGCACAAGAAGGTCCAGAAACTAAAACAAGTAACTGTGGCCCAAGCAAAGAAGTTAATAGTGCTTCACAATGCAATAAAAATGTGGAGGCAAGCTCATAGAAAGCAAAGCATGCAGATAAATTCCCTGAGAAGAGACTTGCAAGACACACTCAAAAAACAGGGATCTCTCGCGGATGAGATTACAGTCCTACAAGGACAAGTATTGACCCTGACTAAGCTTCAGTATCCCACAGCCTCAAAAATCCATGAAGACAAGGGTACAGTGATAGCTGGGAATACCGCTCATCTGACAGACAAGGTTGCAAAATTTGAACCACCTAAACAAGCACTAGCAAAACCTTCAGCCACCCAGCAGGCAACAAAAGAAGGTACACGTGCTGAATTAAAACCAGAAGAATCCTTAGCTTATGAAGCTGAAAAGATGGGACATTCTCTGGAAGTGGGTGTGGAATTGCAACTTAATCTAAAAGGGGCTGAACTAGCAACCCCATTGAGTGGGAAAAGGGCAGAGCGACAGCTTCAAGAGCGGAAAACTCAAAAGGCGGTTTTTAAATGCTCTGTAACTGCTGCCATACAGTATGCCTACAATAAGACGAGCACCCGACGCGAGGGAAATCTCATGACCGCGCACGTAGAAAAAAGACTTTACTTGGAGAAAGTCCTCCTCGAGCGACTGAGGGGTGCTGATATCAAACACCTTCAGGAGGAGACACGAATAAACTGGAGAAAGGGCTCCAATCCCAAAAGGACTGAGTTTCTCTTCCTCCATCCACTCTCAAGTCACTGAGATATCTAGAATGAGAGTGGAAAAATGGGCTTTGGCCGTGGCAAGCCCGAGCTTCCCACAAACAGGGGATGTATGTAACAGGGGAGTAATCCCTGTTCAAGTAATGTGCCTTTAATCTAGCAGTGTGATGGTTAACTGCTGGTAGTCAATTAATAAACACCACCTGCCTGATCTAGATTGTTTACAAAAGCCTATCTGTTGAGACAGGAAGTGACTCCTTAGCTCTGAATGAGAGCTGACCTTTGGAGAGACAGAGGAGTGTTCTTGAGACTCCCAGGAGAGACTGACCAAGAGAACACACATCTCTGGAGCTGACCGGTCTTGAGCTCTGCCCAGAATAGCTGATTGCAAGACACCAAATAAGACTTCTAAACCTGGATGCTGATATTTTCTTTGCACGCACGGGTGCGATTCCAGGAGAGCAGAGAAGCTTACTCTACAGCAAGAAACAGATAAAACTTTCATAATTAAGAGACTGCTTATATCTGCTTATTTCATGCTATATGTTTTGGGGCTGCGAGACATGCTTGACTTAGGGAGTTGTGAATTAATTGCATGGTATTTTCACTAGAGATACTCCCAAGTGAATAGAAGCTTTGTTCCCCCCCTGTGTTTGGATGATTTCCTGATGAAAAAGAAAAGGCACAATAAAGCCTATTATAATTTCACCTTATAAAGTCTCCAATTGTGTACCTCTGTGAACGTCCATCTACAGTCCACCTTACTGATTATAAAGCTCTGGTTTTGCCCATCTCTAGCTTAAAGTATTCTTTTTGTCTAAAATACATAAGGGCTTATTCAATTAGCTCCAAAGTTGTCATTGCCAAACCACATGGTTTGGCATGTTCAGAAGTAGCAGAAAGAAATGTGAGATAAACCTTATTCTCTATTGCAAACCACTTCTTCTAAACAGCTTCTAAAAAAAAGTGGCAACATGCGCAGTTTAAGAGCAAAAATGCATGGATTTTACTTGCTTTAGAAGCGGAATTCCGAGGTGGTGCCACCTCCAACCCAATTCTGACTTACTGTATGGGGTTTGCTCTCCCAGCCAAATGCATATTTCAGGCTCTGGATGAAACTCGCAATACCAATCTCAACTAAAAAAAAGTTGAGTTTAGAACAATTTGCCAAACGGTGTTACTAGAATTGCAGTTTTAGTTTAAAAAAAATTAAATTTTGACAAATCGATAAGATTGGCAGAGCCAAAGTGAAACTGCTTCTAAAAAAGCCTTTTGCACATGGATTGGATTAGAAAGGTGTACAGAATTCTATAGTGCACTTTAGAAGCAGTTTGTCACACTTTGGAGCTACTGGAATACTGTAGGCCCCATAATTTGTGTCAGCCTATTACAACTTTGTAAATATTAGTGATTGAACCAACACTTTATTTGACTTATATCAGTTGTGTCTCTGCCCAAACACTGGATCGTACATACATAAAGAGAAAGAATCCCTTTTAAACAAGCACCCTTCCTCAATTAATAGTATATAATTTTATTGTGATAATAAGGAAACAAACAAGAAATAAAACCTAATTGATGCTAGTGTGCTAAATGCCCGTTCATAAACACAATAAGTGAAAGAGATATCGTATTCACATCTTGTGTAGTATATTTATGTACACAGTAGGTGAATAAATCTATATGTGTCAAAAATATACATGGACCTTAGATCCCTATTATATACAAGCATAGGTAAGTAGCCCATAAGGCAATCCACATATCATGGTGTATCCCATGAAAGGAGGTAACTGCAAAATGGTGCAACCTTGGTTTCACTATTCCCTGTATTATGTGGTTCAATGCCAAAGGATGACTATGATATTAAGTAGTGCTTCATAGATTAGGCACATATCTGACCACCTTAGTAGTGTGCTAACTCTTTGACCAAAAATCTATGGCCTCACACAGTTGAGATTGATTCTCAGTACTCTTAGGTACAGCTGTGTTCTCAGACCATATCAGTACACACAGCGTTATAAAGCCAAAATGCTCTATTGGAAACACTACCCCACCAGGGAAGGAAAGGGGGGGAGGAGGGCGGAGAGGGATGGAGGGGAGGGTTAGGTAGATGGGGAAATATATCAAACAGCACCTGAGTACATAGGCTGGTCCCTTGACTCAGTGTATGATTATATGTGCCTCATGATGTGGCTGTCACCCATCACAACTTAGTGTAATGCAGCTGTATATTCAGAAACAGCGGAACACTATCCTCCCCTCAATCAACCCTCTACCACTGACTAATATCTAGTGGATACCTCCTGGGGGCCACAACTTAGTTTAACTCACTAGTAACGTAAGGCGCACCAATTGCTGTAACAGTTACCCACTTCAAAACAGAGCTAGCACAAACCGCAGCCTAATGCTACGGTCGCATCTCTGACGTCACACACGTCGCGTCATAGAAACTCGACGCGCGTTTGTTCCCGTGAGAACTTCTTTGGGGGTGGTCAGATACTTGCCAACTTCCTAGTATATATACCACATTTATTGTAATTGGCTCTCGCTAAGCCAATCAGTGTCTGCCAAAATCGGACACTGAGTGGTAACAGAGATATTGCACACACAATTATTATTTGATCGTTATTGTATTAGGCAGTGCGGTATCCACTTGTGTATACAAACACTGGATCACCATTGCCTATTTCTAAAACCTTTCTTGTAAAAGTCATACAGATGAAACGTAAATCAGTATGTCTTGTGACACAATCATCAGTGTCTTTGTAAATCTGCACAAGCACTTTGTATTTATTCCATTCACATAAACAGTGAAACTATAGCTTAAGAGTGATCATACAGACTTGTAAACCTGACCGATTATGCCTTAATTCCTACTATTACAGAACCTTTTCATTTTTAGCATTATTTCTATCTTCCTAGAAATACAATACACATTCACTTCCTTGAGAATCAAAAGTTATTTAGGCACCAATTATTTGGGTGAAAGCTCTTGGAATTGTATTTGAGAGTTCAACAATTTGCTGTACACCCTCAATTACATTATTATCTGTTAATCTTTAATCTAGATTTTGTTTCCATAAACTAATACTTGACAATATAGTATAGTAAATAAAATGGTAATTATCACAAATGGATGTTGTCAGGATTCCAGTTTCCTTAATCTACATTTTAGGCTAATCTCAATTACTGCATCTGTAGTTGTTTTAGAAGCACATCTCTTTGGATTTTTCATACAGTGCAAACACAGATATTTATTCAACTGGTTAATGTTGTTCTTTGTTATCCTCATTTCATAGTCCATTTGCTTGTTAATATAATATAAATTCAGTGGCTCTGAATGCCAACAAAGCAATGCTTCTAAACACTCTATCTTTCAACAAAATGTACCTTTACTTAATAATTATTATCAAAACATATTTGCTTAATATAACAAAATAACCTGTTACACTAAAAAAGTAAAAATAAAGATTTTTACTGTATTAAAATTGTTACATAACTCGTTTAACTATAGTTTGTGTAATGGTTGCTCGCCACAAACAGGACTGGACCTTGAAGCCAAGATGGAGATATATATATGCTGCAATTGTGTTGTGAGCTGTAAATTAGTCCACCAATCCGGTGCTCCTGAAATAAACTTATAGTGCTGTATAGCTGCGCTCCTTTGGATATAAAGTCTCTGTAATGCCTGTTATATTGCAATGTAAAAATACCGGTGATAGCGTTGTAACATCCCTATAGCCCACTTGGAAGAGGGGAGGGGTACAGTGGAGGTAAGTGACCCGTAGGCTCAACGGTAACGGAGTCACTGACAACTGGCTTTATAAGTAAGCACTATAAGGGCTGCCTATACACTCACGATTTAGATAGTCCTCCAGATAGGAAACAGGCATTAACTCTTTCAGTCCGATTGGCAGAAAGGTGGATAATCACATAAATCCCAACACTGACATGCCGTTTGAACCGAACCGGAGTAGAGATGGAGCGGAGTAAATGCAGCAAACCGGCGTGCCTGCTGGTCGAACAATCAGCAGTCAGAGGTTCCACAAGGTAGAAGAAAACCAGTGCACTGCCAAAAGAAGCAAAAGCTGGACTATGCGACCATAGAAAAATGTTTATTGATTAAAAAAACATAGCGACAGAGTCCTGGCGGATCCCCTAACGTGTTTCACGCATGGAGCGCTTTATCAAAAGGTGATCAGCCAGGAGAGAACTGAACTTGATATATGGTGTCAACTAATAAGTACAGGTGCAGGATAAACATTGCTACTGTAGATGGTGATTAAACCGACAGTTTAAAACTAGACATACTGTTTGCCAATATTCCATATCAAGGTCAGTACTATTACAAAAAAGATCTATATGTGCATACAAAAACAAATAATGACATTATGTGTAAAAGAATCAATCCTGAAAAAATTAAACCAAAAGTAATCAATTCAAGTAAATGAACTTGTGAAATCATATGTCTAAAAATACGAGAAGAACAAAAATACACATAAAAAACGAATAATTGACACTGATTTCTCAGTGTCACTGAAATCTAAAACAAAGTTATACAATGCCAGTATCTACCAAAGTACCTAAAATATAAAAATACACTTTGATGATGATTAAGAGAAACAACATGAAAGTAACAAAATTAACCATGATTGTCCATAATATATATAGCTAATAGTGATGATAAATAGAAACAATTTCTATGCCTGACTGTAGTGATATCCAACATGGTACATTTTGTGTTGAGATCTAAATAAACTATGTATCATATATTGTAAAAATATGTATACGCTCCCATTCTACGTTTAAACCCCTAAGGAATAGGGGATACAACGTAGAAATCTAATACAGTAACAAAAGAGACCATGATTGTCTATGATATACAGTATATGACTAACAGTAATAATGTCAAAAGGATATCTATCTCTAACTATAATGATATAAAACATGGTATATTAAAGGGAGAGATAAAACTGAATAAACTATTAATCATGTAAAAAATGTTTGAGCTCCCATTCTACGTTTTAAACCCTTGGGGAATAAGGTATCTAACGTAAAGATCCAATACATCTCTTTTTTATTTAAGAAATGAAGTCTATCTCCACCCCTGATATGTGGAGCTACGTGTTCCAGCTCGAAGAATTGAAAATTTTCTATGCCTCCTTGTGGGCATTCCATAAAGTGTCAATATACAGGATGTGATATATCCCCGTTCATGATAAGTAGTGCATGTTCGGCAATTCTGATCTGTAAGGGTCTAATTGTTCTGCCTACATATTACTTGTTACATCCACGCAAGATGACGTAAATAACTAAACTAGTATGGCAATTAATGAAGGAGGAAATCATGTATCTAGATTAGGGATGTAAATTGTGTAAATTCTTAATAGGTTTAGTATAACGACACCAGTTACAGCATCCATATTTGTGGAACCCAGCTGGTATACCTCAGATGGGTTCGTTAGATTTGGACTGAAATAGACTTGGTGACAGAGAGGAGGCCAACATATTGGCCTTTTTGAATACAAATTTTGGTCCCTCTTGTGTAACATGATGGAGATCAGAATCTAATTTAAGTATATCCCAATATTTATGGATAATGGTGCGTATCTGGTTAGCTTGTCTATTAAACTTAGTAGTAAACAAAGGGCTGTTACTGAATTCTTTATTGTTATGTTTTCTATATCGAACCAGATTTCTTCTATGAGCTTGTTGAAATGCAATCTGTATATCATCCTGACAATACCCCCTAGATGAAAATTCGTGCTGTGATCTTTTGAATGGTTTAAAAATGAGTATTCCTCTGAACATAATTTTCTATAATGTAAAAATTGTCCCTTCGGGATCTCGCGGATCAGGGATCTGGGATGGCTACTTCTGGCCTATAGGAAGGAATTCCTGGAATGAGGTTTCTTGTATATATCTGTTTGAATAAGATTCTTAGAGACCACATAGAGCATCACATCTAAATAGTTGATGCAATGTGCATCAGTTTCATTAATGAATTTTAAATTAACATGATTAGAATTTAATATGTGAAAAAAGGTTTTGAGACAATTGGTGTCACCATCCCAAATGAAAATTAAATCGTCTATATAGCGTTTGTAAAAAAATATATTTGAATGGAAACTGTTAGTGCTACCATAGATATGACTAAAATCCCAAAGACCCATGAAAAGATTAGCATAGGAGGGGGCATAGGAGGTTCCCATTGCGGTGCCCTGTGTTTGAAGATAAAACTGTGAATCAAACAAAAAATAATTGTGAGTAAGTAAAAACAAAATAGTCTGTGATAAACGTGTGCTGTGCTGTGGATAAGGGTGATAATTGTAAATAGTGTTGGATGGCACGAAGGCCATGATCATGTGCAATAATCGTGTAAAGCAATGTGACGTCCATGGTGACTCAACTATTGTTCTCATTCCAGACAATACCCTCCAAAGCAAACACAAGTGTTGTTGTGTCCTGGATATAGGACTGTAACGTATGTACCAATGGCTGTAAAAATGTATCCACATACTGGGAAATACCATATCCCAAAGATCCAATGCTCGAAAAGAAGGGCCGGCCAGGAGGGCTGTCGAGTGACTTTCAGTATGGATCTTTGGGAGATGGTGGAACACCGGTGTGATCGAATGTACACTATTCAAAAACTGATGTTCCTTAGTACTCAAGACATGCAATACATTACCAAGCTCCATAGATCTTGCAATTCTCTTAGAAAGGCCTTAGTGGGATCTTCCCTAAGTTTAACATAAAATGTTGTGTCTCCAAGTAACCTCAATGCCTCTTGTCTATATTTGAGAGATGACTGAACAACAAGGGCTCCCCCCTTATCGGCATTTTTAATTATAATAGATTGGTTATCTCCAAGTAGTTTAAGATCTATTCTCCCTTGATGTGTAACATTATCAGGCTGGGGTCAAAAATGAAAATCCACCAGCTAATGTCCTGAGATCTCTCTCCACCAGCCTCTCAAAAGCGGAAATGTATGGACCTCTGGAAGAACTTTGTGTAAATAAGGATATCCTCTTGAGACCCGAGTCAATGTGACCGAAAAAAAGGGACCAAAAATTGTACTAAAAAAGGCAAATACTTTGCCTCCTCTCTGTCACCAAGTGTATTTCAGTCCAAATCTACCGAACCCATCCGAGGTATACCAACTGGGTTCCAAAATGTGGACGCTGTAACTGGTGTCGAAAAACTAAACCTATTAAGAATTTACACAATTTACATCTCTAATCTAGATACAGGATAGCTCCACATATGTCCACACATTAGGGGTGGAGGTAGACTTAGGGGGTCATGCAGAAAGCGGCAAAAAGTTACTTTTCGCCTGTTTTGCGCCAAAAAAAGCTTACTACGATTCAGTAAGCTCCAAGAAGTTGGCGAAAAGCGAAAAAAGCGCCAAGTTTTTTAGTGGGTTTTTTCTTTTTCGGCAGAGGCGCGGCGAAAAGGCACTTTTCGCCGCTACTAGCCAGGTTTTCAAACCCACTCAGTTCTAGTAGCCCCGAGCAGCGCTTCGCCCCTACTCGCCGCTCTAGAATGGAGATTTTCACGCAAATCCGTCACGCCAACTCAAGTTGGCAAGTTGGTGGGGGAGAAGCATCGGCAAGGGCGACACTTAGAGAAAAAATCAGGCCTTTTCCTGCCTGGGATTGATGCCGGGGTCTGCGGAGCTGATACCCATTAATACCAGCACCGGACCCCCCTGGCATACATCCGAGGCAGGAAAAATGCATTTACAGACCACTTCATTACCTTAGCGGCTAACCGCTAAAGCAATGAAGGGGTTAACCACCCGTGCAGGTTTATTGTGGGTAGCGGGGTGGGTGAAGGGGGTATTTGGCCCTTGGTGGGTGTTTATGGCTTGCGGGGGGGTTTCGGGTGGACTTAACTCCTTCATTACCTTAGCGGATAATACCGCAACGGTCATGAAGGGGTTAACCCCTCCCGCTACCCACCCGCAAGGCCTAAACATCCACCAGTGGGGCTAATACCCACTTCAACCACCCAGCTAGCCACAATTAAAAAACAATACATTTTTACGTTATAGAAAATTATGTTCAGAGGAATACTCATTTTTAAAACATTCAAAAGATCACAGTACCAGATTTTCATCTAGGGGGTACTGTCAGGATGACATACAGATTGCATTTCAACAAGCTCAGACCACTGATAGAAGAAATCTGGTTCGATATAGAAAACATAACAATAAAGAATTCAGTAACAGCCCTTTGTTTATTACTAAGTTTAATTTAATAGACAAGCTAACCAGATACGCACCATTATCCATAAATATTGGGATATACTTAAATTAGATTCTGATCTCCATCATGTTACACAAGAGGGACCAAAATTTGCCTTAAAAAGGCCAATACTTTTGCCTCCTCTCTGTCACCAAGTCTATTTCAGTCCAAATCTACCGAACTTATCCGAAGTATTCCACAATAAAATAAAAAAACTACACACTAAAGCCCCACAATAAATAATATATATATATATATATAAATAAAACCACACACGGAGGAGGGACAAGCACAGATAACATTCCAAGAGACACTGTTTTTAAGTATACCCTTTGCTTGCTTCATTCATTGTAACATCGCCGGAAGAAGAGATCAGTGTATCTCGAAAGCTCGCACAAAATAAAGCACTTAGTTTTATATATATATATACATGTAGAGGTATCAGTACCGTGTTAGCCAAGCTTCAATAATCAAAAAATAAATAGACAATACCGTTCTGTGGCTAACGAAATGCTTTTATTTGTGCGAGTTTTCGAGATACACTGATCTCTTCTTACATATATATAATATATACATATATAAAACCAATATACAAATAAATGGTTAAGAATTAAAGAAGCATGCATAAATAAAAACATGAAATCTCAATTTCCAAACCAGCACATTGCATTCAAAAATGACACCAGCAGCACATTGCAAAATAAACTATCTCTCATCTCCCAGAAAAACAGCACCTACACAAATACATATATACCAAATTTTAATCAAACAATTGCATTTTAGTGTGTACATGATGCAAATAATCTGTGCATCATGTAAAACTATGTCAAATTAATGTTAAAAATAAAATAAACAATTACCAACAAGATAAAAAAAACTAAGCAAGTAAACAAACATATTTACCATCAATCAATTAATCTAATCAAAAATCAATTACAATCCAATCCAAATCTATAACACAAATCACCATTCAATTCCTAAAACCAAACCATTGGTAAAAAAATTCTACTTCAAAGTAACCACCATCATACAAAATCTAACTACCAAAAATAAACCAATATTAAAAAGCAAGCCCTGAAATAAACTATTGCATAGACCCTCAAAAATTATGTTTAACTAAATAACAATTACATTACACACCAATTTCTAACCAAAGCTGCAAAATACATTTTAAAAACATCAAAAGAACATAAATAAACATTTGCAAAACAATCAATTATTATCCCTGTATGTCTAGCCATATAGATTATACATTACATACAGGGGCAATAAATGAGCATAAAAAAACAATTACATTACATAAAAATTACAATACAATACAACCATTCATTGTGTGAACACCTCCTGGCGCTCCTCCAATTTGGCACTTAGCCATTTCTTCCAGTCTGTGGGTAGGATTGATTCCCCAAAGTCGAACTGCAGCCCAGCAGGATCTTCTTGCATGGTAGCGGTGTTCACATGAACCAGTGATTATTGGAGTAACCAGGTATATCTGACCCAGTCTTTAAACGACGTCAAACTGTATAGGGTGAAGCGAGATGTTCTGGACGGTCACCTTGATTCAACCAGGAAATTAGGACTTCCATTCTGTAATCTCTGGTACCACCTTCTTTGGATGTGGTCTCTAGGGAGAAGTACCAGCCAGCCTAGTCACGGCCCGGGTAGCTAGGTACGGTGGCCATGTGCCTCCCTCCCCCTGGTTGAATCTCAGTCAACCCCTTCTCAAGATTGAAGACATGATGGGGCGTGATGGCGGGGGAATCCGTGGAGCTCCAAGGCCCAGTCGTGGACCTCTTGCTTGGATGGCACAACCATGATTTCCCTAATTTGCACTACTCTCTCTCTCGGGCACCACAGTTCTGACATCTCAGCAGTGTCTCCAAATGTAGCCCCCTCTCTCCATGTGTAAGGGAACAACGCATGCTGAGTGCCTGTCTGCGTACAGGAGGCCCGTTCCTCTGCCATTGGGAGCCTGGGCTGATCACGTTTGTTGATATACAGCGCCTCCACCTGAGACAGATCCTAACGCAGTAGGATAACCCCTCACAGGAACCCACTAGTAAGGAATAAGGATACACACACAGTATGGCTAACTTATATTTACTGGCATATAACTGACAAATATGATAATATACAAGGCCATACAAGTCCGGACCCACACAGTACCACCCCCAAATTTTCACCCACACCCCAGTGAAGTTCCCCCAAAGTTATGAGGGTGCCTTGAGCATCTAACAACCCAGTGTCCACCAAGAAAGGCCCACCCCAAAGTGTGTGAGGAGTAGTGCTACTCCTGTGTATGGCCGGTGGTGCACAATTGGTACCTTCCTGGTCTTAGGACAGACAAGGCCAAACTGTAGAGTGGATCTGTCAGACCACAGAGTGAGCTCAATCTTTCCACTCCTTCCACGAAGGCATCCGCCTCTGAGGGAGCTTCAGCTGGAATGATTCCCTATGAGTGTCTATGGTGGTCTTGAGGTTTGGTCCCAGACCAGATGTACAGCCCCTGGGGCTGCAAGGATATTCCCTTGCAGAGCCTCTGTAAAGTCTACCTCAACTCCATTTGTACTGCGCATGCGCATGGATCACACTGTGCATGCGCGAGGATGCAATATGGCAGGCCCTGCTGCTGGATGCGCCGCAGAGCTCTGGAGCTCCAGCGCTCCCACTGCCCAGCTGCAGCTTCTTCCAGAGTGGCTATGTTCTGGGGTACCAATGCTTTTGTAGCCAGGCTGCTCGTGCCATAGGTAAGCGGGCAGCCTGGCTACAAAAGCATTGGTACCCCAGAACATTAGCCACCTCAAACAGTCCCAAGTGTCATATATATGCTCTCAAACAAACCATGAACCAACATGTGGAGAGAAAACTGTCCTCTAAAACGAGTACACCTCAGGAAAATAAGCTAATAGGATATGCAAAGTATATTTTAACGACTCATCTTTAAATTCCTACATTAACTACAGTATAATGGAGCTCTGTGGATAGGCATTGTTCGAGGGAACAGCTCTTTTGCATATCATTACCATTAACGTATGTTATAGTAATGCAGGAGCTGTTACAGTTAAAAACAGCACTTAACACTGCATTAGTGAGCTTTTAAGATACAGTACCAGTAAGTACTTAACGAGGCATTAACTAACGTGAACACATCATTACGTCATTAATGGAACTTTGTGTATCAGGGCCAGGGTGTTTTTGCAAACCTTTAAAGTTACGGTCTATTTTTTACATGCTACTGAGAAACAAATGAACTATTTTGAATATACTGTACATGCTAATTAGAAATGTTGTCAATAAAGCATATTATGATTTGGCTTGCTTATGAAAATTATATTACCTTTACTAGTGTTTGTGAATATTGTCAAAAATTGGATAAATGAATAAT
Organism: Ascaphus truei; assembly: GCF_040206685.1. NCBI lineage: Eukaryota > Metazoa > Chordata > Amphibia > Anura > Ascaphidae > Ascaphus > Ascaphus truei. The sequence goes on along the minus strand of NC_134483.1, from coordinate 100,530,532 downwards.
TATTTAGTAGCTTTTGTGTCCTTTAGTCCATCTTTTTCCAAATTATTATTTCAATATAAATGCCCCATCATAAAACATCCATTTTAAAATATGTAAATATGTACGTAGTAAGAATAAATATATAAATACCTCAAATAAATAACTTAATTAAATAAAGAAATAAATAGGCAGATATCCCTTCACAGATATTGATATCACCAAAACTAAAAGTATATTAAACAGTATCAAAGGCATATTGAAAAATAAACAATAATAATCAAGAAATATAGGTTGACATTTATTAATATTTCAGAGGCATTTGCTGACATCAAATTGTGATGAAATGTCATCCCAATTTATCAAGAATGAAAGCAAATAGTTATTTTTCTCATGTATAAAAATAACTTCAGTAAAATGATAATTGATACTGTATGTTTGCTACTCTGACTCATTATCCTTTAGTAAAATCACTAATTTTACATTAATATCTCTTATTTATTTTATGTTGATGGGCATTCTAACTTCCCTACAATACTGTTTTATACTCAAAAATAAAACAGAATCTGTAAATGTATATCCATTTTTTATGTCCCATTTTTATTACAATAGGAAACATAAATTCCTTATTGTTAGATCATCTTAAATTGTCAATAACTAATAAAGTAAAAAGTAAAATAAAAAATTGTTTATTCTCATTCTAGTTGCTTGTTACTTAAAAGGTGTGAGATGTTGTATCAAAAGTATAAAGGATAAACATTTGAGTAGCATATTTCTGATGTGTCTCTCCCTTTGCCTCTCTGCTAAAGCTTTCCTTTTCTCTACTGTGCTCTGTGGGGCTTTTTCTTATAGCTCCGAATTTGTTATTGCGAAATCGAACATTTTGGCATGTTCACAAGGAGGAATAAATTGTGAAAAAAACGGTATTCTGTATTGCAAATCGAATTTTATAAACCGTTTTTATAAAAAGTGACATCCCGCCCTATCTGTACATGGATTGAGAAACAAAATGACCTGAAGGTGGTGCTAACTCCCTCCAGAGCCTGAAATAGGGCTTTTGTGAAGAGGACTATTCTTGACTGGTTTAAAAAGATTGTCGGCAAAGCCGGCCAATTATAAGAACAGACAGTCCAGTGGGGTCAACCAATGAAACAATAAAAAACAGCAAAAATATATATATAAACAAAACCTATTATCAGTGCACTGTAAGGTAAAAATAAAAAAAAGAATCCATACAATGTTTGAATGTTGTGCGATAAAGTGTTTGCAAAATCTTTTTTTGCATTTTTGTAAGCAATAATATAAAGTGCTCACAACCACACACTTCAACAGTACTGCTTTGCAAAAAAAAAAACATGGTGAAATTTAGTAACTGTCTGGTGTTGTTATATTGTTATATGTTATTACTGTTTAAAAAAGTATTATTTTATAAACATCCTTGTTTGATTTAACATTGAACATTAAACTAAACCTTTGTTTATATTTATAACACTTGATAACACACTACAGTATATAAACTATATAACACTATATAAACACTTGAAACAATAGTATTTCCTAAAGTTGTTAATTTTAATGAAAAAATATAAATATATAGTTTTAACTTGGTAGTGCTATAAATGAAAGTGATACATGTTCGAACTACAGTAGTAATGTTAATAATATATGATATGACACAAGGGAGTCACATTAATTAACCTGTGACATTTACAATGCAAAAAACAGCACACAATGTAATACAATTAATAGGTATTGTTTTCTCCATATTTATGAGTATACCAGCCTTTATATATATATATATATATATATATATATATATATATATATATATATATATATATATATATATATATACACACACTGTGATACAGTCGCTCTCTCTCTATATGGGCTGGAGTGTTGCAGCAAGTGTGCCTTCCAGCCTACAGGGAGTCAACCTCTCCTGTACAGTGCTACAGTAGAGGCAACCTCTCCTCTCCTGTGCTACAGTAGAGGCAACGTTTATTCTAACATTTGCCGTAAACTAGCCGGGTTACATTCTGGGTATGTGCTGGGTATGTGCTGGGTATGTTCTGGGCTAGTTTGAGGCATGTTTAAGGCATTTCTGCATTGACTAACTAATAGGATTAACACAGCAGGGATCCCTGGCAGTCCAATTCAGTTTGAATGGGACTGCCAGGGACCCCCGCTGTTAATCTGATAGGCCATTAATCAATGCAGAAATGCTGGGGCTAGTTTAAGGAAAGTTTAAGGCATGTATTCAGAATGTACCTGGGTGTTTCCTGTTTTTTTTGGGGAATTGCCACTGTTTTTTGTTAGAATAAGAGTTGCCTCTACTGTAGCAGCAACTGCAACTGATCAAAAGGGCAGCACTCCTGATTGAGCAGGATGTAGAAAAGGCAGACAGAGAGCTGCACACAGAGATTTTGCTTACTGAGAAGACTGCTTTCCCCAGAGAGAGGGAGAGAGAGAGACACGTCCACAACCTGGAGAAAACTTTTTGTTCTGGTTACCGATTTCAGAACCTGCAGAGAGACAGGGCAAGAGGCTATGGGAACTACCCAGAAGGGTGTGCCTGGGACATGCAGGATCCTGTGGCCGTGAACAAGGTGAGTCACGTGGGACTCAAGCTTCTAAGAAGGATGTGCCTAATTCTCATCTGCACGCACCTTAATTTTTCAAGATAATACAATAAGAAACTTCCCCTTGTAACAATGTGTGGTGGGGAATGGGTTAACCAGGCTTATAATAAAGGTCAAGCCCACTTGGTTACCCCTGACCGGTGTTTTGGGGTCCCAGAGTGTCAGCTTTTGGGCCCGTGCATTGTGTGTTCATTACTGTGACAGTGTGCAAAATATGAAAAAACTGCAATTTTTGTGTTTTACCCTTTTCCAGAGGTGCTGGGACTGGGAGATGTTCAGGAGGTAAGTTTCAGGGTGGGGTTGCCAGAGAAAGTCATTACAGATTGTGGCTATGAAGCAGGGTTCTCAAGTTATGTGTTACCCCTGAAATGAAGCTGGGAATCAAGAGAGATTCTCGGATACATAGAAGTCCAGGGCTCCTGGCAGACCCATCCTGAAAACGTTCTTGCGACTCACCACTGGAATGTCCTGCTTCAGCACAGAGCAGGAAAAGGTAAAAAGGAGGCACAGAGTTTCCTGTTATAGAGAAAGTTTGTTTTATTAACATGGGGACACAAGAGATTAATGAATCCCCACACTCTGAATCCAGGATAGGGGTTCAGGGGGAAAATCATATCATGTGTAAAAGGTATGAATTATGGTAGCTTCCACTCCAGGATAAAACAGAGAGTTTATTGGGGGGTAAGTAAAATGTTTAATTCATGTTAGAATAAAACTGTGTTAGGTTTTAAAGTACAGTATAGGTTATTGAAACCAGTATAGTTTTAAGCAACAGTGTTTTTAGATATGGTTAATCTTTAAGCATTAAATTAGGCAGGATCTTTAGTCTGCAAAGTCCCAGTGAGGTATTATGACTAATAGTTCAAAGAGCCATTTGTCCTAAAGGTGTGATCTGTTTATCAGCAGGAAAGGCTAAGAGGGCCCCAGTATTTTGCAGCTTCAAAGGGTCCCTTCAAAGGCCAGGTACTAGAGGTGTTAAACCTTTTGTTCACTGCAGCTTCCCCTCGCAGTCCTAAGGGTCCATTGCCTTCCGTGTAACATGGACACTGAGTCACCTCTCTGCACTGTGATCAGATACAGCCAGGTCCGCAAAAAGCTGCCTTCAAATATAGCGACACTAACATGATGAACTATAGATCTGTCTAAGGCTGCGGCAAGGTAGGGGGAGCGCGCTGGCACTCTTCTTAGCCAGCTAGTTGTGGGCATGTGGCGGTGTGGCGGGGGGCACGGCCATGACATCACAGAGCTTGATCGACTCATTGGGCAAACTGCTCACATGATGAGCCAGCGAACAGCGAACCGCATAAACAAATTTGCGTGCACCTGCTCAGTGTCACCCTGGCCTAGATTTGTCAGTCTACTCCAGAGCACACTATAACAATCTGAGGAAACACCACGATAATAGTGCTAGCAGTGAATTTTTACTCTCTCACAGTCTCCTTACCTTCACGGCAATTCCAATGCCTTACTGAAATAGGAAATTAAAAGTATATGCAAACGGGAATTTATTTCTGAACAGCAAAATAATAACAACATACAGTACTAATTCTAGCATAGATACAAATTAGTATTTATTCAACTCAATCTGTATCTATAAGATCAGAAGCAAACTTGTATCTACTACACATGGAGGGAGGTGCTGAGCATTAGGGCTCTATTCTAAGCTCTCTCCACCATTTTTGTTAGTATAGTCATATGTCGCTATTATCCACTATTACAAGTTTGGCCACTTGAGATGAACAACCCTATTAAATTTATAATTATATTTTTTATAGGAGCACCAGCTGTATATACTTTGAATTTATTTTAGTATGCCTATTAACAATTATGCATTGACTCATTGTAATGGTCTGCACAACCAAGCTGTGTGTCCCATCTAAAAGTGTCATATTTAAGTGTTGGGCAGAGTTAACATTGGAGTTGAAATTTGGGTGAAGATTGAGGAAGATCTGGACTCCACACAACAACTTTGCAACTGTGAGAACTTTACTTTCTAAACGCTGTGATTATTTGTACTCTTTCTATCCTCCAGTACTTGGGAAGTCTCTCCTCCTGCTTCTCACTATGCCCTCCCTATTGCCTTTTCTGTTTACGGTTTCCTCACTCCTTTGTGAATGTCTCTGTTCTCTCCAACTTCCCCACTGCGCCATAATTTATATACCGCTCTCCCAACAACTTCTTAACCCCTTAATAAAAAAACACCCACACAAATCTCTATTCACACCTTTTATCTACTCCTTCCTGCTGCTGGGGATCTCCCTGAAGCCGGACATAAACACTTGTTCTCATTCATGCCTCACTGCCATCTACTCCCATGCAAATGGTGTCAACCTTTTCATTTAATACTGACTAACCTTAAAACTCACCCACAAATCAAGCATCCCAAAAGCCTGCACTCATGGCTATTGTCCCACACCCAGTCACTCCTAACACCCATTGTGGCCAAGCACAGCCATCTACAGCACTTATACCCTCACCTGTTGTCTCTGTAAGATGCCCTCAAAGCTTAGATTGTAAGCTCTTCGGGGGCAGGGATTTCCTTTCCTATTGTCTGATTTTGCTGCACTTATTGTATTATTATAATTCTCTGTACTGTATTCTTTGTGAAGCGCTGAGTACACTTTTGACGCTATATAAATAAAGACATACAATAACATACAAAACAACCAAGGGATTTCTGTGTTCCATGTACGCTCTAGTACATGTTTTCTTTATATAAAGTACAAACTCACAATTAATGAACCGCTTATGAATATGTCTTTTTCTATTACATACAATAGTCACTTTGGATAATCTCTAATTACCCCTTTAGATCACAGAGACAATGGGGCCGATTAACTAAGCTACGTTAAGTAGCTCTAAAATGTGTTATATCGGTCGGCCGCAAAAGTCTGAAGCCATAAGCGCTATTCACTAAGGATGCTCGGTGCGTTTACGGCCTGCCTTAGCCAAAAGGGCCATAGTGCACGATGACCTTTTTGCCCCCTGTTATCGTGCTAAAAGTTATTTAGCACGATAACTATTATAAACAAAGCAGCCTGTAAGAACTGCATGGAGACGCTGCGTCTCAATGCACTGTTCTTACAGGCGATCGTGCTGGCCAAATATGATTTTTAATAGTAGTATACATGAGCAGGGGGTCTTCTGAGCTGAACCGCATTGGTTTCAGGTCCGAGGACCCCCTACTTCAGGAGATATAGGCACCGTTATGGGGTGCCGGTATCCCCTGCAGAATTTCAATGTCCCGGTCACGTGACGCGGGAGCTTTAAAGTGCAGGGGATACCGGCACCCCATAACAGGCCCTGTATCTCCTGAAGTAGGGGGTCCTCGGACCTGAAACCAATGCGTTTCAGCTCAGGAGACCCCCTGTACATCTACACTAGTATTAAAAATCAGATAACAATAAATAATAATTCATTACCATAGCGGCAATCCGCTATGGTAATGAAGCTGCATTAATGTACATTTTAATAATAGTGTGTGGGAGCAGGGGGTCCCCTGCTACCACACAACATTAATAAAAATACATTAAAGCAGCTTCATTACCTTAGCGGCTATCCGCTAAGGTAATGAAGGGGTTAAGGCATAATAGCATGTTTATTGGGGACAATTGCCCCCAATAAACATAGCAATATATCACACACATCCCCCCCGCCCCCTAACACATACACTACATTAATGTGCAAAATTACTATTATCCATATATGGATAATAATGCTTTTGCCCATTAAAAATACATTAATACAATAAATACATTAAATATATGTTGTACTCACCCTTGTCCGGCACCCACGATGAAGGCCAGCTGCATCTTCCTCCCCGTCCATACAGTGGGGTGCTGAAAAATATACAAAATAAGAACATGTGCCAAACTAATGTCCCCTAACCCATTAATGACCTTAGCGGTTATTAACCGCTACAGTCATTAAGGGGTTAAGCCACCCTGACCCGATACCCACTTATTTGTACAGTGGCTTCATCATGTTTATATATATATATATATATATATATATATATATATATATATATATATATATATATATATATATATATATACTGTATATGCATGATTAACCAATATACAAATAAATACTGTACATGGCCAAATACAAATCTCTCCCAATATCAAACATCACCAAGCTCAATCAATATCTAATAAATCAAAATACAAACACTCAATTTGACAATGTGTACATGATACAAATAATCTTTGCATCATATATACTATGTCAAACAATGCTCCAAATCAAAGACACTAATCCAAACAAGATACAGATACAATCATTAAAGAAAAACAAAGCATCAATACAATTAATTTACCATCAATTTATCCAATCACCAATCAATTACAATCCAATAATTCAATTACACACTTCAAATCCTACAATCAAACCATTGTGTAAATTAATCTATGACAAAGTAACCATCAAACAACATCTATATGCCAAAAATAAGCCAATAAAATAATCTATAGAAACCAGCCTTTAACTAAACATTTGCAAACATTAAATGTACATTAGCAACACATTTTTACACAAAGCAGCAAATTACCATTCAAAAAAAACATCCAAACAAGGCAAGCCAACACGTTTTTATTATACCTGTATGTATGTCCATCTATAGTTTACAGACATAAATACAGGTGCAATAAAAGAGCATTAAAAACAATTTATTCACATTAAAAATGAACATACAACACTGATTTGTCCTGTACGTATGTATACCCATAGTGACATACATACATTCAGGACAAATAAATGGAGCGTGGAACTCCATCCCAACTCTGATTGGCTCAAGTAGACCATGTCACAGAGGCTTTGGGGAGAACGGATGTGATGTTCTTGAAAGCCTGTCACATGATACTTGAGCCAATCAGAGTTGGGATGTATTTCCCACTCTCTGATTGGCTACCTTACCATGTGAGGCCGGCCATCTTTTTTCACGGCCCAATCAGACAATAGGCCTTCAGCGCAAAAATCAGCGCAATAGGCTGATCGTGCGCATTTTGTGCCGAGGGCAAAAAAATACCTTTTAAGACCGATAAAGCGCCGTTATCACTGCTTAGTGAATCGCAATGCAGCTTTATCGGTCTTAAAGGGTACTTTGCGCTCTTAAAGCCACTTAACGGAGCTTAGTGAATCGGCCCCAATGTGCTTTTTTTTGCACTGTTTCCCATTAGCTAAAGTAGGCACAAGTAAGCAAAGTAAGCAAAATACATTTTGACACAATAAAAAAAAATGAATCATATAACATTCACTCTAAAAAAAAATAAACATTTTGAGATTAAAATGATTAGTGTGCTAATTATGTCTCCAGTTTGGTAAAATATTCCTCTGCAATTAAGCATCAAAAGGTCAGCCATTTTTTATACTCTAATTATCTTCTTGTGTATTTTGCTCTCAAAGATCTCAAGCAGTACATTTAAATGTTTTTTTTTTCTCTTTCAGATTTGTATGGCTTTGGTAATGTTTCAATAAAGAACTTCAATGTTTAAGAAAATTGCTTTTTTTTCTTTACTAGTTTGATTTCCTTTTTGTCAATATTCATAACCTGAAATAATTATTTTATAGGTTAACTGATTCGGAGTAGAATAAAAACTCAATTTTAACATAATAGGTTGTCGAATTAAATCATCTCAACTAATATAGGATTTATTTTTCCAATATCTTCACTTCATGTGAACTTGATCTCCAGACAGCAATGCTACAGGCTCCTTTACTGTTTAAACCATAAGTAATATCTGAGAAATATAATAAGGTTTCATCACAAAAATTATTGGACATGACCATGTTCTATGTTTAAGATTAGTCTTAACTTTCCATGTTTTATGTTAACAGCTATAGGTATAGGAGAAATACAGGCACTTGGTCTTCCAAATCAAAAGGTATTTATTGAACGTAATTGATCCAAAGTTTCAGCTGCAGGAATAAGCCTTTGTTACGGTGAATGCTACAGCACAAATACACATGCATAGTTACATAGCTACTGTACATAGTAGATGAGTTTGAAAAAAGAACTGCATCCATCAAGCTCAACTTATTCTAAATATAGACAACAGATACTTTATCCAACAGTATATCAATACTTACGGTGTATTGATCCAGAGGAAGGCAAATTAAAAACCCCAGTGACATATCATCCAATGAAAAATAAATTCCTTCCTGAATCCAATAATTGTCATTCGGATTACTCCCTGGATCAACATCCTTCCCATGTACAGTATACGTATTTGGTATATCCTTGTGTAACTTTCCTTTGTAAAAAAAAAAGATGTCCAACCTCTTTTTGAACAAATCTATTGATTTGCCATCACAGTCTCATTTGGGGAATGAATTCCACATTTTAAATGCCCTTACTGTAAAGAACCCTTTCCTTTGTTGCTGGTGAAATCTCCTTTCCTCCAACCTTAAGGTATGACTCGAGTCCTTTGTACTGCCTTTGGGATGAATAGTTCTCATTGTACTGTCCCCTAATATATTTGTATATAGTTATCATATCTCCTCTTAGACGCCTATTTTCTAATGTAAATAAATCAATTTAGCTAGCCTCCCCTCATAAGTTAGATCTTCCATCCCCTTTATTAATTTGGTGGCTTTTCTCTGAACTCTCTCTAGTTTCATAATATCTTTTCCAAAATTGTACACCATATTCAAGGTGTAGTCTTACTAATGCTTTGTAAAGGGGCATAATTATGTTACATCTCTTCCATCCATTGCCTGTTTAATGCAAGATAAGATCTTGTTTGCCTTTACAGATACTGCATGACATTGAGCATTATTGCTAAGCCTGCAGTCTGCAAGCACTCCTAAATCCTTATTCATCAAGGATTCCCCTAATTTATCCCCATTTAATGTGCAAGTGTAACAGAGCCCCCTCCTTACCTCCGGTGAGGGGGAGCTGCTGCCTATTATTGGGGGACCCACATCGTAGGACCAGACTGATCCTCTCGTTCATCAGCTGCACCTGTGTACCGGAGTGCCCAGAGAGGTATCTATAACATTGGGAATGACTCCAGGGCAATTGGTGCCACCGCACCCTCAGTACATTATGGCATTGGGCTATACTGAGGGTATTGCACTTGGATACTGTTGCTGGATTCTGGGTCCCAAGTGACCATTATTTACCAGCCATTATATGACAAGCATTTGAAGCATCTGCCAATGCAGTCGGGAGAAAAGATGAAGTAATGGGTCTTAGTAGCGAAGACTAACCCATTGATGGTGTGATCCAAGGGTAGTTGGATATACTGCAGCTAAAATACCAACAAACCCACCCCATGGAAGTGGATGCCCTGATATGTCCTTAGCCCCAGGAACATCCCAGCAGCTTCCCCATAATATTAGGAACCAATGCAGATGTAGTGAGAGCCCTGAACCAGGCCTATCTACAAGAAGATTGTACCCCCTACCCCTATCTTCTCTGAAGATGCACACGGTATTCAAGGAGGAATGCCATAGAATCTCTGTCCAAGAAGGATTTGGGCAATTCTTCAACCTGGAGAGGATTCCTTTCTTTAGGAGTGAATGAGCCATTTAAATCTAGTACAAGATCCCAAAATCCCAGTATTCTACATATTACGAAAAAACATAAAAATCTGCACAAACCACCAGGGCGTCCGATAGTGGCTGGAACGGATTTCGTGTTCCAGCTATTAGCAGTTTTTATCGATAAACCCCTTTGTATCTACATCAGTCTCCTATATCCATCATACGTCTTATTTTCTGGATAAGTTTGGTAACTTTAGGGTGGATGATGATGCATTACTTTTAATCACCCTTGATGTGAATAGTCTATACTGTACACATCCATCACTCATGATGATGGCACTGAATCAGTGAGACTGTTACTAGATTTAGATGGCTCATTCACTCCTAAAGAAAGGACGTTCATCCTAAGGGAAAATTTCTTCCTGTTTGAGGACTCATTCTATGTCCAGAAACAAGGGACTGCAATGGGTTCGACTGTTGCACCCACATACGACAACATCTTTATGATAAAATTTGAGACAGATATTGTTTACAAACATTCATTATACAAAAGATGTGGGCATGCTTCATTGACAATATATTCTTAATCTGGGCAGGTATAGAGCAGGAGGCCCTCAACTTTATTTCAGATTTGAATGAGGCAAGTGATATCCTAGGTTTCCCCTCTCTAATAGACACTCTATTAATTTTTTGGACAGTACTTTTTTTATTAAGAATAACACACTGGAGTCTGATCTCTTTACTAAGAGTACTGACAAGAATAACCCTCTCCTTTGCACTAGTTTCCATCCACCTGGTACTGTGAAGGTTCTGCCCTACAGTCAATTTCTCAGGGCTAGGCATATTATCAGCAGCTCCCTAATGGTTCCAACACAGCTCAATGAGATACAGCAGAAGTTGTACACAGAGGATATCCCTGTTCACTTCTATTAGAACAGAGAGAGAGAGAGGGCAGAGTGTCAGACTAGGGCCAATCTCCTTCATAAACCCACTACTGTTGTCAATACTAGGCCATTCTCCATTCCGTTTGTATCGACCTATGGGACATGGAGTAATAAGGTTAAGAGAATTATCCTTAATCATTGGTGTATTCTGAGCGCAGATGAGGCTCTAGTACCAATAGTTACTGACAAATCACTGTTCTTGTATGAGAGATTGTAATCTTAGCGATCACCTTGTTAGTGCAGATATGGGAGGCAAAAGAAAATTGCAGACATTTTTAGGAACCCCTAAGCTTGGATCATACAGATGTTGTAGCTGTAGTCAATGTAGTAGTATGCAGGAGGGCAATCTCTTCTATCATCCCCAAACAGGGGATACATTTTTATTAAAAAATATAATACATGCTTATCTTGTAATGTCATATACCTGATTAAATGTCCATGTGGCTTTGGGTACATGGGTGAGGCCACACAACACGTCAAAGACAGGATTAAACAGCACAAAGCTGCGATTCTGAGAAGCGATGAAGAGGCACCGGTAGCACACCTCTTCACACAAGCTGGACACAACATTAGCCACCTCCACTATCAAGTGATTAATGGTGTAGAAAAGAGACGAAGAGGTGGCAACCTTAAATGACTTTTATTGCAAAAACAATCTAAATGGATTAGGACACTGGGCACATTAGCACCAGGATGGATTAATAAGGAGTTGGACCTAGGGTGTTTCTGAGTGTGATGCTCTGGGTTCTCTCTTATCTCCATTTCAGTACATGCCTTGTAGTGTTTAACCTTTAATCCATGTTATATACTTCTCCACCGATCAGAGAGGTTGTTAGATTGTGTGATTGTCCATGACTACTTGAGGGATGTTCCTGTGGCCTCTAGGTCTTCGGTCATCTGATTGGTTCATATTTCTAGACGCCAGGGATCCACTTTGGACATTTTTGGTCATCTCCCACCTCTACCTTACTGTCTGTGGTACCTACTATGGTTCCGTTCCAGGTCTGGTCCACAACTACTATCGTTGTCAGGTATTAAAATAAGTGTCATACATACATTGGACACAATAATAAGTCATGTGCACATTGGTAACATGTTTTTAATGCCCTTGACCTACATACTATATACATTGGTCCTACCAAGCAGTATTTAGACCATTTGATCTGTGGGTTCATCTCCTCATGTTTAGGGTGATGTGTCCACACCTTGAGATATGTTACCTGGGTGTTCTGTGACACCTTGGTGTGTGTAGGTGGTTTTTAATAGTCCCTGGTATCTACATTCATTGGTCTTAAAATGCGACCTGTAGATTATCTCCACTCCCATGATGTTCACTTATTTGTCTCTTTCAATCAGTAAGTATGCTCTAAATTCATAATTTTTTCTGTCTTGGGGTTATACCACTAACTACTGCACATATGTGTGTCTGGGTCCAGCACTACAGCCAGATGGAAGTTTTCCATGATGATAACACAGACACGTGCACTACAGTGGTAGTACACGCTATGTGATCACGTGCTGATTGGGACTGTGGACTGCACTTTTGAAAAGGATTGGGTTGCCTACCTGAACATCTGCTGGAATTCCATTTTCACAGCTGTTCGGCACGGGGTCCAGCGGCGATTAGTGCTACATCCGGGTACTACGCATTTGGAGGAGATGGCATCAAACATACCAGGATGATGTCACAGACTTCGCCCACATTTACTGTACCGCCAAAGGGATTTGCTTAAGGGTTCCTCGCCTCTCCCAGAATTTTACAGTTGGAGGATTAAAAAACCCCATTACGAGCTCACAATCCTCTCAGACTGTTCCACAGAGGACTGCCTGACAGCTCTTTACACTAAACCACTGAGGATTCATAATGTTAATTTCTTCTCTTTTTTTGCTCTTATGGCATCACGTGACTTACTGAATTGATGTTAATCATAGCTTTGTTTACCATTTGTGTTCTATATACCGTTTTGTTCCATAGCGAGTAAGCTTGCACAATAGCAATAGTTAGCTTTTGTATTAATCTATATAGTTTTGAGATACACATGGCAGATTTTTTCATCTGCTAGCGTAGGTGCTACATTTAGGTGTTTCTCTGTGTCTCCAGGCATATCTTGGAGATTCTCATTATTGTATCAGTTTATGTGGTGAGTGTATACAAATATTAGTGCTTGATATAGATGAGAGGATTTGGATAGAGGTTCATAATGGAAGAACATACTGTAGACTCAAAAGGTGTGTGGGAACTGGGATGAAGAAGGGTCGATTTAGGCCCCGAAATGTTGCCCCCCTTGTATATATCACCTTATCTTTTACGATTGTTTCACATAGTTTTTCCCTACCCCTCCCCTTTTTTCTTTTTGTTTTTTCACCCCCTTCTTTTTCCTCCACTCCTCCTCTCCCCCTTATTTTGACATTGTGTAGTTCTACTTCCTGAGATGTACTTTCCATAACCTATCTTAGGGCAATTGCATCTACTTATGTTCATTTAATATATTCTTTATTCGCATTTGACCTTTGTCTGATTCTCCTTTACATTGCGTGCTGGGAACAACTAAAGATATATGTTACTTTTGTTATATGGATCCTAAGACCAATATCATCTGTCTTCTGTGGTGGTTAATGATCTCAATGTATAAGAGAAAAGAACATAGTATTAGGAGTATTTTATCAGTGTACACTTACACATTGACTGAGGAACAGTAGGAAGGGCCGATATCACCTGCAAGTTTAAATGTCCTGCATCACGTGACATGGGAGATCTGAACTTGCAGGAGATACAGGCACCCCATAATGGGGCCTGTACCTCGGGAAGACTACTCACCAAGAACTGAAAGAACAATTTGCACCAACTCTAAACTCCCTCCAAACTCCTAAACTCAATCTGTATCTCCCAAAAAAACAGAGCAGTGAGTGATCTCATAGCATTATAATTATTCTGCTTCCAATCATAACATAATCAAACTTGTGTGAATTAGCTGTTTAATCAAATGGAATGTAAATCTTTAGTAGATACAATTTTATTGATGAAAAATCTTACAGAATACAGTGAGATCACAATTTTTTCCCTCTGCATATTGCCTTTTAAAACCGTACAATTTGACAAGGGCAATATCACAACTACTAGAATATGCATCGAGGATTTACATCAGAGCAGTATAATCATCGTTGCTACCCTACAGTAGTAATTGCTTGTACAATACTATTTATAGCTATTGTGATGGTATAAATATTGTTTCTTTCCACATATTCAAAAATGATGTCTTGACTTGTATGTAATACTTAGAGAAATTATATTATGATAGCCTTTTATACACCATTATATTCTCCAGTTGCTTAAGATATTTACCTCAGTTACAATACAGATATAGGAGATGTTGTTGCTCTTGCTTGCAAGTTGAAGAAGGACACACGTGCCAGCTGGGGCAGATGCTATTGTAATTGCATTAGCCCCATGCAAAAAAAGGGGTGGAGCTGCTGCACTATTGCACCTGCTGGCACACACCAATGGTTGCAATAATGTATGCTGCTATACTATATTGGCGCTCGAAACATATAAGAGAACACTGATAAGTGACAAAAGGTTGTCACTAAAAGTCCCTAAAGCTTGCACTCATTGTAAACAGTAGAATGTACATAAAGTACCAGTTAAATAACTAGTACCACTAATATCTAATTATTACAGACCAAATGGGAAATATCCACGTAAACCTAACTATAACACAACTAAAACATATACAATTTTATTACATGCTAAAAACTGACGAAATGCATAAAATGACAACTAATAAACCATCAATAAAAGAGTCCCCATGTGAACGAAATGGACAGTATACGGTAAACAAAAATGCTAGTATGAACACAAGTGTAAAGCCCTGTCAGAACATGAGGGGCCAGTGTCCATAATATACTAACAATGCTAATTAGCTTCACCACAAAACACTGCAGAGTAGCAGCATATCACATTAATATTTAGTTCCAAACAGGCTCAAAGTAAAGCTATCCAATAGTAACAATTAATGTGTCACTTATACAAATGTAACCACCATAATAATGGTGTAGAGTGGATGTAAGGGGTTAATTGTAAGGCAAAATAAACAAAAACCCACACAGACAGCAGTAAATAAGACTGCTGTTAGGAACTATATCGCCTCTAATAAGGCTGAAAGCATACAACCTGATGTGAATTGCTATAGGTAAACCATTGAAATGAACGTCCCAAGTAGCTCACAGATCTGCAACATGGACAAAAATCAAAAGCTGCAAGTGTTATCCGTCGCGTTCCCACGTGACCGTCACCGCAGTGACGTCACTAATGCCCAACAACCGTTTCGAGCGATCAACGCGCTTCTTTTCTGGGGAAGGGGGTGTAATGCCAAGTAGGATAGTGGATACTTAAATACCCAAAGGGTGTAACCCATTGGTCACCTCAGCCACCAATAGTTATGCTGGAAAATGTAAAGAGGAGGGGTATATCCCTCTCTACATGAATATTCATGAAGTAACATGTTGCTATGTGGAGCAATGAGTAGACAGCAACAAAGCACAACACAGTATGAATGGAGTCATATCGGCAATGAATGCTCAAGGATAAATAACAAAGCAACACACACAAGGTAATGTTGCAATGAATAAAATAGGCAGAGTGAGTAACAGGAGGATTCACACATACATCAAATCAAATGCACATAAATGAGAATATGAAAAAATAATAAGAAATCAATAATAATAAAATAAAAAGACAAATATGAAATAAAAACTTTGGTGTAACACAAATGAAAATATATGAACAGGAGAATATATTGTAGTGGAAAATAATAATGATTAGAATAAATTAATATGATGAAAAATAATAAATAATAAAAAGAAAAAATATGTATAACTGGTATATAACAAATGTTAATATATTAGTTGTGGACAGTAGGAAAACTGTACAGGTGTAGGAATGTACTACACTCACGGGTCTGCCTATAACTAGTCAAAACAGACCCTTCTAGATATTAAAATCGAACTGTACCAGAACCCACTAGTCCCAATAACCAAAACAAAGAAGTATTGTATAATAAAAATAAATCAAAGAAAAGATGAAAACATAAAGCCCTCATTAAGTCCATGAGGAGACAATGTATTTAATGTGTGAATCCACTTGCGCTCACACTTCAACAATTTGCGGTCCCAATTGCCCTTGTGTGGGCCCCAAGGAACATGTGTTATCCCTAAGAACCGCAAAAAGGTTATATCCACCTTGTGTATGTTGTTGACGTGTCTCGCCACAGGAGTGTCATGTAAATTAAATGTTCTATTCGTACTTTACATGACACTCCTTTGGCGAGACACATCAACAACATACACAAGGGTGATATAACCTTTTTGCGGTTCTTAGGTATAACACATGTTCCTTGGGGCCCACGCAAGGGCAATTGGAACCGCAAATTGTTGCAGTGTGAGTGCAAGTGGATTCAAACATTAAATACATTGTCTCCTCATGGACTTAATGAAAGCTTTATGTTTTCATATTTTCTTTGATTTATTTTTATTATACAATACTTCTTTGTTTTGGTTATTGGGACTAGTGGGGTTCGATTTTAATATCTAGAAGGGTCTGTTTTGACTAGTTATAGGTGGACCTGTGAGTGTAGTAAATTCCTATGCCTGTACAGTTTTCCCACTGTCCACAACTAATATATTAGTTTTAAATATATTAATATATTATATTAAAATTACATATTTTTTCTTTTTATTATTTATTATTTTTCATCATATTAATTTATTATAATCATTATTATTTTCCACTACAATATATTCTCCTGTTCATTTGTTTTCCTGTTTTCTGTTTGTCATCCTGTTTTCATTTGTGTTACACCAAAGTTTTTATTTCATATTTGTCTTTTTATTTTATTATTATTGATTTCTTATTATTTTTTCATATTCTCATTTATGTGCATTTGATTTGATGTATGTGTGAATCCTCCTGTTACTCACTCTGCCTATTTTATTCATTGCAACATTATCTTGTGTGTGTTGCTTTGTTATTTATCCTTGAGCATTCCTTGCGATATGACTCCATTCATACTGTGTTGTGCTTTGGTGCTGTCTACTCATTGCTCCACATAGCAACATGTTACTTCATGAATATTCATGTAGAGAGGGATATACCCCTCCTCTTTACATTTTCCAGCATAACTATTGGTGGCTGAGGTGACCAATGGGTTACGCCCTTTGGGTATTGAAGTATCCACTATCCTACTTGGCATTACACCCCCTTCCCCAGAGAAGAAGCGCATTGATCGCGCGAAACGGTCGTTGGGCATTAGTGACGTCACTGCGGTGATGGTCACGTGGGAACGCGATGGATAACACTTGCAGCTTTTGATTTTTATCCATGTTGCAGATCTGTGAGCTACTTGGGACGTTCATTTCAATGGTGTCCCTGCAGCAATTCACATCAGGTTGTATGCTTTCAGCCTTATTAGAGGTGATATAGTTCCTAACAGCAGTCTTATTTACTGCTGTCTGTGTGGGTTTTTGTTTATTCCGCCTTACAATTAACCCCTTACACCCACTCTACACCATTATTATGGTGGTTACTTTTGTATAAGTGACACATTAATTGTTACTATTGGATAGCTTTACTTTGAGCCTGTTTGGGAACTAAGTATTAATGTGATATGCTGCTACTCTGCAGTGTTTTATGGTGAAGCTAATTAGCATTGTTAATATATTATGGACACTGGCCCCTCATGTTCTGACAGGGCTTTACACTTGTGTTCATACTAGCATTTTTGTTTACCGTATACTGTCCGTTTCGTTCACATGGGCACTCTTTTATTGATGGTTTATTAGTTGTCATTTTATGCATTTCGTCAGTTTTTAGCATGTAATAAAATTGTATATGTTTTAGTTGTGTTATAGTTAGGTTTACGTGGATATTTCCCATTTGGTCTGTAATAATTAGATATTAGTGGTACTAGTTATTTAACTGGTACTTTATGTACATTCTACTGTTTACAATGAGTGCAAGCTTTAGGGACTTTTAGTGACAACCTCTTGTCACTTATCAGTGTTCCCTTATGATTTTTCCCTATGCACCGTTGATTTCTTTCTTTTGTAGTTGGTGAGCAAGGTGTTTTTGTGTTTATTTCGCTCGAAACATATACAGGATCAATGGATAGCTTTATATATTGTATCATTATTAAAAACATTTTTAAACTATTATTATTTCCTTTTATTACTACTTTACTTGACTTTAAGTTCGACTCTTTTATCAGTGAATCTTTGATGATGGATTCTTTATCCACTCCCCGGAATAGCTAATTCTCAGAATTCGAGCTTACTGTATCTGCAACCGAGCTATTTTACGTAAGACTGTAACAGCATGGTCACCGAAAAGTTATTTTGATAACTGTCAGCTTCACAGTGGGAGCTTTTCTTGCCCCAAGCTCCATTACGTAGCAAAACGCACTTCTGGCTTTGATGTCAATATAGTGATGTGGGACAGAGAGCAGTGGAGGGATAGAGCAAATCCATGTAAGCATGGTGTGATTAAACATTGAATTGTCACTTGTGTGTGGTTGAGAATTATCTTCTTGTCAATATTGCCAGTTTTGATATTAGGAAGCAACATTTTTACACATGAGAACTAACTGTAGGATGCATTAGTAGTATTCTTACAGCAGCAACCCAACATATAT
The DNA here is from genome assembly GCF_040206685.1 of Ascaphus truei. NCBI lineage: Eukaryota > Metazoa > Chordata > Amphibia > Anura > Ascaphidae > Ascaphus > Ascaphus truei. The sequence continues at coordinate 100,511,797 of NC_134483.1, read as the reverse complement.
AGAGAACTCCCTATTCAAAAAGTTCATCAAAGCATTTAAATAAACATTAGAGTGACCACATTTGATCAGCACAATTATTCATCGTTAATAGGATTTTCTCAACAACTAATAAAATGAAGGAACCATTTAGTATGCTATTTTACCCATTGTTTTCCCCTCTGGCCCTTGTATTTACTTTAGCAATTCATTAATACAATATATTAACGTACAAGTTTAGATTTTGATCCTCTCTATTGATACAGTGGTTTAGTGGAACTAATTGGAGATAATTCAATATGTTCCCAGTATTGTATACAGTAATATAATATTTTAATTGAATTAGAAATAAACAATAGCCACTTCGATATTTACTAGAGACAAGAAACTTTGTAATAAAAAAATAATTTTAAAAACTACTTTATTTGAATTTTAGTACCATGTAGGCACTTGATTATTATATTTTTCATACCATGAAAGGCTCAACAGGAGAATAACTCATAGAAGTATTATGGAAGTAAAACTTCTATAAACAGTAATGATGTGGTGATGTATCATCTAACTTTAATTTGTGCAACTTTTTCTGATGACCTGCCATGAATAGGTTAGCTGACATTTTCTAATTTTGACACTTCCATTTATCATTGTAAGTGAACCCAGTTCGTTTTATGGTTCTTGCCTTGTACATATAGGCATGTAAATACTATTTTGCATTATGTGCTATACACTGCAAATTTGAAGACTCGGAGAACAGCTTTATTTATTGATTGCACATATTATCCCATCATTTTCATTTGCTTGACTTACAATATTGTCTGTTGAAGCATTAAAAGAAGAGACAATCAACATATCCAGATGTAATGATTGCAAAATGGTCTACAATACAAAACTGAATAACAATTTGACAATAGGGAATTTAATCAACTACAGTAAATAGTCACATGTAAGGACCAAATATATTGTAGTTCAATACATAATACATTTGTTAAGTGCAAGGATTGAGTAATATCTACAGATGTAGCCAGACCTGCTGTTTGTGGTGCTGTACTTAACCAAGTATAAAGCCCAGGCATATAATTGCATATTGTTGCACAGAAACCACGACTGCACCACAGCTAATAAATGGAGTTTTGTACTCTGTAGTAATGATAGGTGTGTAAGTGTGTTTGAGTGTCTTTAATAAAATTCAATATAACTCACCCCTTGTTCCCATACACTGTTTCAATGTGAAAAAAACTTAAGATGACTAAAATGTATTTTTAAAGTATAGTATGCCATTTTTATTAGAGTAAATTAAAGATATAGGGCCTCATGCAGTAAGCGCCGATAAGGCTTTTATCGGCATTTTCCCGCCAAAATTGGATTTGAGATTCAGTAAGCGCCGATAAGTGGTCAAAATCGGCATTTTGTCTTCCCGATAAATATTTGTCGGCATGCGGCTGCCGATAACCCACTTATCGGCACTTTTTGAAATCGGTTGTATTCTAGTAGCCCGAATCAGCTTATCGGTGCTGATCGGCATTCAAAATGGAGATTTCTATGGCAATTTGTCCCGCCAACTAAAGTTGGCAAGTTGGATGGGAGAAGGATCGGCAAGGTTGCCGGGACGGCACTTAGAAAAAATAGCTCATCTCTACACTGGCGACCCACTTTATTCGAGCTCGGCTAGTCCCACGAATTCGGGTATACCCGGGTGTATTGAGGTTTGTGACTGTTTTCTGCCCGAGTGCATTGGGTTATTTTCCAGGCAGGGATTGAAGCATTTTATTCCCGCTGGCTGCAATACTGCACAGTATATATATATATACTGCATTACAATTCATGAATTTATGCCATCTGGTAGACACGCGAAGCATTGCAGCCTATTAAATCCTAATCATTATCATTTAACAGATCAGCCGCCCGTCAGCCAGGCATGAACCCAGGCTGGGAAGGCAAACGCAACGGGGCTTGTCAGAGGTGAGGAGCGGCGCACTCCAGGTATCTGCCAGGTACATACTGGGTATTTGCTCGAATAAAGTGTGTCGGTGCAGTACATCAATGGAGTCAATGGAGCGGAGACTTATAACTTTATAGGAGTGTTTATGTTCTATTGCTCATAATCCAAATGTGCTTGGCATTACAGTGTCGATGTGATTCACTTCATCGTGTCACCACTTACGTTTATTATTGGCAGAACATTGTACTTTTCCATGTTATGATGATTTGCGTGTCACATTAGTCTTAATGTTATGATGTGTCAAGGTAAACTCCTATAGTAAACTCTTAAAGGAAGAGGTCACATAATATGAAACATGTTACTTAAGTGTGCTTCAAATTATTATATGATGTAACAGATTTTACACATCTAACAGATCCAGCGTATAGTAATGTTGGTATACATTATAGAATGCTTTGAATGTGTAACGCATGATCAAATGTAAATGTAGCTGTTTGTTTTCATGTTTACATGTACTTTGTGACCTCCCTCATTTGATGACGTCCGCAATTGGACACTCAATAACATTGCATGTTTACATTGTACACGATGCATTATAATCACTTCATGCTAAGTTATACACAGATCTATAATAGTTACTCATTTTTACACGATTGAAACATAATCAATAGCAAGTATCCTGATGGCATTAAATTATGCATATGCACATTAGAATTAGTTCATGTGAACATGTGACAATAACATGCGAAATTAGACATGATGCAACGTAGTTTTTCAACGTCAATGTCATGGTTATATCCTAATGAGATGACTGAGTGTTGCGTTCAGAAGTGGAACATGCATTACACATTCCATAAATACTTGCGAATAAATGGTTGTACAAAGCTTAACGTTACATCATTGTCAAATATCATGATTGCCTGGTGAACACACATAAATAATCCTTTTAATTCGTACTGGATACCTGTTTGGAGTTAACTACTTGGATATGTTAATGTAACACCTTGCACTTCATCAAGTCACCTGACATCATCACATAGGTATTTAAAGGAAGCGAATTACCTGCGCATTGACAACTACAGACCTGAAAATGATACGAATGTTTATGAGACGGAGGAAGATTCTATTGGAGGAGAGGCTAGCTGAGGGTCAGGATGTCACAGGCCAAGGAAGGGACAGGGACAGAGACAGGGACAGGGACGCAGAGAGGAGAGGGAGAGGGCGAGGGAGAGGGCAAGGAGATGAGAGGTGAAGAGAGAGGAGAGAAGTTGTGCCTCGTCCTCATTTGTACGGGAGAGAACCATGTTAGATAGGATGAGTGAGGAGGAGATTATATGTCGCTATCGTTTGAGTTCAGCAGCAATCTTAGCTCTTTATGAAGAGATACGTGTAGATTTAGATTTTGTGACAGCCAGAGGTCGTGCAGTCCATGGGCTTGTTAAAATGCTGTGCTCATTACATTATCTTGCTTTCGCGTCATTCCAGACAACTGTGGGCATAGTGGGCGGGGTCCCGCAATCTACATTCTCGCGGGCCTTTACCCAGTTTCTATGTGCACTGAATAGACATGCTAGAAATTATATTAATTTTCCTACAGAGCACACAGAGTGGCTGGAAGTGAGGAATGGATTGTATGCCATAGCCAGGATACCATGTGTGATGGGTGCAATAGATTGCACCCATGTTGCTTTGATCCCACCTAGTCAGAGTGAGCATGCTTACCGCAACCGTAAGCACTACCATTCCCTGAATGTACAGGTGGTATGCGATGCCACGATGAAGATTATGCATGTGGTAGCCAAATTCCCTGGTTCCTGTCACGATTCCTCTATCCTGAGAAACTCATCAGTCTTCCATGCTTTCGAACAAGGCTATTTTGGATCTGGTTGGCTGGTGGGTGAGTACATATTATGATGTGTTAACAAACAACTCTAGTTTTTATATGAACTGTTGAATGTAATAATGTTAACACAAATTGTATCATATTTGTGCACGATGGATTATAGGTGACTAAGGATACGGAATTAGGCCGTGGCTGTTGACCCCGGTGGCAAAACCTCAATGTGAAGCAGAGGAGAGGTATAATGTGGCACATATATCTACACGATCCATCATAGAGAGGACATTTGGGCTTCTGAAAACACGATTCAGGTGTTTAGATAGAACTGGTGGGGCACTTCAATATAAGCCTACTAAAGTGTCAGATATTATAATTGCATGTTGCATTTTGCACAATCTGGCACTCCGTAATAATTTAGAAACCGACATACGTCAGGGCTTGGAGGAGGAGCATCCCGTAAATTTACCAGCTGACACTGAGCAAACAGCCTGTGGTATGGAGACACGTCGGAATGTCATAAACACATATTTTTCATGTAAGCAAATACATATATGTTCATAGTACTACATAGATGTATTAATTCATTGTAATGATAAATACATGTGTCCAAATACCATTCACTTAGGAAACAGATGAATATGGTTCTCACACCTTTCTCTTCTCTGCTGTGTGGACAATTGCATGTGGCACCGGTATGTCATTCATCAACAGGTTGTATTATACTTCTTACCACTAAAAGGTGTTGTGTGTACGTGAGGAAATAATGTGCACTAAATCTATATTTTCAGTACATGCTCTTTTTGGTTATGCATACACAAAAAACCTACTATGTCGATAGCCAATAGCTAGTGCAGTATGGTTACATACAATTTTTCTTTTGGAGTGTGACATGTGTGTCACAATGATGTGTAAACTATTGTGCATTTAAGATCATATTTGACGTATTCTAGATTTTGTTTCATATCACATACAAAATTGTCACTTCTGTGTGTTGCTTACCTTAATGAACATGTCATGACAATGATTTATATTCATTCATGTTTTCTTTTTCAAGGTATATCACTCCAAGGACTGCTCATGGTATGTATTTGAATTCACATCTGTAATAAGATGTGCAAACCTCGATACAGGTATTGTTACAGGATGTATAAAGAGAACGTAATGAAAAAGATGTGACAATTGAAATATGTTGTTTCTGTATTGTGTCCGTGCATTTATCTACACTTGGTGGTTATTGTGCAGTGTGTTTTCAAATCATTACGTACATTACATAACATGTAATTTTGGCAACGTAACAACATCCATTCATGCACATGAGCGATATTAACACTCAATGCATGTTTGTATGAAAAGAACCAAATGTGGTAAACATTATTAACATTGCAATGTATGTGATTATTTATTCTCTCACTTCATCTTCATGTTGATTACTACATTGTCACATGTGTATGTATAAGTGAAAGATGTGTGTTGATTTGACGTACATCTAACATTTGTCAAAATGTTAACACCATTCCAAAGTATAGTTCTTTGGATTCTCAACTTTTTCTAAATCATTCAACACAATGACAATGTACAGTACCGACACACTTTATTGCAGTGTGGTCGGTACCGCAAGCCGGGAGATTTCCCGGCTTGCTAGTGGCCGCCCCTCGGCGTGCCGCGCGTCATAGACGCGCGGTCACGCGTCTTCAGGAGCGTGCGCCCCCTGCACGCGCGTCCAGGGGCTCCCCGAGGGAGCCCTGGTGTCCCGCGATCGCGGGACAGCGGCAGGGGGTTCCGGGGGACCCGGCGGACCCGGCAGCGGTAGGGAGAGCGCCCCAATCGGAGGGCGCTCTTCCGCTGCTTCGGCGCGCGCCCGTCACACTCGGGCGCGCGCCAGGCTACTGCTGCAGCCAAGAACGGGCAAATGCTCGAATAAACTTGGCCGCAGCAGTAGTTAATAAAATTTTTATTTCATTCACGTTAGTTATTCATAATGATCATGATCCTTTATAACTACTGTAAACATATGAACATAAATGAAGTAGACATTTGCATACGCACACATTTCAGCAACATAGTGTGTGTGTGTGTGTTTTCGTTTTTGTGTGATGCATGTATTTCTACCAGAAAATATAAACCAACATAATAATGTTGCTTTTATCATCGGCGTCACTTAGCTATGTATGTGTTGAACGTTTACTAAAAACACTAAACTATAGTTACTCGTGTGAATTAAATGTACACACAAATGTTCATGGTTTAATGATCTGTACCTAACATTCATTAGCTCATGCATGTTAGGTTACCACCACAACCTAGGTGATAATATAACATTCACAAGACTAAAAAGCTTCTATCACCTCCCTATTGTTATTGTGTACGTTCAGATACAATGTCTACGAGTTGTTATGTAGCATTTACATTCTTTGACAAGTCACACGTGAGATTATAATATATAGTAGATTAATGTGTTTGCTGAGTGATAATGTTGGTTGCATATATCACATGGCAATACATATAATGTTAGTAGAAAATAAAAAAATATCAATATAAGTTCTAACTTCAGTGCTTAGCAACATCATTATGATAATTAAGTGCATTGTAAATATTTGCACAATAGGATAACATTATGTAGTGATTGTTAATCTGCGCACCAATCATTGAAAGCATTGTTACATATTTATTATAATAGTTGTTCGCTAGTCGTCACAATCATCTAATATAACGATTGGCCCATCTGAAATCATACATTGGTCCCATGTATTCATCCTCGACATCTGTGAAATTCAGCAAACACATGATGTTCAAAGATGCCACATTTATCTATGTTTCAGCATGACAACGCTTAACACATCTCTATATGATTGTGGATATTCACGCATAAGTAACGTATATGTTTAAACTGCAAGGATAAAACTAAAGATACAGAAATATCTAATTTTTCTAATGGCGTTGCTGGCATTACTACTGATATGTTTGTTCCGGTGCCTGTATACATAACAATGTGCGCGCACAACGTCTATTGCGCGCGCACGTCACGAATGTGTGGACTAAGTCTTAGCGCATGCGCAAAACGATATGTATGCTGTGCGTTCAATACATGTCCCTCCATGGTGCTGCTAGCAGTATGCATATCATGGCTGAAAGTTATGATATGGAAGCGAAACAAATTCACTTCTATACACGTACATATCTAAACTTTTTAAACGGACGTGTGCCCACGGCCAAAACGGACGATCAGCCAATGAGCGAACAAAATACGTGTGACGTCATGTTAAGGCACCGTGAAATGCACGCAAACACCCCTCCCAATGAATGAAATTTGGCCTCCAGCACTGTGCACGCACCGCCCCACCGACGCGCGCGCATGACACACTGCACTGACTGTAACAATAAGCTGCGGGCACAGCCAATACTGTTTCACGCACGCACGTCGGTTGGGGGTGGGGCTTACATCGGTAACCTTTTTAAGGACGCCTTGGGACATGACCACGTTCCTCCCGTCATATGTGGGCGACACTTTGTTTTTATACTGCTGCGGCCAAGTTTATTCGAGCATTTGCCCGTTCTTGGCCGCAGCAGTAGCCTGGCGCGCGCCCGAGAGTGACGGGCGCGCGCCGAAGCAGCAGAAGAGCGCCCTCCAATCGGGGCGCTCTCCCTACCGCTGCCGGGTCCGCCGGGTCCCCCGGAACCCCCTGCCGCCGTCCCGCGATCGCGGGACACCAGGGCTCCCTCGGGGAGCCCTGGACGCGCGTGCAGGGGGCGCACGCTCCCGAAGACGCGTGACCGCGCGTCTATGACGCGCGGCACGCCGAGGGGCGGCCACTAGCAAGCCGGGAAATCTCCCGGCTTGCGGATCTGGCCGCAGTGCGATAAACTGTGTCGCCACTGTATGTTGAATGCTAAACAATGAGGTGTGTGTATGTTTTACAGTTAGTGTAACATGTTGAAATGATAGTTTAAAAGCGATAAAATCTATGATTTAGGACTCCGTCACCAATGTGTAGTAATGGTTCGTCGTTATAGGAAATAATGTCTTTGTGCACGCTACATGTAAGGCTGTCTGCAATGTTAAGCTGTATCCACTCATTTGGCTAACAAATTGTGTATATTATTAATGTACACATATATAATTTGAGTAAAGGCATAACAAAATTTGTATTTACCATTCTTGTAGAAGTCAATACTGATTTGGCTGCAACAACTCGCTCCAGGAAGGCACAACAGTATCATCCATGGTTTAGGCAACCGTTGAATCCTGAATCAGACACATCTCCGTGAGGCCGTCATATGGATCTGCAGTGGCTTCTTCAAACAAGACGTCCGGAGGTACGTACAGTTGTTGGTTGTTTTCACATCCACATTGGTATTGGCCATATAAGTTTGGATACATATCATAGTAGTTATGTCCATCTTGCATCTGGTCTTGATGAATGGAGGGTGCAGGTATATCAGCAGACGCGACAGTCTGTGCGGCTTCAACGTAACTGGTATAAGGCAAAAATATGCTATTTAACAGAAGATACTGTATGTTCCATGTTAAGTTTAAATGATAGCGCAACATGCCAGCATCCATATCGTTGATCTTGCCGATCATGGACACGCTCAAAACATTCATTTACGGATAAAGTGAATCGTACAAAAGTTTTAAAATTTAGTTGTTTGGCTGGTTCTTGGTAGTATGGATATTTCTTTTGGATCAAGTCATAGATTTCCCCCACGGTTGCCTTTTTCTCTGGCGTTGACTCGATTGCTTCATAAATCAAAAAATTGTATGATTTACGTGGATGGCTGTGCAATGTGGAAGCTCCTGCCATTTCTTCTCTCTTCAAGTGTACAGTGTCTAAGTTGAACGCATACGGATGTCTGCTGAATGTGTGAATAGTTACATGTTATCTTCGCGGTTTGTTCCAAGGTTATAATACAACCTAACAGTTATACGCCTAGGTTTTCTCCCACTAGAAATTTGTTACAATAATTTTCTGAAATTCTTTGTCTAAGATACCCTCTTTTCACAGGAATCGAAACTTTACTTTCAACTTAGGCAATCAAAATGTGCAAAACAAGTTTACTCTTTTAATTACAATAACAATGTGTGTGAAATCATCTACAGTGCTATGATGAACAGATTTCTGCTTACACTTAGCTAAAATTAACCATACACACACATCTCTCTGTCTCTTTTTCTGTTTTTCTCTCTCTCTGTTTCTCTATCTGTTTCTCTCTCTGTTTCTCTCTCTTTCACTCTCTGTTTCTCTCTCTGACTCTCTGTTTGTCTCTCTTGATATATACATAGATATAGATATATATAAATAAATATATATATATAATTATATATATATATTTAGATATATATTTATATATCTATATATTTAACTATATATTGTGTGTGTATATATATAGTATGTATATATATGTGTGTGTGTGTATATATAAGACATGCAAATGAACATACAGTAATATTTACAGTTGCTATATATATAGATATATATATAGATATATATAGATCTTGCTACATTGAAGGCCTTGATGTGTGAAACAGGCCATGTTGTAATTATATTAACAGTTCACTACAGTTTATAACATTACTGTGTGAGTATGTTTGAGGGCCTAATTGAGTCAGCTGTGTAGAAGTGGTATTTAACAGCAAACAAGGCCTCTTTGCAGCCATGAAGGCCTGTACTGTCCATTCTGATTATATATTATATATAGAGTGCTAAACTAAAGGCATTGATGTGAGTAAGCAGGCCTTGTTGTAATCATATTCAAAGTTAAATACAGCTGAGTGAATTAGGGGCTCACTCATACTGATACCATAATTGTAGCAAGTGTCCTAACATTTATATCTGTGTGTGTGTGTGTGTGTGTGTGTGTGTGTGTGTGTGTGTGTGTATACATATATAGATAGAGATACAGAGAGACAACAGATATATTCATACAGGCTTACAGATCTGTTATTGTAACCAAAAATCATACATGATCACATGCCAAAATTATGAACTATGAAAGAAGATTAAGGTAAGTAATGTCTTACAGAGTTAAGACACCAGAAAACATAATATTAAAATGTATGCTGTTATATGGGTACTTACTTAAAGTTGTATGTCAATAATATTAGCATGAAATTACTATCTACATTACCAAAATAACCGAGATACATCTCATCTTGAACAAGAGCTAAGTGAATGTCATCTTCCATTAACATGCCAAGTGTGTAATAATGTTGTACAATGAATCAACTGATGATTAATAGATATTCATATGTTATAAAATATGCCTTCATTCAGTCAGTGAGCATTTATAAATATTCATGTGTACAAGGACATACTTGAATGTTATCAAGCATCTGTACATGATCATACATACACTAGTATGCATGAAATAGTCTGCAGTAAACACCACCAGGACACCAACACATTTAGTGAATGTGATTATTTATTTTTGTTTATCCTTTTGAGAGCGAGTCACAGGCCTGCTTGTTGGCTGTTGTGTTTGCCTTTTCCCTCTGCCAAGTACTCTGGCCTTAACTGTACCACTTGTACTGGCCTGTGGCAGTTCTGTGGCACTGGGTGTGGGCTGTGGCACTTCAGTGGCACTAAGTGTGGGCTGTTGCACTTCAGGGGCACTGGGTGTGGGCAGTGGCAGTTCAGTGGCACTGGGTGTGGGCTGTGGCACTTCAGGGGCACTAAGTGTGGGCTGTGGCAGTTCAGTGGCACTGGGTGTGGGCTGTGGCAGTTGTGAAACACTTGATAAACATTGCAAGAGTGATGGTGGAGCAGTTTCTTGTTTTTGTGTTTTAATCTTCTTCCAAAAGCTGGTTATTAGTAATTGTTGCCCTAACTTTCTTTTGCATGTCTCATTTGTAGGTGTTGGTTCCATATTTTGAACAGATGTAAGCGGCTGGATGTTGACAGGGACCTGCACAGAACTTGCACCTACTGTACCGGTATCATCCAGAACTGGGGAATGAAGAACTGATGACTCTGGAGAAAAAGTAGCAGCATGTAAAGATTCATCCTCTGATGGGGTAAAGTGGAATTGTAGTTCTCTTGCTGTACTCCGAAATTGATTTGCTTGGCTTACATTCAGAACTAGTGCTTGTAATGTCCTGTTTACATTTTGGGTCTTTAGGAACTTGGCTGATGACTTTTTAAATTTGTGACATTTTTGATATTGACCTATCATGCATCCTTTCATGCAGTGACATCATCCTTTCAAGCACTGACATCATTTCTGAATGGCGATGTTTTTCTTCACCCAATATTCGTTCTTCAGAAGCTGCAATAGCTGAGTAGGTGTCACGAGCAAGAGGACTTGAATGCTGGGTTAATCCAGGAGTGTCAACATCTTCATGGTCACTTGAGTGAATTTGTCCTTGAGCGGCAACATCTGGTTCTACAAATAAAGAAAGACATTATGAATTGCCATGGAACTTTCACTTTGTTTTCACTATAATGATAGTTGTTCTCATATTGTAACACATAACATGTTTCCATAATTTTTTATTTGTGTCCAATTAAAAGATGATGCTTGAAGTAACAATGATGTTTCGACTCAGTGTGAAAAAAGAATGAATTAAAGGTTGTTGTAACATCACAACTCCTAGCTGATACTTTAAAACACACACAATACATGTTGTCAGAAAACACTACATCTTCTGTGACAATAACTGATGTGAAGTTCATTACATGTGAAAGGCATTTATTTTGCATGGCAAATGAAATTCTTCAAATGTACACATTATATGTGCTACACCTCATACACTCACCTTCCATTCTTGATGATGACCTTGATGAGACAGGTGATGAGACATGTTCAGTGTCAGGTGACACAGGAGCTGCAGGAGCAACTATATAGAAGAATAACATCAGAATTTAATTGTCATTTGTACATAATTAACATGAAGTATCTGTAGTGGGAGTAGTTATGGCTAAATATCAGCATCACATAACGAAATGACAATTATATGGTTCGGGCAATCTGTATATTATCCATCTTAACATAAATATACATGTGAACCTAATCGGCACATTTATTTTAAACACCATACAACATACAATGTTCATGCAGGAATGCGTTGTAACATTAAGTGTTCTGTTGTACATACACTGCATATGTTGTGTAGTAATCTAACTATAATAATGTACATCACTACCATGAAAGCAAAGTTGACTCTGCTTAGAATTCTGCACCTAATTATGGAAATGTGTATGAATGTGTTTAGAGATCTGTCCAAACATTTAAGAGAAGCAGGTGTAGCGCTCAATGTGGCTGACACTCAGCAACACATGCAGTGTGTCGCTCACAGATGGTACTGGTGTGATAAGGTGGCGTATCTATAACGTTAAGAGAATATATGGGTGAACGAATGACTAACGTTCGTTTTCATATATAGTGGACTGGTGGGTGAAAGTATTCAGATAATTACCATTTCAAATGAATGTGATGAACTTCTGTTCACCTTGTCAGCTTCTAACAACTGTAGTCCCTCCGCCAAGACGTGACACCACCCTGACCTTTTATTTGCTTCTACCACCTGAAAGCCGTCCCACAAGACTTGACCCTACCATGACCCTGTGATCTGGCTCTGCCCGACACCACCCCCTCTGTTCACCTCTATGCTGTGATTACATATTAATTGCAGCTGGTTTCACACACCAGTACATGAGCGAAATAAAAATATGAAGTGAGCTACATATGAACACAATTAAATACCATATGGTACATGTTCCTATTTATGCTCACATTATACTACATGAAGCGAAAAAAGAGCTTTAATAAAACATAACGAAATTTGTTTGTGCAACTTATTTATGTTCGCCTTTGAATGCACAATATTCCATGCAAGACTTTATTAGGCAGTAATGGCCTGTTTATAGGTGCAACATAGATTATCACTAATATATATATATATATATATATATATATATATATATATATATATATATATGTATATATGTATCGACACATACATGAAATAGTGAATTATGCATTTGTGTGCACAGACACAGTATAACGAAGTTATACATTACTGTGACAAAGAATGAGTGCGGGTGTGCTTTGTGGTTATGCATGTTAACCCATTGTTTGTACAAAGATTCACACATACATTCAGCTTTCAGCTACAGGGCAAAGATATTGAATGCTTTTTAAGGTAGAAGGTTGCAGTGTGTGTTACTTGGAAGATCATTACACATAATCCCTTCATGCAGGTCAAGTTGTGTATGTTTACTCATAATGATGACATCCACTATAGCTGAGCCAATACATGTTTCCAAACACATAGATATATATATAATATTTTTTGTTTTTTTTAGGACAACTATATAAAAATATATATATAGATATATATAGAGAGAGAAGATAGATAGATATATAGATAGAGAGAGAGACATATATACAGATATATATGTAGGTATGCTTATATTGGGAAAAACGATAAGTTTCAGCGGAAATATAGATAAGAACTGTAACATACGACACGCGTAGTACAGTAACATTTGTCACCTGGTGGAAATTGAGACGAATAAATGCCGATATCTCTGTCCCCTGCCAAACACTCCACGACGACAGGAAGAAATTTTTCCCGCATCTGCTCCTCCAATGGAGTTAACATTAGAGCTTGTGCTGGTGGCCCACCTCCAGTGGCAGAAGCATGCATCCGTTGTGCTTGGATTTTTTTCTTTAAGTTTGCCCTGATATCATCGAATCTCTTACGACAATTCGCCCGGTCCCTGACATGATTCAAACACGCAGACACAGCCAATGTTATTTGATCCCACATTCCTTTTTTTGATGCTGAACTTGTCCGCCCTTGAAATATATACAAAATATATGACATTAATTATTATTAGAAAACCGAGCAGTTTCCTAAACTGCTACCTGTTCCAAGAGATATCAAACATGCTGGTTTAGGTTGAATATGTGTACCACATGAGCATTTACGTGGAAACATACAAATCTAAGGAAGCTTGCATGAATATTGTATGAACTTTGACAAACGTTTTAGACTGATTGTTATGGTCATTATAAAGCATGAAGGATTATGTGTGTAACAATTGACTTTAATTGATAGATATTAGAGAATAATAGCTTGATATTAAGACATCTCACATGACATAGGATAACATGTCTTTGAACAATCAATGCAAAGATAGACTTACCTAGTAAATGCCCATACAGAGAGTCATAGTGCTCCAAAATCTCTGTGACAAGAACTCTGTTTTCCTCTTCATTAAAACGAGGATTACGTGGCTGCTCCACACGTTTCCTCCGACCACATGCAGACCCAGAGCTTGGCTGCTGCTGACTGGACTCTCCTTCTTTCAATGGAAGAGACTCCAAAAGCGGCACACCACCAACCACCCCACTACCAGACACCCAAGCAGCACAACCACCAGACACCCCAGCAGCACCAACAACAGACACCCCAGCAGCACCAACAACAGACACCTCATCAGCACCAGCAACAGACACCAAAGCAGCACCAGCAACAGAGCCACCAGCAGCACTCGCACTCACAGCAACACCAGTCGCACTCGCAGCAACAGCACTCCCCTGAATCCTACGTTCACTCAGACGCGTACTCACACGACTACCAGTACCACTCACAGCAGCATCACTCCTCCCACGCCTTTCGGCCATACCTATAGCACTCACAAAGAACAGAAAAGAAATTTAAAGACAATCGCACTGAACACTTACAAAGTGAAAACAAGACAAAGATGTTAACAAAACAACACAGGACAAACCTCTCACAATACACAACAACTCTCTCAGTCAATATGAAATATGTAAATCGCCCAGCTCTGTGTGTCTCCCTCTCTCCCAACAACACAGAGAATGAATAAAAATACACGCTGCCTTTAAATGGGCCGCTCAATCAAAAACATGCTTGCTTCGGCAGATTCAGCAAGAAGTTTCATTGGCAAACCTAACACCACCTCGCCATGCACGCCGATACACCTGTGTGTGATCGGCAAATCATCGGCAGAGTGGGAACAGATGTTTTCGGCTTGATTCGGAAGGGATTCGGCACTTATTGCATACGGCGAGGGAAAATCGGCAGAATCATGCCGATAAGGAACACTTGGCGAGAGGACTTTTTCGGCGCTTACTCATAATCTTAGACATAAATAACAAAGACTTTGTGATATAATACAATCTTCGTACAATAATGTAATCTTCAACCGACATCTTCTTGCTGTCTCATGTACAGTTTCATATTTTAAATAATTGAGAAGAAAATGATGCATTAATTACACTGTGCTGCTGTGCCATTTCGTCCATCCTCTCAAAAGAAGGTACATTTTACCTTCCATTGTGTCCAGCCTCTGCTCCAGATGTGGTGGCAGCGCATAATCATTGGCAGGTTTTATTCACAGATGTGTCTTGTAAAGCGGCATCAAAATTCGACATTACAAAGTCATTTGACATTGCCGAGCTGCATCTAACCGGAAGTTGGCCGGGATGTGCTGCACATTCTCTGGTGATGGGCATTGATAAGGTATACTCAATTGCTGTGTCCATCTTAAATTGCTGTGATTAAACATATTCACCTAAGAAGGGGCGTAAGGACCTGCTTGTCATGCCGGCCCGTAGTATTCTTATAAAGCCCTCATTAATAATTAATGCTTAAATTGTTTTGAATAGAATTATATTTGTTTTGTGAAGGGAATAATTGCCCCATGGGGGTTTTTTGTCCATTCAAGCAGGTGACATGAGGGGTTAACCCCTTCATTACCTTAGTGGTTAGTCATTAAGGTAAAAAAGGGAGTTCTTAATTTATTTTAATATTGCACAGTATGTTTTGTACAATCTGTCCTGCAACTTGGTGATGTAGATGTCCGCATATGAGCCTCTACTGTATGTCACAAGAGGCAATACTAGAGGATCATATTTTGTCATCTACAGGTGGAGCATGATTCATCCCCAACCGGCCCTTTACTTGGAGAGGGTGAACAGTGGTCCAAGTGCGGCCTGATCACAGTCAAATGCAGCACACAGTGAACTTTCCCATCAGGATTAACACAACGGGGGTCAATGCATCTGAATGGGATTCCTTCTGCACTGGGCCACCACCAGTTTGAAGAGCTGCACAGTAAGAGCAGACAGAAGTGATCCTTCTCCTTTTACAGCTCTTACAGGAGATCGCACTGTTTTTTTAATTTTTTTTATTACATAGGATTGAAGCAGGTATCCAGAGCTAAATTAATTTCAAGTCCGGGGGCCCCTGCTTCCTAAGTTACAGGGCTCAGTATCGCCTGCCTGTCTTTCCTGCAGGTTTAAATGTCCTTGAGAAAGTGCCATAGGGGACGTGAAACGTGTGGGAGGAGAGTCTTTTTGTTTTGTTCATGTTTTTATGTAGACCAATAAATTGGTTTTACCTTTCCTTGCTGGTGAGTTTTTTCCCATTTTTTTCCCACTTTTTTACTGGAGTGGCAGACTTCACAATCTTTGCACCCTTTCTATCTGCTCATCTGATCGATCAGACACCTCGTGAGCTACAGTATGGAGGATTTACACAGAGAGATATTTCCAGTCGGTTGAATAGGACGTCATTTTCAGACGCCATTGGAGGATTGGCTCAAGCAGCTGACTCGCACATGCAAGCAAGCTGGAGGAACAGGTTGGTGCTTTATCGTGAGTGTATGGTCACTCCACACGGGTATACCAGAGACACAGGGCTATCAATAGAGGTAAACATTTTGGTAAGGCTTTAATTAGCACACACAGATATTATCACCTAATTTCTCATGCCCAAGTGCTGTGTCTCTTTCTATTTTTGATCCCCCACTTCGTTTCAATATTACCTCCCCAACCCGTTTATAATCTGCCAAATTACTATATACCTTTATTTGGCCTATTACATATGTTTTGTTGCCCTCCTTGAGCATACATTCGTTTTTCTATTTTTCTTACAGGAGATTGCACTGTTTTTATTTCTTTTTTTTTTATTACATAGGATTGAAGCAGGGGGTATCTAGAGATAAATCCCATTCATTTCAAGTCCTGGAACCCCTGTTTGCCAAGTTACAGGGCTCTGTATCGGCTGCCAGTATCTCCTGCAAGTTTAAATATCCCGGTCACGTTGGCCATGACGCAGGATATTTAAACTTGTAGTAGATACCAGAATAAAATATGTAAGCCTGTAGCTCAGGAAATAGGGGGTCTCTGGACCTGAAAGTAATGTGGTTCAGCTCCACAGACACCCTGCTCCAATCCTATGTAAAAAATAAAAGTAGCTTCCTTACCTTAGAGGCTAACCACTAAGGCACTGAAGGAGTTAAACAGAAGTACCTAGTTTGTTCAAGGCATGAGTGAAGTTTGTAGTTGCCCCAGGGTTGGTGGTTAGACATCCTGGAAGGGTTTCTGCACTTTCAATAAACATTAAAATACAACAACCCTACTACCCACCCCTCTAACCCTAACAACCCCCCTCACCTCCCCCCTAACACATACATTACAATAATAGGCAAATGTTCTATTATCCAGATTTGGATAATTGCTCATTTGTCCATTAAAAATGAAACATTACTCTGTCAGCATAATGTAAATAAAAGTTGAATTTACTCCTTTCCAGGATGAAGGCTGTCCTCGTCTTACACTGTGTCCTCCTCGTCCTCTATGGGCAGAAAAATTACAATAAAAATGAACTACTGGTCACTAACCCCTTAATCACCTTAGCGGTAACTAACCGCTATAGTAATTAAGGGGTTAAACCCCCTCCCCTGCTACCCACCCAGAAGGCCTAACACAGGGCAACTACCCCACCACTTTACCCTCTACCCATTGATTGTGACTGTGGTAAACCATGTCCACAATATTGGCATGGATTGCCACAATGACAAAAAATGTGCAACCTAAAAAAAATCATAACAAAAAATACAATACATTACAATGAAATAAAAAATAAAACATTTGCCATAAAATGCATTGCTTGTCACTGTTATTATCTATACCCATAAAATGGGCATAGATACACATTGGCAGTCAATGGGCAACCTAAAAAAATACACAATGGAATAAAATCCAATCAATGTGTTTCTTACCTTTGCTTCTCTGCTGTCTTCTCTGCAGTATACAGTAATCCAAATGGGGCTGAAGATGTTGCACCATCATGTTCTTGGCTTCAAATGAGACAGGACAGGCCTTACAGATGGAGTCTCCGGATCTGGCCCGCATTCCAGGGACACTCCGTAAGCTCTACGTCAGCTGCCCATGGGTGATTTTGTGCCCCCAGGCATCACATGGTACTGTATATACACCAATCCAATTGGTTGGAAACCATGTAATGGCTGTCATTTTGTTTTATGTTGAAGTAACATCATCTTAAAGGGAGGGAAGCATATATAACCTGATTATATAAAGCCTGTGACCTCTCATTTGAAGCCAAGAAGCCGAGGGGACAACAGCTCCACTCCCTTTTGGATTATACAGCAGAGACCGTAGAAGGAAAGAAGAAAAGAAGGAAAGAACTTACCAGAGACATCTCTTCAATCAATATATGATCGTGGATTTCACATCGGCTGATGAGGAGAATTGCGTTGTGGGTCAAGAGATGGTTTCCGAGTAGGACAGGGTGAAGACAGCAAAGGTAAGAAAAACATTGATTGTATGTTATTTAATTGTGTATTTTTTTAGGTTGCCCGTTGAGTGCCATTATGTTTATCTATGCCCCTTTCTGGGTATAGATAGCACAGTGACAATCAATGCATTTTAAGACAAAGGTTTGTTTTTATTTCATTGTAATGTATTGTATTTTGGTCATGATTTTTTTCTTTGGTTACCCATTCATTGTCATTGTGGCAATTCATGCCCATATTCTGGGCATGGTTAACCACAGTCACAATACATGGCTTTATTGTGAAATGCTTTTATTTAAATGTAATGTGTTTTATTTTGTGGCTGTTATCTTTTATCGTTACCATTCATTGCCATTGTGTCAATCCATACTCATATTGGGGGCATAGTTTACCACTGTGATAATGAATTGGAAGAGGGGGTGGGGTAGTTCCCCGGGAGGGTGGTTAGACCTCCAGGGTGGGTAGTGGGGGAGGTGGGTTAACCCCTTAATTACTATAGCAGTTATTAACCGCTAAGGTGATAAAGGGGTTAGTGGACAGTATTTAGTATTTTAAATTTAATGTTGCTGGTCACGGAAGAGGGGGGTTGTATTTACTGTTGTATTGTACTATTGTGTTTTTTTGAAGGGGGAAAAGCGCTATTAGCCATATTTGGCTAATAGCAGTTTTACCAATTCCGGTGTTGTGTTTTTGGTAAAGGGGGTGTGTGAAGGTGGCCCCAGGATGATGATTAGGCCTTGCATGAGGGTAGCGCGAGGGGTTAACCATTTCAATACCATAGCAGTTGTAACCACTAAGGTAATAAAGGGTTAACTCCTACTGCCACCCTCCCACAAGGCCTAAACACACACCATGCAGCAGCTACAAGCTTTACCCACCCCTTGTACCAACATCAAAGCCATCCCTACTATTTAACCCCTTCATTACCTTAGCAGTTAGCAGCTAAGGTAATGAAACTGTCTGTAATTGTATTTTTACTGCATAGGATTTATCCGGGGGCTCTGGGGCTGAAATACATATGCAGGTCAGGTCCAGAGACCCCCTGCAGCCACCAAGGACTCCCGGAAATTCCCGGTATCAATCCTATGCAGTAAAAATAAAAGAAACCCCTTCTAATGCATATTGCAAATCTAATCTCACCTCCCTTTGGATTATGAGAAAAGAAGACAAGTTTTTATAGTACGATATGCATATCGGAGTTTAGTGAATAGTAGTTGCTGGCAAAAAAATATTTCAGCTACCACACTACTTGTTACAGCCAGAATGTTATAACTCTGTAAAAAGCTATTTTTGTGTGATATTGCCATGTTATTGAAGCTTTATGACTAGCTACACATGCAATATCACACTACAATGGAATTTAAAGTGCATCAATGCACTAATCGAAGTTTAGTGAATAGGCCCCAGTGAATCTTCACATTTTCCTCCCTTGGAATCTATTGTACAGGACAGTACAAATATTACCACAGTAAAACATGAACCTTCTGTTTGCGTTCTCTCCTAACCACATGTCGTTTTGTTTACACTAAGCTACAGCCACATCTCAGTTGCCAGAAGTACGATGGGCGGGGGAGGGTAATAGCAAGTTTGCAACGTTTCTTTTTGGACACACTAAAATTCACCACAGTACTGTACACACCTCAATCTCCCACAAAGTGGTCATTGAGTGGTATCCAGAAAGACAGTTGCAGGAAAAGATTCTGATAATGATGACCCCATTCAGGGGGAATTGTTAGTGCACAAGCTTGTGGATGGATTAACATGTCCAGCCCTACACGTGTAAATGTGTAGTGTAGCCCAGAGTGTGCCTTCAGAACAAGCAAAGAGACACAATTGTAACTAAAAGTTAAACCCATGGCACTGACACTGAATCTATGGCATTGACACTTACCTGTCAGAGGTGGCAATAGTAGTAACCCATCAATGATTCATACATTTGGGGTTATCAGGACATGGGGATGGAGCACAAGCACATGTGGTACATGTAAGGGTTCTGTGAGTGCATGTTGTGTGCGTGCTGTGGATGCTGCCTATGCAGTAGGTTATGATGGGGGTGCTGAGGGTAGTGTGGTGTATGCTTGGGATGCAGTCACTGTGGGTGAAGCGGGGTCGGCTGGTAGGGTGCTGTCTTTATGTACAGGGAGTATTGCAGATATTAATCCAACCTCAGCCATGGTGCGGTGTTATGTGACATCCAGGGTTTCTAGACATTTTTAGGAATTCTACATGACATTGTTACATTTCATATTGCATAGTAACATTAAATGAGGGCATAGAAAAATATATTCAGTGCACTATCTGCTGGACACATACGGAATTTAAATTACATAAATAATCCCCACAAATATTTCTGCTGGCTGGCCATCATCGGCCCTCGTGTGAGACACAGTGAGAGTGTCACGCCTTGTCATGGTACTGAAAACAGTAATCTTGGCTACATCTATACCTCTGTACTATAAATCAATGTTTAAATTAAATGCTACTGTACTGTAAGTAGCAAGACTATATCTGCATAAATCTTTATTAAAAGATATGTTAACATCCATTATAAAGATATGTTGTATGTTTTATTACATTAAGAGATTAAACTGGTTTAAATAAATGTGATTTAGTTCAAGTATATTGTAGTTTTTATAGCTCTTCAGCTAATAACATCATCCACGTTTGTGTTCAGTACTGTATACTGTATATTAGTTTGGTGAAGTAATATGTTGGAAAATACATTGAATTGAATATTCCATAATATTTTAAAGCATTCATTTAGAGGCAGATCACATGTCATTATTTGAATGCTAATTTCCAAAGAGATGATTTTTTAAAAATTGTGTTATTAATATATTAATGTTAATATATTATACAGAGAAAGTGAGGGGTACAGTGGTTAGTACACCAAAAGAAATTCACTTGAATGCACACTACCCAAAATTTAAAATTTAACCTTTATTAATCAATCCTTAAAACATATATTACCAATTTATAAATGTGATAACGTATAAAAATGAATTAAATGAATAAATAACTAGTGCAACTAGGCAGTCTCTGATATTTAAATGTATATTCTCAATGCTGGAAGATGGGAGACTGCAAGAGTGCAAACAGCCAGAGTGAGCAGAAAAGCTCACTACTTCATAGATCCACCTAATAGATAATAAACATCATGAGGGTTATTGGCATAAACTCTTAGACAGGACCTTAACTAATGCAGTGAGTCCCGCCTGGCCACTACCCTAATTTTTATATAGATGGCTAATCTAATGAATGGCTGACTAGTACTGTATTAAAACAACCCCATGAAGGGGGCAGACATCATCAAACACGCGTCCAACGCGCGTCTCCCTCCTACCACGGAGCTTCCCCAGGGACAAAATTTCATTATCAATTGCATTATTATTATCTACACATTTAGTATGGTTTAGTTTGATCACTCCCTTACTCCCCCGTTTTCTTAATATATTATACATACTGTACAGTACTTGTATGAAACAACATTCTTTGCAGTAACATATGAATGATTTACTGGTTCTGTAATGTTTACTAATCTGTTTTATCGGAACATAAAACCCCAGCAAGCTCTTTTTGGTAACCCCTGAGCCCCCACAAAATATATGTATGTATTTAAGTGTCAAAATGGAGTGCTATTGAGCGTGGCATATGTATACAACAGACAACAGAGAAGCCCAATGCTACATCCAACATGACAGAAATACACAGTAAAATACTTATATATTCTCTTGAAAAATGGTAATTTAGTTTAACCCTTTGGCCAATGCATTGTAAGCTTGCGAGCCACGACAAGGCAGACACCCGTTCGCAAGTCCTAACATTACCAGATAAAATACTAATATACCTCTATTAGGATTAAAACGGAGAAAGATCACATTGGATCTATATCCAGCAGATTGAAAGGATCTACTAACTTGGGAAGTGGGGAGGGGCGGGCTTAAACCTGGGAAGTGTGAGCCACAACCCCCAACAGCTGAAACAGCTGAGAATAGGTTAACAGAACACAAAACCCCAGCAAGCTCTTTTTGGGAACCCCTGAGCCCCCGCAAAATATATGTATGTATTTAAGTGTCAAAATGAAGTGCTATTGAGCGTGGCATATGTATATAACAGACTACAGAGAAGCCCAATGCTACATCCAACATGACAGAAATACACAGTAAAATACTTATATATTCTCTTGAGGATTAAAAATTCTCATTTACATCTATTAGGAGGGAGAAAGACCACATTGGATCTATATCTAGCAGATTGAAAGGACCTACTAATTAATCCTAATAGAGGGATATTAGTACAGCTCAACCCCGTTATAGTGTGATCCACTACAACGCGAATTCGCATATAACGCGGTCTTAGCATGGCTCCCGAATTGAAAGCCTCCATTTTGCCGCCTTACCTGCATCTCAAATCCTCCATTTTGCCGCCTTACGCTCTCCTCTTCCAGCTGTCCTGTCCACGAGCTCATCTCTCTCCTCTTCCTGCTGTCCACGTGCTCATCTCTCTGCCCGTCGCGTGCCATCGTTTTTTTTCTTCAAACATTCAATTCAATGCTTTATTGACTACCAGAGACAGACACAATTGTGTTGCAATGTGGCAATGTGTTGTAGAGGATAAATATATTTATAGGTTATATCTTGTCACACCAAGCCTATGGTGTAGAGGTAAGAGGCAAGGCATTGGTATCAGAAGATCCCGAGTTCAATCCCTGCATGTGTTTTGTACAAATGTATTAATGTTTGTGTCTGTGTCTGGTAGTCAATAAAAAAAATGGCAAGAGAGCAGAGAGATGAGCAGAGCAGAGAGATATGAGCACGTGGACAGCAGAAAGAGGAGAGCACTGGTAAGGCGGCAAAATGGGGGAGAATTAAATCTGTAATGAGGAGGCTCGAGAGCTGATGCAGGTGAAATTTTAACGCGACCCCGGTTGTAACGCGGTCTTGGGGTTGTGGACCCCAAGGACCGCGTTATAACGGGATTCAGCTGTATTTTATCTGGTAGTGTTTGGACTTGCGAACGGGTGTCTGCCTTGTCATGGCTCGCAAGCTTACAACGCTTTGGCCAAAGGGTTAAACTAAATTACCCTTTATCAAGAGAATATATAAGTATTTTACTGTGTATTTCTGTCATGTTGGATGTAGCATTGGGCTTCTCTGTCATCTGTTGTACATATGCCACGCTCTATAGCACTCCATTTTGACACTTAAATACATATATATATTTTGTGGGGGCTCAGGGGTTCCCAAAAAGAGCTTGCTGGGGTTTTGTGTTCTGTTAACCTATTCTCAGCTGTTTCAGCTGTTGGGGGTTGGTGGCTCCTACTTCCCAGGTTTTAAGCCCGCCCCTCCCCACTTCCCAAGTTAGTAGGCCCTTTCAATCTGCTGGATATAGATCCAATGTGGTCTTTCTCCCTCCTAATAGAGGTAAATGAGAATTTTAATCCTAATAGAGGTATATTAGTATTTTATCTGGTAGGTTTAGGACTTGCGAATGGGTGTCTGCCTTGTCGTGGCTCACAAGCTTACAACCCTTTGGCCAAAGGGTTAAACTAAATTACCCTTTTTCAAGAAAATATATAAGTATTTTACTGTGTATTTCTGTCATGTTGGATGTAGCATTGGGCTTCTCTGTCATCTGTTGTAATCTGTTTTTTCCCCTGATTTTACAGCACCATTGTCCAAGTCGCAGGGAATTCTGTGGTACAAGAACTTGCTGCACTCACTCCTACAGTGCATGTACTAAATAAATTTAATATGCAGTGCAAGATCTCCTCCAGTCTCGGAGGCATGTCTGCAGTGCTTTGCCAGCTTATCTTTAAACTTTCTTTAGTAGCATGCAAATTTTTCTTTAGAAATTGCTTTTAACAATTGTCAACTGATCCATCAAGGACACCCAAACTACTGCTGCTCTTGCATTTTCAAGTCACATTCTATTTTATTGTTATTCAAAATACTGTACAGACAGAATAACATAAAGGAAGATAATAGAAATACATTAAATACAGTAAGAGTATAATGAGAAAAATATATTTTTAGATTACGGATACATGTACATCTGAAAGACAATTATCTAAAACAGCTGAAAATAGGCAAATGGGTATATGGTGTACATAAAAAAAACTATAACAAATAAAAAGTGATAAAAAATAATAGAATACACAATGTCATGCACCCAGTTTAAATAATATTATAAACGAATGCTACAGCCGATCGCTCTCTGGTTCACCTCTTTTTGTGCTTCTGGGTGCTGTGGTGGTAGTGAGTGTGGTGTGCTGGTCACAGTTCGCTGACGTCACTCCTTTGCTGGATACAGGACCTCTGTAAAGCCATAGATCTGTGAATTTCATAAGCTTTCTAGCTTCTACAGGGGTAAATGAAATTGTGAAGGTGGCTGGCTAGAATCTTAAATAGTCATATTAAATAGTAAAAAGGAATGATTAAAAAATATTAATAAAATAGCTAATATATGGAACTGTCATATTGTGTACAACACCCCCCAGGGTGATATAAAATGGTGAGAGAATGACACCTTTTGAAAGGATGAAGAACTGGTTGAGGGGCAGGCAGCATAGGGGAAGCCGGTCAAATTGTTGGTCAGCGTGGGGCAAAGGACCCTATCTGATGTGCTGTTTTGCCAAGATGTTATTTGTGAATACATTCTCTCTTTTTTAAGTACAGTTGTAACCAGACTTACTGTTTTCGGTACCGTAAGAAGTTGCGAGATTACAACCACGTAAACACTTTTTTCACCGCAAATCGACTGTAGTCCAGCAGATTTATTTGTGAGGTTTATATACTGTATCTAATTTCCATTGAGTGTGTGTCCGGCAGATGGTTCACTGAATATCTTTACCCATGCCCGCACATGCGTTGTCTACAAAGCAACACACGTGTTTCTATACAATATACTTTACAGTGTAACAATGTCTACAATGTCTACAAACCCTTTATTATTATTCAGATGTCAGTCAGACTACTAGGCCTCTCTACAGAGCCCACCGGGATCCCAAGCATACAATCATTCCTGTCCTGGGAGTTTCCACAGGAGTACTGGGACCAAATGAAGCTCATCTGGATTGTTGTTTTCCCTATCAGAGTAATTGTTTTAATATGTACCTACAATACTCAAATAGTGGCATGTTTTGTGTGCTTATGTACAAATTATATATACAATATGCCTCCCTTGCACAGCCATGGCACCAACGGACAAAAAATATTAATAAAAGTGCGCTACTGTTAGCATTAAGTGATAAAACATATATTGGATAAGTGGCTAGAATTAATAATCTACAAATCCTAAACACCCAAAGTGAATAACACAGTATTAGTTAAACAAACAATACAAAACCGTGTAAGAAGATGAACAGATGGAGCGTCTGCTGTTGTGAACAAAGGGGGTGGCTCGGCACCCCCTAACACTGGTAGAGAAAAATACAAAAAAGACACAGCGCAAAACCGCTCATAGTGAAGTGTGTTTTAGTCAAATTAAAAGCTATAAACAGTTAAGTATTCTGCGTACATCAGGATAAATAATCACAGGCACATCATGGATTAATCATGGGCTACCAGTCATCAGATACGGATTAGGTGGGGGAATAAAGTTGTCATCTACAGGTAGGTTGGCTTCTCTCACATAAGCACGATAAATCCTCCTGGAATACCCCACCATCAGATAGATCCTTCCGTGGATTGGACCCCGCTTCACTAGCGTCACCGATAGCCAGTATGTTAAATCCCAAACAGTTGAGAGTGTGGTATAAACGATCCCGTGGTGCAGTAATAGCAGATCTCCTCTCACCGGTCAGATGGGGGGTGGATATTAAGAATCACTCGGGGGCTACATCCGAAGATGAATCGCACTCAAAGTCCCACATGTCCATGTGAGTGGCTAGTAAAGTCCCAATGGATCAATGACGACACTGGGGTTCTTGTCTACCCTTTCGCACAGGGCAGAGGATAGTATTGGCAGCTGGCAGGAACCATAGACAAGAGCTCACCATGCCACCTAGATTGCACACAATACAAACACAGCAAAAGGAACCCTCTAGGGAGGAAAGCGTAGCACTGCGCTTGGATAAAGTACAGGAATCGGCACACCAATGGATAAAAACTAATTTATTGAGTGACTATGTGAGACACCAAAAAACAGAACAACCATCCACTCTGAGGCGTTTCGGGCTAAGCCCTTTGT
Organism: Ascaphus truei; assembly: GCF_040206685.1. Taxonomy (NCBI): domain Eukaryota; kingdom Metazoa; phylum Chordata; class Amphibia; order Anura; family Ascaphidae; genus Ascaphus; species Ascaphus truei. Next base: position 100,485,282 of record NC_134483.1, on the reverse strand, counting down.
CAAAGAGTAAGTATAAACACATTCAGTGTGGCTGGTGGCGTCATTTGGAATCCCACACTGGAATTCATTGAATAGAAAGTTCACTCATGATTATTAGCATATGCAGATTAACCTCTGAAATCTCAAGTTGAATTTTGCTGGAAAAGAACTGCATTTAAGCTGAGAGTGTATGAATTCATTATAAATATCCCAACAAGTTTGAATTTTTATTGATACATTGTTGTCTTTTTGCATTTATCCAATTTATTTTCATCTAATATACTTGAGTCAATGCACCGGAGGACATTATTTCTTTCTGGCTTTCAATTTTGGAGGGACGTGGAACTTTCTCCTGGACTCTGGCAGCTGGATTTAAGTATATTTTTGATTGGACTGTTTGGATTGGATTGTTCATCCTCCTATCATATATTGTTGTTGCACAGTCACTTTTTTATTTTAGTTTAGTAAATAGTCTTAAGCGCTACTTTCTTTTTCATTTATTACCACCCAGTTGATCCCTGATCCTGAGCCCTCCTCCAGCTCAGACTGAAAGAAGAGGTCTCCTCCCACTCCCAGACTTCCACCGGTAGCCAAGAAGAGGGCTGCTAAATAAATAAAGTTTTTTATATTACACATTGTAACCCCTGTGTGATGAGCTACAAACACACTAAAAAGGAGTCAAAGAATCTGCGCTTGTGCTTTCTTGTGTGCAATAATGGTAGAACCCCTTGCTGCTGGACACATTGGAGTCACTTCCCACAGTCACCAAAATAGAGATCTCCCAAATAAAATCTCAGAAAAATTATATAAAAAAGACACACAGCGCACCGGCATTGGGCATTGAGTCTATACCATATTCTGCCAGACAAGGTATTTACATTTGTTAAAACATGAACAATTTTGGATTTATACCTTTGGGTCTAAACATCCACATGGATTTAATGAACATGTGGAATTAACACAATTTTTGAGGTAATTGTCATTTATGGATTTATCTGACACCTAGTCACATATTTTGTGAGTGGGGCTTGTTGTTCCTGTTTTCTGTTTTTCTAATAGTTATTAATGTTTATCAACATATTTATTAATACATTTTTTAGAGTCTTTGACTGACACTATATTCAATATTTTAGATTAATTTGAATGTATTGTTTTGCCATACCTTAGTATATTTGTTTTCACAGTTCACATTGCACTTAAAGTATTATTTATATAATAATAATAATAATAATAATAATAATAATAATAATAATAATAATTATTATTATTATTATTATTATTATTATTATTATTATTATTATTATTATTATTATTATTATTATTATTATGTTGTTTATTAATGTAACACATGTACCCCCACCCTCTGGGAGATACTGCTTCAGCTACAAGTGTCAGTGGTGCGGCATACCTGTGAGGGTCCAGGAGAGCTGAGCTGTCTGCCTTGGAATGGAGACAAGGACAGGCTTTTGATGACCTCTGACATTCTTTCAGGTGTTCAGAACGTCCAGCTTCAGTGGATTCCAGGTTTTCTGGAGGCAGTCCCCACCGAAGCAATCATACTGTATACACCCCTGCCCAACAGACTGGAAACTCAGGCTGGGGTATGTAGAACTGAAGGGGGTTTATTGAGCAGTCACTGCAGGTCTTAATCATACAGCGGATGCAGGGTTCTCAGAGAATCCCAGGTCTCTGGATGGTGCTGGCTCTTCTAATGTGGAGCCTTAGATGTTTCTGAGCCAGCCAGCCATGAGGGCCTGGCTGGCCTCTCTGTCCCACAGCGAGGAGACAGGCCACACACCTCCACTCTCTTGAAAAGGTGGGAGAGCACCGGCACTGCTTCCCTGAGGAAAACAGAAGGGGAGGGCTCAAGATATGTACCCTGATAGGCTACACACAGACCATGAGTCACCGTCACTCAGGGAGGAACAGGAGGGGGGTTAATTGCCCACAGGACTTCATGTTACAGCCTAGACTGCTAAGGACATATGTGACATGAGGGAAAGAGAGGCAGGGTAGACTAGCCATGTTACACTCTCCCATGGGTGGAAATTTCCATGTTCTCACTGGAACCAATTTGCTGCACCATCCATCCTCTGGAACCTGCAAGACAATAACAGATCACATATGAGATGGTACACATAACCACATTACACATAGCAAAAACCCCAATCATCCACTGATTACAGCGATGATATTATAATTAACTCTTTCAACATAAAGAGTATGGGGCACTACTTATAGTGTTTGGGATCAGGCTTTTTAATTACCCATCCCTCGAAATCTTTAACCCACACAAAATATATCCTAGTGGCACCTGGTCGCTGACAGACTTCTACATAAATACACAGGTTCTCAATAACCATTCAGCCCTGATGGAACATATGTGGGATTCGGTGATAAACTCCCTCATGCTGGTCTTTGACTTAAAATAGGCCAGTGATGCTTGCTTGAGCCAATAATTCCTATTCTCCTTTATCTCCTGCATGAATGGCTCTGTTACATAAGAAAAGTCATATCCGTGTGATTGGCGATACCAATTCCTGATGGCCCTATCTGCCCGGCTAAGCCTTAGTATTTTATGGCCAGCTCCTTGACCAGGCCACCCAAAACCGAGGTTCAATGGTTCCACCTCTTGGTATAGGATGGAGGGGCAATTGTGTGTCCTCACACCCATATTTATCTCTCCCAGCCTTTGTCTTATAGCTTCAGCTGTTTATTCAGATGAGTATCTGCCTTCTCCCCACCAATGATCAACTATGGGGCCATCCACTAACAAAAATCTGGTTCTGTCCATTCTGGTGACATAACCTTGTAACATAGGGTCCCACAATTTAAGGGGTTCCCCAGACAAAAATCCAGATCCTGGACTAATGGGCTGGGTGGATACTTGAGAAGATACACCGGAATTATCAGACTGTTGTGATTTTGACCTAGATGACTCCCTGAATGATCTAAAAGATCCCCTAGACCCTGATCTCCTTACACATCTAGCAACTGGTATGTCTCCCTCCGAGTAATTAGATGGACAATCCCCCTGTCCAAAGGACCAATCCCCCACATCAGGTGATAACCCAGAAGACACAGTATCATTGGGAAAACTTGAAAGCACAAATGGGGTAACAGTAGGGTCAAGGTATTTTACCCTCACAGGACTAGAGGTCGTAGACAGGGTCATGGCATGGCCAGAAGGGGTTAGGGCAATGTCTAGCACAGGGGTGGCATGAGGTGCTAGGGTTGGTGTCAGAGGCATAGCATAGTTCATGGCCTATCCATACATTGCTGGTTTGCCTGGGCCAACAGAGGTGACAATAGCTTGGTGTCATGGCTGCGGTGACCCTCTCCCAAACATTGGACCATGCAGCAGGGAGAATCTGCAGGAATAAGTTCTGAGATAACCACCGTTGGAGCTATTGATAACTCAGAAAGTTCCACTAGAGTCATCGACGCCACCTTGGTGATATCATCAGAAAGCATCAGACTCGGGAGACCACCAGGAAGACTCAAGCCCGGCGGCAGCAATGACGTCACCTCCAGTTGGACTAGAAGCTCGTCACCCTGCACCGCACTGGACAAGGCCTCACCCGGTGCCTCTTCCGAGTGGGCGCCACCGGACACTGGAAGATGAAAGGAGCAGGAACCTCACCAGTACTCAGGTAAGCGATGTCCTCGGATTACTGCACAAAAAGGCCCGGAATAGTGGCGTACCTCCCTCTGTTGCGGAGCTCCTTCTGATGGGCGACTCCAATCTGGAACGGGGGTGTATAAAGCAGGTAGGAGATGTTTCCTTCTCCACAGGTTCCGAACAGCTGGGTACATCTTTTGCAACAACGGGTGGGGACACCTCCACCAGGACGCGATGCCAAGGTGAGTCAGTCACGGGCAACCAGTCTTGTGGAGCTTCCCTTCTCTGCGGTTGCCTGGGGACTCGCACCCGGCACCCCTGTGGCAGTCCACTCACCCTCGGGATCCTCGACAGGCACGGGTCCCAGTCCTAGGACCATTGGTAGCAGCGCGCATGGGCCCCGGTAGACCCATCGGTGTACAGGTTCTGTGAGGCCACATCGAATGTTATTTGGGCCAGGTTGGTAGCTAGCATTGGCACTGGACCACTGGGACATCTGGGCATAATGGTTAGGGCACACGGGCCCACGTTGTCCACTACAGAAAAGCTGGTGGATGCTGCACCGGTTGGTGTGGAGGCTCTAGACATGGGAACGCATACCTCAGCTTGAACAGGGCTGGCAGGCCGTAGGTAAAAGATGTCACAGTGCAGGAACCACACATCGAGGCCGACAGGTAGACAGCAGTGCGAGCAGAGGCATCGTAGATGGATCAGACCATGCACCCGGACAACCAGGTAACCGCCTGGAAGATTATATTTGTAACCACCAAATCAGTAGATTCTTTTTTGGTAGCCATTGAGGTAGAGTTAGCAGGTTTTACAGCAACTCCTCACTCTTACTCAGCTCCAAAGTGAATGACACAGAGGCAGAAACTGAGGACACCTCCCAACACAAGACAGACTGTGGTTGGATGGTAGTTGATAGCCCCTCCCCTGGGTGGAATTAGGGGCAGGGCTGCATGGGTTGAAGGAGGACCTGGCTCCGGCTGAGCCAGTCACTTGAGTGGATGGCACTAGAGTCTGGCGCCGAAAGGATGCAACTAACTTTTCCACAAGCTTGCAACTTGATGTTTGCAAATCATACGGTCCACTCCGCTTGGCGGGAGTGTCATTTTGGAAAGCAAGCGGCATGCAACCATGTGGTGGCCGCCATTTTAGAACCGTCCATGCCAGAGATTTAGATGTTAAAGTCTATAGCACAGTCCACAACAATCCTTGAAGGTACACAAGGTCCCTGGCACATACCACCAGTGGCTTGTTTCTTTTCCTTTCTCCATTTAGAACCTCTTAGCAGATCCAGAGTCTGCCAGGTGCACAAATCCCTACATACACTGTAACATATTGTCCCTTGATAGCAGAGAGATATGGGGTATACACTCCCAGGATAATTTTCCCACTGAGAGCCTCCTGAAGAAAATCTTGAAATGAATGGCAAGGGTCATGCTTCCAGAGACAGCTGAATCTTGGTGCGACTCCCTTACAGCACAGTACTTCATGGCATTTAATGTAATGGGTACCCAGGGTTCTTCAGCATTGATAGCAAGTTCCCTGGCCCCAACTTTCAACCATTCTTGGCAGGCTGAAGGTGGATAGAGTCATAGTGCTCCCCGGTATTATGCTCTCGAGGGGTCACCTCTATGTTGAATAGAAATGTGGGGGTCACACTCCCAGAGACACTGATCCTTTTGTGCCTTCCCCACAGCACAGTACATCGTGTCAGTTATACTGCACCGACACACTTTATTCGAGCAAATACCCAGTATGTACCTGGCAGATACCTGGAATGCGCCGCTCCTCACCTCTGACAAGCCCCGTTGCGTTTGCCTTCCCAGCCTGGGTTCATGCCTGGCTGACGGGCGGCTGATCTGTTAAATGATAATGATTAGGATTTAATAGGCTGCAATGCTTCGCGTGTCTACCAGATGGCATAAATTCATGAATTGTAATGCAGTATATATATATATATATATACTGTGCAGTATTGCAGCCAGCGGGAATAAAATGCTTCAATCCCTGCCTGGAAAATACCTCAATGCACTCAGGCAGAAAACAGTCACAAACCTCAATACACCCGGGTATACCCGAATTCGTGGGACTAGCCGAGCTCGAATAAAGTGTGTCGCCAGTGTATAGCTCTCGGTTTCCAAGGGTCCTTCAGCGCCATACAAGTTCCCTTGGCCCCAACTTCCCAACCTTTTAAAAGGAGGAATGTGAAGGTATCCCCCTCCCTAATGTCGCATCAGGGAAAAAGTCCTCCTTCTGGGATTAGACATGGGTGCCCAAGTGTCCCTGGGGTAGCATCAGGGGCCCTGGCCCCTTTAATGCACCATGTCACTGCTGCATCCTGCTGCTGTTACTGCTGTTAAAATCCCCTTTTAAAACTGCTGCACTTTAAAGTCATTAAAGCCTGCCCTGATCTCAGCAGCACCTCCAATTGTAACACATGTACCCTCACCCTCTGGGAGATACTGCTTCAGCTACAAGTGTCAGTGGTGCAGCATACATGTGAGGGTCCATGAGAGCTGAGCTGTCTGCGATGGAATGGAGACCAGGACATGTTTTGGTGACCTCTGACATTCTTTCAGGTGTTCAGCTCCTCCAGCTTCAGTGGACTCCAGGGTTTCTGGAGGCAGTCCCCACCGAAGCAATCATATACACCCCTGCCCAACAGACTTGAAACTCAGGCAGGGGTATTTAGAACAGAAGGGGGTTTATTGAGCAGTCACTGCAGGTCTTATTCATACAGCGGATGCAGGGAGCTCAGAGAATCCCAGGTCTCTGATTGTGCTGGCTCTTATAATGTGGAGCATTAGATATTTCTGAGTCAGCAAGCCATGAGGGCCTGGCTGGCTTCTCTCTCCAACAGGGAGGAGACACGCTACACACCTCCAACTCCTGAAAGGGTGGGAGAGCACTGACTAAATTTGGCACTGTCTCCCTTAGGAACCAGAAGGGGAGGGCTCAAGATCTCTACCCTGATAGGCTACACACAGACAATGAGTCACCATCACCACTTGTGTCAGGAGGGGGTAATTGCCCACAGGACTGCCTGTCACAGCCTAGACTGCTAAGGACTTATGTGACAGGGGGGAAAGAGAGTCAGGGTAGAATAACCATGTTACACTAACATCTCAATCAAATTATAGTAATATTGATTTTTATTCCTTGGAGAACCTTACATGTACAGTATATCACTATTAGTAGATTACACTTTAGCTTATTGTTCAGCACAGTAGTTATTTATATCACATTAGCAGATATGGAAGCTTATTGTGCTTCTAATTTTGTGTTGGTTTATGGTCATAAAGCATCTATATATATATATATATATATATATATATATATATATATATATATATATATATATATATATATATATATATATACAGTGGTCGACAAATCACCAAAAAATCTACTCGCCAAACAAAAAAATCTACTCGCCACCTAGTACCACACGTGTGCTGCTTGGGCCAATAGGAGCTCGCCACGATGTTAAATCCACTCGCCCGGGACGTGCAAATGTATAGGTTTGTCGAACACTGTGTATATATATATATATATATATATATATATATATATATATATATATATATATATATATACAGTGCTCGACAAATAATGATAACCTGTCGCCCGTTGCGAGTGGATTTGAGCAGTTGGCGACCCGTGCTGCAGCTCAATGAATCCCCCTGCTCGTGCCAATTTTTTTTTTTTTTTTTTTTTTAAATAAATAAATAATCCCCCTCCCTGATTGGGTTAAAAAAAAAGTTAAAAAAAATGGCGGCAAATCCTGTGGTCCCGGCGCGCGTGCACAGGGCAAGCAGAGTGTCCTGCCATTTGCGCTGCCTGTTCCCCCCAGCAACCCAGAATCCCCCGCATCCCTCCCCCCCCCAATCCCCACGTGGGACGGAGGGGGAAGCCCAAACCAAGCCCCGCGTGCAACCCAGCCCCCCCCCTCCGCTCCCCACGTGGGACGGAGGGGGAAGCCCAAACCAAGCCCCGCGCGCAACCCAGCCCCCCCCCTCCACTCCCCACGTGGGACGGAGGGGGAAGCCCAAAACAAGCGCCGCGCGCGATCCAGCCCCCACACCCTCCCCCCTCCGCTCCCCACGTGGGACGGAGGGGGAAGCCCAAAACAAGCGCGTGATCCAGCCCCCCCCGCACCCTCCGCTCCCCACGTGGGACGGAGGGGGAAGTGCCAACCCAGCTTCCCCCGTGCGCGCCTCCTGCGCCAGTCCGCCTCCTGCCCATGATCTCCCCCTAATCACCTGCCCCCGATCCTCGCATGCTGCCCGGGGGTGTCAAGGGGAGCGTGCTGCGGTGTCGGCCGCTTCTGGGGGGGGGGGGCGGGACCTGGGGGGACCTGCTGCTGCTGAGGCCCACGCTGCGCTGTGTGCCCCATGTCTTGGAGAGGGCCCACTGCCGTGCGGAGACCCCACTGCTGCCACGTGTGACCCGGTGAGTGTGTGAGTGACAGACTGAGTGTCTGTGAGTGTGTGAGTGTGCCTGTGTGTCCGTGAGTGTGCCTGTGTGTCTGTGAGTGTGCCTGTGTGTCTGTGAGTGTGCCTGTGTGTCTGTGAGTGTGCCTGTGTGTCTGTCAGTGTGCCTGTGTGTCTGTCAATGTGCCTGTGTGTCTGTCAGTGTGCCTGTGTGTCTGTGAGTGTGAGTGTGCCTGTGTGTCTGTGAGTGTGCCTGTGTGTCTGTCAGTGTGCCTGTGTGTCTGTCAGTGTGCCTGTGTGTCTGTCAGTGTGCCTGTGTGTCTGTGTGTCTGTCAGTGTGCCTGTGTGTCTGTCAGTGTGCCTGTGTGTCTGTCAGTGTGCCTGTGTGTCTGTGAGTGTGCCTGTGTGTCTGTGAGTGTGCCTGTGTGTCTGTGTGTCTGTGAGTGTGCCTGTGTGTCTGTCAGTGTGCCTGTGTGTCTGTGAGTGTGCCTGTGTGTCTGTGAGTGTGCCTGTGTGTCTGTGAGTGTTCCTGTGTGTCTGTGAGTGTGCCTGTGTGTCTGTGAGTGTGCCTGTGTGTCTGTCAGTGTGCCTGTGTGTCTGTCAGTGTGCCTGTGTGTCAGTCAGTGTGCCTGTGTGTCTGTGTGTCTGTCAGTGTGCCTGTGTGTCTGTGAGTGTGCCTGTGTGTCTGTGAGTGTGCCTGTGTGTCTGTGAGTGTGCCTGTGTGTCTGTGTGTCTGTGAGTGTGCCTGTGTGTCTGTGAGTGTGCCTGTGTGTCTGTGAGTGTGCCTGTGTGTCTGTGAGTGTGCCTGTGTGTCTGTGAGTGTGCTTGTGTGTCTGTGAGTGTGCCTGTGTGTCTGTGAGTGTGCCTGTGTGTCTGTGAGTGTGCCTGTGTGTCTGTGAGTGTGCCTGTGAGTCTGTGAGTGTGCCTGTGTGTCTGTGAGTGTGCCTGTGTGTCTGTGAGTGTGCCTGTGTGTCTGTGAGTGTGCCTGTGTGTCTGTGAGTGTGCCTGTCAGTGTGCCTGTGTGTGTGCCTGTCTGTGTGTCTGTGTGTGTGCCTGTCTGTGTGTCTGTGTGCCTGTCTGTGTCTGTGTGTGTGTGTGTCTGTGTGTGTGTGAGTGAGTGTCTCTGAGTGTGTGTCTGTGAGTCTTCTGCGTGAGTGTGTCTCTGCGTGAGTGTCTGCGTGTCTGTGAGTGTCTGAGTGAGTGAGAGTGAGTGTGTGTCTGTGAGTGTCACCCTCTCCCTGTGTCGCCCTCGCCTTCTCCCTGTCGCCCTCTCCCTGTGTCGCCCTCACCCTCTCTCTGTCTTAGTCTCTCATTCTCTCTGTGTGTGTTCTGTGTCTCTCTTTTTTTGTCTCTCATTTTTGTGTGTCTCTCATTTTTGTGTGTCTCTCATTTTTGTGTGTCTCTCTCTATCTGTCTCTCTCTCTCTGTCTGTCTCTCTCTGTCTGTCTCTCTCTGTCTGTCTCTCTCTGTCTGTCTCTCTCTGTCTGTCTCTCTCTGTCTGTCTCTCTATCTGTCTCTCTCTATCTGTCTCTCTGGCGGAGTCCATAGAAGGACAGGCCGCGCTGAGCCCCTGCATACTCAATGAGGGGGCTCACGCGAGCGTCCGCAGGCGTGCTGAGGCGCTGGAGTTTTCAGCCGACAGCCAAGCTGTTTTTCAGAGCACTGTCGGCTGAAAATATCCAATCAGCGCGGAGCAGCGTCAACGTCACGGCGCCTTGACGTCTCTTTATCTGTCTCTATCTGTCTCTCTCTGTCTCTGTCTCTCTCTGTCTCTCTCTCTCCCACTCTCTCTCTCCCACTCTCTCTATCTCCCACTCTCTCTCTCCCACTCTCTCTCTCTGTCTCTCCCACTCTCTCTCTCTGTCTCTCCCACTCTCTGTCTCTCCCACTCTCTCTGTCTGTCTCTCCCACTCTCTTTCTGTCTCTCCTACTCTCTCTCTGTCTCTCCCACTCTCTCTCTGTATCTCCCACTCTCTCTCTGTCTCTCCCACTCTCTCTCTGTCTCTCCCACTCTCTCTCTGTCTCTCCCACTCTCTCTCTGTCTCTCCCAATCTCTCTCTGTCTCTCCCACTCTCTCTCTGTCTCTCCCACTCTCTCTCTGTCTCTCCCACTCTCTCTCTCTGTCTCCCACTCTCTCTCCCACTCTCTCTCTCTCTCTCTCTCTCTCCCACTCTCTCTCTCTCCCACTCTCTCTCTCTCCCACTCTCTCTCTCTCCCACTCTCTCTCTCTCCCACTCTCTCTCTCTCCCACTCTCTCTCTCTCCCTCTCTCTCTCTCCCACTCTCTCTCTCCCACTCTCTCTCTCTCCCACTCTCTCTCTCTCTCCCACTCTCTCTCTCTCTCCCACTCTCTCTCTCTCTCTCCCACTCTCTCTCTCTCTCTCCCACTCTCTCTCTCTCTCTCTCCCACTCTCTCTCACTCTCTCTCTCTCCCACACTCTCTCTCTCTCTCCCCCACACACTCTCGCTCTCTCCCCCACACACTCTCACACTATGGATCTGGATATCTTAACTGCCCTATACTACACTGAAATAACCTATACTGCTTACTTCCAGATCTGACTCAAGCTTCACATGGAAGACATCGAACCCCCCCTAACCCAGAAGACAGGTAACGAACACCTCCCCTCCAATGTATAACATTGCGGGAATGAGGGTACCTGGACTTTGAGGGTCTGCGGATCAGGTAAGATCCCAGACGGGATTGCTGCTTTAAATATTGTGAAGCGGGGGCATCCAGACACTAGTTAAGGGGTGCAGGAAACTAGTCATCCACATCTGGCTTTTTTTTTCTAGATTTGACATTTATACACACACACACACACACACACCAAGGACTAATTGTAGTATAATGTAATACAATAAATAAACTAATATCAAAAACGAATGTTCTTACTAGGAATATATTCAATTTATTTAATTTATGGCTATTTTTAAAATGCGTGGCTTGGGGCGGGACTAGAGGCGGGGTTGGGGGCGGGACTAGGTCGCGAGTAGATTTTTTGGTTCTGCGAGTACATTTTTGGGTGATTTGTCAAGCACTGTATATATATATATATATATGCAAATATAGCTGTATGCTCATCTGCATGTCTTAGGCAGGTCTGCAACCCCGCCTTTCCCCATTATCACCCAGCATACAGCACTTCCACTGCAGCAAGGGATTCTGGGAAATGACATGCAAATGAGCACACAGTGTCACTTTTTGCCTCAATAACCATTATGTTATATATATATAAGGAGGGTTTTTGTCACTTTTTACTCACCATAACTTAAATAAGTATGGTAGACCGCATCCTCATTGCTTCATTGCATAGCCAGTTAACCAACCCACACTGATGAGACCCATGAAAGGTCGAAACAGCTGTCTGTGGGTGGGTTTTCTGGCTATGCATCTTAACCCTGGCTGTGCTCAAAGCTGTCACCATGCAGCAAGCTTAAGCCTATAGGGAACCATGTATAAAATGGTTTTAGAAGCAAAAAGTGGCACTGTGTGCTCATTTGCATGTCATTTCCCAGAATCCCCTTCTGCAGTGGAAGTGCTGTGTGCTGGGTGATAATGGTGAAAGGCAGGGTTGCAGACCTGCCTAAGGCCTGGGACATATACTGTCACATAACTATTTCTGGTTTGGAGAACAATATTTCCTACAAACAAGGGGGACAGCCATGGGTACCAAGTTTGCGCCAAACTATGCAAACATTTTCATGGGTAAATGGGAAGATGAGTATGTTTGGTCGGGATATGGTTTTGGCGCAGACCTGGTACAGTGGCACAGATACATCGACGACATTTTGTTTGTCTGGGGAGGAAGTGTGGAACGATTGGATTTGTTCCTTTCCAGTCTAGATAATAATCCATACAAGCTAAAATTTACAACACAGAATAGTACCCAAGGAGTTGCATTTTTAGATTTGTATATATATATATATATATATAATGGAAGGTCATTTGGAAACTAAAACTTATATAAAACCAGTAGATTGTAACAACTTTTTAGAGGCTGATAGTGGACATTTGGATAATTGGTTGGAAAATATCCCATTGGGACAATTACAAAGATTGAAGCAAAATTGTACACAAGAAGTTGTCTTCAAAGATCAGGTGAAAAATATGATGAAAAAATTTATAGAAAGAAAATATAAACCATCTACAGTAGACAGGGCATACGAAAAAGTTTTGGGAATAGATAGATTGACTTTAATCACACATAAGGAAAAAGCTAACACCCCAAATGAAAGTACAGATAAATATCAATACCCTTTGTTACTCAATTTAACAGCTCTTCAAAACAAATAAAGAGAATAGTTAACAAACATTGGGATATCTTGCTTAAAGATCCCATACTTCAACAAATTATACCAAAAACACCAAAGGTTAGCATTACAAAAGCTCCGAACTTGAAACAAAAAATAGCTCCAAGCTTTCTGAAAAAGAGATAGTTAAGAGACAAGATTTAACTCAAGGGTTCTTTAAATGTCTGAAGTGTAAAGGGTGTAAGCTAAATTATAATACCACAAAAAATATTAAGTCGATTCAGTCCACAATAACACAAGAAATTCATGAAATTGATCGTCTCATTGATTGTAATTCGGATCATGTTATATATGCACTACAGTGCCCCTGTCACAAACAATATGTGGGAAGAACAACTCGCAAGCTAAAACTTCACGTAGCATCTCCAAACATTTCAGAGATCATCATGGACAAAACCCATAGGGGTTGAAATTTATGGGAATTGAAAAATTGTCATACAGTTGGAGAGGGGGGAATAAGGTTAACCAAATCTCTAAAAGAGAAACATATTGGATTTATACGCTTAAGACATTAACCCCCAATGGATTAAACATTGATTTAGATCTTGGTTCATTTTTTAGAGAATAACTGGACCCTCTTGGTGATCCCACCTTTTTTCCAACTCTTTCATTATTCTATGTTCTCAGTATGTTCATGATTTCTTTACACTTATTGTTGACTACAGATACAATCTAATTAAATTTAATGTTAAGATCTAAATCTTTATATGTTGCAATATCCCCATATATGTTTAATATCCCCATATTGGGAGGTTTCCAAAATGGTACAAAGTAGTTAATATATATATTTTTTTTTTTTATATTCCAATGGGGGTTAATACTTGTGTTTATAATATCCCCTCCCCCAATTGACCAATCTATGATGTTATGATGTTTATATGATAATATGTCTTTTACAACATGTTTCTATTTATCATCAGATTTAATCAATTTATTTACAACATTTAATAATACAATACTGATTAGAATATGTTAGTCTAATTGTACTTTAGGTTTGGGAAATGTTATCATGTTATAGTCAATTTAGGTTCTTAAGATTTGATGCATATACAGTAAATTGTATTTTTTGGTATACCTCTGTACATATTATATCTTTATATATTAATTATCCATGGATTATTGTGCTAGCTTGATATATTTTTGTCATGAATCTTCTGATTTTCACAGCTTAAATCCATTAATACAATGTACTCTATTATATGTATGAATTAAAGCTAATTCCATATTATTGATTAGTAAGTGTTAAATGAAGAATGCCCTTTTTCTTATAATTGGGTTTATGTAATAATTAAATAGATTAAAGTGTAATATTATATCCCAATCATCCATGATTATTTATACACAGTGTATTTTCATGAAGATACAAAGTAATGTTTGAATCAATTCCCCATGTATAAATTAATTCTTCCTGTTCTATTTCATAAATATGGTTTAAGTGCACTTACTTAAGGGTACCAATTAAAATCCATATTAGAAGGTTTCGATTTGTCAGGTGATTTCTATATGTGTTTTGATTAGCTTAATTGCTTTTTGAATTAAATGCAAGTTGCTGTGGGGATGTTATAATCCAATGATCTAAAGATCTATGCTATACTAATTCTGTCTAAATAATTATGTTTTACACATTTCTAATAGATATCCCGTGTCTGAATTCATGTAATTATTAATTTGTCAGTATCCTATGTTTTCTTGCTATGTCTAATAGTGTTTAAATGAAGTTCCAATTGTGACCTGTGATTGATATCATATGGAATGATCATGTGTTTATAATTAGTGTTGTAGAGGAGGTGCATATATATAGAGAGGGATAGTTAGTCCTGCATTGAACCCCTGACGAAGACACCTTGTGTTGAAACACGTAGGGTTAACTTATCAGAGAGAGGAACACCATCTGTGAGAATTGTCCCCCTGTTCCAGGTCTGTTTCATAGCAGACAAAAATTAAAAACCACTGCTGTTTTTGACCGGATTGAAGACTGTTCAGTTTCTAAGTTGAACGTCGTGCGAGACGTGAAGAGGCTCCCCCACGTGATGCGGAAGCGGTGAGTGTGGCGGAAACAAGCCGTGTGTTTGGAGATACTGGATGTATTGATTCCCAGTCCAACTATAGAAGAGGAGATTGAGGTAGAGGGTAGCTGTGCGTCTGGAGACGCGGATCACCCCAATATATCTACTTGTTGAAGAGGAGTTAGTGAGTTGACAGATTAATAGGTAGAAGAGGCAGGCTAGCCCCTTCCTTCTCTCCCCCCTCCCCCCTTTTCCTCCCCCACCCTCTCTCCAACAGCATTCTACACAGCTCATAAGCAGATATACTACACATATCCCACCACCCAGAAGATCATCACGGAGGGTAAGGAGAACTACTACATATATTTTTTCCTGTGTGAGCATCAATTTATGCTATAGGAACTATACCCAAAGTCTTTATAAAGACTTGGATCAATATCGGGACATTGTCATTTTACTTTGATTAAGTGTATCCTCTCTCACATTATTGTTGTTTTATTTTTGTATTAAGTGAAGTTTTTATAATTACATTTTCTAAGAAGACTACTATTCACTCAAGTATTGCACTGATTATAGTATCTACAATCCTGATTGATAGAATAATACGTTCGGGTCATCATTTCCATATTTTACTTATATTATTCATACTCCTAATTGTCTATAGCAAGGAATTTTCTTGTTCCCAATCGGATATAGTGACATTTGTTTTTTTGGGATTCCCTTCCTTGACAGTGCTCTGTTTTTTGATTTATTGTGGACTTCCCACTTTATTATTATTATTTTCTCCCTTCCCTTTTGTTTGCTGTAAACCAAGGCAAAAGAAATATACCTATAGATACATACATAAAAACTTAATAGGTAAATGCTAGCTGAAAAGATATAAAAGATAAACTGGGTATAAAACCACAAAAAACATTTGATTAAAACTATACAGTTAAACTAATAATAATAGCATAATTTGCACTAAAAAAATTAAGATACAAACAATAATATAAATTATTTAAAGTGCAACTAATGTGCTATAATAAAAAGAAACAAACTCATGATTCTACGATAACCTGCACTGAAATCTCACAATATCTCTACTGTATACACAATAATCGATACTTAATGAACATGATGTGGGGTAAACAAAACCCTAGCAGAATTCTACCTATAAATTTTAATTAATATTTAGATAGATGATTATATTATAGGTAAGCACTACAATACTACTATTGCCTATGAAGATCGAAGAGGGATAGAGGCTAGGAGGAAGACAAGATGTACATATTTGTACTTATGATAAGGAGGAAATTTAGGTAGCATTAGAACCAAGGAGATTCAGACAAGTAACAAGAAGACTGAACTAGAGTGCTGGGATCCAGGCACTCATTTAGACCACCGGGGGTAAGAGTACCCAGAATGGATCCAGAATGTCTCCCGACGACAGAGGGATTTTAGACAATCACCTCCCAGAGCACAAGGAGGAATGTGTTCGAGACCCATAATGGTCAAAGATCTAGGGTCTTTATTATGCACCAACTTGAAATGTCGTGGTACACTATGAGTGTTAAGACCATTTATGACATTCCTTCTGTGCTCTAGAAAATGTGTGCTCAATGAGCGTGTGGTGCGACCAACATATTGCTGGCCGCAACCACATTTTAACAAATAAACCCTGTGAGCGCTATGACAGTTAATATTGCTCTTCACCTGATATGTTACCCCCCTTATGAAAAGAGACAAAACTGGATGTCACTACCAAATGCTTACAAGTGATGCAGCGACCTCTGCCGCACCTGTGGTTACCACAGGTGCGGGACAGGCAGGTAAATCACTTGACCTCAATCTGCTGGGAGCAAGGATACTCTTAATGTTTATAGCTTTTCTATGCACAATGGATGCTTTTTCTGAAAGAATGGGTCTCAAATGAGGGTCACACTTCAAGACCTTCCAATGATCATTAAGAAAATTATAAACTTTCTTAGCTGATTGG
This sequence comes from Ascaphus truei, assembly GCF_040206685.1. NCBI lineage: Eukaryota > Metazoa > Chordata > Amphibia > Anura > Ascaphidae > Ascaphus > Ascaphus truei. The sequence continues at coordinate 100,468,945 of NC_134483.1, read as the reverse complement.
TTATATGTGGTTATAAATCTTGAAGAAGTGGGACTGGTCTCAATAGTACCTGTAGGAGTCGAATAGCTCAATTGAGACTTTCTCTTTTGTTTGGACTTACCAAGTAGAAGAGACCTATCCAGTTATCTCACCTTGTCTCTCTCCAGTTATCTCTCTCTCTCTCTCTCTCTCTCTCTCTCTCTCTCTCTCTCTCTCTCTCTCTCTCTCTCTCTCTCTCTCTCTCTCTCTCTCTCTCTCTCTCTCTCTCTCTCTCTCTCCCTCTCTCCCTCTCTCCCTCTCTCCCTCTCTCCCTCTCTCCCTCTCTCCCTCTCTCCCTCTCTCCCTCTCTCCCTCTCTCTGGTTATTTTCACATTAGCCAATTTCTATTGGCTGGAGGGGATACTTTTTGCGCTTGAACTGCCCCTGACATTACCCCCTGACAAAACACATTGTTGTGAAATGTGTTGAGGTTACATGAGGCTGTTCTAGCGTGTATAGGCTGGGGCAGTGCAAACCTGAAGCGCAAGCGGAGGAGAGATCTGCCTGGTGTTGGCGCAGTCCGGACTCTACATCAGCTCCATCCCTGGTTACCTGCTTTTGCAGTTTATGATTAGCATCTGTTTCCCCCCTCCCTGTGTGGTTTTTCATGTAGTCATAGCCATTGGTTGCTTTAGACTCTGTTTCACTTATGTGTACTCATTTACAAGCAATGCCATTGCTTTCACCGTCTAGATAGTAATTTGTATGATCTTTGAGATCTTATGTCTTTTGTGTAATTAATTAGTATTCATTATTTTTACCTGTGTAGCCCTGGCATGTTTTGGGCTACCAGTCTGCCCTCCTCCTGGCAGTAAGCCTAGTAGGGCCGGGTTGCCAGGAGTAATCATGTGCTTACCCGACCTCCTGCAGCTTGAGTGAGTCACAGGGGAGGCGGTGCAAGCAGACCTTGTGTCCAATCAGGGACTCAGGACTGGTTCCTGCTTTTCCTGTATTTAATGAGCTGCACTTCCTGATTTAGTCAGTTGCCTCTACCCTTGAGAGATTCTGGTCTTACCCATAACCAGATGTGCAGGGCTCTACCAATCTGTGGGCCCTCCCTTAGGGGAGCGGCGAGAGACTATTCCTCTTACTCCACCAGGGAGCTAGGACTGCTTCTGGTACCCTAGGCTGGGAGTGCAGGTCCAGGAACATCCTGAGGGTGAAGACCCTAAGCTCTACTGTTGCTGTGTTTGCTGTGGAAACTACAGTGTGAATAAAGTGTTCTAGTGTTTTACCATACCTTCTTGCCTGATACTGAAATCTACTGTATCAGGAAGGAGAGCAAAGAAACTCTCCTGCAGGGATTTCTCCCCTCATCCCTGGGGCGTGCAAGAGATGGAGGCGCTGTCACCGTGAGTACGAATCAGTTTCTACCCCAGAAGCCTGTTCTGATATCCCCTACCACCATGCGGGAGACTCAGATCTACTGTGAGCCAGCAGGTATGCACCACAACACTCCATGTAGCAGCAAAATCTCCCAGAGGGGGTGGGGGAATATGTGTTACACCTGTATATGGTATTTTTCATTTTTTAACATGTCAAAAGGTCCATTTGGTCCTATTAAATGTATTTTATACTGATCCCCGGTGCGCTGTGTGCATATTTTGTATCATCCGCACACACTCACACTGCCCTCTGGCTAGTTCCTCTCAAGTGTATTCTAGACATGTGACTATAATCGACATGAGAGCATCCAATGATAAGGCTGTGAAAGAGGAGAACTATGAGCCAGAGGAGCCTTTTAAAATGGGGGTGGCCATGTTGAGTCAGAATCTGCATGAACCTGAGAGCTATCAGGTTCAGCTGAGGGTTTCAGAGAGTGCAAATGTGCATGTGACAGCAGAAACAGAGAGCTACAGTGCCAGATGTGGGTGAGAGTTCCAGAGCCCTCAATGAATATAAAGCACAGTGGTACCGAAGCACTCTTTTTTCGAAGCACGGGCATGCAACCTTTAGTACATAATGAGTTCCACTGTGTGCCAGCACCATCACAAGCCCACATACCCAGGATTGGGTCGCTAATACAACACTGACACTGATTCCACCCATGCAACGTTATTGGAGATTTTGTTGTATTTGTGCACTGTGTGTAGTGATCCTTGGCAGAGGATCAGAAGGTACCAAAGTTAGAAAGGCATAAGTAAACTAGTTTTATTACCGATACTATATCTGTATTCTTACTTTTGTCTGAACTTTTGTCTGTTAGCCCTTACTGTATGTGACACAGTAAGTTAGTAATAGGGATGCAGGTTCCCACCACATCAATAGTAATTAATCTGAGAGCTAACAGTAGAGGAATTACATTGGAGTTACAACATTATAATGAATTCCTACTTTTTATTAATTTTATAAAAGATGAATGAATGTGTGCAATGGTTCCAAAATTGTGGGACTTGTACTAGGGACATAGGGAGAATTAAAATTGGGCTAAAGAAGTACTTTGCTTTACAGTATGATTCTGATAATCAGTATTGATTGTAATGCTGATGCAAATTGCAAATAAGTGCCCTGAATTTAAACTTGGGTTTGCACGACACCGAAAACACTTAGGAGCTTCAAAAACATGAAATGAAAAGGAAAAAGTAAAGTGCTAACAATATTAAGTGAATATCAAAAAGGTGTATTCAAATTTAAAAGTGCAAATACAATAAAAATAGGTATGTGTATACAGAACAAATTAAATGGGAATCCTAAAAAATGCTGCCGAGGGTTAAAGGTTTTCCAACTCCTTTGATTGATAAAGAAGAAAGGGGGGGGATATTGTGGCACTAATTTGTCAGGGGGAAAAGGGGGAACAGAGGGAATAAAGGGGAAACAATAGGGGAAAGAGTGGGAGGTAAATGTAATGACTATTGCATTGCAATGGTGAGAAAAATAACTTTTGCTTTAGTTTAAATCTGCAAAAATGTATAGTGTTAAACTCCTTTATATAGACATTTTGGGACAATATATCAAAACATACAGTATGTTATTTCATAAAAAATTAATCATTAATAAAAAAATCAATATTGAACATTGACTCTCAAAGGTCTCTATTGTACACGTGTAAATTGGTTTAGATAATAAGTAATACTTTAAAGTTACTCTCCGTTGGTCCAGGAAGTAGAAGTTTCAATTGTATAGTATTGCAATACCTTTCAAATGTCCACTTTTTGGTTGGAAAGTCCTCTCGACTGTGTTGCTTTTCTTATATTTCTACCTTGATCTTCTTAGCAAGTCTTTTGAGTAGAATGCTCTTAATGTAAGTAGGTAAAATATTTCTCTTGATGATAGGTTGTTGTTAGTTGGTCGAATTGTTTCATTTTTAAGTTAGAGTTTCTGTCTACAAGTGTAGTGATTTTATCTTTATCCCAATTTGCAAATGCGTGTTTACCGAGACCTGGGGGAAAGTCTACATTTCCAATCATAGGAATCACCAGGGAATTTTTGGTAATTGTTGGCATAGACTTGAGATTGTCGATTCTGATTTGAGCTGGGAGTTAAAGGATTGTCTCTATATCTGGGGGATGGATCTGGGATGCTTCTAGGGCTTCCCATCTTCGGAGACATAACAGGGAGCATATCCCAATGGATGGAGCATACAGTATGGAACTGGATGGTTCCTGTAGTGTGCTCATAGAGACAGGTTGTGCGCCACAGAGTTGGTGAAGGACAGGATCAACAAACGGTCAGGAGCCACAACAGGGATTGCTTCATTCCAGGCAGTTCCTTAGCCGTCAGCTGTGCTGACTGCAACACATGACCTCCCATGGCCTATTAGAAGGAACCTCCATCTGAATTCCTTACTCACAACACCTTTGCTAGCTTCAGTGAAATTGTATCACTCCCCTGTTGCAGTACCCGCTATTGACTGAACTCTCTACAAATCTTGATTACTATTCCAATCTGCTTTGCTACTACTCAGCCTGCTATATCCCTGAACCCAGTCCATCTGACTATTCAACTTCTTGCCACCCACCCTGTCCATGGCTCGCCTGACTACCCATTTTGCATTTTCCTCCAGGAACCTCTTCACTGCCTGTTGCACAACAGATCCAGTTTACAGTACAGGCATACCCCGCATTAACGTACGCAATGGGACCGGAGCATGTATGTAAAGCGAAAATGTACTTAAAGTGTAGCACTACCTTTTTTCCACTTATCAATGCATGTACTGTACTGCAATAGTCATATATACGTGCATAACTGATGTAAATAACGCATGTGTAACAGGCTCTATAGTCTCTCCGATTGCGCACAGCTTCGGTACAGGTAGGGAGCCGGTATTGCTGTTCAGGATGTGCTGACAGGTGCATGCGTGAGCTGCCGTTTGCCTATTGAGCGATATGTACTTACTCGCGAGTGTACTTAAAGTGAGTGTCCTTAAACCGGGGTATGCCTGTATTCACCTTTCAGTGACTATCCCAGGTGATTCTTCAATACTGACTCTCCCCGTGGAACCTGATACAAATAAATGCAATACAATGGATGAGGCTAAAGAGAAGGGCAGGCAGGCAACATTCAGAATAATGTTATATACATGCCAGAGTCAGGGCAGAAAGAAAGCAATAATGTACAGTAGTCGAGCAGGCTAGGGCAAGGGCAGACAGAGTTCACAAGAAACTCAGACAGATACAATATTATCAGATAGCACTGCTGGATGCAAAATAAAAAAGCACATTGATGTGGCAACCAGGATGTGGAAGATGGCAGCTTACAAAGGAAGACAGGGAGAGTGTGTGCAGTTGTACGTGGGTGTGCGCAGCGGGGACCAGGGGTGTGCGCAGCGGGGACCGGGGTGTGTGTCCGTGTCCCTGAAGCTAGTTTTATTTTATTTATTTATTTAAGTTTACCGGCCCCCTTTCCCACAATTTCAGCAGCCAATTAATGTAAAACGTCTGGGCATTGATTAGCTGTTGAAAATGACGTCATGCTGCTGCTGCAGCCAGGAATCACACTTTCAAAAGACTCCAGCTACTGCAGCAGCGTGGAAACAAAAGAAAACAGCGCACAACGCCAAATAGTGAAGCAAATTCAACAATATATTATAGAATTAAAAAGGGGGTAATATATCTGCGTACATGAAAAAAGTTGGTAAAAGGCATGTAGTGTGTATCACACTGTTTACCACTCGGCAGCTGTTAACTGTAGAATCGGGTGCTTGCTTCCCTCTGCTGCTGCAGCTCAGTTGATTCTGGGGCAGGATGTCAGTCTTTTCACTCCCAAGGGGATTTCCCTTCATGCAGCCAGGTTCAGCAGCTGGTACTGGGGCTCGGTGAAATCGCTCCTGCTTCCTGGCCGATATGAAGCTGCTCCTGTACCTGTAGGAGCAGCTTCATATCGGCCAGGAAGCAGGAGCGATTTCACCGAGCCCCAGTACCAGCTGCTGAACCTGGCTGCATGAAGGGAAATCCCCTTGGGAGTGAAAAGACTGACGTCCTACCCCAGAATCAACTGAGCTGCAGCAGCAGAAGGAAGCAAGCACCCGATTCTACAGTTAACAGCTGCCGAGTGGTAAACAGTGTGATACACACTACATGCCTTTTACCAACTTTTTTCATGTACGCAGATATATTACCCCCTTTTTAATTCTATAATATATTGTTGAATTTGCTTCACTATTTGGCATTGTGCGCTGTTTTCTTTTGTTTCCATTCTCTTAGTGTGTGTGGGGTGCTGAGCCACCCCTGCGTTTACAGCTGCAGACGCCATTATCCCCAACACGGTTATGTGGCACTTATTATTTAATGTATAATTATCTCACTGTGGGAGTTGTGGTTTAATTTTTTATAAATTTTTTATCACTAAATTGATGGTATAGTCACTGCACTGTATATATTTATACATTTAAACTTTATAGGTAGTTAGGTAGTAGCGCACAGTTTTGTTTTTTGTGTTTACTGCAGCAGCGTGGATGCCGTACTTTGCAACCAATGGTAGTTTCAAGACTGAACACCACCTTTGGCCGCCAGGGGTCGGTGACGAACGTGCACACGTGATCGTGCGCACTTCGCAATGTGCGCTGTGTGAATGGGGCACTTCGCGACACTATGTGCACGAGTCCGCCTGCTGGGCGATGTGTGATCATCTCCAGCAGACAGAATGTTCCGACACAGGGAGACATGTGGGGATCGGAGAGCGGGGAGCGGGGACCGGAGTGGGGGGGCTGTGTCACGGGTATTGTAAAATCACAGAAACATAACATAAGGGTGTGTGTGGCTGGAGCAGGGAGCTGCCGAGTCTCTGGTCAATTTCAGCAGCCAATGCATTGATTGGCTGCTGAAATTGATGTCACGCTGCTGCATCCAGAGATCAAAGTTTCAAAAGACTCCCACGACTGTAGCAGCGTTGTCGCTGTACTTTGCAGCGAATGGTAGTATCAATACTGAACACTACCATTGGCCACCAGGAGTCTGTGATGAGTGCGCGTGCGCACGTCGCGAAGTGCGCTGTGTGAACGGAGCCTAAGATTGATTAGCAACAGGTGTGAGAAGTGTGTAGTGAAGCTCAAAAGTATGCTTTGTCAGAAGAATGATCCAGCAGCCAGCCAAGCTCATCGCCAGAGCTGCTGCCCTATATAGCTATCTCTAAATTCTGATCCCAGTGCACCTAACAGCCCTTCACTTCTTGTATCACCCTTATCTTATCTAGTATTCCTCCACTCCTCTCATCTATATCACCTTTTCTCTCATTCTTATTTCCAGCCCTTCTCCTTCTCCATCTGTTTAAATTTGAGGGGAAAAAAATGAATATGAGTTACACAATCTGTTAAGTAAAGAAATTAAATAATAACATTTGTTTCTCAGTCACAATATAACTAGAGACAGGTGAAGCAGATCGGTTGGTTCCTTTGTTAATCCGCAGATTTATCTGAAAAAGGGTGATTCACGTTATGCAGTTTATTTTTTATTTTTGCCAAAACACTAAGTGGATTCAGCAATCCGTTAACATATTTGTAGCATCAAATTCACGAATTCTACAAAAACGTCAACAGATTATTGTGTCCAAGGTAGTTTTTGATGAATCCTCATGGATTAAAACCGACCAAATCCATTTGCCGATTTAACACTGCGAAACAGATTTTGGGGGGAAAATGAAAGGCGGATTCGCCCATCTCTACATATAATCACAAACAGAATACAATTTAAGTAGCCTAGGAACATGCATAAGAATGTCAAATGTTTAATTGTTTTTCAGTTCTTTGACAATACAGATCATGTAAATAGCATTACCTTTCATTTATGTTGTCTCAGTTGATAATCTGTAGTTGTATCAAATATTTTAGTCTACTTTGGAACTGAGAATAGGTCATGATGCAAATATTGAATTTTGCATAATTTGTGAAAGGGAACAGCAAACAAATGTATAACTGCCAAATGTTATATATCTGTAACATTAAAAGCTTGAGAATAACCACCAGACTACTGTATTTGAGAATAACACAATTTACATGCAAATGCATTTTTATGTTATTCTTTTGTGTCTTTAATTAAATATGGTTGAGATAAATGATAATTACAGTAGTTAGTTATTTATTACTTTTCTTCATTACTGAGAATATACTGTTGTGGCACACTTTATTCTAACAAATCACCGGTTTGTCCCTGGCTGGTTCCTGGAATGCCACGCTGTTCACCCGGAGCATGCAGCGTTCCCAGCCAGGGGTCATGCCCGGCTGACGCGCGGTTGATGTGTTAATTGATAATGGTTCAGGATTTACTAGGCTGCAATGCTTCGCGTGTCCGCCAGATGGCATAAATTCATGAATTGTAATGCAGTATATATATATATATATATATATATATATATATATATATATATACTGTATAACAACAACCCCTATAACCCCTAACATACAGTACTGTACACATACAGTACTGTCTACTGTATGTACATCAATGATACTATAGGCCGGCGGAGACGGGATGTGTTTGCAGCAGAGAGAGAACCGCTGCTCTCTCTGCGCAAACATCGGCACATTAAAAATTATTTAAAATACATTTTTATTCATAGTGTAGATGTGCAGGGGGTCTCCAGAGCTGAACCGCGTTGGTTTCAGGTCCAGGGACCCCCTGCTTCCCGAGATACAGCCCCCTTTATGAGGTGCCGGTATCCCTCTGCATTTAAAGGTCCCGATCACATGACCGCGGCATGTAAACAAAGCAGAGGGATACCGGCACCCCTTAAAGGGGCCTGTATCTCAGGAAGCAGGGGGTCCCCGGACCTAAAACCAGAGCGGTTTATATATAAATAAACACTCATTCCTTACCTTTGCGGCTATGTGCTATGGTAACGCAGCAGCATGACTGTATTTTTAATAATATTGTACAGTGAGCAGGGGGTTCCATGAGCCACAAATCAAAGCTCAAGGGACCCCCTGGTCCTGCACAATATTATTAAAAATACAGAAATGCTGCATCATTATCATAGCTGATAGCTGCTAAGGCAATGAAGGGGTTAACCCACCATGCCCGCTTTATTGTGGGTAGCGGGGGTAGGTGAAGGGGGTATTTGGCCCTTGGTGTGAGTTTAGGACTTGCGGGGGGGTTGCGGGTGCACTTAACGCCTTCACGGCCGTAGAAGTTAATACCACTACTGTCATGAAGGGGTTAACCCCTCCCGCTACCCCCCCGCAAGCCCTAAACAACCATCATTGGTGCTAATACCCCCTTCACCCACCCCCGCTACCCACAATAAAAAAAATTCACATACAGCAGCCGCCCAAAAAAAAAAAAAAATCTAAATAAATAAATAAATACATGAATATAAATAAATATATATGTATATGTATATATGTATATATATATATATATATATATATATATATATATATATATATATACATATATACATATATATATATATATATATATATATATATATATATATATATATATATATATATATATATATATATATATATATATATATATATATATATACACACACAGTATACACACACATGATGAACCAATATACAAATAAATGTAGAAGGGTTATCTAAGGGTTATACTAAGACCCCCTTCACCCACCCCCGCTACCCACAATAAAAAAAATTAACGCACAGCAGCCCCACAATTAATAAATAAATCTAAATAAATAAATAAATACATGAATATAAATAAATATATATGTATATATGTATATATATATATATATATATATATATATATATATATATAGTATATACACACACATGATGAACCAATATACAAATAAATGTAGAAGGGTTATCAAAACCATACTGTACTACAAATAACACTTCTCCATACAGACACACTACATTACAATGAATTTCCTTTAATAATCCTAACTGATCTTACAATCTAAATCATCAAATGCCAATGAAAAACCTCACATTCCAATCAATACATTGCATTTACATTGTATTTATCATGCATAAAATCTATGCACCATATACATTCTGCAAATGAATGTGAACAATATAATTGCAAGCTAAATACAAATACTGTACTCCAAACAAGTCAACTATTTTAACCAATCAAGTAAACAAAAATCAATATATAAGTACCAACCAGAAAACAAAATTTAAAACCAAGGCTAACCCTTACAATACCAAGGATTACATCTATCTAATTGTAAAAAACATTATAATGTACACACATTGAAGCATTGCTATAAACAACATACAGTAGAGTACATCCCCTGTATCTCCCTGCCTTGAGTGTAATCTGTGTAAAGCCCCCTCTCCCCTAATGTTTCTGTAAAATCTCCCTGCATTGAGTGTAATCTGTTTAAAGCCCCCTCCCCCCAAATGTTTCTGTTAAATCTCCCTGCCTTGAGTGTAATCTGTATAAAGCTCCCTCCTCCAAATGTGTCTGTTAAATCTCCCTGCCCGTGTTGCTGTGAGAACAGTTTATGTAAATGTGGGGAGGGGGAATGGGTTATAACCGCACCTCCTTGACTGTGATCTGTGTAAAGCCCCCTCCCCCTAATGTGTCTGTTAAATCTCCCTGCCTGTGTTGCTGTGAGTGCAGTTTATGTAAATGTGGGGAAGGGGGGGGGACCCGATGTGCATACTGTGAGGTCTAACCACCCTCACCCACTACCCACATACTGTTACCCCCCCCATCCTGGCCATGGCCCCTCCGCGTCTGCAAAACAGACACAAAAATTAAAACATCCAAAGTAATGTCCCCTAACCCCTTAATCACATAGCAGTTATTAACCGCTACAGTCATTAAGGGGTTAACCCACCCTCACCCACCACTCGGGACGCCTACATACCCTCCCACACTAACCCCTCACCCCGTGAGGCCTAACCCCCCTCACCCACTACCCACAAGGGAGAACTACCCACATACCGTTGGGGAACCCCCCCCCCACCCCCAGTACCCACAATAAAAACAATAGTGACCCACAATAAACATCATTATATTTATTAAATACATTACCCACCCCCTGTGCCCCCCCATAAATACAAGATTTATCCTTTTACAAACAGGGTTCATAACGCAGCCCCACGCGAGTCCCCGGTGGGCTGGCGGGGCACCTGACAGACCTACAGGGTACCAGCAGCCCTTTTCAAACAGGTTCTGGAGGCCTGCTGGTGGGTCTCGCCAGCACCATGGCCCCCAGGTGGTTTCCTTGGGTCACTGTGGGCCACAATTGGGTCCCCACGGTAGGCCCAAGGATGTCTGTGAGCCCCGGGTCAGACCCACAGGTGTCTGCAGGGCCTCAGGTGGTTCCAACGGGGGTCTGGAGAACTCACGGGTGCTCACTACGGGTCCGCGGTGCCCCCACAGAAGTGGGACCACACATCTTCATGCCCACACCTACGGGTCGGCAGTGCCCCCACAGAAGTGGGACCACACTGTTTCATCCCCGCAGACTATGGGTCCGCGGTGCCCCCGCAGATGTGAGGCCACCACTTCATCCCCGCATGTTTCACCCGTGGAACCACCAGCCTGGTACCCGTGAGATACCCGAGGAAACCACAGGTGGTCTCCAGAGGTCTCACGCGGAACCACGGAACAAACCCTGAATGTAAAAAAAATAAACCTGGCCTATACATTCAATACATACACCCCTCCCCCCCCCACACCTACAGTACAATAATGTGCAAAATAACTATTATCCAGATATGGATAATAGATTAATTGGCCATTATTAAAAATATTAACTAGCATATTCAAATAAATAATAAAGTGCTACTGACCTCATCAAGAAGAAGTCTCCGTCGCCAGCAACATTCTTGTCTTGTCCACAAAATACATTGCCAAAACAAAGCCAATACATTGCAATTACATTCAGATATCAATTAACCCCTTAAACACCTTATCGGATAATAACCGCAAAGGTAATTAAGGGGTTAAGCCACACTGGCCCGATACCCACCCTTCACCCATGAATTTGTACAGTTGCTTCATCATGCAACTATATATACAGTATATATATATATATATATATATATATATATATATATATATATATACAGTATATACACACACATGATGAACCAATATACAAATAAATGTAGAAGGGTTATCAAAACCATACTGTACTACAAATAACACTTCTCCATACAGACACACTACATTACAATGAATTTCCTTTAATAATCCTAACTGATTTTACAATCTAAATCATCAAATGCAAATGAAAACCTCACATTCCAATCAATACATTGCATTTACATTGTATAAATGATGCATAAAATCTATGCACCATATACATTCTGCAAATGAATGTGAACAATATCATTGCAAGCTAAATACAAATACAGTACAGTACCTCCAAACAAGTCAACTATTTTAACCAATCAAGTAAACAAAAATCAATTAGCAATCATTATTTACATCCCTAAACAATTGACAGTCCATCCTGAACAATGAAACAATTAACTAATTCACGCCTCGAGCAGAACAATTCAGCATGTAAAAAAATATAAGTACCAACCAGAATACAAACTTTAAAACCAAGGCTAACCCTGAACACAAGCACACAATATCAACAATTACATCTATCTAATTTTAAAATACTTTAAACACACAATAAAGCATAGCAGCATGGACAAATTATTTTAAAACACATGAAAGAAAGCTTTTAAAACAACATCATTTCTTACCCTGTATGTATATATCTCTCTAGACATATATACATACATACATACAGTTGCAAGAAATGATATACCACAAAAAAAAATACACATGTTAAAAAAGCTTTTAAAAAAATTAACAAGTTAAATAAAATACATTTTTTTAGTTCACTTACCATTACTTGCCCCCACCGAGTCCCGTTGCGCACCTTACTCACGAACCAATCCACCAGGCACAGGAACCCATAAAATAATAAACCATAAAAAAATAAACATTAATCTAAAAATCCAAATCAATCCATGGGTCTTTTATTTGTAATCAATCTTCATCTTCATCTGTATTCTTCTTTCTTCTATCTTCTTCCGGGCGGGTCGGGGTCTTCTTTCCATCTTCGGCCACGCCCTGGTCTTCTTTCTTCTCCGGAGGTCCTTCCTCCTCGGCGTCTGGCTTCAAAATGAGACGACATAGGCTTTTAAAGGCCTATGACGTCACATTTTCGTCATATGGTTCCCACCGCCCTGATTGGGCCGTGAAAACCATGTGTTTTGGCCGATAAAAATAAAAATGATGACGTCACTTAAAGGCAATGAAAGCACAGCCAATCAGAATGGCTTTGCTTCAATTGCCTTTAAGATGACGTCATTAAAAGAAACATGGCCGGCCTCACATGGTATGGTAGCCAATCAGAGCGTGGGAACTCCATCCCTACTCTGATTGGCTCTAGTATACCATGTGACAGAGGCTTGGGGGGAGAAAGGATGTGATGTACTACAGCCAATCAGAGTAGGGATGGAGTTCCCACGCTCTGATTGAATCTAGTACCATGTGACAAGCTTTCAATGACGTCACATCCTTTCTCCCCCCAAGCCTCTGTCACATGGTATACTAGAGCCAATCAGAGTAGGGATGGAGTTCCCTCGCTCTTATTGGCTACCATACCATGTGAGGCCGGCCATGTTTCTTTTAATGACGTCATCTTAAAGGCAATTGAAGCAAAGCCATTCTGATTGGCTGTGCTTTCATTGCCTTTAAGTGACGTCATAATTTTTATTTTTATCGGCCAAAACACATGGTTTTCACGGCCCAATCAGGGCGGTGGGAACCATATGACGAAAATGTGACGTCATAGGCCTTTAAAAGCCTATGTCGTCTCATTTTGAAGCCAGACGCCGAGGAGGAAGGACCTCCGGAGAAGAAAGAAGACCAGGGCGTGGCCGAAGATGGAAAGAAGACCCCGACCCACCCGGAAGAAGATAGAAGAAAGAAGAATACAGATGAAGATGAAGATTGATTACAAATAAAAGACCCGTGGATTGATTTGGATTTTTAGATTAATGTTTATTTTTTTATGGTTTATTATTTTATGGGTTCCTGTGCCTGGTGGATTGGTTCGTGAGTAAGGTGCGCAACGGGAGTCGGTGGGGCCAAGTAATGGTAAGTGAACTAAAGAAATGTATTTTATTTAACTTGTTAATTTTTTTAAAAGCTTTTTTAACATGTGTATTTTTTTTGTGGTAAATCATTTCTTGCAACTGTATGTATGTATGTATATATGTCTAGAGAGATATATACATACAGGGTAAGAAATGATGTTGTTTTAAAAGCTTTCTTTCATGTGTTTTAAAATAATTTGTCTATGCTGCTATGCTTTATTGTGTGTTTAAAGTATTTTAAAATTAGATAGATGTAATTGTTGATATTGTGTGCTTGTGTTCAGGGTTAGCCTTGGTTTTAAAGTTTGTATTCTGGTTGGTACTTATATTTTTTCACATGCTGAATTGTTCTGCTCGAGGTGTCAATTAGTTAATTGTTTCATTGTTCAGGATGGACTGTCAATTGTTTAGGGATGTAAATAATGATTGCTAATTGATTTTTGTTTACTTGATTGGTTAAAATAGTTGACTTGTTTGGAGGTACTGTACTGTATTTGTATTTAGCTTGCAATGATATTGTTCACATTCATTTGCAAAATGTATATGGTGCATAGATTTTATGCATCATTTATACAATGTAAATGCAATGTATTGATTGGAATGTGAGGTTTTTCATTGGCATTTTATGATTTAGATTGTAAGATCAGTTAGGATTATTAAAGGAAATTCATTGTAATGTAGTGTGTCTGTATGGAGAAGTGTTATTGGTAGTACAGTAGGGTTTTGATAACCCTTCTACATTTATTTGTATATTTGTTCATCATGTGTGTGTATATACTGTATATATATATATATTTATAAATATATATATATATATATATATATATTTATATATATATATATATATATATATATATATATATATATATATATATATATATATATATATATACTGTATATATAGTTCATATAGGAATGATGAAGCAACTGTACAAATTCATGGGTGAGGGGTGGGTATCGGACCAGTGTGGCTTAACCCCTTAATTACCTTTGCGACCTCTGGAGACCACCTGTAGTTTCCTCGGGAATCTCACGGGTACCAGGCTGGTGGTTCCACGGGTGACACATGCGGGAATGAAGTGGTGGCCTCACATCTGTGGGGGCACCGCAGCCCGTAGTCTGCGGGGAAGAAGCTGTGTGGTCCCACTTCTGTGGGGGCACCGCCGACTCGTAGGTGCAGGGATGAAGATGTGTGGTCCCACTTCTGTGGGGGCACCGCGGACCCGTAGTGAGCACCCGTGAGTTCCCCAGACCCCCGTTGGAACCACCCGAGGCCCTGCAGACACCTGTGGGTCTGACCCGGGGCTCCCAGACTTTCTTGGGCCTACCGTGGGGATCCAATTGTGGCCCACGGTGACACAAGGAGACCACCTGGGGGCCATGGTGCTCGTGGGACCCACCAGCAGGCCTCCAGAACCTGTTTGAAAAGGGATGCTGGTACCCTGTAGGTCTGTCAAGTGCCCCGCCAGCCCACCGGGGACTCGCGTGGGGCTGCGTTATGAACCCTGTTTGTAAAAGGATATATCTTGTATTTATGGGGGGGCACAGGGGGTGGGTAATGTATTTAATAAATATAATGATGTTTATTGTGGGTCACTATTGTTTTTATTGTGGGTACTGGGGGTGGGGGGGGTTCCCCAACGGTATGTGGGTAGGCCTCCCTTGTGGGTAGTGGGTGAGGAAGGTTAGGCCTCACGGGGTGAGGGGTTAGTGTGGGAGGGTATGTAGGCGTCCCGAGTGGTGGGTGAGGGTGGGTTAACCCCTTAATGACTGTAGCGGTTAATAACCGCTATGGTGATTAAGGGGTTAGGGGACATTACTTTGGATGTTTTAATTTTTGTGTCTGTTTTGCAGAAGCGGAGGGGCCATGGCCAGGATGGGGGGGGGTAATGGTATGTGGGTAGTGGGTGAGGGTGGTTAGACCTCACAGTATGCACATCGGGTGTGTCCCCCCCACATTTACATAAACTGCACTCACAGCAACACAGGCAGGGAGATTTAACAGACACATTAGGGGGAGGGGGCTTTACACAGATCACAGTCAAGGAGGTGGGGTTATAACCCATGCCCCCTCCCCACATTTACATAAACTGCACTCACAGCAACACAGGCAGGGAGATTTAACAGACACATTTGGGGGAGGGGTCTTTAAACAGATTACACACAAGGCAGGGAGATTTAACAGAAACATTAGGGGGGAGGGGGCTTTAAACAGATTACACTCAAGGCAGGGAGATTTAACAGAAACGTTAGGGGGGAGGGGGCTTTACACAGATTACACTCAAGGCAGGGAGATACAGGGGATGTACTGTACTGTATGTTGTTTATTGCAATGCTTCAATGTGTGTACAGTATAATGTTTTTTTACAATGAGATAGATGTAATCCTTGGTATTGTAAGGGTTAGCCTTGGTTTTAAATTTTGTTATCTGGTTGGTACTTATATATTGATTTTTGTTTACTTGATTGGTTAAAATAGTTGACTTGTTTGGAGTACAGTATTTGTATTTAGCTTGCAATTATATTGTTCACATTCATTTGCAGAATGTATATGGTGCATAGATTTTATGCATCATAAATACAATGTAAATGCAATGTATTGATTGGAATGTGAGGTTTTTCATTGGCATTTGATGATTTAGATTGTAAGATCAGTTAGGTTTATTAAAGGAAATTCATTGTAATGTAGTGTGTCTGTATGGAGAAGTGTTATTTGTAGTACAGTATGGTTTTGATAACCCTTCTACATTTATTTGTATATTGGTTCATCATGTGTGTGTATATACTATATATATATATATATATATATATATATATATATAAATATATATATATATACATATATATTTATTTATATTCATGTATTTATTTATTTATTTAGATTTATTTATTAATTGTGGGGCTGCTGTGCGTTAATTTTTTTTAGTGTGGGTAGCGGGGGTGGGTGAAGGGGGTCTTAGTATTAGCCCCAATGATGGTTGTTTAGGGCTTGCAGGGGGTAGCGGGAGCGGTTAACCCCTTCATGACCATAGCGGTATTAACTGCTACGGCCGTGAAGGGGTTAAGTGCACCCGCAACCCCCCCGCAAGTCCTAAACTCACACCAAGGGCCAAATACCCCCTTCACCCACACCCCCGCTACCCACAATAAAGCGGGCATGGTGGGTTAACCCCTTCATTGCCTTAGCGGCTATCAGCTATGTTAATGAAGCAGCATTTCTGTATTTTAATAATATTGTGCAGGAGCAGGGGGTCCCTTGAGGTTTGATTTCTGGCTCAGGGAACCCCCTGCTCACTGTACAATATTATTAAAAATACAGTCATGCTGCTTCGTTACTATAGCACATAGCCGCAAAGGTAAGGCATGAGTGTTTATTTATATATTTGTTTTATTCATACTGTAGATGGGCAGAGGGTCTCCGGAGCTGAACCGCTTTGGTTTTAGATCCGGGGACCCCCTGCTCCCCGAGATACAGGCCTCTTTATGGGGTGCCGGTATCCCTCTGCTTTGTTTACATGCCGCGGTCACGTGATCGGGACCTTTTAATGCAGAGGGATACCGGCACCCCATAAAGGGGCCTGTATCTCGGGAAGCAGGGGGTCCCCGGACCTGAAACCAATGCGGTTCAGCTCCGGAGACCCCCTGCACATCTACACTATGAATAAAAATGTATTTTAAATAATTTTTTATGTGCCGATGTTTGCGCAGAGAGAGCAGCGGTTCTCTCTCTGCTGCAAACACATCTCGCCAGGGGACGGCCTATAGTATCATTGATGTGCATATACAGTACTGTATGTGTATGTTAGGGGTTATAGGGGTTGTTGTTATACAGTATATTCTGTATATATACAGTATATACTGCATTACAATTCATGAATTTCTCGGCTTCAAAGACAACAGCTCGCAAATGCCCCCATGCGTTTTTACACGGCATTGCAGTATTGCAGCCAGCGGGAATAAAATGCTTAAATCACAGCCGCGAAAATAACGCAATACACCCCGGGAGAAAACGACACAAAACCGCACATCACTGGGATATTCTGAAATTCGCGGAGCTAGCCGAGTTAGAATAAAGTTGGTCGCCACTGTATGTTATTCAAACTTTCATACTATAACTGATTGATTGGAGTAAAAACATAAGAATTTCACCATATACTAGAACAGAGTTTATCTTCTTGTAGATGCAATTAGGACTGGAAACATTTACACCACTATATTTATTTTCAACAGAACTTCTGCACTCAATATCTCATACTGATATGCGTATTGCTGAAAAAGAATTATAAATAATTTATAGAGGGAGGTAAAGTTAATGTATTTGTTTTTTGTGATAAGAAGGTAATACAGAGAAGTGTGTACCTGCAGCATGTTTGTCAAAATCAGCAACATTTTCTTTGAGTTTCCACCTGTAGTCATCTCATATTTTCTTGATCTTTTTCACAGTACTCTAGGTTTAAACTATATTATTGACTTTTCAGCAGGAAGCCTTACCTATTGCCATTTTCTGCGCCATTGGGATTCTCATGGAGACCCTTCCAAATAGCTTTTTTTTCATGTTCCTGAATGTACTTACATTGTACTTTGATGTCCTCTCTTTTAAACATGTGCTTTATTTTCGTCTCAGTGTGCTGGCTGCTTATTTTCAATGTTACAATATTGCAGAACTTGCTTCTGCTTTGCAGAATTGATGCAGACTCAAGTGATGCGCCAAAAGTAACATTTCAGTATGCGTGTACTCCTTTCCTAAAGTACTAAAGTGACGATAACGTAATTATTTGGTACAAAAGCAATAGTAATGCACAGACATGACTGCACAAGATATTACAATTATGTGTAGCCAATAGTGTAATCTAAAATCTCATTATTATATTTTAAGAACAGTTGTTTGTGACTCTTTTGCACCAAACTCTAAGGGGCTTATTTTGCAAATCATATCCAAAGTTGCCGATCCGGCCCAAATTCAAGTCAATGGGGATATTTTTCCAGAAAAGGGCCAAATGTCTATTTCAGCAGATGTAGAATAATTCCCCTAACAGGCTTTTTTATTTTTTATGATAAAAATATAGTGTGAAGTGGTGAGACCAATAGAAGATAAATACTTTTCTGGATTTGTGTCTTGTCATAGAGGACAATTGTATCACTTATAAAACATTTTTCAAAGCAGCAAAATTTTATTCTTACAGTACCTCAATCCTAAAAGTAATAATTCCAAAAAAAATTGCTGGATAATATTCCATATGGCTAGTTTTTAAGAATTAGAAGGAATTGATAAAAAAAAATAGAAGATTTCGAACAATAGTCTAATATCTTAATACACAGATTTTTGGAAAAGGGATATTATCCCACAATTGTTTATTCAGCATTTGAGTGGGGTAAAAATGTAACGAGAGATTTACTACTAATACGAAACAATAAAGTCCAAAATTCTACTTGATCGCAAGCTCCCATGTTTATCGCTAACTTTTGTAGATTAATTAATTTATTTATTTATTTAATCTAATGTTTTACCAGGAAATAATACATTGAGAGTTACCTCTCATTTTCAAGTATGTCCTGGGCACAGAGTTATAACAATACATGGTTACATTTAAAGAACAGTGGTTATACAGTCAATTCACAGACATTTCATGGACAGATAAAGTTGGAAAATTGTGTACAGGAGATAAAGGGCTAGTGAGTTTCAGATCGAAATAGAGAAGCTTTAACATCACCAAACATCAGTGAATGGCAGCAAGCTGCTCACACCCTTCACCTGCCCTTCGACTGCGCCAAAGACAGTCCGCCTTTGTGGCGACACAGATGTAAACTGAACGGGTTCAATTCAAAGTTCTTTGTCCTCTTGGCTCATTAACATTCCAGTGGGCGGGGTTTATGTTCCACAATGTACAAACAAATGATAACCCTTAGCACGCTGGTCCTGTGCAGAGAGGAGAAGCTCTTGGGGAGCACAAGCAGGTATCTGTCTTTGTGGCAACACAGATGAACAATAAGGGGTTCAGACATTCCCATATAAAGAGAATTAACAACCAACATTGGGGTTTACTCAGGATGGATCCCTTATTTAGGGCATACCTGCTGGATAAACCTCAAGACATCTTCAGAAAAACCCGTATTCTCAAAAATATTGTTGCCCCCCAGTGCCCTAAAAAAGTCTTGGATTTACAGAAAACCTAATGGATTTCTTTCTAGACCAGTGGTTAACTTTACATGTGGGAACTGCGTAATGTGTAAATATATGGCACATGATAAGGTAGTGACAGCATTTACCACAGGTAAATAATATAACATTTCTGGTTTTATTAATTGCCAATCTAGTTTTATTGTTTATCAACTGTCCATGCGGGTTACAATATATTGGGAAAACCTTAAGAGCTGTATGGGTGAACACATAAACGGTATCAAGAATGCCACCTGTTATGTTAATTAGGGTAAAAAACTACATGGGCTAGCACTGCACTTTGTTGATAAACATGCAGGGATTCCTGATGGTTTACATTTTACGGGTCTAGAATTGGTTTCTAAATACCCTAGAGGTTGTAATCGTGACCTAAAATTACAACAAAGGGAACAATTTTTATATATTTACCTCTCAGAGTAAAGACCCTATGGGTTTAAAAGAAATTTGTGAGCTGGTTCCTTTTTTGTGATAATGTGTACCCTTTTGGATATTGAGTATTGTGTTTGTATACTGTACATTTATATTAAATTTATTTGTTTTCATTAATATTTTATTCTTTTTGTTTTTCTCTTTTTTTCACTAGGATTGTTATTACTTATTGTTAAATTTCTTTAATGTTTGATGTATTCATATGTGTTTTTTCTTTTAGTAGTAGTATACTGCTGCGGCCAAGTTTATTCGAGCATTTGCCCGTTCTTGGCCGCAGCAGTAGCCTGGCGCGCGCCTGAGGGTGACGGGCGCGCGCCGAAGCAGCGGAAGAGCGCCCTCCGATCGGGGCGCTCTCCCTACCGCTTCCGGGTCCGCCGGGTCCCCCGGAACCCCCTGCCGCCGTCCCCCACATCGCGGGACACCAGGGCTCCCTCGGGGAGCCCTGGACGCGCGTGCAGGGGGCGCAGGCTCCCGATGACGCGTGACCGCGCGTCGGTGACGCACGGCACGCCGAGGGGCGGCCACTAGCAAGCCGGGAAATCTCCCGGCTTGCGGATCTGGCCGTAGTGCGATTAAGTGTGTCGCCAGTGTAGGTCATCTATACGTGATGGCTTTATAGTCCCACTTATACGCTATATTGGGGCTCTATACCCTCGTTTATACCCACTCCATTTTTAATTCGCACTTACCTGCATTATATTAATTTTGAGGTATCAAGCAATACCAATACTGATATACATGGTATATTTGTTTTTATGTTTATCAGTTGGGTCACATCTTATACAGAATTACTATGATACTGTGACCTGCAATCCCAGTACTTACCCGGACACCCCTGTTTCAATCACCTACTACACAGGTTCGCATTAGGATCACTGTGTTGCAACAGTACCAGTGGTTTATTAAAACCATCTGGCACATATTAACTTTTTTGATCCAGAGCCAATATGGCTTTCTATATTTAGGATCAACTCACCTTCAGTACGTCGTTGGACCTTTTTTTAATATGTTGTTTAATAAAGATCATGTTTTTAATTCAATCACTAAACACCACAGAGTGTGAACTCGAGTGCTAAATTGGGTCCTTTCTCTCCTTCATCTACCACCAATCCGTCAGTCTGTGGATGGTAGACCGATGTCCGAACAGACTTGACCTCTACTAATTTTAAGACATCCTGCATCAGTTTAGCCATAACATTTGTACCTTGGACTGTCAACAAAACCTGAGGAAGTCCAACCCGTGAGAACAGCTCCAACAGTTTGTTGGCAACTTGCTTCGCCGTTGCTGTCCTCAGGGGGAATGCCTCAGGATATCTTGTTGTATAGTCGACTATTACGAGAATAAACCTGTGTCCTTTCGCAGAAGACTTCAGCTGTCCTACCAAGTCTACACCAATCCTCTCAAAGGGAACGCACACCAAGGTAGAGGAACCAAGGGGGCTGGTTTTTGTCCCTTCAGATTAGTTAGCTGGCACTCAGGACATGCCACACATAACTTAGCAATGTCACTATGCATCCCTGGCCAATAGAAGCGGAACAAAATATGGTCCAAGTTTTTATCTCTACCCAGGTGACCACCCCAAGGGCCAGTTTGGGCTAGGGTGAAGACAGTTTTAACAAATGCCTTGGGTACCAATATTTGTCTGGTGACCTCCCCTGTTTGTGTCTGCTTGTTCCCCCTATACAGGATATCATTCGACAATTCAAAATGAGGGAACACCATTACCCATTGTTCATTCAATATCTGGTCATCAATCTTTATCACTTTATCATATTGTTTGGCCAGAACTGGGTATTTCCTCTGCCTCTGGCGAAAATCAGGGATACATAGCTCTGGTAAATCCCCATGGCCTATCTCTCCCTCCTTCTGGCCATCCCCAGTCATGACTTGTGACTTATGCCTATTAGTATGGCCACCTTGAGTCCCAGATTTCTGCAACCAGTCCTGTTTGTCACAGCGTCTTTGGCTCTGAGTCTTTGGAACCCGGTGTCTACTGGGGAACAGGTCTGCAGAAAAGAGGAACAGTTTACCAGGTTTCTCTTGAGTCAGAGAATGAGGCTCCTCCTGAGAGACTGGAGCCATTAGGTTTGAAAAGAAAGGCCAGTCACGGCCGTGCAAAACAGGGGCAGGGAGCCAAGGAGCGACTCCTACTTCAATCCTGGCCTCCTGAACTTTCACCTGTAGCAGGATTTTGGCCGCCGGATACCATTTTACATCATCGTGTATACACTCTATACTCCATGGGGAGTCAAAGGAAAGCCCGTCAGGCGGTAACAGTTCACGGAAGACCAGTGTTTATCAAGAGCCTGAATCTATAAGGGCCTGGACGGTTTTACCACCAATCTGGACTGGAAGTAGCCAGGGCATGCCACTTTCTCTGGGGAAGGCCGATGCAACTGTCCTGCTGAAGGAGCAATCCATCTGTGGACAGTCCACACGACGGTGCCCTTGTTCTCAGGCCGAACATGGAGAGGGTTCCCTTGCCAGAGGGTGCCGTGGATACCACTCAGTGGGACCGGATACGGGAGACCAGTCCTCCGATTGGTCCTGTGTGTGACGTCCTCTGAAGTTCCTCTCATTTGGCGAAGGGCCAACATCAGGAAGTAGATGAGGTTCTCGGCGGGGACCAGCATTTGAACCCCTCTCTTGCTGGAACGACTGCTCCATCCGTGGGGCTTGGCAGTTGCATATGGATGGGCCGTAGGTTCCCCGTTTGTCCGACCTCCTTCTTTGGGCGTCCGCAAGTGCCGGTGGAGTCGGATCCGTCGGGTCCAGGACACTCGCATGCTCCTCTACCCCAAGGAAGTTCTTAATGAGTCGGACCGCCAAAGCTAGGGTTTCAGCAGCATGGCGTTTTACCCAAGAGCGTGCGGAAGGGGGTATTACCTGTAGGAATTGTTCCAAAACAACTTGCTCAAGAATTGCCTCCTTAGTGCGCTCCTCGGGTTGTATCCAGCGAGTACACAAGTGCAATAACCGCTGAGCGAGGACCCGGGGTCTCATCTTAGGGGTGTACTTCAGGCTCCGGAACTGCTGCCGGTAGGTCTCTGGGGTCAGAACTAAGCGATCCAGTATGGCAGCTTTTACTTGTTTGTAATCCATTGCCTGGTCTGCTTTGAGGCCCTGATATGAGGCCTGGGCTTCTCCTATGAGGAGTGGGCCAAAGCGGTTGTCAAATGTCAGTCGAAAAGCCTCTGGATCCTCGTTCTGAGCCATTTTCCTCAGAAGGACTGGGGGTTTGTTCGCAAGTTCTGGACTGGCAGACCCCTGGGATTGAGTCAGCAACCTGGCCATCCACTCATCCTGTGCTTCCTGCTGCTGGATTAGGAGCTGGGTTTGCTGCTGCAATAGTCTTTCATCTCTCTCTGCCTGTAGTCGGGCCTGCTCGACCAGAAACGCTTTTAAAAGTTCTTCCATTTTTTTTTTGTGTGTGTGGCCCTTCAACTGCAGGGGCCTCTCAAAATCCCAGCACTTCTGACACCATATGTTGCAGGGTACATGCAACCACACGCGGGTTCTCTTGATAAGGCTTATTTATTGAGCCTTTAAAAATACAGCACACAAAAACAAAACAGCATCTCTTCAGCATACAAAAATAAAACAGCTTATTTTCAGCATGCAGGAAAACAGACAGTTCATCAAACATGTACTTAGAAGACAGACCTTTGAGCAGTAATCTTACTTCAGCATTTCAGTACTCCCTCTTGATCAAACAGCCTCATGTGTGTGCAGCCTGGGGGTTTTAAAACACCTTGATTATGCAGCTGAGACCACTCTAATTGTCAGGAGCTTCCCAGCTGAAAGT
The DNA here is from genome assembly GCF_040206685.1 of Ascaphus truei. Lineage (NCBI taxonomy): Eukaryota > Metazoa > Chordata > Amphibia > Anura > Ascaphidae > Ascaphus > Ascaphus truei. The sequence goes on along the minus strand of NC_134483.1, from coordinate 100,445,044 downwards.
TAACCTTGTCACTGCTGCACTGCATACCTACACATACGTCTGCCAGGCATAAAGCTGGTGACGTTCATTTACCCTGTCACACATCGACTATAGAGAAAAGAGCATAAAAGAAAAATCAATGCGATATCCACTGCCTAATTGTGCCTGTTGCAAGTCCACTATGTAGAGAACTAGTAACACAAATGAGCATTCTTTACAGTACATCACCTTCCCCCGGGTTCCAATTTTTTATCATCTGCCCCAAGGGGCACAAATCTTTATCTAACCCTCGTGGCAGACCTATTGTTTCAGGGACAGAGTCGATGACGTCCAATCTGTCCCAGTATGTGGATCATTATCTACAGACTTAGGTTACCCTTCTTGGGTCACATATTAGGGACAGCTTACACGTCATCGACTCTGTCTCTAATGTAAAGAGGAAACCATCCTACAATATTTATGGGCCACTTCCGACATTCAGTCGCTTTGCACTTGCATTCAACATAACAAAGGTCTGTCAGAGGTAAAACACTTTAATATGGTGATATTGGGGTGTCTTGTACACAAAACACATTCATTCTTTCTATTACTGAATTTATTTCAATGCACAATTTTTTTTTGTTCCAATCACAATTCTATCTTTAGATCTGTGGAACGGCTATGGGGACCAGGTTTTCCCCCAGTTTTGCATACTTATTTATGGGTTTTGGGAGGAAAGCCATATGTTGACCAATAACCCATTTGGGGCGGGCCTGGTCTACTATGGACGTTTCATAGATTACATTCTTATTATGTGGGACACTGATTTTGGTAAAATTTATGATTGATTTAAACACCAGTTCGACTGCATTTGGTTTGGTCGTTACACATGTTGTTGATCCTACCAATATTGTTTTCTGGACCTCTTTCTGAAGGTTGATTCCAATAATGACATTCAGACTGATGCACACATAAGGGAGGTGGCTACCAATAGCTACCTCCATGCTGATAGCAATCACCATCATAGATGGCTAAGTAACATCTCCTTCAGCCAATTCAGCAGGCTAAGACGTAATTGCTCCTCTGATTTGGATTTTGTTACACAGTTAAGTCTATTTAAAGATAAATTTATTCAGAAGGGATATGTTAACTTCTTCATAGAAGATTCCTTTATGAAGGCAGCACAATTGGACAGAATTCAGTTACTCAAAGAGAGACTCCCCCCGCTGGGCGATTATGGCTATGTGACTGCTTGGTGTAGTGCTGGTTACCTGCGAGGGAAGAGGAGAGATGAGTTTCCTGCAATGCTGTTGGTGTACAGGGCAGACTTTTGGGGATCCTTCTGGTTCTTTTCCTTCTTGGTGCCAGCGCCTTCAGGCACCAAGAAGGAACATTTCCAACACATCTTACCCCATGCAGGGGCAGGTATAACCCCTAAGGGGCTGAACTTCAATCTATAATTTAGACACTTCCTTCCTGCAACTCAAAGAAGGAGGGCGCAGTATCTCCCTGTTGACACTCCCTGTGTCAACTCCACTCCTGTCACTCAGGAATTCAGCATAAGTAGGAGGAAAACCCCATAGGATAGTCTGTCACTGTCTACATCTTATTAGAATTTACATGACAGGGGAAGGTAGAGAGCTAGCTGGACCAGCCACTGCTATACTTGCTAAACTTCTAATATCCTGACAAGCTTCTGAAGACAGCATTAATCAATTGAACCCATCACATTTGAAAGGCACGCTTGTTGATAAAAAAGGCGATTTTGATGTCCTGCCACTGTGCTCTCTCACTTAGAAATTATATGTACCTCCAAGCCCATCTAGGTAAAGAATAAAGTAATTGGCAGAAACAGGGTGAGAAGGTTGGTTGCATTATTCCACTTACAGCTGCCAAAACTGATTGGAAAGGACCTCCTTCTGTCTCTCCCCTCTTCCTGTGTTCAGCCATAACTCAGATTCTACTCCACAAAAAGTGTCTGAAAGGGTTCCATTTAGTCAGAATTAGAAAGATATTGTGAAGTTTCAAGTTTTCAAAGGGAAAATGGTAAGGTAACGCCAAATTTCAGCAGGTATTAATTAATTGCGATATTTAAGACCAATATTTAGTTATTGACGCCCATCGCATGTTGATGTATCACACGTGTATAAACATATCTAGTATTAATTATGGGTGTCTGTTAATTTGAAATTGTTTTTAATGCAAGTTTTAAATATACAATATTGCTTGCGGTAAGTGGTTAATGTTTTGCTTGCAAAATATATTGCACATTTTCTGAGGCTAATAACACAATTGAATGTTGCTTGATATATCTACAGTAGGCCAAATTTGTCTAATTTAGGAAAAAAGTATTAGCCTTAATACTGTATTCTAGGACACAGTACTGTATATAGAACACATGTGTTGATATGTGTATGACAGATGAAAGTCTAAAGATAAATAAAGGAACATTGCTAGATCGCAAATATTTAAAAGATTTTCAGCCTTAGTATAAGTTATTTTATTATTCCCCTGTACAGTCAAAAAGAGAGAACACTTATGTACAGTAATACACATCCTCTGTTTCCTCTTTGCTTAATAACTCATCAAAATGACAAATTATTATAACAATTCACTAACTGAGTAATAAACAAACTGTTCAACTGAAGATAAAAGGAGATAAATAATAATTTGATGGTATCTGTACATCAGTGGATATTACCTTATGTTAAGGATAAGTATATTGTTTGTAATTATACATTTCTTAGTTTATCACATTCTTCTCATACTGTAGGTTAAACTGTCATATATAATTTCTAACAATGCCATATATTATGAAGAAATGAAACATTACAAATATATACTGTTCTATTTGGTTTATAGAGGAAAACATAAATTTTAACAGGAATGTGCTAGGGTTTTAGAGAAATTCTATTTTTTCTTGTAACTGTAAAAACATTTATTTTTATCGTATTTTGATTTGCATCTATTCAAGATACTGTATGTGATAACTGACAAACCTAAATTCATAAATGTTTTATACCACTGTTTAGAGAAACCACAAAAGCCCAATGGGTTATCTCTGCAATTTAGCGCATACAGTACATGTCTTTACATAGTAAATCAATAAACTCACAGGACATGGCATTACAAATGCAAAGATGTTTGATGGAATAGACATTTTTTTGTAATCTTGAATAGAGTCTGAATAGAGTCTAACTCAATTAAACATTGTCTAGACATTCTCTTTTAACAGACACATTGACTTTTTCCAAGGTCAGTTAAAATAAAGGTTGGATGAGTTGAGGAGGCTAATTATGTGAAGTAAGGTTTCACGTTCAATAAAGATAAGCAACAAAAATGAGATATACAAGATCTATAATATTTAAATACCGTGTAGCTTCCCTTTGCATGATAATTCTATAACAGATATGTGAGTTATATCTGCTTGCAATTACAATTTCACTATATGTGTGTATATATATATATATATATATATATATATATTTATATATATATATATATATATATATATTAAAGCAACAAGAAAAGCAACCTTATGAAAAAGCACACAGGCATATCAAGGGAATGATAACAAAAGAATTTATTACTATGAGTTAAAAACAGGGGGAGAAAATTTAAAGAGGAGAGGGACTCACATCTACCAAACATATATGCCTAGAGGCAAAGGTACATGATTAAGGCAAATGAAACACCAAAAATTCAACAAACAAAAGCAGGCATGCATATGTATCATAAGCACAAACTGCAGATTTGTGCACATTCCACCTCCACTCACCTTCCCCGAAGAAGACCGTTTTAGTCGAAACGCGTTGGAGTGGGAGTCTGTGGAGTGGGACCCCTACCTTTTTCCTGACAAGAGGCTCTGGTCACTCTTTGGTTGGCCTCTGACACCTATGCCTTAAATGGTGATGTATTCACAACTTTGATACCTGTGCAATTATTGCCTCCATTCTTTGCAACTGTTATTTTTCAACAAACAGCTATCTCCGGTAGGAATGTGCACAAATCTGCAGTTTATGCTTTAGATACATATGCATGCCTGATTCAGAGCTGCTTTTGTTTGTTGAATTTTTGGTGCTTCATTTGCCTTAATCATGTACCTTTGCCTCTAGGTATATATGTTTGGTAGATGTGAGTCCCCCTCCTCTTTTAATTTTCTCCCCCTGTTTTTAACTCATAGTAATACATTCTTTTGTTATCATTCCCTTGGTATGCCTGTGTACTTTTTCATAAGGTTGCTTTTCTTGTTGCTTTAATAATTCCACTATCCTTTAGCACCACTGTCTAGTGTTATTATACCATAAAATTAAGACAGTCTTTGGGCAACTGTGATTCACTGTGTTGATGCGGTATACTTTTGTGTTTTCCAATATATATATATATATATATATATATATTATATATATCACACTTTCCCACACCCCCTGGAGATATGGTGGCTATGGTGTGTGTGGTGCATTACCTGTGGCTCACAGGAGGCCTGAACCTCTGCTGTTTGGAGCCTGGGGTGTACCTGATTCGATGGGTGACAGCGCCTCCACCTGCACGGGATCCTAACTACAGACAAGACCACGAGTATTCTAAAGCTTGATACCTTAAACTAGCCTGGTTACATTCTGGGTATGTGCTGGGTATAACCTGGCTAGTTTAAGGCAAGTTTAAGGCATTTCTGCATTGACTAATGACCCACAGGATTAACACAGCAGGGGTCCCTGGCAGTCCCATTCGGTTTGAATGGGACTGCCAGGGACCCCGCTGTTTATTTGATGGCCATTAATCAATGCAGAAATGCTGGGTCTAGTTTAAGGGAAGTTTAAGGCATGTATTCAGCATGTACCTGGGTGTACCTGGGTCTTTTTGGCGATTGCCACTGGTTTGTGTTAGAATAGTCGCAGTCTCTGCTGTATGTGGGATAGCCCTGTGCAGGACCATATATGACCAATACACACTGATGCAGTGAAACAACAACAATTTACTCACTGTCATACACTTTATATTTAAGGGGGACCCAGTCTTTGCATATCCCAGGTATTTACTTTTTGTTTTATTCTGATTCATTGTGTCTGCTAGGTTACAGCTATTATCGTTAGGCTGTTTAGCACGTAGGGTATTCATTTCTAATATTATTTATTTTTGCTCTTTCTTTTGTTTATATCTGGGCTTTGTGCAGATGCTGGCAATATTTTAGTAATTTACATTATTTTTGCTTTGATGATCGGCCGATCTCTATTGCATCTCTAGGGGAAATTTCTTTCCTCTGGATCTGCATTACCATACCTACATACATATTGCCTGCTACATATTTTGGTTTTATCTATGTGTATTGTATATCTCTTTGATAAGCAGCTTTCATTTTGTATGTGTTTTGGTATATTTTAATCCTTTGTGTTTTGTGTTGCTAATAAAATCCATTTTGTATTTTCACATTACCTTTGAGTGCTTTCAATAGACCCCTTTTTCTCTTTTTTCTGTCTCCATATCATTTTGGGTCGTCAGCACCCCAGAGGGTAATTATAACCCCTACACCTGGCCCAGTGATTTATTTTGATCTATGGGGAGTAGATTTGATTGCGGCACCAACTCTGTGTGTTGGATATATATATATATATATTTATAGAAAATGCTAATATTACTGTATGCCCATTTGCATGTCTTAGACAGGTCTGCAACCCCGCCTTTCACCATTATCACTCAGCACACAGCACTTCCACTGCAGCAAGGGATTCTGGGAAATGATATGCAAATGGGCACACAGTGTTACCTTTTGCTTCAAAACCATTTTTAACATGCTGCCCTATAGGCTTAAGCTAGCTGCATGGTCACAGCTTTGAGCACAGCCAGGGTTAAGATGCATAGCCAGAAACCCCACCCACAGACAGCCATATCTATAGTGGGTGCTTTAAGATATCGTAACCCCCTAGGAATCCTTTTGTGCTCTAAGTATTTCTTTAAAGTTAAAATCTTCCATTTTTGTCTAATTTCTTGATTTAACAATATTTCTAATTTTGAAAAATGTGTTTCCAATGTGTCTGTCTCTATTTCCATACTATCGCTGGTTTCATCAAATAAACCATTGAAATCTATATCCAAAAGTGCTCTATTAGTGAATAGTGCCATGATAAAGGTCTTCAGCTGGTGGGTGTGAGGTAAATCAAAGTGAATGTGTGGTGAATTAATACCCTAAAGCTCAGCGCTGTGACCGTTAATATGTATAAATACAAATCTTAATATAAAGGTGGTGACATTAAACCTGTGCATGATTTAGTGATAACTGCCGTGGGGTCCCTGCCTAACAAATAACTCACAAATTCATTTAACAGACAATAATAAAACAATGCAGTGAACTGGCGCTAGAGATAACAGCAATACCCCAGTCCAATGTAATGTCCATATAGAATGGGAAAGTTCTCCTAATGTTCCAATTGCAAACGGAGTGGTGGATCAATTGCTAGCTGGTGTTTCAAAATTCCTCCTGCAGTGGAATATATAATGGAAAAGAAACCATTGCGCAGCCACAAGCACCAACAGACGGCTCAAAAGGGTTTAAAAGTAATCAACTTAAAAAGTAGTGTTGCTATGTTCATTTGAGAGAATATGTGCTTTTACCAACGTCTTCTCCTGGACTTCACGAATCCCCCGTGTTGTCAGTTTTAAGTCAGCTCACTCTCCTGTTAACTCACATCCTGATCACTCAATGGTAATCTCCGTGGGTTCCCAGAAAGGAAATGACATAGGAGATAATGGTGCAGATTGCTAAAAAACTTTAATAACAGTAAAAAACAGCCAAAGGCTTACTCACATAAACCAGACTGTTGCAGAACAACTGACAATGTGCCGTCCGCAGCTTGTTGCAGGTGGGGGGTGATGTACACTGGGCTGAACGCGCTCTCACTGCTCTCAGTTCCAGTGCCTGACGCCGGTCTCAGTGCAACTAACTGACGTCACGCGATGGCGCCCCCTCCACTCTCCTGCTACCGGACACCTCAGTCTCTCAACTCCTCCTTCCCCAAACGCATTTCGTGACTCAAAGTGGTCACTTCATCAGTGGTATGGGGGAGTTCCTAACTACTGGTGTTATTTATACCATAAAGGGCATCGTTCACCCCCCTGGACAATTTACATAAAATACAATACAAAACTCGGTAGAGAGGTTAAAATTGTTAAACAGAAAAAAAAATTACGGGATAAAAAAGACTATGATGAGGGCAAGGAGAGAAATTGGAAAAGGGAGAAAAGTGTTTCTACTATTGAGGTTTTTGAGCCCAATGTAGAGCCCAATTCAGAATGCACTGTAAGTCCAGAAGTTTTAAAGTTAAAAAAGGGGCCTAATAATTCCAACGTGGAATCTGTGGAACAGGTAGATCCACACCATAAAATTGAAAAATCACAGGGGAAAAAGGTGGTAAAAAATCAAACTCTAACTATAATAAAGAGTGGTCTAGTTTTGACCGTAGGGGAGATGACAGAGAATATACCTCTAGAGAACACTGTGAGAGATCACCTGTTCACAGACCAAGTGATAGAGACCAAGTATTCAGGGGTTACCGTGAGAGATCCCCTATTTATAGATCAAATGAGAGATCCAATGAACAACATAGGGGGTCCACTCATTTTTTAGAGTACCGCCGGGATCATGAACCATTGAAGGAACAGTGGAGAGAAAAGGGAAACCTACAAACAAAACAACATGGGAGAATAGAAAGAAAATGGTAAAGAATAGATGTTGTAGAGCAAAGAGGGGAGGGACACGAAAGAGAAAGAAAAAGACAAGATCCAGGAAAAAACTGGTAGAAAAGAAAACTAGCATTTTTAATCTTAGTTCACATATATTAACACAAGCTGAAACTAAAGTCCTGGAAAAAGGCCTTAACTTTGCCCCAGTCCGTTGCCCAAACCCATTTGAACTCTATGTTGATGTACATAAATTTGTGAGAAGGCTCACTTTGAAAAAATACTTTTTGAAAGATCCTGTGAGCAGAGATTATAACACAGGGAGTCAAATCCCAAAGGGGAACATAGAATCTCCTCTAACATTGTTTAAAAATAAATCAACTTTCTACCCTAGAGCCATTAAAATGAACTTCATCGACACATTTACAGATATGGTTTTAAGTGACCTTGAGAAGGCAGGGAATAACTTTAAATGAAAAAAAAAAAATTTGACCAAAGAAGAGAAAGAGGCCATACAGTCCTTAACTGACAATAAAGACATTATAATAAAGTCAGCGGACAAGGGGGGGGGGGGGAGACGGTCTGGTTGTGATGGACATTAGCTTTTATAGGGAGAAGTCCAGTAGAATTCTAGGAGATAATTTGACCTACAAAAAACTAACTGGTAATCCAACAAAGCTCTTCCAGAGGGAGTTGTCCATTATTATAGAAAAGGGATTTGAGGATGAAGTCATCACTAAAAAATAACTGGATTTTCTGACGGTCAAACATCCGAGAATACCAGTGTTTTACTTCATCCCAAAAATCCATAAGAATCCAACCAGACCCCCCGGCCGCAAAATCATATCAGGCATTGGCTCTTTTACGTCCAATTTAAGTAAATTTTTGGACCATATATTACAATAATATGTGTTAGAAATTCCTTCATATTTAAGAGTCACCTCCCATGTATTGAATTTAATTCAGGACTTGAGATGGGATGAACAACTGGTATGGGTCACATGTGATGTGGTGTCCTTATATACCGCCATCCAACATATTGATGGTTTGAGAGCGATTCGGCAAACATTAGAGGGGGATATTAATGTTGAAGAGAATCTCAAATCTTTCATTCTGGGGGGAATAAACCACATTCTCACGCATAATTATTTTAACTATGATGGAGAATACTTCCTCCAGACATGCGTCACCGCGATGGGAACCAGGTTTGTACCCAGCTATGCTAATTTGTTCATGACAATGTGGGAACGAAGCCACATATGGAACAACAACCCAAATGGTGCAAACCTGGTGCTCTGGAAAAGATTCATCGATGATGTGCTGCTTGTCTGGAGGGGCACAATGGAAGAGTTAGATTTCTTCAAATTGTATTTAAATGACAATCCCTTTAATATTAGATTTACATTTAGCAGTGACGGTAAGAGTATACATTCTTGGACCTTACCCTGTATGTGGAAAATGGCTTGGTACACACTAAAACATACCACAAAGAGGTGGATGCAAATACATACCTTTTGGCATCTAGCCACCACCACACTAAGTGGATACAAAATATCCCACAAGGACAGGCCCTAAGAATTAAAAGAAATTGCTCACAAGATCATGTATGCATTGAACAGTTAAATACTCTCAGAGATAAATTCATTGAGAGAGATTATAATAGGGATGTCCCCTATAATAGGGACAACAGAAGAGAATTTATCCCGTTTATTACTAAGTTTAATAGTATGGCCCCTGAAATAAAGAAAATTATTAGTAAACATTGGGGGATTCTCCTTAGAGATCCAATTTTAAACACTATTCTACCAAATCATCCACAGATTGTATATAAACGGCTCAGAATTTGAAAAAACAAACTAGCGCCCAGTTGTCCCCTTAGTGGGCCTAAACAAAAAAACACATGATGTGGCTAGCCAATTTAAAGGGCTATTTCACTTGTGGAAAATGTATAGGATGTTCCTATAGCCTTAAGGGTAGTCAATTCCAGTCAGTTGTAACAGGCAATAGGTATGATATAGATACATTTATAAACTGCAAAAGCAGATTTTGTCTATACCTACTGTATTGGAATGTCCCTGCGGACTACAGTATGTGAGGAGGACTGGGAGAGCGCTGCAACGCAGGCTGGCAGAACATGTATAAAATATTAAGAGAGGTTTGGAGACACTTTGTGTCTCCAACCACTTTAAAATCAAACATAATCAGAACCCAGAGGGGCTTGTCTGTAGGGGAATAGAATGCCCAAAAGCCAACTGGAGGGGGGTGACAGACTCAACTATTCTGTTGTTGGAGCCAGGGGAGACCCAAGATTACCTCTACAGAAGGTGTATGGATTACGTCCAGTGATATCCTCACTTGATATCGTCCCTTGTTATTATGGTGAGATTGTAGGTCTCCAATGAGGTGGATGCTGGTTGAAGGTGTTGCTGTTTGAAGCTGTCGTCCATCTATGGCCTCAAACCTAACAGGAACAGATTTGCGGAACAGTGGTATAGCATTCTTTACAGCAAAATGGTGGTCAATAAAATTACCTCCAGACCCCGAGTCGATGAACGCAGAAGTAGAAACTCGAAATTTGGAGACTTTACGAATGATGGGTAGCATAATCCAGGTAGGAAACTTATCCTGGAAGGTAGTAGATGAAGAAATAGTCCCCAAAGTGATCCCCTTTTATTTCGTCTGACCGCTGGCACCTCCAGGTTTGAGTGGACAGTGAAAAACTTTATGTTCGGGATCACCGTAGTAGTGGCAGAATCCGCCATCTAGACGACGTTGGTTCTCAGACAAGGACAATCGATAGGTGGATGTGTGGAGAAGGCGCTACTGCGCATGACAGAAATCCAAACAGGTCCCGGATGGTACAAAAAACTTTATTGGCAACACACAAGGACAATCGGTAACTCCCCAGCTGCATTGGTTCCAGTTCATCTGTAATCGGTGGATCTGAGGAAATAGAAATGAAGGTGGAAGATCTGTCCGGACGTGGCCGCAAGTGAGAGAGTTCTGCCCTTCTCTCTAGGAGTCGCTGGTCGACTCGAATTAATACTGCAATGAGATCTTCCAGATCGCTCGGTCATTCCAGAGCGGCAAGTTCGGATAGGCCCTGCCAGGAAGCTGCGGACAAAGACTCATTGTTCCAAGTCGTCTCTGCGGAGATATTCCGGAATTCTACCGCATAACTGGCTACGGACCAGGGACCCTGAGACAGGTGAAATAAGGAAGAGGCTGCAGTCACCTTACGGCCTGGGGTGTCGAAGACTTGCCTGAATTCTTTGGAGAAACGTGCAAAATCCTGGGTCAGCTCCGGTCTCTGTTACCAGATGGGGGAAGCCCATGCCAGGGTGTCGCCGGTAAGCAGTGCAATGACATACAAAACCTTAGACCTTGCAGAGGAGAAATTGGAAGGTGTAAGTTTAAAATGGATAGCACACTGATTAAGGAACCCTCTGCATCCGTGTGGGTCACCCGCATAGCGGTTGGGAGTGGGAAGGCTCACTAGCGAGGGAATGTTCAAATGCAAATAGAGTGGACAGTCTCAGAATACTGGGCTGTGGTTGTTGTATGGAAAAATTGGCAAAGCTATGACTTAGGGCTTAGGGCTGTGACCTGAGCCTCTAACCGATTATATTTGCCATCAATGTCAGATAAAGCTTGGGCCACCTCAGGGAGGACCATGTTTGTTGGGCTGAGCATACTGTAACGCTTGTGCTCACCACAAAGGCTGGTCCCCGGTACTGAGGTGGGAAGAGATAAACGTCAGCCACAGCAAGCGAGGGCACTCCTGGAAGGTGTATGGTCAAGGTAGCCGGGGCAGTTTAGAGGTGCGGCTACAGCGGAGGCAGGGATAGGTGGTGCGGTGCAGGAGACAGGTGGGAGTAATTAGGAAGTGCATCATGTGATGTGAATGTATGGCGGGGTCAGTCTCCGTGATGTCACTAGTGGCCCTCCATGCATGTGCATGCGTAGAGATGTCCGTGGAGTTTCTTGAAGTTGCAGGTAAAGAGGGAGCGCGCCACGGGGGACGCGTTCCCCGATTCCTTACACCATGTCTCTAGGATCACATTTCAGAATTGCAGGCTTGTTTTTCTGGACAGCCTGACAGAAGATGCTGGCTATGGCGTCCCAGATCTGATATTTTTACCATATCCCTTTACGCTATGATTTTATCGTGGGTGATGTTCATCCCTTCTGAATCACAGTAAGCGGCAGGGATGGCTTTGGATTGACATCCATAGGAGTCCGCGACCCTTAACTCTGAGAAGGCCACGCTATCTTCTATGACAGCGGCCTTGTTGCACTTGGCTCTCATCCCAGGTCCTGGGATCTCCTCCCAGCCATCATTGTCTGGAGTGGGGCTCAACCCTGGTCTTCGGGATAGGGCATCTGCTCCGATATTCAAAGGCCCTGGTTTATATTTCAGCATGAACTTGTAGTTTGATAACGCTGCCAGCCAGCAGTGGCCGGTAGCATCTAATTTGGTGGATGTTAGTACTGCTGCGGCACAGTTTATTCGAGCATTTGCCCGTTCTGTGCCGCAGCAGTAGCCTGGCGCGCGCCCGAGTGTGACGGGCGCGCGCCGAAGCAGCGGAAGAGCGCCCTCCGATCGGGGCGCTCTCCCTACCGCTGCCGGGTCCGCCGGGTCCCCCGGAACCCCCTGCCGCTGTCCCGCGATCGCGGGACACCAGGGCTCCCTCGGGGAGCCCCTGGACACGCGTGCAGGGGGCGCACGCTCCCGATGACGCGTGACCGCGCGTCTATGACGCGCGGCACGCCGAGGGGCGGCCACTAGCAAGCCGGGAGATTTCCCGGCTTGCGGTACCGACCACACTTCAATAAAGTGTGTCGGTAGTGTATGTAGATGAGGGGATTATTATCTTTCCTCACTTCGAAAGATACGCTGTACAAGTAATCATGGAGTTTGTCCACAATGGCCCACTTGAGGGCGAGGAACTCTAACTTGTGTACGGACACTTTTGTTCACTAGGAGTCAAACTATGGCTGATGTAGGCTACTGGTCGGAGGCCCTCGGGTGCTTTTGGTGCAGGACTGCACCTAAGCTATTAAGACCTGCCTCTACGTGGAGGACGTAAGGCTGTTGGTTAAGCTCCTCTTCAGGCCTAGGAATGCCCATTCGCATTCAGTCGTCCATTTATCATCAATTGGCTGTCTAGCAGAGGTGGCTTTTCTCCCAGTATCTTTGGGGTATATCTTGAGGAGATTATTTAGGGGCTTTACCTTACTGAAATATCCCTCCACAAAGCGACAATAGTAGCCAAAGAAGCCGAGGAAAGAACGTAGCTCCATGACGTTCTCAGGTCACGGCCAATTCAACACAGCCTCGACTTTGGCCAGATCAGTGGTGATTCCATCGGCAGACAAAATGTGTCCCACATAAGTCACCAATGTGTGACAGAAGTGGCACTTGTTGAGTGACAGTTTCAGGCCTTCTCGCCCCAGGCGGTCCAGCACTTTAAGCAGCCATTCTTCATGTTCTTCCAGGGTTTTACCGAAGACAATAATAACATCCAGGTAGACCAAGCATTCCTGAGGATTCATGTCTCCAATGGTTTTTTCCATTCGACGTTGGAATGTTGATGGAGCTCCGCAGATGCCTTGGGGCATGCGTGTAAATTGGTAGAAGCCCAGGGGACAGACTAAGGCAGTCTTCTCCTGGTCTTCTTTACTCATCGGTACCTGGTAGTACCCAGATCGCAAGTCCAGAACACTGAACCACTGCTCCCAGTTAGTGCATTGAGAATCTCTTCGATGCAGGGAACAGTGTACTGATTGGGCACGGTACGTTTTTTCAGTGTCTGGTAGTCAACATATAATCTCAGCGACCCATTCTGCTTTCTCACCACCATGATGGGCGAGGCGTAGGGACTTCCGGATTCAGTCACAATCCCTGCTGTTTCCATCTCTAGTAAGACGTCCCTTACATCGTCCACATCCCGAGGGGCGGTGTGATGAGAATGTTCTCGGAAGCGTGAAGTGTCACTCCGCCTGATGGTGTGTTGGGTGCTGCGGCTGCAACCCACATCCATCTCAATCGTGGAGAATACGGCTTGGCGTTCTTCCAATTTGCCCGTTTGACAATTTTTCCATTCGGCCGGTAGGGTTCAGTCTCCGAAGTTGAATGTCAGCTCGGCTGGCTGTACAGACACCGCGGCAGCATTCACCTGAGACATAATAACCACTGAGGTGACAGGGTATATGCAGCCCAATTTTCAGCCTGGATCGAAAGCTATGGGGTACGGAGAGATATTTTGGACAAACACTTTAATTCGTCCAGGAATCTTGGACGTCCATACCCCTACTTCTGGAATCAGCTTGTAGCCTCGCTGAGCATCTTCCTCCGGCGTGATTTCCAGAGAAAAGAGGTAGTCAGCCTCATCTCGTTTGGGGTATCAGCACAATGCGGTCAAGCGCTTCACTCCCCCCAGGTGGAATTTCTGTTTGTCCTGCTCGCTGTTTGAAGAGATCTCCATGATTGTCTAGGGCAGATATCCATCAACACTCCTTCAACAGGAGTGGGTGGGGGGCTAGGCTACTCAGAGGCAGTTCACCGACTTCTTGCAGATGGGCCCTGACTATTACCAGCACAATGCGGTCTATGCAGTAAACGGCGAAAAAGCACTTTCGGCAGGGGTTTGAACTAGCCATTTTTTTGGTGAGTTGCTCTCACGGTATGCAGGAAGGCCCGAAAAACTGCGAGCACAACATTTCCAAACCAGCCGAGTAGCCGCTGGCGAGACGGTCTGCCTGCCGAGAAGGGCTCCCCTGGCGAGATCTGCCTGCAGTAGAGAGAGATCCAACTCTCTCTCAGTGCAAATCTCGCCGGAAAAAAATATTTTTAAATACATTTTTATTCATAGTGTATATGTGCTGGGGCTCTCCGGAAAAGAACTGCATTGCTTTTAGGTCCGGGGACCCCCTGCTTCCCAAGATACGGGCCCCATCATGGGATGCCGGTATCCCTCTGCTTTTAAATGTCCCTATCATGTGCCCGTGGGATGTAAACAAAGCAGAGGGATACCGGCACCCCATAATGGGGCCTGTATCTTGGGAAGCAGGGGGTCCCCGGGCCTGAAACCAACGTGGTTCTGCTCCAGAAACCCCCTGCACATCTACACTATGAATAAAAATGTATTTAAAAATATTTTACTGCTCTAAGCTACATTCTACACATTGTAACTAAGTTGTGGGCCCCAGGAGGTAGCCACAAGCTAGTGAGAACAACCCCACAGCATACTCTAATAACCAGGTATATTTTATTTTATCACAGAGAGGCACTTTCACACTATAACACATTGATATTATTTATCACTTAAGGGAGAAGGTTTGAGTACGGATACTACACACAATATCACAGTGGAGTGGAATAACATCTGCTACTGTGATCATCCTTTATTCCATTGCTCACTGCAAACACAATCATTACCATTGCACTGGATACTGTATATACCTGCAGCAAGATATCCTGAAATTAAGAACCACATTTATGTGGATTAAATACAGATATATGACAATCGAATATAACCAAAAGATACACTACAAGGTGAAGTCTAAGCTACTTATACACCTTTTTTAAGGAGAATTCCTAATCCACCTACTGTATATATAGCAGCAAATACTGTATCAGTATATAAAATACAGTGATCATATAGGAATAAGAACATCTTTGGGAATAAATCCTACCCATAGAAATACGTTCAACATCTCTCCAGAACGCAGATATAGGTTTTAACATGCGCCGTTTGTTTATGACTCTCTCACTATATATAATAAAATAAATTAATAAAATTCAGTAGAGGTTGTGTATTATTATCTTATCTGATCCTTCCTTTCTGCGCCCACTTGGTTTAGTCTTCAGGAGTTTTCTGGTATTATCTGTATTTACTATGGGTGTCTCACTGCTTGTCAAACTCGCTCTTGCTCCCATTCTACCTCCATACCCCCTTGTATCCTCCTCTATTCTATTTAGCTCATTATCTGTTTCATTCCCCTCCCCCCTCCATCCTAGTTTCAAATCTCCTCCAACCTTTTTAACATTCTCCCCCCTAGCACAGAAGATCCCTCTTCATTGAGGTGCAATCTGTCCCTAGAAAAGGAGTCCCAATGCTCTAAAAACCCAAAACTCGCCTTCCTGCACCACTTTCTTAGCCATGCATTAACCTCCCTAATCTCTGACTATCTCCCTGCGGTAGTGCATGGCACTGGTAGTATTTCAGAAAATACTACCTTGGAGGTCCATGCCTTAAGCTTTTGGCCTAGATCCCTGTAATCATTTTTTAGGACCCTCCAACTTCACTAACTTTGTCATTGGTGCCAACGTGTACCAAGACCGCCGGGTAAATCTCAGCTCCTTCTTCCCCCCAACAATCTTTCTACCCAATACGCCATGTCCCGAACACGAGCACCCGGGGGACAACAAACTGTTCGGTTCATGCAGTCATGGCAACAGATTGACCTATCTACCTTCCTAATAATTGAGTTCCCTACCACTACAATCTTTCTTTGTATCTGAGCATCCTGAGTCCCCACTGTGCTAAGGAACTATTCCCCTGGCTGCTAGAGGAATTGGTCTCCCCCCAGCCTTGCCCTTTCTGCCCCGACTCTCCCAATATCTTCACTCAACATGGCAAATCTATTGGGATGTGTCAACTCAGAAATGACCTGCCTCTCCCTATTGCCCCTGCTTCCCCTTCTAACAATCACCCAGCTACCTACCTGCTCCTCCCTAACAGCAACCAAGCTACCTACCTGCTCCTCACTAACAGCGCCACCATCTGCACCACTAGTCAAAGCAAGTACCTGCTCAGTGAGCGTTAAACCCCTTTCAAGATTGCCAATGTCCCTCAATATTGCAAGTTGCCTCTTCAGATCAGCAATATCTGACTCTAAAGAGACCACCCGCTCACACTTCTACAGCGGTATGCTCCTTGGAACAGCTGCTCTAAGTGCACATAACATATTTACGAAATGAATGGGAATAAGGGATGGGTTACATTGCATTTAGATTTTGAAGACATACTAGCGTCTACCATCATTTCTGCTGAGTATTGCAACCAACGCTAAAACTCCATTGTTACTCCACTGTCACTCTGCGTCAATGTTTTACGGTCATGATGCGGTTCAGCATTGAGCAGCTGAGAATGTATCCAGGGTTCATACTCTATCCGCGAGACAAATGTGCCAATAAATGACTCTATATCTGTATCTCTCTGCTCACCTATAATCTATAATGTAAACCTAAGGGTAATAACCCTACTTGAACGGATTGACAGGTATACTAGTAGAGATTTACAGTAGAGACAAGATGGTATTATCTCTCACTCTACCCATTTATGCCCAACAGATAACCTAAGAGTGTTTATCTAACTGGAACTGTTTCACTGATATACAAGTATAAAATAATATTAGAGACAGGTTAGAATAAAATGATAGTATATCTCTGCTCTCTGTGTCTTTCACTGCCTCTCTGCTATGTGTGTCATTCTGCCGCTCATTCATCCAGTATTCCCTACCACCGACCTTTCCCTTGCTGATGCGAAATGTCAGCAAGGAAAGGAAGGCCAATAACACACTCGTTCTGAAAGTTTCACCTTCTGAGCCTGAGCACAAGTCAAAATAAGATTAAGCCAGGGCTAAGCCAGGACATTTTTGCTAAATCTTAAACGCAAGAATTCTGAGGGGTTAGAAACTTCAAATTCAGAATTCACCCATCTCTTGTCCAAATGTCTTCCAAGTTAGTTGTATGGATTCTGTGCTATTCTCCTTTTCCTATACAAAGTTGATAATTTTCACAATTATATATTACTGTACATATACAATATTGAATTCATCTCTATTTTATATGAAACCAATATAATGGTAGAATAATCAAAGATGTATCTTCTAACAAGAGATTGATTATAACTACGTGGCTGTATTATAAATATAATGCTACAAGTAATTTCTTGATTATATGAAACCAACACACTGGCAGAATAATACAGTTTGTATAAATAACTATTTTAAGAAGTTTACAGTAGACAAGGTACCCACTTACCCAATATTGCTTGCTCATTTTACTGTTGCAATTGAATTCCATTAATTATAATCTTTGAACTGTAGAACTGCTGTGCTTTCAATATGACCAATCATTGTTCTGTTTTAAATCCATTACATAAAATGTGATGCACTGGTTAATTAATCATATATGCCTAGAAGCTTAAGCCTAAGTATTGATCTTCAAGAAGGTTACTGTTTAGAAAGATAATGGAATTGGTCACAGGTATGTTTTATGAACAATAGTGATATAATTAACAGCAATAGATTCTGCCTTTAATAGTGAATTAAGTCAGTTACCGTAGGTCGTTTCCCAAAATGTTTCCAGTAGTGCATACATTTGTAAATAAAACCTAGATTAAAATACATAATATTCCTTTCCCATTACTTTCTTTTTGAATTACTTTAATAATTCACTGTGATGACATGAATCTGGTCTTTACCATTATTTTTTTATCTATTGAGTGTGTTCCGTTGCAAATGAGGAATTTGTCAAAACATCGAATTATCAGTAACTGTTTGATCCTGCTCATTGCCAACGTGTATTTTAAAATTGTGACATTGAAAGCACATTCTGGTTCCTGAAGGAGAATAGATATGGAAAAAACAGAACTTGATGTGTGCAGTGTTAGTTTTCTTATAAGGCATCCAGCTAAAGTAGATTCACTTCACAAGCATTTCACATGAACAGTGATTCCACACACAAAAAGAATTATCTTCTCCAAGGAATGTGGTATAATTGCATTTGATTAGCAGTCTGATCAAGTGGATTACAAAAATAAGACTAGTGTAACACTAACCTGGAATTATAACCTTTAATTTAAATGAATTCATCTTAAATTAGTGCACGTGTCAACAGTAGATATTTACAAAAATCAGACAGAGTGCTTCACAAACATGTTTTACTAATTTTTCAAGAAATGTGCAATTTTGTTAAAGTGTTTGCAAAGATTAAATGGAAATATGTTCACTATTTTGCTACAAAATGTGCCATTTACTAAATATAAGTGCTGTTGGGGTCAGTTCAGCATTAATTTCTACTTACAGTGCTTGAGACCAGCCCTTCTCATACGGTACATATAATGGTTGAGTGCCTGTCTCCTCACATTGGATTAAGCAATTGCACAGCTGGTACAGTGCAAATAGTCAACTTCCCAACGGACATGGCTAGCTAGTGTCATTGAACATTAAGAAGGGTGAAGACCGGTTGTTAATCAGCCTCCTCACTGTTACTGTATAAAGTCAGCAAGCAGAAGCAGTACACTGCTTATATCTGAGCAGGAACTCTATAATCATCTCATCAATCATACTAGAGGACAATAGAAGCTCACTTTCTCAGAAAGCATGTGAAAATAGTTTTCTGTCATCCCAGTAAACTCCTATTCTCATTCAGAAACACCACACCACAACCAATTAAAATGTGTGTATCTGTGCTCTATACAGTATATGGTACTTATGTAACCCCGGTCTCTTTTCAGCCCCAGAGACCCCCCATGTAGCGATCCGAGGCTCTGCAGCACACCCGGCTAGCGGGCGGCCCCTAGGTTAGGGACCCTGCCCTTAGGTGTGAGTGTGCAGTCTTGTCAGTGTCACGGCTGGTAGTGCTGTGAGCGCTGACAAGTAGGCACAGTGTGTTTGTGCAGTGCAGTGTAGCTGCAGGTTCAGTGTGTGTGCAGTGCGGTTGCTGCAGGTACCGAGTGAGTGCAGTGGGTTGCTGCAGGTTCAGTGTGTGTGCAGGGTTGCTGCAGGTACCGAGTGAGTGCAGTGGGTTGCTGCAGGTACCGAGTGAGTGCAGTGGGTTTCTGCAGGTTCAGTGTGAGTGCAGTGGGTTGCTGCAGGTTCAGTGTGAGTGCAGTGGGTTGCTGCAGGTACCGAGTGAGTGCAGTGGATTGCTGCAGGTACAGTGTGAGTGCAGTGCGTTTGCTGCAGGTGTTAGGTTGAGTAGTCAGAGGGGATCCGGGAGGTGAAGAGAGAGGTAGTGTGGGTGCAGGGGGTCAGTGACCCACCTGCATAGGGCAGGCTACCCCGTAGGCCCCTAGGAGTGTTCCCTGAAGTCACCGAAGGTTGCAATGCTGCAGGGACGGCCTATAGTAGTAGCGAGCATCACCCTTACTGTGTAGACAGCTAGGGACAAAGAGACAAGCATGCGGAGCAGGTTGCTGGCGAGTTGTCTGGAACCAGACGGCTGGACATTAAGACCCAAGAGGCAGACCGTGATTCATCTGACCCTTTGCGAAGAGGTACCGGTCAGTGCCGTGACCGGAAGGTACTATAATATCAAGTGCACCAACACCGGTCAACAGGCGCTGATCCCGCCTTAGGCTAAACTCTTTAGGAACACTGAGCGAGTGGTTAAAGAACTGAGCCTATACCATCACTTTAAAATATGGAGACGGTGTGTGGGGCACGCGGTGAAGGGACGGAGATGTTACTCCTGATGAGTGGGCGAGCTACTAAGGTTATACAGTTATAGTATAAGGTTATATGTGTTGGGTCATATTGCTATAAGATAGAGTGATAAGGTATCGTGCATTATCTTATAGTAAAACGGGTTGCATCATATATGTGTGTTGTTGTATTTCTTGCCCAGGGGAATCTCACATCATGGGGATCCTGGGTAAGTGGAGGCGCTGCGCTAAGAAAGTGTGTGAGTGTTACCCTAGGCTCCCAGCTAGCAGAGGCTCAGATCTCCTGGAGCCGCAGGTGTTGTACAGCGACCAGTAGTTCCTTTGGGAGGGTTCAGAAAAAGGGCTACATTTACAATAAATAATTTCAAGCAAATGTGCTAAGGAGTACACTTTTCTCACCAGCATTTACAGTGCATAATTTTTATGAGTGTCGAAAGCCTAATATTGGCAAGTTTTAAGAACTTGTTCAAATGTTTCACACATCCGTGATCAAAATCGAAATAATATGATAAAGCAGAAGAAAATTAAGTCTACTGTGTTTATCTCAGCGATTTTGGAACAACATTGTAACGAACACAAGTTTGATAATCTTCCTGACAACAAATATGTTCCTGAAACATACAGTATGTTAATTAGGGTGGCAGGGATTGAGCATGCAGCTTTATAACACATGGCCAGTAATAGAAACAAAAACTATTGCAGATTGAGAGAGAGATACTTAATGTACCAGCTAGATAGGGAACATCCAATGGGACATGAAAGATAAGGACTTTTCTGATTTTTAATTTTGTACTTTCACCGATATCTAGGTAAATTGTAACAATATATACTGTATGGGCCCACATTTGGAACCCCCATATTCCATATCTAAATTCTTTAACCAAATCTTTCGTCTGGGTACGGGCTACAGAAATGTATATATTTTTTTTATTTCTTTATTTTGCTATTTTTTTTTAGGTCTTTTTTTGTTTCACATACATTAAAATATAGTTACTTAGTTAAACTTTCTTTATATATTTTTTTTCCAGGGACGTCTCTCCCTGCATTTACAGTACCTTGGTATATTTATGCTTTTTGACCAATTATTTGGGACATTTTATTCCATAAATTAGTTACCATACATTTGGGATTACAAGGATTTTTTTCTTCCTCATTTTGCTGCCTATTGATTAGGCCAAGTAAATGGAAACAGATCACCTGTGTGAGCATACACATTGTCTAGTATTACATTTCTCTTGTTGGTTTTTATTACTCCATTTATTACTCAATCTAAGGATGTAGTCTCTAACATGGGATACTATAACAAATTTAAAGAATGCACGCTTCATCAACATGTGATGATGCAACAATTTATCAGATGCCCATCTCAAATATAACTGATGTCAAAGACACCATTACCGGAACCTGGAAGTCAAAGACAATACGGAATGTCTTACAGTCCCTTGGGAGGTGAAAGGGGTATCAACTGTAAAGTGCTTTTTTTTTAAGCATTTAAGCACTAATTTATGCTTTGATGAAGGTTCTCCTTGACTGAAACGTCACGTGCGTCTTTATCAACATCATACTTTATCCACAATAAACCTGCATGTTCAGCAGTGAATCTGTGTGCCTGGTGTCTTGTTTTCTATTCCAGATGTTTTATGGAGCTGTTGCTAAGTGAAGAGAAAAGGCTGATCAGAGTAGCTAGGACTTTCCTAGAAGATAAAAAATACTGGACTAGTAAAGAAAGATGCTGATGAGACCTAAAACGTTTTTTCTATGACCTATTTAACAATTTAAAGTTCAACTGCTTGTAAAATATGCTGAATACTTTGCTACTATACACGCCTCCCCTGAGCTGACTGAGCAACTAATATCCTGTGAAGATTTGATACAATGATCTGTCCGTGTCCTGCTAAAGAAAAAAAAAACGTCTCTATTCTGCTAGTAAGAGGAGGAAATTAGAGCAAAAAATAATCTCATAAAAAATTCAAACAGCAAGTTAAGCAGCTTTCCTATTGGGACAATGGTAAAAGCAACATTCTATCAGGACATTTCCCAAACCTCTGATAAAAATTATTGCACTATGATTCTGTGTTATTCAGCCCGCCCCCCACCCTCCCGCCAAACACTGTGAAAGCCGGGGGAATCCCGTCATGGCAGAGAGGCTAAGAGGCGCCTCCGTCCTCTCCAGATCCCGCAATAATTAAAAAAAAAAAACAGAGTAAAAGAAATCCGGGGGGGTGGAGGGGGGAGGTGTCATCTTGCCAGCCACCTTCCATCCAGCCACCTGCGATAATGTGAGAAGTCGGAGATCTTCCCCCTCTGGTCCTATCCATATCTTCCTAGCCCTACAGGTCTGAACTCAATTCCTTAAGAATAGGAAACTATCCTATCGAAATATAATCCATGGTTCCCATATTTTGTCAGTCTCTTATCTTGGACCACAGTTTCATTATTTTTGGACACGTCCACCATATACAGTATGTATCATGTCACCTACACCTTTGCATCCCCTCCAACAGAGATCAGAGTAACCTGGGTAAATCTTACTGAGTTTTTCGGTGTTAAGTACCATATATAAAGTATTTTGTAGGCATTTTCCGTTGTTTTAGTACAGATGGATGTCTTGGACACTCCTTCCCATATATCACCCCAGTCCTCACTCGAGATCTCCGTTTGTAGATTATATTCCCAACCCTCTATATATTTGAATTTATTTTCTTCACCAGCTACTACCAACTCTTTATATATTGATGAGATGAGACATTTTTTACCTTTTCTGTTGCTATATAGCTGTTCAAATCTGGACGCTTCCTTAAATTGTGTTCACTGTTCAACCTGCCTTATAAAGTGCCTAACTTGAAAATGCCAGAATATATCATTGGTGGGGATATAGTATTTTTTGACTACCTCTGCAAATTCCATTATTTTCCCCTTCACTAGGACATCCCCAATTTTATTTTCTGTTTTTCCTTTCCCAGTGCTTAAAATTGTTATTTCTAGACCTTATAAAAAGTTTGGATTTCCCGAGAAAGGGATTAATCTCGAGGGGTACGAAGTTAGTGCGTATTTAGTCTGAGCCCCTCTACATACAGTACCTTTAATGTATAATCTATTGAATTACATGGGGCTCTGAAGATGAGGTTCTATTCCTTCGTGAACCACAGTCTTGTTTGAAGTAAAATGTCTCCGGACAGATCTCTTTCAATCTCTACCCATTTATGTTGGTCCCCGACAGCATGCCATATTATTATTTGTTTGAAGTGTGATGCTAAGCAATATTTAGGGATATTTGGCACTGTGATCCTCCTCTATCTTTTGAGGACATAAGTACTACTCTAGCTATTCTTGTTTTTTTGTTCTTCCATATGAACTCAAAGCACTGGTTATGTGTGTCCCCTAGGGTCTTATAGGACACTGGGATCGGGAGGGTTTGAAACTAGTAGAGCAGTCTGGGTAGAATATTCATTTTTAGGGAGCACATACGGCCCAGCCATAAAACCTGATAGTTGTCCCACGAGGCCAGGTCTTTCTTTATCTGAGTTATTAGATCAGGAAAGTTATGTTTGTATAAAGTTCTAGATGATCTCGTCAAATATATGCCTAAATATTGTAGCCGGGACTCCTTCCATCGATACTTAAAATTCAGTTTTATAAGATTCAGCTCGTTACTAGAGAGTGTCAGGTTTAGAGCTTCCGATTTGTCTGAATTTATCTTTTATCCTGAGAGGGATTCAAATTCTGTCAGTGTCGCATGTAGGTTAGGAAGGGTCGTCAGGGGGTGGGTAACTGTCAGTATTATGTCATCTGCAAACAATGACAATTTGTATTCTTTGCCCTCTATCACTAGTCCCTTGATGTCTGGATTCCTCCTTATTCCATAAGCCAGGGGTTCGATTGTCATGGCAAACAGAAGTGGCGACAGAGGACAGCCCTGTCTTGTACCATTTCTTATTTGGAACCCTTTGGCGGTTGCTCCTGAGTGCTTAAGGGATGCAGAGGGGTTACAATATAGGGCCATGATTCCTTACAGAATGGGACCTTTGAAACCAAATCTCTCTAGGGTTGCCCTCAGAAAGGTCCAATCTATTCTGCTCCACATCTAGACTCAGGAGGATTGTTTTTTCCCTTTTTCTTTGCACTTGATCTATAATATTGACTATTTTTCTTTGTTATCCGAGGCTTGTCTATTGATTATAAAACCGACCTGGTCTAGGTTTATGAGTCTCGGCAACACCCGTTAATTCTGTTTGCCAAGATCTTGCTCTAGATATTTAGATCACAATTTAATAGGGATATTGGCTTATAAATTTTGCAACTGAGGTGGTCTTTCCCTTCTTTATATATTACCACAATATTTGCCTGTGACATACTGTGAGGAATTTCCTTGCCTTTCATAAATGTGTTCAGTACCTTAACAAGATGTGGCGCCAAGATCTTGAAATATTTATTTTAATAAATGTTAGAAAGCCCATCTGGACCTGGGGCTTTTGAGAATTTGAGGTCTTTGACCACCAATCTAATCTCCTCTATTGTGATGTGAGTGTTTAACCCCCATAGCTCCTCTTCAGACAACCCAGGAAGATTACACTTGTTCAGGAATTCTACAATTTTGTCCTTCTTGCCTTTATTTTTATCCTGTTTTGGCTTCAGATTATACAGATCTGTACAGAATTTTTTTTAATTCACCTGCGATTTCTTCTGGGTCATACTGTAGGTTACCATCCCTTTTCCTGTCCTTATTGCATAAACCCCTGATTTGTTTTTAGACACTTTAATTTATTCGCTAATATTTTATCGGCTTTGTTTCCTTTTTTGTAAAAGATTTGCCTAATCCATCGTAGAGCCTTCTCTACTTCCTCCATCTGTATACTCCTAAACTCTTCCCTCAGTGCCATTAGTTTTTTTAGTATATTTTTATTGGTGTTTCTCTTGTTTCTCTTTAATCCTTTCTGTTAGCTCCTTTGTGGCATTTAACTTTCTCTTTTCTTATGGGTCGTAATAGCTATGCATGTCCCTCTAATGTGAGCCTTATGTGCCTCCCACAACAAAGATTCAGACTCCACCCTTCCCACATTATTAATAAAATAGTCCCTCAAGGAATCCCCAATTCTCTTCTCTATCTCTAGATGATTAAGTAGCGAGTCATTCAACCTTCACGTGTAGTGTTTAGGGGATGACAGTGAAGTCCTAATTTGGATCTCTTTGGGGGCATGGTCTGACCATGTTATAGGCCCTATGTCTGTTTTCAGTATTGACTGGCTCAATTTAGGACATATGAAGAAGTTGTCTAACCTGGAGTAGGAGCTGAGAAGAATGTGTAGTCTTTCTGTTTGTTATTTCTAGACCTCCATGTATCTATTAGTTGGAAGCTTTTTATCAGATCTAAATTTCAAGTCTCTTTTGTCAGTGTTATGAGGATTTGCCCTTGCGTGCTTTT
Source organism: Ascaphus truei (assembly GCF_040206685.1). Lineage (NCBI taxonomy): Eukaryota > Metazoa > Chordata > Amphibia > Anura > Ascaphidae > Ascaphus > Ascaphus truei. Next base: position 100,419,532 of record NC_134483.1, on the reverse strand, counting down.
TGATCTATCCAGCTTACTGTCCATTGTTATGATGAAGTCTCCCCCAATAACCACTGAGTCCCCCACTCAGGGTTTCACATTTTTCAAGACTGAGTCCAGGAACTCCACCTGCTGGTCGTTTGGTGCATAGACATTTACTCTTGCTAGAGTACCCTGTACTCCCAGGAACCTTCCCTCTATGTCTCGTCGCACTTCCTTTTCTATGAAAGGTATGCTATTTTTAATGAAAATCGCTACCCCTCTGTTTTTGGCTATGCCTGAGGCGTAATAAGCCCTGGAGTATATTTTTTTTTAATGTGTTGGGGGACCAAAGTGTTAAAGTGTGTTTCTTGCAGCATTACTATATCTGCATTTTGCTTCTTGAACTCCATGAGGGCTAACTTTCTTTTAGAGTTTGAGTTCAGGCCTTTCACATTCATTGAAATGATTTTAATTTTAGTGTTTACCGTCATACGTTACCCTTGAGGTTAGAAGTCTCTTCTATTGGATGGCTGTGGCTGGATGTACTTGAAGGCGATGACCCGTAGATTTGGAAACATAGAAGGGGAAAATAAAAACACAAATAAGTAGTTAGACAAAACAATGAAACATTCGTTTTGGTACCCTTAGTACCTTCTCTTTTTCGTCCCGCCGGAGAATGATTACAGCATGTCAAGCGATGAGCTCTATAGGCGGGCATGTAGACTAAGCTTCCTAAATGGACCATCTTCCTCCCCCACCACAGACCCGCAAACTTCTGTAAAAATCCTTAAACACTCCTTTTTCAGATGCGTTCCATAATATGACTAATGTTTTAACGGCCTAGAGTATCACCTAATGGCACAGAGCATAACTGAGAACCCTTCACAGCTCCAGTCTTTAGCCTTTGTTAAGTCCTACAGTATGTTAAAACTCCTAGTTTTTAATACCTCTTAACTGAACTATCAAACACAAACACAGCCTTCTGTGAAAACTACAAACTGGGGCCCACTACTCTGAACGGGGTGTCCCTGTTCATCATTCCCTCAGCCTTCAACCCACCTCTCACCTCTCCCCCCACATTCCCACCCTCCACCCCCAGCAAACCGGCAGACAAGACCCTCCCCCCTGTAACATGTAGCTCACCACAAACGAAGCGCGACTGAGGGGCTGAGGCAGGGAATTGAAAAGATACGCTGACCCACAGCCATGTCAGGATTATAGATATTAGAGTAGTTGAGGTATTTGCCGAGTTCAGGAGTGGAGAGTTGCAGATCATCAGGATTGGAGATAGTCGGATCGTCGGATCGTTGGAGTACTTCAGCCAAGGTCAGGATAGGAGCCAGGAGAAAGGTCAACAAGCTGGATCAGGAGTAGAGAGAGTCGGAGTCAAAGGTACAAGCAGGCTTCAGGCAACGAGAGGTTAACAGCAACAAGGTCAGACAAGGCAAGGTTCAGGAACTAGATGTGGCAAGGCACGGCATCACAACGACTATGCTCAACAAAGGTAAGCTGAAAGTGAAGGGTATATAAAGGAGGAGACTCCAATAGCAAGCAGGGGAGTAACCAGGAAGTGAAATCTAATAGGCTGCTGGTGCATGCAGGTGTGCCCGATGATGCAGCCTGATCAGGTAGGAGGTTTCTTGCAGCCTGCGCGATTCACAGATTTCAGAGGGCAGGGTTTAGAGAAAGTACACGCCGGTTCTGCGAGATGGCAGAGCGGGGGCGAAGACTAGAGCGCGCGTCACTGCCACGCTGGTTCTGTTGATCAACAGAGCGGGGACGGAGTTTGCCGCGCACGTCAGCAGGACGGCTGGATGAGCGCCCGCGTCATACACCCAGGCGAGGGACAGGATCAGGATCCGCAGATGCCGGAGCAGACTGCGCAAGGTCCGCGCGCACGTCACAGGGCCAGAATAATGCTCATCTTGAGTGTCTGTCACCGGAGGGCCAGTAAGGTGAGGAGATGGTCCTTGAACGCTGGGATGGCGAATCCTCACAGTACCCCCCACCCCTCTAGGAGCGACCTCCGGGCGACTCCACGAAGGCTTGTCCGGAAATTTCGTATGAAAGATGCGCACCAATCTGGGTGCGTGTACCCGGTGGCTAGGAATCTAGGTCCTCTCCTCCGGACTGAAACCTTTCCAATGCACTAGATAGTGCAGTGATCCTCTGGGGATCTTGGAATCCAGAATGGACTGGACCTCATATTCAGGTTGACCTTGGATCATAAGTGGAGAAGTAGAAGGAACAGGAACAGAAAAATTATTTGAAACCACAGGTTTGAGAAGAGATACGTGAAAGACAGAAGGAATCTTCATAGCGGATGTGAGAGCGAGACGGAATGCAACCGGATTGATCCTCTCAGAAATCGTGTAGGGTCCGAGAAATCTAGGTGCAAATTTCATACAAGGAACCTTGAGCCTGATATTTTTTGAAGAAAGCCAGACCTTGTCACCAGGTTTGAAGTCCAGAGAAGGTTTGCGATGACGATCTGCCTGAGTCTTCTGTCTGTTGACCGCTTGCCTGATCTTGACCTGGATCTTTTTCCAAAGTTCCTGTAGCTCCTTGATCCTCTCATCTGCCGCTGAGACCCCTGAGGATGGTAACACCATAGGAAGAGTAGATGGGTTAAATCCATAATTTACATAGAAGGGAGATTCCAAAGTAGAACCACTGCGTGCGTTGTTATGAACGAACCCTGCCCAGGGTAGTTCAGCCCAATCATCTTGTGAATCAGACACAAAGCATCATAAGTATTGTTCAAGCGACTGGTTGGTCCTCTCCGTTTGACCATTGGCCTGTGGATGGTATCAAGAAGAAAAATGGAGGGCTATACCAAGCTGAAGACAAAAAGATCGCCAGAACCGAGAAATAAACTGACACCCTATGTCTTAGACTATTACCATAGGTACTCTGCGTAAGCGAAAAATCTCCTTAATGAAAACTTCAGCTAACCGGGGGAATTCGGAAGACCCTTGAGGGGTATGAAGTGAGCCTGTTTTGAGAATCGGTCCACTACCACAAGAATTGTGTCCATACCCTTGGAGATAGGTAACTCGACTATGAAATCCATGGATTAATGTGTCCATGGTTGGTCAGGAACAGGGAGAGGCAGAAGAAGACCCGAGGGAGAGGTTCTGGGCGTTTTAGTCCTGGCACATGTGGGGCATGCAGCTACGAAATTTGTAACATCCTTTTGCATCTCTGGCCACCAAAAAGTCAGAGAAATAAGATCCAGTGTTCTCTTGATACCGGGTGACCTGCAGATCTGGAAGAATGGCTCCACTCGAGGAACTTTTTACGATGAGGACAGAAGTGAAGAGACGGTCCTGAGGAGGTGAGATGCCAGGAGGAATATGACTTTGTTGACGAATAATGTCCTTAAGAGCTCCAAATGAAGAAGCCGAGAGAATAAACGTGGAGGGAAGAATGTAAGGAATCGGGGAACACGCCCCCTGCGGTGTGCTCCCTCCTTACCTGCCGCATCTCAGTTCCCGCTCTCCTTATAGAGCATGCACGCACTCGTGGTTCCCTACTCGTACCATGGAGCCTGGCCACCCCCGGTCGCGTCACGCATTCTCTCACACTTGGCGCGTACACGTGACGGCGTGCGCCGCCCTCCAGCTGCGAGTCAACTTCACCCCCTTGTGGCGTATTCTCTACCCATGTCTAGTTTCTCTGATGTCTCTCTGTATGGCATGCGCCGTCCTCTAGCTCCTCCCTGTCGATTCTCTGTGTGGCGGGCGCTGCCCTCTTGCCTAGTTTCCCTGATGTCTCCCTGTATGGCGTGCGCCGCCCTCTAGCTGCGAGTCAAGATTCCCTGTTGATTCTCTGTGTGGCGGGCGCTGCCCTCTAGCTGCGAGCCTACCTTCCTATGCATCGCTGCCCCTAAGTCTCTTGGATCGCTCGGAGTTCGATCCTTAAGAGGGGGGTACTGTAACGATGCACGGAACACGCCCCCTGCAGCGTGTCCCTTCCTTACCTGTTTACTTCTGAACGCCGCCCTCTAGCTGCGAGTCAAGATCCTGTGTCTTTAAGGATTCTGAAGCAAGCAACGCCATCTTGCTTCCTGGCAAATCCTGCCCTCTTCCTTCTTACAGGAAGTAAGCCTCTCTTTGACTTTCTCTCTGCTATTAGTCTTTTGCTACCAGCCCTGGTGCCTGCTAGTACTCATCGCATACTGTTCCTGCCTGGACCTCCTTGGGACCTTTACTTATCTCCTGTGGATTCCGGAAGACTGGGACAGTCACTCTTACTGCTGCGGCCGAGTTTATTCGAGCATTTGCCCGTTCTCGGCCGCAGCAGTAACCTGGCGCGCGCCGGAGGGTGACGGGCGCGCGCCGAAGCAGCGGAGAAGCGCCCTCCGATCGGGGCTTTCTTCCTCCCGCTGCCAGGTCCGCCGGGTCCCCCGGAAACCCCTGCCGCCGTCCCCCACATCGCGGGACACCAGGGCTCCCTCGGGGAGCCGTGGACGCGCGTGCAGGGGGCGCAGGCTCCCGATGACGCGTGACCGCGCATCGGTGATGCGCGGCACGCTGAGGGAGTGCGGCTAGCACGCCGGGGCATCCCCCGGCTTGCGGTGCTAGCCGTGCTTCAATAAAACGTGTCGCCAGTGTATACTACTGAGGTTAGTTTATCGTCGGGTAGTGTAGGTACCTGCTTAGTAGGGTTCACCTTGACGTGGTAGCAGGATTATAATTCCTTGGCCAATGCATTAGACTAAGAACCCTTATGTTATGTTTAGTTTCGCTGCACCTTGCTGTTTCTGGCACTATGCCTTTAAGAAGTCTGGACGTTATCCTAGAAGCAGCCCTTCTCTGGATGTTACCTTGTGCTCTGGACTCCATGTTCGTGTCCATGTTCCTAGTTCCTTGTTCCTGTGCCCCTGTATCGTTGGGAGATCCTAGTCCCCCCTAGTTTAGTAAGGATCGTTCGAAGTCCTATCCTGAAGGGGGGGATACTGTAAGGAATCGGGGAACACGCCCCCTGCGGTGTGCTCCCTCCTTAAAGCCGCATCTCAGTTCCCGCTCTCCTTATAGAGCATGCATGCACCCGCGGTTCTCTACTCGTACCATGGAGCCCGGCCACCCCCGGTCGCATCACGCATTCTCTCACGCGTGGCGCGTACACGTGACGGCATGCACCGCCCTCCAGCTGCGAGTCAACTTCACCCCCTTGTAGCGTATTCTCTACCCATGTCTAGTTTCTCTGATGTCTCTCTGTATGGCATGCGCCGTCCTCTAGCTGCGAGTCAAGATTCCCTGTTGATTCTCTGTGTGGCAGGCGCTGCCCTCTTGCCTAGTTTCCCTGATGTCTCCCTGTATGGCGTGCGCCGCCCTCTAGCTGCGAGTCAAGATTCCCTGTTGATTCTCTGTGTGGTGGGCGCTGCCCTCTAGCTGCGAGCCTACCTTCCTATGCATCGCTGCCCCTAAGTCACTTGGATTGCTCGGAGTTCGATCCTTAAGAGGGGGGTACTGTAACGATGCGCGGAACACGCCCCCTTCGCGTGTCCCTTCCTTACCTGTTTACTTCTGATCGCCGCCCTCTAGCTGCGAGTCAAGATCCTGTGTCTTTAAGGATTCTGAAGCAAGCAACGCCATCTTGCTTCCTGGTAAATCCTGCCCTCTTCCTCCTTACAGGAAGTAAGCCTCTCTTTGACTTTCTCTCTGCTATTAGTCTTTTGCTACCAGCCCTGGTGCCTGCTAGTACTCATCGCATACTGTTCCTGCCTGGACCTCCTTGGGACCTTTACTTATCTCCTGTGGATTCCGGAAGACTGGGACAGTCACTCTTATACTACTGAGGTTAGTTTATCGTCGGGTAGTGTAGGTACCTGCTTAGTAGGGTTCACTTTGACGTGATAGCAGGCTTTTAATTCCTTGGCCAATGCATTTGACTAAGAACCCTTATGTTATGTTTAGTTTCGCTGCACCTTGCTGTTTCTGGCACTATGCCTTTAAGAAGTCTGGACGTTCTCCTAGAAGCAGCCCTTCTCTGGATATTACCTTGTGCTCTGGACTCCATGTTCGTGTCCATGTTCCTAGTTCCTGGTTCCTATGCCTCTGTATCGTTGGGAGATCCTAGTCCCCCCTAGTCTAGTAAGGATCGTTCGGAGTCCTATCCTGAAGGGGGGGATACTGTAAGGAATCGGGAAACACGCCCCCTGCGGTGTGCTCACTCCTTACCTGCCGCATCTCAGTTCCCGCTCTCCTTATAGAGCATGCATGCACCCGCGGTTCTCTACTCGTACCATAGAGCCCGGCCACCCCCGGTCGCATCATGCATTCTCTCATGCGTATTGAGTACACGTGACGGCGTGTGCCGCCCTCCAGCTGCGAGTCAACTTCACCCCCTTGTGGCGTATTCTCTACCCATGTCTAGTTTCTCTGATGTCTCTCTGTATGGCATGCGCCGTCCTCTAGCTGCGAGTCAAGATTCCCTGTTGATTCTCTGTGTGGTGGGCGCTGCCCTCTTGCCTAGTTTCCCTGATGTCTCCCTGTATGGCGTGCGCCGCCCTCTAGCTGCGAGTCAAGATTCCCTGTTGATTCTCTGTGTGGCGGGCGCTGCCCTCTAGCTGCGAGCCTACCTTCCTATGCATCGCTGCCCCTAAGTCTCTTGGATCGCTCGGAGTTCGATCCTTAAGAGGGGGATACTGTAACGATGCACGGAACACGCCCCCTGCGGCGTGTCCCTTCCTTACCTGTTTACTTCTGATCGCCGCCCTCTAGCTGCAAGTCAAGATCCTGTGTCTTTAAGGATTCTGAAGCAAGCAACGCCATCTTGCTTCCTGGCAAATCCTGCCCTCTTCCTCCTTACAGGAAGTAAGCCTCTCTTTGACTTTCTCTCTGCTATTAGTCTTTTGCTACCAGCCCTGGTGCCTGCTAGTACTCATCGCATACTGTTCCTGCCTGGACCTCCTTGAAACCTTTACTTATCTCCTGTGGATTCCGGAAGACTGGGACAGTCACTCTTATACTACTGAGGTTAGTTTATCGTCGGGTAGTGTAGGTACCTGCTTAGTAGGGTTCACCTTGACGTGGTAGTAGGCTTATAATTCCTTGGCCAATGCATTAGACTAAGAACCCTTATGTTATGTTTAGTTTCGCTGCACCTTGCTGTTTCTGGCACTATGCCTTTAAGAAGTCTGGACGTTCTCCTAGAAGCAGCCTTTCTCTGGATGTTACCTTGTGCTCTGGACTCCATGTTCCTGTACCATGTTTCTGGTTTCCGTTTCCAGACTCCCGTGCTGAAGCGTTGGCTTCCCAGCAACCCCCGCGTTGGTGCCTGAGAACGTGCGCAATCCCGCTCTGCTGTCAGAGCATGCGCGCACATGCAGCTGGATCACTCGTGTCTCTGAGTAGGCACCGCACCTCCGGACGCGTTGCGCATTCTCATGCGCGCGGCGCGGTTACGTGACTATGTGCGCCGATCCCCAGCTGCGCGGCAACTTACTCCCTTCGTATCCCCTGTGGCCTCCCCACCTCGCTAACGGGCCCTTCCCCCTTTCCCTGCGCTTGTGATTAGAGCACAAGCGTGACAAAGAATTGGTTTCTGCTGATCCTCAGAATTATTGTCCAAAGAGAATTGGCGAGATAATGCGTCAGCTTTGATATTTTTAGATCCAGGCAGATAGGAAATTATGAAATTGAATCTAGAGAAGAATAGTGACCATCTGGCTTGACGGGCTCCGAGACGACGAGCTCCTTCAATGTAAAGTAAGTTCTTATGATCCGTAAGGATAGTTATGGGATCGTCGGTACTTCCAGAAGGTGTCTCCATTATTCGAGTGCCAGTTTAATTGCAAAAAGTTCACGGCTCCCAACATCAAAGTGCATTCAGCCGGAGAATTTTTTTTCGAAAAGAAGGCACAAGGATGCAACCTGGACAAATGATTCTTTCTTTGAGAGAGAACAGCGCCTACCCCAACATCAGAAGCATCAACTTTCTAGAGTAAACGGAAGTTGGAGGTCTGGGTGAATGAGAGCCGGGGCGAATACAAAGGCTTTTTTGAGAAGATCAAAAGATTGAAGGGCCGCTGAGGACCAGGAAGCTGGGTCTGCTCCTTTCCTGGTTAATTCGGTCAAAGGAGCCACTAGAGAAGAATTTTTTTAGATGAATCGACAATAATAATTAGAAAATCCAAGAAAGCACTGGACAGCCTTGAGGGTAGTAGGTTGAGGCCAATCCAGAACTGCTCTGACCTTGGCGGGATCCATGGTGAGACCGGTGTCAGATATAATATATCCCAAAAAACTGGTAGATGTCTGATGGAATTTACATTTTTCGAGTTTGGCAAAAAGTCTATTTTCGCGTAACCTGAGAAGTACCTGTTTAACGTGAGAGACATGTTCCTGAATGGATTTAGAAAAAATAAGGATGTCGTTGAGATAGATGATTACAAAGGAGTTGAGAAGGTCTCTAAAAACTTCATTTACAAAGTCCTGAAACACGGCTGGGGCATTGCATAGACCAAAAGGCATGACCAAGTACTCATAATGTAGTACTCATAATGTCCATCCCTGATATTAAACGCAGTCTTCCATTCATCACCCTGGTGGATCCTGACAAGATTGTAGGTACCACGTAAATCAAATTTAGAGAAGATGTTTGCTCCTTGTAATCGATCAAATAATTCAGAAATGAGAGGCAGAGGGTAACGATTTTTTACAGTGATTTTGTTCAGAGCTTGGTAGTCTCTGCAGGGGCATAACGATCCATCCTTTTTCTTCACAAAGAAGAATCCAGCACCTGCAGGAGAGGTAGACTAACCTATGAAACCCTTCTGCAAATTCTCTGCAATATATTCTTTCATTGCCTTGGTCTCAGGCAAGGACAATGGGTAAGAAGTCCCTCTGGGTGGGGTAGTACCAGGAAGCAGGTCGATAGGACAGTCGAATGGGTGATGAGGAGGTAAGACCTTGGATTTCACCTTATCAAAAACGTCCAGACATTTGGTGTACTCCTCTGGTAATTGCACCTTCTCCTTCTCCTCGTCACGGTGGTACCCCCGATACTACTTGCTCTTGAATGCAGTTCTTGTTGCAATGGGAACTCCATCGAATAGGTCCCTTGCCAAGCCAATCCACCTGAGGATTATGGATCTGTAACCAGGGTAGACCGAGGATAACTGCGATTGATGGGGTATGAATCACATTGAATTGGATTTTCTCCAAATGGTTATCCTTCACTCTGAGCTGAAGTACATCCGTTTCCAAGGAGATAAATGCCGGCTGAAGAGGTCTTTCATGTATGGCTTCTAGGGCAATGGGCTTCTCTCTACGCTTCATGGGAACCAGGTGGCGTTCTGCGAATTCTTAGTCTATAAAGTTTTCTGCAGAGCCAGAATCAAAGACAGAAGAGAGAACCCCCGCAGCTGTCTAGATGTAAATGTGTTAGTGCTCCCTAGGTAAATACATATAGCAACAACCAAAGAAAAAGGAACCTAGTACGGGCACTCTAAACACGTGGTGATATGGTGAACACTTTAAAACATACACTTTATTCTAATAATTAAAAAAACGGGTGATAAAACTAGAATTAAACGCTTGGATCCTTAATATGAACACTAAATGTGGTGTTCTGGGTCAATGTGAGTATGACTGCAAATATCCACTACTAATGTATGCTGCAGTTTGGACCAGTGGGTATGGTAAATCACTTTTCAGATGAACCAAAGCACCCTATTGTTCGCTACTGTAACGGCATGTGCCAGTATATATAAACCCTAGTAAACAAATGCACAGCACTCTAGCATATAAAAAGGGACCCTAGCCAGGTGTGCCAAACAACAGTGAGGCAGTATAACTGGCTAAATGGATAGGATCCTGGCAACTAATAGTGTAGCTGATATAAGGCTAGGGATGCTGTAAATAAATAAATGTAGGGTTTATACGTGATCAGCTCAATTCCACTGGCTATGAATATAACCCTGAGTAAGGTGAAGTTGAGTCTAGGGTACATACCAATAAGTATATATATATACACATGAGACACATGAAAAAGGGCAGATGAAGCAGATACCTTACGGCCAGGTGTATCAAACACCGTCCGGAACTCCTTGGTGAAGGTAGCAATATCCTGGGTAAGGTCGGGTCTTCGCTCCCAGATGGGAGAAGCCCAGGCAAGGGCATCATCAAGGAGAGACATGATATACGCCACCTTGGTGCGAGGAGAAGTGAAGCGTGAAGGATTCATTTCAAATTGTATGAAGCAAAGATTAAGGAACCCCCGGCATTCGTGGGGGGTTGGTAACCGGGGTACTTGAGAAACGTGAGGAGAGGACATGGTGGCTGACTCAGGAATTGCAGGAGCAAAAAGAGAGCGAGGTTCCTCAAGAGCGTGAGTGAAAGTATTAAAGTTCTCCCTCAGGGAACACACGTTTTGGTCACTAGCCACAGATTTCTCCTCAATACTAGCAAGGTAGCTTGCGTGTGTGCTCAGGACTCTTCCTACCTCAGCGGGGTCGAAGTTTGTGTGGCTGAGCATACTGTAACGCGTAGCTCACCACAAACGAAGCGCGACCACGGTGCTGAGGCAGGGAATTGAGATATTTAAAACCAGAGACAAAACATAAAACACAGACAAAGCTCAGTTTTTAGCACATCCAGTGAGACTCATACACGGTACAGTGCCTAAATATATATGTATAAATATCTAATAAGTAAAATGGTCTTTTAGTTTGACATTTTTGGCCAAAATTGTTGTAAGCCCCTGAGCCAACGCCCCAGCAGACCACATATCAGGGGTCCCTAACGCTAATATAAATTCTTAATAACCTCTGTGATAACAGGAAGAATGATTTATAGTAAATCTGTCAATATTAGTTGCAAAGTTCTAAGTCTGACTGAAGCTTTTATTAACCTGTACATTACCAGGAAAAGCACTCTGTATTAGAGATGTCACAGCCAAACTGCAAGCAGGCAAGTTCCCCTGAGTGGAAGATGCTATGGAGTGAGCCCATAACCATTTAAATGTGGGAGGGGGTGAGCTTAAATTAGGGAGGAGGTTGCCACCCTCCAATCAGCCATGACTAGCTGGACAAGAATTGTAAAACATACTGGACACCTAACAAGCTCCTATTGAACCCCCAAAATGACCACAACAATTTTGGCCAAAAATGTCAAACTAAAAGACCATTTTACTTATTAGATATTTATACATATATATTTAGGCACTGTACCGTGTAAGAGTCTCACTGGATGTGCTAAAAACTGAGCTTTGTCTGTGTTTTATGTTCTGTCTCTGGTTTTAAATATATATTGCCATGCTCAGTAGCACTCCTCTGTGACACTCATATGCTTATATATATGTTGTGGTCATTTTGGGGGTTCCCTTCCCCACTTATATCAATAATCATGAAATCTGCAAAGTTCATACTTGTGGGTTCGGTTAACCATATTGATGAATCAAATCATTATTAACAGCATGTCTAATTATGCAATGTCTTGCTGGTCTTGTTATTTGATTTTATACAACTGCATTTATATATATGAAAACTCTAAAGTGCAACTGAGTATGTTCTGATCAAGCTAATTGTTCTAAATACGAATTGTAATAATAGCAACATAAATGTACTAAAAGTATGCTTTATAACATTATCAATTAGATATTGGAAATTCCTACTACCCCTGCCATTACTTGTTTTTAATTTTAATTATCATTATTTTTTTCATTTATTTTTTCATCTGTTGCTTTCTATTATGATATACACATTATGAAATTTATTTTTGTATATATTTAGATTTCATTAAGGCTTATATTTGATTAATAATATGAATTGTATTGTTTATAATGTTTAAAAGTAGATTGCACAAATGTTCGTTTTCATCTGTTTTTAACCTTTAGTCCCTACTGCGCATGACACTGAAGCCCATGGGTGCCGAGTGAATGTCATCCAGCTGGGACTCAGTATCCCATCATGCAGCTTGCTGCGCGTGTGGTGTCGGCTCACTGGCTGACAGGCACCATAGGTGGCGCACTTGCGCTATGTGTGAGCGCCATTAAGCCACGAGTCTGGCAGTCTATCATACAGCACGCAGCATACCCACAGCCCATTCGCTGTATGACGTCACTTCCGGTTCACATCCGGTATATCAGTAGCCTGCAGACGGGTAGTGTTACTCTTTGAAAAAGCCCATGCTTGGGTGAAACGCGTTAGAGGTGCAGGGGCATTCTTTTTCCCCCTCTTTTTAACTATGCAACAATAAAGGAACTCTTTACAGCACAGTCCAGCATTTGCTACGTTTTTTCTGCCTCGTGGTGCCCGCTGAAAACACCTCTTCCAGACCGGAACAGGTATATTCTCTCTGCATTCCTTGTCAGCTATGGAGCACACAGAACCGGCGTTCACACCATATGTGAAACCTGCTGCTTAAATGAGAGCCACCCCAGGCATACAAGATTAATTAATTCAGGGAAACTGCAGAGGTCAAGGGGGGGTTTAAACACTCCCCACTTACAACTCCGCACATCCCTGTTATACCTGGTGCCATATAGGGGTTCAATGCATATAGCCTCAAGCATGCAATACCACACCAAGTGATCCGGTTTAAAACGCAGTTAAAAACATTATTTTACTATCATTGTGGGTCATATATGCTCTGTAGCACTGGTTAACTGGGGCTAATTACCCCATACACTTTTGTTCTGTCCATCATTAGAGTATCCTCGTTGAGGTCTGGGAGTAGGGATTTACACAACCTGCAGATGTATTGTTATAAGTCCTCCATAGGAAACGTTTCGGGGATATTTCTGATCCTTAGATTTTGACCCTGTTCTCAAGGTCTTCTACGTTATCTTTGAACTGGGAGAATTCAGATGAGATCCTAGCAACCTCCTCCTCCAGGTTGGTTTGTCTTTGGAGGGAGTCTGCCATTTTGACCTCCAATTTTCCGGTTCTGGTCCCCAAAGCTGCTATTTCTTGTTTAAGGTCAGAGACAGCCTTCTGAATTTCTCGTTGGATCATTGACGAAATTTATTTGAAATAAGGCTTCCAGATCTGCTTTTGTTATCCTTGTTTCTTCGTATATTGCGTCTGGACTTGGGCATGCCTGTCTCATGAACCCCACCTCGTTCTTCTTTCCCCAGCTGCTCTCTCACCTCACAGCTCTCTGGCAGCGACGATTGTCCGAGCAGGGAGCACCCACCCGGAGCAGCAGTAAACTTTTTTAATGAATTAAAGTAGTGTTAGACAATGCTTCTTTCTCTACAAGTGGGAGTTTGCCAAATTGTAAGTATTTCTGTGGGTGGTAAGTCTTTATTATACTGTATGAGGATTTTTGCCCCAGACAATTCTGCGGGCCTCTGTCACCAAGATTACCTCTCCTCTTTGATTAGTCAGACTCTGGCTCCGCCATTTCATAGCCTTCGCCCTCCAGGGCAAGATCTTTGACTTTATTTTTAATGGTGTAAGTCCCCTTTACTTTTGGAGCATGGCATTTTTTTTTTTTAATTCTTTTCCTCTATGTATTTATTACAGTATAGTGCTTATATTTTGGACAGTCTTTATTATTTATTTGTTGCAGGTCTCTGTATGGTGTAGTAACTTCCCTCCTGGACAGCCCTTAATAGCTTATGCACCACACCAGAGCTCATCCAATGGCCAGCCCGCAAGATACCAGGTAAGCAGCAGGTTTATGTGCTTAGCAGACGTTGCAGCACACTGTCCTCACAGACCTCAGATGGAGTGTGCCAGTTCTCAGGGAAGTAAGGGATAAGTGGATGCCACCAAGCCGCTCCCGGGTGAGGAGGGGACAAGGGCTGCGCCGCGCACCCCCAGGGGTTATACGGCTCTACAGAGTCAGGTTATTTTTTTAATGCTGCTGCTCTTTCATTCCTTGTGGCACCCGTGGCACTTGGTCTGGCAGCTGCAAGTGCTCTGACCCCACCTCACATCTGCCCGCCGACCAAATCCGCCGCGTCCTAATGTCCGTGTGTGAGCCCGGTGGCCATTTTGGAGGATGTTTTGTCTCTGAGAGGGGCTCAAATTGGGTGCCCACATGACAACCACCCCCCTGCCCCCCTGGCCGGGGACCCTGCTCACCCCGATAGGTCCTCTCCCAGCCTCTGGGACCCCTCTGCGGCTCTTGTCCTTCAATCCCCAGTTGCAATCAACCCTGAATCAAAATGGCCGCTCCGTCCTTCTCCTCCGCTCCCGCCCGCTAACTTTGATCTGGTTCTGGCGATGCTCCCGCTGCAGCCTGTCCTTGTTCACCGGGTCTGGCAGCCCTCATAATTCTGTCTGCGGCACTCAATCTTGCTCTCCCCCCCTACGCCTCACCGCGCTTGAACCTGCCCTAGAACTCTGCATTTAGCAGCCATTTTGTGGAATTTGTCAGTGCTTGCGGAGCTGCCGATTATTTGTACATAGGCTTTGATCTCTGCCCAATTGTATTGCTATAAGTCCTGATTTAGGCAGAGAGGGTTTTCCCCAACTGGATATGTCTTTGTAAGGATTGCTACTATATTTTTTCAGCCTTTAATTTCGCTTATTTGTGTCTTTTAAGACAAAGCTCTCCTAACACATGTCTTTCTTGCCTGATGACTTGGCCATGCCACTCCTGGTGACATCATCTTAAAGGGAGGGAAGCATATCCTTCCTGATTGGCTGGCTTCCTTCTCTTTTGTCGATGTCACATCCTTTAAAAAAATAGGGAACCTGTCACATGGCACACCAGCCAATCGGATAGGGGATGTACCATTTGATACTCAAATGTGATGTTACAGGCCTTATATAAGGCCTGTCCTTTCTCATTTGAGTCCAAGAAGACAATGAGACAACATCAGCTCCCATTGGATTATATAGTACAGAATAAAGAAAGAAAAAAAGAAAGAAGAAAATAACTTACCAAAGGAGCATTACATCTTTGGTAAGAGGTTGCTGCTGGAGTAGGATGCGGAGGCTGAAGACAGCAAAGGTAAGAAACATATAAATTGTATTTTATTTCATTGTGACTTTTTTAAGGTTGCCCATTGACTGCTATAGTGGCAAACCATGCCCATAGGGCATGGTGTACCTCTGTGCCAATCAATTGGTTTATGCACATTTTTTTTTCAATTGAAATGTAATGTATTTTATTTGCTGCTTGGTTTTTTATTTGTAGCTTGCCCATTCATTGCCATAGTGGCAAACCATGCTCACAGGGCATGGTGTACCACGGTGCCAATCAAAGGGTAGAGGAGGTGGGGGTAGTTGCCCTGAGGAGGATGGTTCTGCCTTCCAGGTGGGTAACAGGAAGGGGGCTTAACCCTTAGTTATCATAGTGGTTAATACCCACTAAGGTAATTAAGGGCTTAGTGGCCAGTAGTTAGTTTTTTTTATTTTACTGTTGGTGCCCACTTAAGAAGAGGAAGACAAGAGGGACAAGGATAGACTTCATCCTGGCAGGGTAACTACAACTTTAATTTACTATATGTTGACTGGTTCATGCTTTGGTTATGTTTTATTTTAATGGACAAATGAGCGAGTATCCAGATATGGATAATAGGGATTTGCCCATTACAGTACTGTGTGCATAGGGGGGAGGGAGTTGTCTTAGTGTTTGTATTGTAATGTTTATTGCGGGTAGAGGGGGGTGAAGGGTGTAATTGTCCCAGGCTGGGTGGTTAGGCCTACCAGGTGGGTAGCGGGAGGGGTTAACACTTTCATTAATATAGCGGTTACTACCGCTAAGGTAATGAAGGGATAAACCCCTCCCACAACCTTCCCGGTAGGCCTAACCACCACCCTGGGGCATCTACATCCTGTACCTCCCTCCCCCTCTTCCCCAATAAACCAGGTGCTCTGGCTTAACCCCTTCATTGCCTTAGCAGCTTGTTATCCTCCTGCTTTGTTTAAATCTCCCGATCACGTGGGCTGCGACGCGGGAGAATGTAAACATGGCTTGGATACCGGAACCCCATAATGAGGCCTGTAATTCAGGAAGCAGGGGGTCCCCAGGGCTGAAATTAGAGCGTTTCAGCTCCGGAGACCCCCGGCTACAATAATATGTTATTAGGATAAAATAAAACCCTGCAGTCGCCTGTTAGAGGCACGCAGGGAGAGTGACAAATTAAGTCTATTCTTACTGGGCGTCTCTTACAGACAGGAGCAGTAGGATTCACACAATGCGAGTCCCATTTTAAAAAAAAGGGACCCCGCTGTGTGTTATAGAATGGGCTGTGGTGTATTGCCGAGAGCTCGAGAATGTCACCAAAATGCTGGCGCCATAAGGAAAGTATACACCTGTAGTGAAGGAAAAAAACAGTTGCCGAGCACTCTCCTCTTCTTTCTTTGTTAGTGAAACTTCTTAGTAGCTGAAAATGTAATATAGTATTTTTTTTATGATTTGATTTATTATTTAAAAAAAATTGCATAAATTGGAAAAGTCTTTCATTTAATGAGAATCATAGCATAAATAATATGGGGTAGGGTATATCTATCATAGTAGTATTTTAGTGAAAAAAGTACAAACAAGTTTGAGTTACAATGCATCATTTATTACATTTTTAGTATTTGCACAGCTATATTTCTATTTCAAAGGGGGGGGCATTGGTTTGGTGTGTGTGTGTGTGTGTGTGTGTGTGTGTGTGTGTGTGTGTGTTTGTGTGTGTGTGTGTGTGTGTGTGTATGTGTGTGTTATATGTCATTGAGGCATGTGTGTATGTGGGGTGAAGGTAGATGTCACAGAGGTCCCTGAGTATGTCACTGAGGGGTGTGTGTGTCCATGAGGTATGTGTGGTAAAGGTGTGTGTCCATAAAGTGTGTTGTGATGGTGTGTCAATGAGGTGTGTCACTGAGGTGTGTGAGGTGAAGGTATATGTCACTGAGGTCCCTGTATATAATGCAGTCCCCAGGGAACAAGTGGGTGTGTCATGCGCTAGATCTACCTGCTGACACTGCACATGCGCGAGTACCGGCGGCGCAGGCAAGATCACGCAGAGGCCTTTCAGTGCTATCTTGCAGCTCCCCCCTCCTTCAGCAGTGCTCCCTGCCTCTTCCTCCATTCCTGTGCATGCGCTGAACCTACCAGCTGACTCGGCTGGCGATGCACAAATGTGGGAAGGTTAGATATTGAGGAGGCCTCTCTTGGGTTTCCTTCCCCAGCCCTTCTGACATACTGTACTACTCATATGTATCCTCGGATTAAGCTGCTACATACCGGGGAGTCAGGGTTACCATATTGCGCTGATTTGAGATTGTAGGGAGGGCGGCCCTGCTCTGCTTGGAATCAGAGATTACTGCGGGCAGAGGGACTGAGTACCTAAAGCGCAATAGAAAGAAAGAAAAAGGCTTGACTCCTGATGAAACGACAACAGCGAAACACGTTGAGTCAGAAGCGCTCTGCTGTTACCACTCACCTGTGCTGATCTGCGCCAGAGGTCCCCTCCATTCGGTGAGTCCACCTGGGCCATGATACCGGAAATGAAACGCCGGTAACCAGAAGTGACGCGATGGGAGACTCGAGCAGAGGGGGTGAGAATTGGGAGGCAGAGTTCGCTTTTCCTATGTGTCCAGTATACTTTTTATCAATGTACAGTAAGCATACACAAATATGGTCTTTTATAGATTAAAAGTTGTTTTTTATGGTACGCATCATGTTTGGCTTTCCGTTTTCTCCTATCCATACGGCAGCCATTATACCATTCTGAGGGATATCCCACTACACCCAAGAATCCTGAGATACAGAGGAAGAGAAGACCCACACAAATATACCACACTATCCACCACCTACCCAAGTTTGGGTTACATGCCTGTTTATTCCATAAGAATGTGAGTTCTGAATCTATAGAAATCTACTGATTTGGAGATACTTTTTAAGAGACTGTGTTGCACTATTGTATCTATTTTTATTTTCACATATCCACCACTGAACAAGTTGCGCTCCCCTTCAATTTCCACACATACCAGTTGACTTGGCTGGCGATGCACAAGTGTGGGAAGGTTAGATATTGAGGAGGCCTCTCTTGGTTTTCCTTCCCCAGCCCTTCTGACATACTGTACTGCTCATATGTAATCCCCGGATTAAGCTGCTACATACCGGGGGAGTCAGGGTGACAATATTGCGCTGTTTTGAGATTGTAGGGAGGGCGGCCCTGCTCTGCTTGGAATCAGAGATTACTGTGGGCAGAGGGACTGAGTACCTAAAGCGCAATAGAAAGAAAGAAAAAGGCTGTGAAGACATGCAGCTCATGAGCTCTGGGCCCCAAAGTCCCATAAAGCAGCCTTTCCCCAGTAATATCACAGGAAATTATCCTTGAATATATCAGAGGAAGGCACAGGCAATGGAGACCATCCTGATTGCATGAATTTCTAAAAAAAAAACTTTGCTTGCTGAACGGACGGAGGGGCGGGAGATGCAGTGCATTGGCCATTTTACCCAGGCAGCTAATTAAGCGCAGCGGAGACCAGCACACCTCCAGGACCCTCCAGTGCGTGGGCGGATGGATATGAAGCGGGAAGAGAAGCCACCTGCCGTTAGTCCCAGCGCAGTTGCAGGTGAGCGGTTGGAGGCATGTAGGGCTGCAATGAAGGGTTGTAAAGAGCGGGGGCGGCCATTTTGTCCCGGCGCTCGGCAGGAGTGCAGATGGAGCGTGTGGGCTACCCTCCCTCCTACCACTAAAACCACTTATCAGGGCATCCAGGAGGTTGGGGAGACCCAACAGTGACATTCCCTGGGGAAAGGGTACTTTTGAGAATGGGCAGGCAGTAGAAGAAGATGCGGGCGGTTATGACAGCCAAGATGGCAGCCGTAGGCCTTTGAACTGGTGGATACTGCTGCACAGACCAGACTGAGGAAATAACATAGCCCTTAGGAGACAGTCACAAAAATTAGACCCTTATCCACATAAAAAGCCTACAGAAGAGAGGACCTTAACACATGTACATAGACAACCCTCCATAATTAAAAGGGGATTGCATGATTAAAAATAAAGCTTAATATGCATCACTCAGTCTATAAGGGCTGTCTGCGGGAAATAAAGGAATCCTCATTAACAGCCGTCCCTCTCTGAAGATCCATATGCTCTCCCACACTACACCAGGCACAGTAAATATGGGAGAATAAGAAAAAAAACCACAACAATATGAATCCTGATCATTATTAAAATGACGCAGAGGGGGTCATGGGGCTCCTGTCTAAGCCCAAAAGCTGAAGAACTGGCTGTCCATAAGCAAAATACTCACCATTTGAAAAACTTTTAAGCAAAATCTGCAGGGGGAAAAAAAACTATCTACTGTATACATGGATAAAATGTTAGTCACACACTCAATACCACAGATATATGGAGGCATTTGAATCCCACAGAGCGGGATTTTACCTTTTATTCCCATCAACACACGTCCTTTTCTAGGATAGACCATTTTTTGATCTCAAACAATTTACTAAGTCAGGTCAGCAGAGCGGAAATAGGAATCCTAAAATCTCAGACCATGCCCCTGTGGTCTTTAAGATAGGATGGAATAAAGAACTTACCTCTGAGGGCGGATGGAGATTTCCAGAAGCTTTGGCAGCAAACAAACAATTTAAGTCCTTTTTGCAGACAGCATGGATAGAATTTGCTACTAATAACAAACAACATAGAGAGCAGGAAAATCTATTCTGGGAAACTGCCAATGCAGTATTAAGAGGGAATATTATAAACTATGAGAGTTTCAATAAAAAGAAGGCAAATACATAAATATTAGCAGCTGCAACGACACTCACAAAGGACTTTAAAACCTTTAAAACATACCCCTCAAAGGGAATAAAGATACATTTCTGCTAGCAAAGAGAGAGCATGAGTTGATCATACAGAAAAAATGAGGATTTACAGCATCCCTAAACAAACTTAAGTACCATAAACACGGAAACAAAGCAGGTAAACTTATTGCAGTATTCAGGAGAAAGCTATACACCAACAATAATCACGGCAATTAAAGATAACACAGGGGAAAGGTCAACAAAAAACAAAGAGATATTGGGAGTGTTTGAGGAAATCTATAAAAAAATTATAAGCAGAGAAACCATACCATGAGCCAAACAGTGAGGCCTTCTGGTCCCACATACAACTCCCTGCGCTAAACAAAAACATTCGGACACACTAAACTCACGCATAACAATTGAGAAGTAGAAAGGGCAATATCAACGTTAAAAACTGGCAAAGCCCCAGGACCAGATGATAAGTTGGGAGAATTCTATAAGCTTTTAAAGCAGGAGACAGCACCAATTTTGGAAGATCTATTTAACAAAGTAATGAATGGGGGACCGCTACCACATACATTTAATTCAGCATACATAAAAGTGCTACCTAAAAAAAGGGAAGAAACGTGGAAGACCTGGGATCATATCAACCTATATCACTACTTAACAAAGATTTTAAGCTTCTCACAAAAATTTGGGCTAACCGAATCAAAACCCAGATACATATGTTAATAATGCCAAACCAGAGTAATCAGGAAAGGGTTGCACTGTATCACATGATACATAAAGTTTGGCCCATTCAGACGCACTTACCAGAACTTCCTCCTACTGTCTCGGTACGGTCTCCCTACCTACCAATTAGACTGTAAGCTCCTCGGCGCAGGGACTCCTCTTCCTTAATGTTACTTTTATGTCTGAAGCACTTATTCCCATGATCTGTTATTTATATTATCTGTTATTTATTTGATTACCACATGTATTACTACTGTGAAGCGCTATGTACATTAATGGCGCTATATAAATAAAGACATAAAATACAATACACTATAGTGTAAATAAGGTAGAAAGCAACTGTAGATATGTTAGGGTAGATATGTTATAGTGCATGTTACGTTGACAGGGAAGAGGGTTATCTAGGATAATATATATGCCCCGAACGAACAACCATGACGCAAGTATCTTTTCTAGAATACTGATGAAAATAACTATATTGAACCAAACTACAGCCCAGGTTCCTCTCATCGTGGAGTGGACTTTAATCTGGTTTTTGATGAAAAAATAGACAGAAAGAGTAACAAAAATGAGAACAGAATCAGATACCAGAAAAACAAAGTCATGAAAAATGTTAGTCACACACTCAATACCACAGATATATGGAGGCATTTGAATCCCACAGAGCGGGATTTTACCTTTTATTCCCATCAACACACGTCCTTTTCTAGGATAGACCATTTTTTGATCTCAAACAATTTACTAAGTCAGGTCAGCAGAGCGGAAATAGGAATCCTAAAATCTCAGACCATGCCCCTGTGGTCTTTATGATAGGATGGAATAAAGAACTTACCTCTGAGGGCGGATGGAGATTTCCAGAAGCTTTGGCAGCAAACAAACAATTTAAGTCCTTTTTGCAGACAGCATGGATAGAATTTGCTACTAATAACAAAAAACATAGAGAGCAGGAAAATCTATTCTGGAAAACAGCCAATGCAGTATTAAGAGGGAATATTATAAACTATGCGAGTTTCAATAAAAAGAAGGCAAATACATAAATATTAGCAGCTGCAAAGACACTCACAAAGGACTTTAAAACCTTTAAAACATACCCCTCAAAAGGGAATAAAGAGAAATTTCTGCTAGCAAAGAGAGAGCATGAGTTGATCATACAGAAAAAATGAGAATTTACAGCATCCCTAAACAAACTTAAGTACCATAAACACGGAAACAAAGCAGGTAAACTTATTGCAGTATTCAGGAGAAAGCTATACACCAACAATAATCACGGCAATTAAAGACAACACAGGGGAAAGGTCAACAAAAAACAAAGAGATATTGGGAGTGTTTGAGGAAATCTATAAAAAAATTATAAGCAGAGAAACCATACCATGAGCCAAACAGTGAGGCCTTCTGGTCCCACATACAACTCCCTACGCTAAACAAAACATTCGGACACACTAAACTCACCCATAACAATTGAGAAGTAGAAAGGGCAATATCAACGTTAAAAACTGGCAAAGCCCCAGGACCAGATGATAAGTTGGGAGAATTCTATAAGCTTTTAAAGCAGGAGACAGCACCAATTTTGGAAGATCTATTTAACAAAGTAATGAATGGGGGACCGCTACCACATACATTTAATTCAGCATACATAAAAGTGCTACCTAAAGAAAGGGAAGAGACGTGGAAGACCTGGGATCATGCCAACCTATGTCACTACTTAACCAAGATTTTAAGCTTCTCACAAAAATTTGGGCTAACCGAATCAAACCCCTAATACATATGTTAATAATGCCAAACCTGACAGGTTTTGTCCCAAATAGGAATTCCACGGTAAATATTAGGAGAGTATTGACAATTATAGATTATTATAATAGGAAATATCTCCAATAAAATAAAGGAGAATAAGATAATACTTACCCTTGATGCCAAAAATACTTTTGACCAGATCGCATGGAGACATCTGTTTCACACACTGGAGAAATTTGGGATTCAGGGACATTTTTTCCAAATGGTTAGGGGCATATGCCAACGGCAGCAATCATGATCAACAATCTGTCAGGAGTCTGGTCACACGCCGCCCTCGGTGCGTCCCTTCCCTACCTCTCCCGCTGGCTGTGGTCTCCTCTGCCCCCGCTCTGCATCGCAGTCTGGCTCTGCACCCCCCCGCAGCTCTCCCACACGCCGCCAACGTTTCTGCCGGACGCGCGCCCTCTTCCCTTACAGGGGGCATGCCACACGACTTAATTTATTCACTGCACAAGCAGTGTAGCTCCACCCTTCGGCCGTCTCAGCTTCCAGTCTCACGCCCTCATACTGTGCACCTGCAACAAACCCGGACATTAACCCCTGCCCTATTACAAAGGGTTCCTGGGCTTGGTTTTGCCCTGCCCCCTCCTCTCATTGGTCCTCCTCACTTTTTTACCCCTGTGATTCCTCTCCAACAGCGCTCTACATAGTTCATCTACCTAGTGCTGTTGGATACTGTGCCTTGCTCTCTCTCTCTGTTCCAGCTTTGTTATCGATACGGCTTGTCTACTTACCCTCTCTGGCTCCCCGACCTCAGCTTCCACTCGACTACGCATACCTCTCATACCCCTTGAACACGGCACTTGGACCCCTACTACCCGGAACTCCGTTACCCTCGAACCTTGGCTTTCGAACCTACTACGGCATCGTCTCCACACCCAGGTCTGGCAAGTACCCTATCTACCCTGGTACCCCTGGCCAAGTCCACGCAACCCAATCCCCACTCCGGGCACGCTCCCTCTGCTGCGGGTGCGTGGTTACTCACTCTCCACCTCAGTATAGGGGGTTTACCTGGTCTGCGGGCATAACAGCGTGACACAACCAAATGTCAAATAGACTTTGTCTGAACAGAGGGACCCGCCAGGGGTTCCCGCTGTCCCCACTGCTGTTTATACTGGCCCTGGAACTGCTCTCCATATACCTATCAAACATTAAGGATTTTCAGGGGATAAAAATGGGAAACTGCGAGAGTAGAATCTCATTATTCGCGGACGATATGCTTCTGTTTGTATCTAATCCAAAACAATCAGTGCCAACTATTATAAAAGATATAGATAATTTTAGTTCTTTCTCAGGATAAACTATAAATTTCAATAAATCAGGCACCCACAGTTTGCCATGAACTGACTAAACCTAATGTCGGAAACACCTTCCCTTTCAGATGGGCCCCTGGATATATTAAATATCTAGGTAATTGATACCAAATAATATGAAAAACTATATCCGCTTAATTTCACCCCTATAATTAGGAAAATGAGGGGAACATTTGTATTGTGGAATAAACTACCCCTTTTGGGGAAAAGGAAATTTGATTAAAATGTCAATATTCCCCAAGTTACTCTACCCAATGATGTTGCTCCCTATCACACTAAGTAACAAAGATGTTACCAGGAGAAGGAGGAGCAGACTGAGGTTGTATCAACTGCAGAGGCAACAGCAGGTCCTAATGATCACGACAGGGAGTACGACTTCCCTACAAGGAGGCACAGCGAGATAGAAATCTCATAGGGAGATAAGACACACCTCGCTCTACAAGGCGGAAAAGAACAGAGGATTCAGAGGAAAAAGAGGAGGAAGGAGAAAAAGAAAAAAACAGGAACACGGGAACCCAAGAATCTGGCACTGCGGTTGATCCGTGTGGAGAGAGCGTATAACACCTGAAGACCCATATCCAACCTTCTGAGTGTTCCAGACCTCCAGCTAAAGATACCTTTCAAGGCCTGTCTTTATCTACTTTGATATATGTACTTATCATTATAAGAAATTCAAGAGGATCACATGTGAAGATCCACGAACTATTCCTATCAATCATAGAACCGTGTACATTATATCAGGTTTACGCACCTGATAGTGCGCCAAGGACTTTGTTCTCTTTATTATCAAACTATATATAAGAGATTGGGCTGACCATACATACGGGTTTGTCATCCCAGAAAGGGAAAAAGTATATATGGAGGGTTACAACCCGATAGCAATACTACACGCAAAATAATCAAAACTCCCAACCTATATAAACAATTCCTTAATAATATACCATACAAAAAAGGCATGGAGAATGATAAGGAACCAGCTAGCGCTAGATACAGCTAGTCCTCGCTATCCAACGTTTCACTTTACAACAAAAGGCATATCCAATGCTTTACAATGCAACCATATGGGCCGTTTTTCGACGCCGGAATGCGTTATCCGACGTCTGAATGTGTTATCCAACGCACACTGCCACTGATTAACATGGGACTCCCTTTACAACGGTTTCACTGTCCAACGCTACTTCCAGAATGGATTCCGTTGGATAACTGAGGACTGCCTGTAGTGAAATATCCCAATTTATCCCAATACAGGGGAACCCAGAATTCCCGGAAGGCTCCACGAGTCAACCTTTTTTTTAATTGGAGGGAGCAGGGATTAACAAAAATAACACAACTAATTGAAAAGAAAGGGAAGCAATGCAAATTCTTCCAGGAACTAAAGAATGAATATAGACAATAGAGGGTTATTTGCTTATCTTGAAGTTAGGCATGGGCTTATTACACAGAATCCATGTGGTTTGAAGGACAATGTCCTGGACTCAACATTAAGAATGACAAAAACCAAAAAATGTAATACTAGTAAGATCTACAAATTGACAACTCCCAAGGCAGAGGATCCTATCATGGCAGGGATGAGGGCCCAGTGGAAAAAAGATGTTCCACAAATAGGAAATCATGAAATAATAATTAAGGAATTAAAAAATATCTTCAAAAGCACCCAATCTATATACTGGAGAGAAACACAAATCAAAATTCTACACCGGGCATATATTGCACCTGGAACACAAGCTAAGTTTTCGGATAAGTGTAAGGGAGACTGCCCGAAATGTTTTGAGAAGAATGCCCGCTTTTTCCATATGTTTTGGACATGTCCCTGAATATAAGACTTCTGGAAAAAAAATAGGTGATTTTATAGACAATATATACCAAATATAATATAGTAGAGATCCTATAAGCTTTCTATTGGGAGCAGAACAGGGAGGAGGTAGTTAACAAAACAAGATACCTTAGGCTTAATCAAACAATTCTGTTGATAGCCAAGCGATGCATTGCGCTAAAGTGGATAGACAAAGAACCGCCAACTTTCGAGCTAGTAGAACGCAAAATGCTGGACCTGTCAAATTGGACAGGTTGGATGCATGGTTAGAAGGGTCATCATCAAAAAATAGGATGATCGAGCATTGGAAACAGTTCCTGACAAACACCCAATTTATCAATAGAAAAATCTGGGAGGAAATACTAGAGACTAATATATAAGGTATTCAAGGGTTCACCAGGATAAAGTGTTTAAAGGAAAGGAACTAGAGAGATACTGTACGTGACGAGTGACTTTTAGTCAAAATTAAGATTTAGAATAGGATTTTATTTATTTTTTGTATTTTCTATGTATGTTTTATCTCCTGATAACAAAAATGTTGAGGACAGGAGTACTTTGTCACTTCTGAAGAAGGAGATAGGGCCGAAAGTAAAAGGGAAGGAAATAAAAGATCACAACCAGGTTTGAAGCACTTTCAAGATCGATAGCTAAGCATAGATAGAGAATCGGAGGCAACAGTCATGGGTATACATTATAATATGTGTTTCGTATAACCAAAAAATGTATTAGTAGCAAATGTATCAATATAAGATATGATCAAAGCTGTACTATGAATGTTGACATTCTATGTATCTCTGTGATCGGAATAAATAAAGTTAAAAAGAAAGAAAGAAAAACAGTAAGAAAAGAAACAGTGTATCTGTGAAGATAAGTGTGCAAAACTTCAAAGATTTTCAGAACATACAAAAAGTAGTCTTGATAGGGCAAATAACAAAAAGGTTCTTGTAAATTGAATCCTCTTTCTTATGTCCTTTACAAGAATGCTTCTGGAGGTGTTTATTTTCAGCTTAAAGACACATAAGGGATAGAGGGAAAGCTAACATAGCATAATCAAATTCTATAAAATGCTAAAACACAACAGAGATGCAAATCACACTCATGTTAGCAGCATAAAATTTGCATTTTCGAGTACAGCACGAACAAGATACGAGATGTGTTCTCACAAAGGTGGCACACTCGTTTCCTCTTTGGCTTTTGGTGCTCCTATATCACGTGGTATCCTTCTTGCCTCATGATATTCATCATCAGTTTCGCTTCTTGAAGTATATCTTAACAGATGACACTATGTTTCTTTGTTTTTTGTTTTTCTTTCCATTGCTGCTTAGATTTTTCTGTGTGACATTGTTTTACAGGCGGTCCTCGGTTATCCGACGCAATGCATTACCCAAAATGGCGTCGGATAGCGAAGCGTCGTAAAGCGAAACCCGTTTCCCATAGGAACACAGTTTAAATTAAACGTTCCGTTCCTGAAGGCATTTTTAATGCTAAAATACACAGAAAATGTTACTCAAGCAATAAGATATGCAGCACACACATAGATTATGATGTAAACATTATATTTATTGATTACAGAACTGTAAAATAAAACTATAAAAATAAAACTATGCTGTATTCTGTACAGAAATGTACATGAGCAAAAAAAACCACATCAATTATTGGAGGAAGATGATGGGGGAATCTTCAATAGACAACAGACTTTTTGGAGGTGATGTAGGTGCGGTTGAAGGTTTCGGCCACTTGAAGAACCTCTTCATTGAAGTCTGGACAGATCCTTTCATTTTCTGCGTGTAGATCTCTCTATAGCAGCTGATTTGGTTAGACACCCCACGACTGACTGTTGAACTCCGTTCAATGTTAGGGTCATTGTCCTCAAATATGGCCAGTGCGCTATCAATGTGCTTGAATGCCGCAGCCAACATTTTGCTAGACAAAGATTTGCGTGGCTGTGGCTGTGCCACATCAGCAGATTGGTGGGCCTCCTCTTCAGCAATTTTTTGCTCTTCTAATTGCATGAGGTCTTCATTGCTCAACTCGTTAGAATGTGAGGCGAGCAACTCCTCAATATCCTCGGTTTCCACCTCCAAGTTGAGATCTCTGGCCATTTGCACAACAGTTTCTGTAACTTCTGCAACAGTCTCTGTAAGGCCTTGGACATCAGACACAAAATCCGGGCACAAATTACGCCAAACTCAATTTAGATTGGATTGTTTCACCTCATTCCATGCCTCTCCGATGTTTCTCACTGCATGAAGAATGTTGTAACCCTTCCAAAATTCTTTTAGGGTTGGACCACCTTCCACATCGGTTGCTTGATGGCCTGGGCAAATGTTCGCCTAACATAGTAGGCCTTGAAGGCAGCGATAACACCCTGGTCCATCGGCTTTATCAGTGAGGTGGTGTTGGGGGGCATGAACACCACCATGACGTTTGGATGATGGTCATCCAGGTACAAGGGATGGCCAGGAGCATTGTCCAGGAGCAGCAACGCTTTGAAATCGAGGTTCTGGTTCATGCAATATAATTGCACAGTCGGAACAAATTGATGCTGGAACCAGTCCTCAAAAAGGCTCCCTGTTACCCATGCCTTACGGTTGGACTTCCAAATCACTGGAAGTGTGTGCTTTGCATAACCCTTGAATGCCATAGGGTTTTCTGCATGATAAACAAGCAAAGGTTTTAGCTTGAAATCACCTGCATTTGAACCAAGCAGAAGAGTCAGCCTATCCTTTGCAACTTTAAACCCGGGCATAGATTTTTCCTCTCTTGCAATGTCTCTTCTACTGGGCATTTTCTTCCAGTAGAGCCCAGTCTCATCATCATTGAACACTTGACGTGCGCAATAGCCAACGTCCTCTATAATTTTGGCCAATGTAACAGGGAAGGTTTTAGCTGCCTCCTCATCAGCACTAGCAGCTTCACCGGTCACTTTAATGTTATGCAAGTTTGCCCTCTCTTTAAACCGCATAAACCAGCCCTTACTTGCAGTGAACGTTTCCTCAGTGGCCCCTTCTCCATGCTGTTGCTTAATGTCCTCATACAGACTCAAAGCCTTGGCCTGAATTAAGGCTAAACTAATGGGCACATGACGCTGGGATTGATCTTCCAGCCATATGATGAGGAGTTTTTCTACCTCAGCAATATGCCCAGCACGTTGCCTTATTGTCGTACCTTGCATAGGTGCTGAGCCCTTGATCTGTTCCAGGATTCTTGCCTTGTCTTTTATTATAGTCACAATAGTTGTGCGAGGTATATCCAAGGAACGTCCAATTTCTGTGTTCGTCTCTCCTTTCTCAGAGCGCTTTATGATGTTGTGCTTGGTCTCCAAAGTTATAGATTTTCTAATCCTTTTTGGAGTAACAGCACTTTGCTTTTTGCTTTGATCAGCCATGGTTTAGGGCCTAAAATACACCACCAAACCTTCACACAGACTGTTCAGAATGATCTCCCTAGCCTGCAGCCGTCTGGTTGTTCATTTGTAGCAATTTTTTAAAGCGTCATAAGAGCGTCGGATAAGCCGTTCGGGCGTCGTAAAACGGGCCATAGGGATGCATTGACAAGCGTCGGATAAGCCGTTCGTCGTAAAACGAAGCGTCGTAAAACGAGGACAGCCTGTATATCTCTTGGGTTGCGAGAAACTACCTTGGCTGCAGGGAAAGTTAGTTACTCAATTGTGCACAAACATTATTTAATTATGCTTTTTTTTAACAGGTAGTGTAGTTCTATATATTTTTTTTAGAGGGACTTATTAGGAGGCCCTACCACTAAAGCAGAGCAGCTTTCTCCTGCTCTCTCTCATTCTCTCTCATCTTTTTCCTGCCCTCTATCCTGACCACTCTCTCTCACTTCCCCTCTCTCTCACCATCTCTCTCTTCTCAGTCATCCCCCATATTTCTATTTCCTCACCACTCTTTCTCCTCCCTCTCTTCTCTCTCTATCTGCTAACCTCTCTCTCTCATCACCCCTTTCTCCTCACCCTTTTTCTCATTCACACCTTTCTCCTGCTCTATCACTATATCTCTCAACTTATATTGTTCCCTGGCATGGAATGAACTTCCAATGCAAAATATACGGTCAACAACTAGTACTGTAGGTGTACAGTACTTGCAAAATATTGGAAACAAGAAGGACCCCTTCCTTTAAATATAATTCTTCACAAGCTGAAAGAGGTTAACTTGATGAAGTTAGGGTTGAGCACCGCAAAAAAGCCAGGCTGGAGACAGGTTAAAATAAAATATTTATTTGGCATGTAGCCAAACCACAAACAAACAGTTGATAGTCCTCTGACCAGGTCAAGAATCAAGACTTTCATAAAGCGCCTAGCACGTGAAACACGTAACAGGATTATCTTTGTGGGAATATGATGTTGCCAGAGATTCCTTTCTGAGAATAAACTCACCTGTTTTGCCAGCATTTCTGTCTGGATCCCTGTTCTTAATAAACTGTCATCCTTTTCTGTCGACAGTTTCAATATGTTTATTGCCACCTAATATGTTGCAAGTATATACTGTACAGCACTGTACAAAATGTTGATTGTATGGAGGCATTTAGATCCACATTCATTAACCATTTATTGTACAGGGACCCCATGTGACTTTCTTATGCTACTGATTGACTTAATCCTCTCTGAGAACTATTTTTGTTGTGAGAGGGTTTTCTTTCCCCTGTTGTGCGGACCTGAAATTGGCCTGGTGGAAGTGGATGTGTTAATGGTTGTGGTGGTAGGCAGCAAGCACAGCACACATAGGTGCACTGCAAAAAAAGCTAATTAGCCTCTCTGTCTGATAAAAGGCTGACAAGAAAAGCACAGGATGCTCAAGCCTGTAAAGAATAGTGTACAGTATGTATGAAAAAACTCTGATGAACTGATTCTAGATCTGGAGAGGACTGGAAGTCAGTAATGTGAGTATGACTCAGACAGTATTTAGGCAGGGATGTGTAAGGTAGCACCAGCTACATTATTTTATTTGTAGATCTTCAATTCTATAAATATGTTTGTGCTTAAATTAAAGCAGTACTGCTGATTTTAAGCACTGTGTGAGTATCTGTATCTACAACACAGCCCTGAGCACACCCTGTTACAGGTTCAAAAAGACCCCATCATATGCAAATATTTTTTAAGTTAAACTCCTTACCTTGAAGTCCCACAAAAGCTAGGAGGCAGGCAGCAAGCAGGAATGTCGTGTCACACGCAGAGGTCTGAGGCCGGCAGCAAGCCTGAACATCTGGGTCACAAGCAGTGTTCGGCAACAGGAGGGCAGGAGCAGAACAGGGGAGCAGGTACTGAGACTATGGAGCAGGGACTTAGACTAGGGAATAGGGACTGAGAGCAGGGAACAAACAGGGACAAGCCAGATTACCAGCAATATTGTATGTTGTTAAGATAAAATTTCTTTATAAATTGTTTATGGGATTATAGGTATATGAAGAAATGTACTGTGGTTTAAATGTATATTTATCCCCTACCCGTATGGTATCGGGACAATTATTACCTCCATATGTTGCCCTCATTTACCCCAGTGTCCCCATTCTCAAACCCCCTGAGCCCCTTAACTCTTTCTGGGTCACAGGCACTGAGGCATTCTTCAACTAAGAAGTTTTTATGACTTCACTAAGAACCCGACTAAACAGCCCCTACACAACTCACTATTGAAATGCCTTTTACGCAGAGGGAGAGGAGATGACCCAAGGCAGAATTAGCCTCTGTCAGGGACTGTCCAGGGGACAAATAAAATACAATCTGTCCCCCTCAAGTTAGGCAAAAAGTTATGTTGAAGAAAAGGAGAGTATCGGGGAAATAAGATAACTCCAAATTATATTAATAACAAGGAAAATGAAGGGATTGTATCTAAATATTAAGTCAGCTGTTCATCTCCCAGTTGCCTGCATGCACTGCTGCGGCACATCTGAGTCTAACACATCGCCGGTTTTTCCCTGGCTTTTTCCTGGAATGCGACGCACTTCACCTGGAGCATGCCGCATTCATTTTGCGTTCCCAGCCGCGGGTCATGTGCGGTTGACGCGTGGTTGATGCGTTTATTGAGAATGGTTCAGATTTAATAGGTTGCAATTCTTCGCGTGTCCGCCAGATGGCAGATATTCATGAATTGTAATGCGCATGCGCTTCAGTAATGTGTCGACTTACAGGTGTTTCGTTTAAAAAAGATACCACAGTGTGCTATTGTAACTTGGCCTTGAGACTGAAGGAAGAGGTTGCAAAAATGTATCAATTTAGGCTTTTCATATTAAAGAAAGACAAACACCAGTTTCTGTTATTCTCCAGAGACCCGCCGCCATGAGTGTTCAAGTGCAGCCCGTTTTCCAAAAACCCGACAGAAGTTACGCGTATTTGATATGGGCCGCGATTAATGCAACAGATGATAAGATGGCAACAGTTGTTCAAATTTATCAGTATTTTATCGAAAACTATTACTTTTACAAATTTTCACCAGCTCCTCATATGTGGGAGCATGCAATAAGGTAAAGGTTATGTAGCGATCCCTGTTTTTATCGTATTGAGCCACAATTGGTGTGTATCACCGGCTTTTTCCTGTATCTATGATCATGCAGACGGCAAAAGGTGAAGGGTCGTGTTAAAACCAACTAAGAAACGACAGTTGCTGCCAAGCAATGCACCAGCACCGGCTTCCAATGACGGTCCCACCGTCAGTGACAACCCTGAGCCTGAGCCGGATTTCGCGTGCAGTTTCGTTCAAGCTTGCATGTACCTAAGCATTGCATGTACCCAGCCTCATCAGCTGACTACAGGTGGACTAGTCCCGCTGCAAACTATCAACGTGGAGGAACAAGAACGCTGGACTGGCAGTGGACCGGCGCCAGCTGAATGGGAAATTTTATGGTGAGTATTGTTGCCGTATTATTTTCTGTGTTTTTTTTATTTTGACAATACAGTATCAATATCGGTGCGATTCAAAAGTCAAGCGATTCTCCTGTAAGCAATATTATTGGCTGAGTATTGGTTTGTATCACCGGCTTTTTCCTGTATCTATGATCATGCAGACGGCAAAAGGCGAAAGGTTGTGTTAAAACCAACTAAGAAACGACAGTCGCTGCCAAACAATGTGCCAGCACCAGCACCGGCTTCCTATAACGGTCCCACCGTCAGTGACAACCCTTGCTGTCTGTCCAGCAAGCCTGAGCCAGATTTCGCATGCAGTTTCGATCAAGTTTGCATGTACCTAAGCGATTTCTAGCCTCATCAGCTGACTGATGTAGTAGTCCCGCTGCCAACTATCAACGTGTATGATCAAGAACACTGGACTGGCAGTGGCCCAGCGCCGGCGCCAGCTGAATGGGAAATTCTATGGTGAGTATTGTTGCCGTATTATTTTCTGTGTTTTTTTATTTTTAACAATACAGTATCAATATCGGTGCGATTCAAAAGTCAAGCGATTCTCATTGGCTGAGCGGCTTCTACAGTACTGCAGATACTGAACAATTGGTGGAACGCTAGGCGCATGCGCATTGGAGCCTTCTGAAACGCATATGCGTGTCATCGCATCGATGGTAGGCGCGTGCGCATGTGAACAGGAGGCGCCCCCCGAGAAAATTATTGGTGGGACTGGCTGGGAACTTCTTTAGGGGACTGACCATTAGAGTAAAATTTTTCTTTTTGTTTTTACAAAGAAAAGAAAACGCCTAATGGAGGGATTTCGATGGATAATATCGCTTTGTGTAACAATGCCTGCACATTGCTGAATCGGATTTAAAAACCCACGTACCGGAGTCTACAGTTTAGTGGCTGATGTACACTATGCTGATGTTTTGCGGCCGTACAGTATACAATACTTTTTTATAAACAGTATACTGTGTAATAAACCCGAAAAAATAAAAACTATGCATTTATTCTACATGTATTAGAGTACTGTACATACAGTATGTGTCTTCTATACAGTGCCAGTACATACAGTACAGTACTGTACAGTATGTGTCTTCTATTTTTTTTAATACTCTTGTACTGAGAATACCTACAGTATACAGTACAGTGTGCCTGGACAGTAGTGTACATTCTAGAAACACTGTATTTTGTTACAGTAGCAAAGGAGCCAATGGAACAATGTAAAACAAATCAACATGTTCTTTTATTGGTGGAGTAAGTACAAAAACATTTATTTACAAATACTGTACAATGTAGAAACATTTTAAGTGCACAGCAATTAAAAAAACAGGTGTATGGTTTACTGCTACAGTTGTGAAAACATTTATGTACAGAAAGTAAAAACATTTACAGTCAGTCAGTATGGTTTACAGTCACATGTTTTAAAAACAAATTCTTTATTCAGAAAATATACAAAATGCAACATCTCCTTTATCAAAGAACGGCAAGTCAAAACATATACAGTGGGATGGTGTGCAAAACAGTCTGCACCAGTACAGTCCTCGAGGGCAGCAGACAGGCCTGGTTTTCAGGACAACCTTGAAAAACGTGCCTGTTTGCGGCCCTCATGGACTGGAATTGTGCAGGTCCTGTGTGTGTGTACAGCAAGTTAAAACATTTCTGTCTAAATACAAGTTAAAAAACACACAACAACATCTTCTTTATTTAAGTACAGCATGTCAAAACATGTACAATATAGTTCAGCACAACAGTATGGTCTTACCGGTGATTAATAAAATTATTTATTCATAAAATACAGTATACTGTACAAAACGCAACATCTACTTTATTAAAGAAACATACAGTACAGTATACAGTACAGTGGGATGGTGTGCAAAACAGTCAGTCAGGCCTGCACCACTACAGTCCTCGAGGGCAGCAGACAGGCCCGTTTTCAGGACAATCTTGAAAACCGTGCTTGTTTGTGGCCCTCAGGGACTGGAATTGTGCAGGTCCTGTGTGTGTACTGCAAGTTAAAACATTTCTGTATAAATACAAGTTAAAAAACACACAACAACATCTTCTTTATTTAAGTACAGCAGGTCAAAACATGTACAGTACAGCACAGTTCAGCACAACAGTATGGTCTTACAGTTCCCGTGAATAATACAGAAAGTCCACCACATTGTCCGTCCATGGCCGATTCCTTGCATGGCGCAAAACGCCGTTAATGCAGTCTCGAACGCCTTTGATTACAGGATCTGTAATTGGATAAAAGCGCCGCATTTCATCCAGAATGTTCTTTCTGATATTGTCAGGAAGTGCCTTTTTTACGCGATTTCCGTCGTAGTTCACTTTGAAGGCCCAGTCGCAGTACAGCGAGTAGGGAACATGGTGCTTAAAAAGTAACAAGGCATACTTGTGGGGTGCACCCGCACTCATCACCCTATACTATTCCCTAAGCGCCGGTGTCAGATCGCGCAGGGTGATGTCGGGCAGAATTTAGGTCTTCTGCGAGCGGGTGTGCTTGAGGCGACGGGCGATGGTAGGTTGTCTGGGAGGAAGCTTTCCTCCGGTCTTGGTCGCCGTGTTGTCTACTGGCGTGGTCTTGATGGGGTTGTCATGTCCTCCTCAATGGCATACATGTACACTACATCTTCTGGTGGAGGGGGTGCGCTTGGTGATGGAAGGGGCTCGATGCTCCCATTTATCACATCCATGTCACCCCCCTGCTCCGGCGTCGGGAAAATAGGGGCATTAACACCGAGCAAATGATGTATACCCACTATGTCAGCCTCTATCTTGTCCAACCGTCGATCCATCCGTTAAACCATATCTAGCATCCGTTGATCCACATGTATCATTCGTTGATCCATATGTAGCATCCGTTGCTCCACATTTTAACATGGTCTCCAGAAGCAGATCTATCTTTGCTAGCACAATAGAGTTCCTGGGGAGATCCACACTTATCCCATTCAGCATCCGGTCTAATGAGCTGCTTCTTGTGCATGGCGTGTGGACATCTGGTGGATGGGTGCAACGGAGGATTAGATGGGGGTTCCATGGAGAGAAGCGGCAGCGACATCGAAGAAGGGTGGAGCAAGTGACCTGTGGATATCCGGTAGAGGAGAAGCGGAAGCATCGTCGAAGAGGGATGGAGAAAGTGAATTTTGGATTTCCGGGCGAGAAGCAGAGTCGTCTAAGAGCAAAGGAGAAAGTGACCCGTGGATTTCAGAGGCGGCAGCGTCGTCGGATAGAACCAGAGAAGATGGCCTGTGGGTTTCCGGGAGGGCGGCGACAGCGTTGAGGACGAGGGGTGGAGAAGACGGGCTGAAGATTTCCGGGACAGCGGCGCCAGAGTCGTCGAAACGTATGGGAGGTGGTGGTCTGCGGGTTCGATGGGTTGGCTGCCAATCGTTTTGCATCGAGAGTACATCACCGTATATCTTCTTTATATAAGGCTGATGTCTATGAAAACCCTTAGCCTTTGGGGTCCGTAGAATCGGGGTTGATCCATGGAAGCAGATGGCATACAGTAATAAAGTATCTGGACAAGGGCAAGTTCAGATAAAGATCATCGAGTGGAGGGCTATGCAAAGTGTGTAACCTTTTATGCATAGCAGCGAGGTACAGGTGTTGAAAGTGGGCGTACTCTAATGTGAGTCATTAACGTATAAATACACCATACATTTTGTGGATTCACTGCACATTGAATACACATCGACTAAATATCGAATATACATTCTTGTGTTTGTATTTCTTTCTACTCGCTGCAATGGTTGTTAAAAAGATTTCCAAGGATCTCAGCATGCGAATTAAGGAGATGTACACGAGCGGACACCGAATTGCTGCTGCTGCTATGGTTAGCTACTTCTGCCTCGTTGTGCCATCAACCACCGTGAGCTATCATGCACACGGAAAAAACAGAGAACGCAAAAGGGCACCAAGGGTAACTAACGCGTAAGTTTATTTATAAAACTTTTAAAAAAAATTTGATCCAAAAATGTACTGTACATCTACAGTACTGTATCTAATATTTTTGTTATTTCTGTAGATTTATATTACAACAGTATATATATTTTGTATATTTATATTTATATTACAACAGTATATATATTTTGTATATTTATATTACAACAATATATTTTGTATATTTATATTACAACAGTGTATTTATTTTGTATATTTATATTTATATTACAACAGTATATATATTTTGTATATTTATATTTATATTACAACAGTATATATATTTTGTATATTTATATTACAACAGTAAACTGTATATATTTTGTATATTTATATTACAATAGTATATATATTTTGTATATTTATATTACAATAGTATATATATTTTGTATATTTATATTACAACAGTATATATATTTTGTATATTTATATTTATATTACAACAGTATATATATATTGTATATTTATATTTATATTACAACAGTATATATATTTTGTATATTTATATTTATATTACAACAGTATATATTTGTATCTTTATATTTATATTTCAACAGTTTTATATTGCTGCATACTGTATTAATAGAACAATATATTGTATACTCTTGATCTACTATCTCTATTTTTTTAACTTACCGGAATGTTTTTCTTTACATTGTAGGGAGACAACTCTTCTGGTGGACAAAATAAGTGAGGAGAATGATGAGAGGAGTGCATTAAGGGTCAAATACACTCTGCAGGAAAATCACAATCTCGCTGTATCCGAGACCAGCATAAAGAAGATGAGACGCAGCATTGGATGGAAATATGGACGTGTGAGGTTAGTACTGGACAGTACAGGAGGTAAAAGTGTTGTTTAGGAAACTGTACTGTACCGCTAAAATTATTAATTCCTTGTCATTACAGAGTGTACCCCATGATAAGGGACGCAAACAAAATCAAAAGAGAGTGGTCAGGACCAGGCATGGATCAACAGTGGGGAAACTTTCCAGGCTTGC
The DNA here is from genome assembly GCF_040206685.1 of Ascaphus truei. Classification (NCBI taxonomy): domain Eukaryota; kingdom Metazoa; phylum Chordata; class Amphibia; order Anura; family Ascaphidae; genus Ascaphus; species Ascaphus truei. Next base: position 100,382,462 of record NC_134483.1, on the reverse strand, counting down.
ATCTTCACTGACGAGTCTACTGTGTCGCTGGAGAGATTTGCAAGCTTTGCATTCCACAAAAAAGGCCGCATATCTTTGAAGCCGCGGCCAAAACACCCCGTGAAGCTGCATGTGTGGGGTGCCATCTCTAGGCGTGGACCAGGATGCATTGTCATCTTTGAAGGTAAAATATATCAAATATAATGTAGCCATATGCACTGTACTGTACTAGTGTAGCCTTAATGTATGCACTGTACTGTACTATTGTGCAGTTTTTTGAGGACTTTTCTTTTCTTGCTATTGGAATCATGAATAAAGCTTTCTTCCAAGACAACATTGTCCCTGCGATAGTGCAATACATCACACGCGAGTTCCCGAATGGTCACCGCTTCTACCAGAACAACGATCCGAAGCACACCGCGTCAACAGCGAATATTCTTGAGAGCGGTATCAACTGGGTGAAGACGCCAGCGGAGTAAGTGCGGTAACCATGTCTCATTTGTTTCCCACAGTTTTTACTGTGTACTGTATCTCTTAAACTAATTGTCCTTTTTTTCCAATGACAGATCGCTAGACTTCAATCCGATCGAAATGGTCTGGCATCAGCTGAAGGACCATATCCGGAAAGTGGCGAAACCCTCCAAAAAGGACGAGTTGTTGAAAGGCATAATGAGTTTTTGGAACAATGTACTCACCGTGGAACGCTGCAATAAATATATAGACCATATTGCCACTGTGTTGCCCATTGTCATCGCGCGTAATGGGCAAGCATCAGGAAAGTAGCACTGTGCTGTAGTATTGTAAGTACAGTATGATACAGGTAAGTATGGCCCAGATTTTTTCTTTCCCAATAGTCAGAGTATACAGTAGTTACAGTTTTTTCTTTCCAGAGAGAGCAGCACCAGCCATCTGGTTACATAGTATTTAACAGTAGTCAGAGTATACAGTAGTTCCAGTATAGACTAGTTTGACAGTACTACAGTAACTGCCTATTAACTGCTCAATTTTTTTCTTTCCAGTGAAAGCAGCACCAGCCATCTACAGTAGTACTACACATCACACAATGCCATAATACAGTACGCACAAAACTGCACTAATTTTTTGTTTTCTTGTCATTTCAGGAAAAAAGGGTGGCCTGGGGGGAGGTGGGGTGTTGTGTCCAGTCTAATCTTTTTGTACAGTCAAATGTACAGTATAGAAACAGCAGTAATGATGTACACAAAACCTCTCCTCTCTCAATGAACTACTGTACTGTACACAGAATGAGGAACAAGATAAAGACGGAAAAAACAATATTACTATATATATATATTATACATTACAGTATATATTATTAAATAATATTCTTATAAATGTGCATTATTCATGTTTCCCCATGTTTTAGAATTGTTTTCTAAATGTTTATCCATTTTCAATCTGCCAAAAGAACTTAATAAAGACTGCATTATGTATTATTCATGATTATTTTTATATTTGTATTTTTGTTGGTTCCTGATAAAATAAAATAAATATTTATGCACATTCCTGCTAGTCATAATCATTTACAACAACCACAACCCCCCCCCCCCACACCCCTACAGTACACCAATGAATCAGTTAATGGTTTTTTTAACTCTCAATTCTCACAATGCTGTGCAAATCAGATTTTCATTTCAAAATCGAGAAGGGATTTTCCAAAGCGTTACCGTAAACAAAGCATCAATGGGTTGGGGGGGGGGGGGGTGATTACACGCAGGCGCACTGAGGCTTTGTAGGTCGGCTATGGACGGATTAAGAACACAATTGTAATATTCAGAAAATTAACGACTCTGTTTAGAGAGGGGGTTGGGTGACTCATGCGCAGTAAGCAGCAAGCTCCCATCTCTAAAAGGATTAGAGTACACGCAGGCGCAGTGAGGCGATTAACGCTCGGCTAGGGACGGATTAAAAAAAATGACTAACTAATTTCAGAAAATGAATGACTCTGTGGAGGTGTCTGTTGATAAGAGTTTGTGTGTGCGTGGGGGAGGGATGAAGGATTAGTTGTGCAGCAGTTCGAAGAAATAACATACTGCACTGTACTGTAGCTTACAGTAATTTCAAAAGGCAGTTCATCATAATACTGTAATTTGATCCCTACACACCCAAATACAGTACATAAAAAGCACACAAATCAACCATGTGCAGGCAAACGCACAGATTTAATATCGTAATATCAATATTGTTTTTGCAGGCTTGTGGATAAAATAACAGTTAAAAAATCATAATTAAATTTTTTTTGGGAGGCACTCAAGCAAGCAGTGGTGGGTGAAGTTACAGGTGCATCTCAAAGAGAATTACACGCAGGCGCAGTGAGGCTTTGTAGGTCGGCTATGGACGGATTCAGAACACAATGGCAAGATTCATTAAATTAATGACTCTGTGGAGAGGGGGGGGTTGGGTGACTCATGCGCAGTAAGCAGCAAGCTCCCATCTCTAAAAGGATTACACGCAGGTGCAGTGAGGCTTTGTTGGTCAGCTATGGACGGATTAAGAACAAAATGGCAAGATTCAGAAAATTAACGACTCCGTGGAATTTCAAATCCTTGAGCTAGCGTTCGTGGGGGAGGGGGCTGCAGGGTACAGCTGCATGAAGTTCAAAGCTAAAGACATACTTTGATTTCAAAAGGCAGTTCATCATAATAATACACCCCAAAATACAGTACGTAAAAAGCACACAAATCAACCATGTGCAGGGTCGCAGTCAAAAGCTACAGCACAGATTGAATATCGTAATACAGTAAGATGGGTTTTGCAGTCTCTTGTGGAGAAAAAAAAATTACAATATAAATTTAAAAATAAATTTTTGGTCACTCACTCAGGCAAGCAAGCAGTGGTGTGCGAAGTTACAGGCGCATGCTCAGTAAATTCCTGCTGTCAAGCAGGAATGTGATTGAAACCAGACACACGTTCAAAGGAATGGTGTGGGAGAGATGTACTGCATTGCACAGAAGATAAGAAGTTGAAATACCCTGCAGTGCAGTTAATTATCCTGAGTGAGGGAAGAGCGCTGTATATGCCAAAATGTGACACTGTTACAGTACTGTACACGTCTTTGCGTTTCAACAATTTTCAAATGTGACATACCGTACAGCAGCACAGCACTGCAAATGCATGTATACTTTAAATATGCAAATTTACAATTACTGCGCGCGCACACACAGACTGTGTACTGACGTAGGTTGAACCGCGAAGGTATTAGACTTCCAAGACAACGGCTCGCAAACGCCCCCCTGAGTTTTAACACGGCATTGCAGTATTGCAGACAGCGGGAATAAAATGCTAATATCACGTGCGTGAAAATAACGCAGTTCACTCCAGGCAAAAACGACAAAAAAACGCACCTAACCGGGATAATCTGAGAGCCGCGGATCTAGCCGTCTTAGACTCAGATCGGCCGCCACTGTATAAGCAGCTGTAAGCCCCCACCTATTTTCTCTTAAGCAATTTTTTTTTACACAGGAATGTTGATTGAAGTACACGAGAATGTGTAAAAGAATGTTGTAGACAGAGATGGTGAATGTCAGCAGGGCTCATAGGAGAGACAAAAGCAGAACATATACTTTTTCCAATCTAATTTTAAAACAAGCAACCCAAAATATTTGTGCCAGATTAACTGAATATGAGTGCATATTGAGTTGAATTAATAATAAATTGCCCGTCTGGATTGAAAAGTTTAAGGAGTCTTATATATTGCAAAGCTGAGTAGAAACCAAGATTATAACAGGTATAGGTTTCTTTTTCCCTCAGAATGTTTTATTAGATTTTTAAGTATAAATATGGTAAAAAGTTTGATTGATTGAGTAATCCCTGTGTGTTTGTAGAATCTGAGTGAATTCTATCCATGTTAAAGTTTTATGTGCATTGAATAATAAGAATACTGGTTTATTGTATGTATACAAAATTACTATTCAGGGACTTGCAAGTGCTTCTAAAGAGAATATAATTAATTGCTCATGTTGAAATTTTATTTTTAATGGTGTACACCCCCACTATAATAGAAACTAATTAACACTGGGCAGAGGAAAGTTTGGGTATCTGTGGAGAGAAAGAAGTATAAAGAAAGGACGAAATACTGTCCGGTCACTGGAATAATAAGGATGTTTATCGTACTGGCCAGGCGTTTTATTTCCTTAACCAGAATCACAATTCTTTTTCTCTAAATTTCCACAGTAAAATCAGGTGAATATGTTATATAGAAATAACAGTCAGAATATATTCTAGACACAAAGCTAACTAGAAGCTCAGTATTTTAAAATTAGTTCTAAAGAAAAGTTAATTATGATATAGGGAAAGAGAATGATACTGTATCTTTATTAATTTAGTTTGCAGGATCAAACTTTTTTGTTTACCTATTTATTATAATAGGTGAGAAAATATGTGTTTTTGTTGTTTTTGTAAAAGCTGGTTGAATGTGTGAGAGAAGTGTAAAATTCTGTTTGTTTTGTGTCCGTGCTCTGTGTTCTTTTTGTGTGTAACCAGTAACTATAAACTGTTTAAAGTATATGTTAAGCCTATAATTTTTTGTTTACCAAAAATCCAGTTTTAATTTTTGAATACCAGTAAAATGTTATCCTGGTGGGTAATGAAGGGGTTAAAACATAAATCTTTATTATCCGTGTAAAATAATGGGGATTAAAACGAATATTAAATGCTCAGATCCTATAGTATGAACACTTAGGGCCTCATTCAGAGAGGGTTGATAAAAATTATCGCCAGGGCATTTAAAATGTCATTTTTTGGGTGTTGCTATCACGGTATTCAGAATGGCTTGATTACCAGTGATAGCAAAATTCCCAAAACGGGCGAGTTGCTGCCAGCGAGAGCATCGAGCCTCTGAAAAGGCCTAAACTGGCGATTCATTTCTGCTGCAGAGAGAGCGGCTCTGAGAGAGCCGCCTCTCACAGCTGAAATGTCGCCCGAAAATTCTTCCCGAGATACAGAAGACATCTTTATGGGGTGCCGGTATCTCCTATGCAAGGAAATGTCCTGGTCACAGGCTTTCAATGACCTCACATCGGTTCTCCCCCAAGCCTCTGTCACATGGTCTACTAGAGCCAATCAGAGTAGGGATGTATTTCCCACGCTCTGATTGGCTACAGTACCATGTGAGGCCGGCCATCTTTCTTTTCATGACGTCCACTTAAAGGCAACTGAAGCACAGCCATTCTGATTGGCTGTGCTTTCATTGCCTTTAAATGACGGCATCATTTTTTTTTTGTCGGCCAAAGCACATGGTTTTCACGGCCCAATCAGGACCGTGAGAACCATATGACGAAAATGTGACATCATAGGCCTATAAAAGACTATGGGCCTCATGCAGAGAGCAGCGCTAATAGCAATCTCGCCATTTTCCGGCGAAAATCGAGCTAAAAGCAGCAGAAAAATGCAAGTTTCAAAAAAAGCGCCATTTTTTTTTTTTCTTGAAATTCGCCGCGCGGCTGGAGAGAACAGAAATCTCTCCAGTGTTTTTTTCTGCCGTATGCAGAGAGCCGCGAACGCCATCTAGTGGCTGCTCGTGCCAAAAAAATGGCGCGATTTTCAACATTTTTCCTCTCCACCATGACGCTGGCGCTCTGCGGCCGGTGGAGGAGAAAAAAAAAAATCGATTTCTTTCCCACTAGTTTCAACAGCGCTCATAGCGCTCATAGCGCTGTTTGAAACTCTCCATATGCAGAAAGGCAGTTTTATGCCCTTTCTGCATATGGAGAAAAAAACTCTCCATTACTGCTACTTTTTTTAAACTCTCCAATTTATTCTAGCGCTGCTCTCTGCATAGGCCCCTATGTCGTCTCATTTTGAAGGCAGGTGCCGAGGAGGAAGGACCTCCTACCGAAGAAAGAAGACCAGGGCGTGGCCGAAGAAGAGAAGAAGACCCCGGAAGATAGCGGAAGAAGATACAAGAAAGAAAAATTACAAAAAGAAGACCCCTGGATTGTGGTGTTTTATTATTATATGGTTTATTATTTTATGGTTTATTATTTTATGGGTTCCTGCTCGTGGATTGGTTCGAGAGTAAGCTGTTCAACGGGAGTCGGTGAGTGGTCAAGTAATGGTAAGCGAACAAAAGAAATGTATTTTTTTTAACTTGTACATGTTTTTATTATTTTTTTACATGTGATTTTTTTTTAAAGATCATGTCTTGCCACTGTATGTATGTATGTATGTCTAGATCGATATATACATACAGGGTAAGAAATTATTTTTTTTGAAAAGCTTGTTTTTCAGTATTTAAAATGATTTTGGCTATGCTGCTATGCATAAATGTGTGTGTAATGTATTTTCTAATTAGATAGATGTAATTTTTGGTCTTGTATGGTGTACTTTAGGTCATGGTGAGGTTTGCTTTTGTATATTGTATTCTTTTTGGTACTTATATTTTGGCTGATGGTAACTTGTTCTGTTTAACGATTGAAATAGTTAATTGTGTAATTGTTATGGATGGTATTTAAACTGTTTTTGGATGTGATTAATGAATGCTAATTGATTTATGGTGACTTGCTTGGTTTAAAAAGTATACAGTGCTTGTTTGGATTAAATGGTATTTTGTTTGGAATATTTTATTGTTAACATTGATTTGCAGAGTGCATCATGTACACAATGTAAATTCAATGTTTTGATTGGCATTTGATGCTTTAGATTGGAAGATGAGATTTGATTTGTTTCGGAAATAGGATTTTATTTGACTGTGGCTGATATGCCCCTCCTTAAATCTCAGCCCTAATTTCTCGTTATGCACCATCCAGACTCTTGCGTTCTTCTCAAGGATGTCTTCCTTCTACCCCCTTTGTATCTAAAGCCCTCTCCCGCCTTAAACCTTTTTCACTGACTGCCCCATACCTCTGGAATGCCTTCCCTTCAGTACCCGACTTGCACCATCTCTATCCACCTTTTTAAAAGGATCGATGGAAGGTAGTTACTGCATATAGAACTCAGCCACAAAGTAAAATAATATCAGCTTTAATAAAGAGTGTTGCTGTACATTACAGAATAGTCCTCTGACGCGTTTCGTTCCGTCCTGGAACTTTATCAAAGTGTGACAAGTGTCTACATACATGCATCTTAAATAGGCAAGCCCTTCACAATCATTGGTTCAATCACAGATGTTACCACTCAAGTAATCACATAGAAAAAACTGAGGGGAGGGAGTTGATTAGGCCCATAAGAGCACTACTATGCATAGACAATTAATTAAAAATGACACACATCTACATAAAAATAAAAACACCAATAAAACCAAAAGTATTTGATGTATAGCATACATAATAAATTTGAAAATTATTAATGAAGGAAAAAGTATATATCTATATATATCTGGTTGGGAGCTGTAAGTAAAGTAAGTGGGAGTTACAAAAAGGAGGGTAAAGCATATAACGATATATATATATATATATATATATATATATATATATATATATATATATATATATATATATATATATATATATATATATACACTACCGACACGTTTTATTAGTATATATATATATATATATATATATATATATATATATATACAGCCAGCATTAGACTGAAACTATAATCATTTAATGTACAATGTAATACATAAGCCATAGTTGAATGATGTAAATATAACCATATTGAATAGCCATAGTTGAAACTATGGTAACAAAAATGCTTAACCCTTGAATAGACTTTATTAACAGAAGGGACACTGCAATCTATTAATAACACATGATGTATTTGAAAGACAGCCGGCATGTTGCCTCTGCTGAAATACAAGCTTTTAATAATGTAATGATGGATCAGAACACACTCCCAAGACCCCCACATCCACTCAACCCTGAAGGAAGTGTTTAAGCTCCCAATCAAGGTTGATGCCATGTGGATGGAGGGTGTTGAGAGTGTATATCCAATACATCTCCTTTTGATTTAAGCTATTCTCTCTGTTTCCCCCCCTGGGGTGGCACGGAATATGCTCAATAGCTGTGAATGAGAAATGATTTATACTACCTTTGGAGCATAAAGAAAAATGTCGTGCTACTGGATGATTTAAATCTTTTTTCTTTATCAGTCGGACATGTTCTGCTATCCTTACTTTTAGTGGTCTCGTGGTGCGACCCACATATTTTTGTCCACAACCACAAAAAAGAACGTAAATCACAAAACTGATATTGCAATTAAGAAAAAATTTTAAATAGTATTTTTTTGAATTGTCATTATACATAATATATTTAGTCTGAAATGTGTACTATCCACCTTTTTAGACCCACCTTAAGACACACTTGCAGAGTGAAGCCTGATGTTGTCAAAGACAAAGACGGGGAGCGAAATCTTCAGAGAATTGCCACGAGAGGTGTCGTACAGTTATTTAATGCAGTGCGAACACATCAGAGTAACATCGGGGAGAAGATGAAAGAAGTAAGGGGCTCTGAAAGAAAACGCAGTAAGCTTATTTCATCCATCTCCAAAAAAGATTTCATAAATGTTCTTCGAGGAAAGGAAAGTAAAGCGGAGCAGAATACCAACGAGAAACAAGGAAGAAAGAAGGTTGCGATCAAGTCTGAGAACATGTCCGAATGGAACATATTGCGTGATGACTTCATGATGGGAGCTTCCATGAAGGACTGGGATAAGGACAATGATGATGGAGAACGCAACGCAGAGCCGGAACACGGGGCTGAGCAGGGAGATAATGGAAGTGATTCTGACAGATAACGTTACAGGGGGGAAGAGAGTTCAAGATAACTCGTTATCTTGTTTGCTTACTTGAATAAGCATATGAAGCATATGAATAGCACTGTGGATATTCTGAACACATGATACATAAAGCTTGGCCCCCTGCAGACGCACTTACCAGAACTCCCTCCTACTGTCTCTGTACGTTCTCCCTACCTAACAATTAGACAGTAAGCTCCTCGGGGCAGGGACTCCTCTTCCTTAATGTTACAATAAGTAAGTATAGATATAGGATAAAGTATCTGTTGTCTAAATTTAGCATAGGTTGAACTTGATGGATCTACGTCTTTTTTCAACCTCATCTACTATGTAACTATGTAACTATGTTACTTTTATGTCTGAAGCACTTATTCCCATGACTTGTTATTTATATTATCTGTTAATTATTTGATTACCACATGTATTACTACTGTGAAGCGCTATGTACATTAATGGCGCTATATAAATAAAGACATACAATACAATATGGAGAAGTGGTATTTTTATTAGAGCATGTTTTTGTTAACCCTTACACATTTATTTGTATATTGGTTCATCATGTGTATATATATATATATATATATATATATATATATACAGTGCTCGACAAATACGGTCGCCAGGTCGCCAGGGCCAACAAGATTTGGAATCCTGGCGACTCAGCCTCATGGCCGCGCAGCGCACGCGGTTCTATGCTTGTTTAAAAAAAAAAAAAAACATTTTTTTTCAAAATCCTTCTTCCTGATTGGTTTGACGGGACTTGGCGCGATGCAAGGTTTTTTTTTTTTTTGCCAGCTACAGGCTCTATATAAGCCCACGCACACGAATCATCCTTCCTTTTGTATTCTGCTTGAAGGTTAGTACACCGTTGCCACAGTACACCATTGCCTCACTGACCCCCCCTCCCATCCTCCCCAGCCCGGCATCGATCACAATCAGGAGCCCACGCACCCAAGCAGCATCACTGACCCCCCCCCTCCCGACCCCCCAGCCCGGCATCGATCACAATCAGGAGCCCACGCACCCAAGCAGCATCACTGACCCCCCCCTCCCGACCCCCCAGCCCGGCATCGATCACAATCAGGAGCCCACGCACCCAAGCAGCATCACTGACCCCCCCCCCCTCCCGACCCCCCAGCCCGGCATCAATCACAATCAGGAGCCCACGCACCGAAGCAGCATCACTGACCCCCCCCCCCTCCCGACCCCCCAGCCCGGCATCGATCACAATCAGGAGCCCATGCACCCAAGCAGCATCACTGACACCCCCCCCCTCCCGACCCCCCAGCCCGGCATCGATCACAATCAGGAGCCCACGCACCCAAGCAGCATCACTAACCCCCCCTCCCAGCCCGGCATCGATCACAATCAGGAGCCCACGCACCCACGCACATCACTGACCCCCCCCCACTCCCTCCTTGTGTCCAACGGATGCTGTGTGTGTGTGTGTGTGTGTGTGTGTGTGTGTGTGTGTGTGTGTGTGTGTGTGTGTGTGTGTGTGTGCTGAGCGCCTGGGCTGGCTGGTTTGCTCTATATGAGCAGGAGCAGTGACATCCTCAATCCTTTCCAGGGCTTTTTATAGAGGAAGTAAGTGCTCCCCCTGCCTCATGCATTACCATCTCCACCGTCCGCCCGACCCCCCCTCCCTCCGTGTGTGCTATGCTGGGTCTGTGTGTGTGTGTGTGTGTGTGAGTGACATGCTGGATTTGTGTGTGTGTGTGTGTGTGTGTGAGTGACATGCTGGATGTGTGTGTGTGTGTGTGTGTGTGTGTGTGTGTGTGTGTGTGTGTGTGTGTGTGTGTGTGTGTGTGTGTGTGTGTGTGTGTGTGTGTGTGTGTGTGTGTGTGTGTGTGTGTGTGTGTGTGTGTGTGTGAGTGACATGCTGGATTTGTGTGTGTCTGTGTGTGTGACATGCTGGATGTGTGTGTGTGTGTGAGAGAGAGACATGCTGTGTGTGTGTGTGTGAGAGAGAGACATGCTGTGTGTGTGTGTGACCTATGCTGGGTCTGTGTTTGAAGCGCCTGGGCTGGCTGGTTTGCTCTATATGAGCAGGAGCAGTGACGTCCTCAATCCTTTCCAGGGCTTTTTATAGAGGAAGTAAGTGCTCCCCCTGCCTCATGCATTACCATCTCCACAGCCCGACCCCCCTCCCTCCTTGTGTCCAAAGGATGCTGTGTCTATCTGTCTTTATGTGTGTGCTATGCTGGGTCTGTGTGTGTGCTATGCTGGGTCTGTGTGTGTGACATGCTGGATGTGTGTGTGTGTGTGTGTGTGACATGCTGGATGTGTGTGTGTGTGTGTGTGTGTGTGTGTGTGTGTGTGTGTGTGTGTGTGTGTGTGTGTGTGTGTGTGTGTGTGTGTGTGTGTGTGTGTGTGTGTGTGTGTGTGTGTGTGTGTGTGTGTGTGTGTGTGTGACATGCTGGATGTGTGTGACATGCTGGATGTGTGTGACATGCTGGATGTGTGTGTGTGTGTGTGACATGCTGGATGTGTGTGTGACATGCTGGATGTGTGTGTGACATGCTGGGTGTGTGTGTGACATGCTGGGTGTGTGTGTGACATGCTGGGTGTGTGTGTGTGTGTGACATGCTGGGTGTGTGGGTGTGTGTGTGCATGCATACGAGTGTGTGTATGAGTGTGTATGTATGAGAGAGTGTGTGTGCGTGTGAGGGTGCGTGTGCGTGTGTAGGTGTAGGATACCTGAAGTGTCACCCCACCCAATCACCCCGTCCCCCCACCCAATCACCCCGTCACCCCACCTAATTACCCCACCCAATTACCCTGTCACCCCACCCACCCAATCACACCCCCAATCACCCCCTGTCTCACCCTCTGTCTTTCGCCCTCTCTCTCTCGCCCTCTCTCTGTCTCTTGCCCTCTCTGTCTCTCGCCCTCTCTGTCTCTGTCTATCGCCCTCTCTGTCTCTTGCCCTCTCTGTCTCTGTCTCTCGCCCTCTCTGTCTCTGTCTCTCGCCCTCTCTGTCTCTCGCCCTCTCTGTCTCTGTGTGTCTCTGTCTCTCTCTCTGTCTGTCTCTGACCCTCTCTCTCTGTCTGTCTCTGACCCTCTCTCTCTGTCTGTCTCTGACCCTCTCTCTCTGTCTGTCTCTGACCCTCTCTCTCTATCTGTCTCTGACCCTCTCTCTCTGTCTGTCTCTGACCCTCTCTCTCTGTCTGTCTCTGACCCTCTCTATCTGTCTCTGACCCTCTCTATCTGTCTCTGACCCTCTATCTGTCTCTGACCCTCTATCTGTCTCTGACCCTCTCTCTCTCTCTCTGTCTGTCTCTGACCCTCTCTCTCTCTCTCTCTCTCTCTCTCTCTCTCTCTGTCTCTGACCCTCTCTATCTGTCTCTGACCCTCTCTCTCTGTCTGTCTCTGACCCTCTCTCTCTCTCTCTCTTTGACTCTTTCTCTCTCTCTCTCTCTCTGACCCTCTCTCTCTCTCTGACCCTCTCTCTCTCTGACCCTCTCTCTCTCTGACCCTCTCTCTCTCTGACCCCCTCTCTCTCTCTCTCTCTTTGACTCTCTCTCTCTTTGACTCTCTCTCTCTCTCTCTCTCTTTGACTCTCTCTCTCTCTTTGACTCTCTCTCTTTGACTCTCTCTCTCTGACTCTCTCTGACTATTGGACTCTCTTTGACTCTCTCTCTCTCTTTGACTCTCTCTCTCTCTTTGACTCTCTCTCTCTGACTCTTACTCTCTCTCTCTGACCCCCCCTCTCTCTCTTTGACTCTCTGTCTCTCTCTCTTTGACTCTCTCTCTCTTTGACTCTCTCTCTCTTTGACTCTCTCTCTCTCTTTGACTCTCTCTCTCTCTTTGACTCTCTCTCTCTCTTTGACTCTCTCTCTTTGACTCTCTCTCTGACTCTTGAACTCTCTCTCTCTCTCTGACTCTCTCTCACTCTCTCTCTCTCTCTCTCTGACTCTCTCTCCGACTCTCTCTCTCCGACTCTCTCTCTCTCTCTGACTCTCTCTCTCTCTCTGACTCTCTCTGACTCTCTCTCTCTCTCTGACTCTCTCTCTCTCTGACTCTCTCTCTCTGACTCTCTCTTTCTCTGACTCTCTCTCTCTCTGACTCTCTCTCTCTCTCTGACTCTCTCTCTCTCTGACTCTCTCTCTCTCTCTGACTCTCTCTCTCTCTCTCTCTCTGACGCTCACCCTCTCTTACCCTCTCTCACCCTCTCTCTGTGTCTCACTCTGTGTCTCTCACCCACACTCTATGTCTGTCTCACACTCTGGATCTGGATATCTTATTTACCCTATATATCTTAACTGCCCTAACTACACAGAAATAACTTATACTGCTTTCTTCCAGATCTGACTCAAGCTTCACACGGAAGACATCGGAACCCCCCTAACCCAGAAGACAGGTAGGGAACACATCCCCTCCAATGTATAACATTGCGGGAATGAGGGTACATGGACATTGAGGGACTGCGAATCAGGTAAGATCCCAGGCGGGATTGCTGCTTTAGATATTGTGAAGCGGCGACGTCCAGACACTGGTTAAGGGGTTCGGGAAACTAGTCATTCACATCTGGCTTTTATTTGTACATCCGACACACACACACACACACACACACACACACACACACACACACACACACACACACACACACACACACACACACACACGTAACAAGGACTAATTGTAGTATAATGTAATACAATAAATACATTTATGTCAAAAACGAATGTTGTTCTTACTAGGAATTTATTAAATATTTTATTTATATATTTTATTTTAAAGCGGGGTTGGGGGCGGGACTAGGGGCGGAGTTGGGGGCGGGATTAGGGGCGGAGTTGGGGGCGGGACCAGGTGGCGAGTAGATTTTTTGGTTCGGCGAGTAGATTTTTGGGTGATTTGTCAAGCACTGTATATATATATATATATATATATATATATATATATATGTGTATATATATAGTTGCATGATGAAGCCACTGTATAAATGAAAGGGTGAAGGGTGGGTATCGGGACAGTGTGGCTTAACCCCTTAATTACCTTTGCGGTTATTATCCGATAAGGGTTAATTGATCTCAGAATGTAATTGCAATGTATTGGCTATGTATTTTGTTGGCAACGGAGGACAAGGATTTTGCTGGCGATGGGGGCTTCTTATTGATGAGGTCAGTAGAACTTTAGTCATTTTATTATGTACATAATGTGTTTAATAATGGGCAGATAATCTATTTTCCCTATCTGGATAATAGTTATTTTGCACATTGTTGTACTGTTGGGGGGGGGAGGGATTGATGTATTGAATGTATAGGTCAGGTTTATTTTTTTTTACATACAGGGTTGGTTCCTTTTTGGTCTGCAAGAGACATCTGGAGACCACCTGAGGTATCCTTGGGCTTCTCACGGGTACCAGGCTGCGTGGTCCATGGGGGACACCTGCGGGGTAGAATCAGTGGCCACACATCTGTGGGGGCACCGTGGACCCGTAGCGACCACCCGTGGGTCCCCAGACCCCCGTGGGAACCACCCAAGGCCCCTCAGACATCTGTGGGTCTGATCCGGGGCTCCCAGACATCCGCGGGCCTACCGTGGGGACTCAATTGTGGACCACGGTGACACACGGAGGCCACCTGGTGGGCCATGGCACCTGGCGGGACCCACCAACAGGCCTCCAGAACTTGTGTGAAACATGTTGCTGGTAACCTGTAGGTCTGTGAGGTGACCCGTCAGGCCCACCGGAGACTCACATGGGCCTGGGGTATGAACCCTGTATGTAAAAGAATAAATCATGTCTTTATGGGGGGGAAGGGGGATGGTTATTTTTTTTAATAAATAGAATGATGTTTATTGTGGGGCAGTGTATTGTTTTTATTGTGGGTACTTGGGGTGGGGGAGGAGGTATTGGCCCCAAGGGTATGTGGGTAGGCCTCCCGACTGGGTATTGGGTGAGGGTGGTTAGGCCTCACAGGGTGGAGGGGTACTGGGGGAGGGTATGTAGGCCTCCCAAGTGGTGGGTGAGGGTGGGTAACCCCTTAATGACTGTAGCGGTTAATAACCGCTATGGTGATTAAGGGGTTAGGGGACATTACTGTATATTGGCTGTTTTTATTCTTGTTAATGTTTTGCAGCATCGGAGGGGGTATGGACGGTGATGAAGATGAGGATGGCCTTCATCGTGGCAGACTGACAAGGGTGAGTGCAATATGTATTTATTTTATTTATTGTTCTTGATGTATTTAAAATGGTCACATTCACTATTATCCATATGTGGATTATAGTAATTGTGCCCATTACTATACTGTATGTGTTAGTGGGGGGGTTATTTCTTTATAAGTATGTATGTGTTTTGACATTAATTTGGGGGGGCACAGAATTGGTACTGCAGGCCTGCGGGTAACACCCGAGGGCCACCGTCGGCCTATAGTATCATTGATGTGCATACAGTATATGTGTATGTTAGGGGGGTATAGGGGTTGTTGCTGTATTACATGTATATATATATATATATATATATATCCCAGAATCCTTTGCTGCAGTGGAAGTGCTGTGTGCTGGGTGATAATGGGGAAAGGCGGGGTTGCAGACCTGCCTAAGACATGCAGATGAGCATGTGAAGGGAGGGGGGGCATTCATGTTCAGGGGGGGACAGGATTGCTGTGAACAGGGGAGAAAGAGAGGGAGAAAGAGAGGTGAATGGAGAGAGAAGGGGGGTTAGCGGAGAGAGGGAGGGGAGCGGGAAAATTACATCCCGGGCAACGCCGGGTATATCAGTTAGTAATATATGTATCTCCGCTATCTCTGTGTGTGTATTTAATATATATATATCTCCGCAAAAAAAAAAAAATACAGTTGTATTTACATTTGCATATTTGCTTTGCTGTGGAGGGTTTTTGTCACTTTTTTTACTCACCATAACGTAATTCAGTATTATGTTGGCCCATCCTTTAGCTTCTTTGCATACCCAGTTAATCAACCCCACACTGATGAGACCCATTAAGGTCGAAACAGCTGTCTGTGGGTGGTTTTCTGGGTATGCACCTTAACCCTGGCTGTGCTCAAAGCTGTGACCATGCAGCAAGCTTAAGCCTATAGGGAACCATGTTAAAATGGTTTTTGAAGCAAAAAGTGGCACTGTGTGCTCATTTGCATGTTATTTCCCAGAATCCCTTGCTGCAGTGGAAGTGCTGTGTGCTGGGTGATAATGGGGAAAGGTGGGGTTGCAGACCTGCCTAAGACATGCAGATGAGCATACAGTTGTATTTACATTTGCATATTTGCTTTGCTGTGGAGGGTTTTTGTCACTTTTTTTACTCACCATAACTTAACTCAGTTTTATGGTTGGCCCATCCTTTAGCTTCTTTGCATACCCAGTTAATCAACCCCACACTGATGAGACCCATTAAGGTCGAAACAGCTGTCTGTGGGTGGTTTTCTGGGTATGCACCTTAACCCAGGCTGTGCTCAAAGCTGTGACCATGCAGCAAGCTTAAGCCTATAGGGAACCATGTTAAAAATGGTTTTTGAAGCAAAAAGTGGCACTGTGTGCTCATTTGCATGTCATTTCCCAGAATCCCTTGCTGCAGTGGAAGTGCTGTGTGCTGGGTGATAATGGGGAAAGGCGGGATTGCAGACCTGCCTAAGACATGCAGATGAGCATACAGTTGTATTTACATTTGTATATATATATATATATATATATATATATATATATATATATATATATATAATATATATAATAAACACACAACAGCCCCACACTAAATAAATATATAAATATATATAAATAAATATATATATATATATATATATATATATATATATATATATTTATATATATTTATATATTTATTTAGTGTGGGGCTGTTGTGTGTTTATTTTTTTTATTGTGGTTAGCGGGGGTGGGTGAAGGGGGTATTAGCCCCAATGGTGGTTGTTTAGGGCTTGCAGGTGGGTAGCGGGAGGGCTTAACCCCTTCATGACCGTAGCGATATTAACCGCTAAGGTAATGAAGGGTTAAGTCCCCCCGCAAGCAAACAACCATGAAGGGCCAAATTCCCCCTTCACCCACCCCCACTATCCACAATAAACCTGGCACGGCTGGTTAACCCCTTCATTGCCTTAGTGGTTAGCCGCTAAGGTAATGAAGTGGGCTTTAAATGCATTTTTCCTGTCTCGGATGCATGCCGGGGGGCTCCGGTGCAGCTTTTAATGGTATCAGCTCTGGAGACCTCCGGCATAAATCCAAGGCAGGAAAAAGGCCTGATTTTTTCTAAGTGCCGTTCCGCCGCATACCGCGTGACCCCCGTAATATTGAATATACTGTATGCGGTATGAACGCGGTATGAACGCGGCATGAACGGGGTGAAGTGCGGTGAAGTGCGTGGCATTCGGAAAAAATCACCAAAAAAATCCGTAGATGTTGGAGAATAAAAGGGGCCGTGGCTGTATAGCAGATTATATTTATATTCAGTAAGATTTTGGGATTTTTTAATGTAAATTTTATACCCAAATGTTTCAGGTTAGTTTTGCTATACATCAAGCAATTACGGTTATGTTTTAAATACTGATCCTTTGAGTGATATTGTTCACATGTAATAAGATGTGAACAAAAGGAGGTGTATTATTGCTGTCTTGTCTATCAGAAATAATTTTTTCTCATGGGTAGACCAATGGTCACCCCAGGTACCTTGTAGATCTAATATTGTATGATTATGCTCTAACAGATGATTTTTAACAGTGTCTATTGTGTGAAACTAATGCAAGTGTTTGAGTGTCTCATGTCCAGGGGCAGTCCTATCAATTAGTTGAAGATAAAGGTGACTGGCTCAAGCATATTCTACGCAAAAGCGCTTTTCATCTAAAATGGAGAAGTTCATTCCAGATTCTACCCCGTCAGAGTATTTTTCCTGGATCCATGTTACACAAGTGCACCACAGTCACTTCAAATTAAACCTCCACACAGATGGGAAAAGTTAATAGGCAGAAATCCGGACTTCAATTTATGAACTTTGAACTTTTTAATAATTTTTTTACAGGTTTTATTATTTTAATTACAATGTTTATTCTATTAGGTTTATATAAGTGGTGTCCACATGAAGACGATAGGGTAGTAACAGGAATATTTTGTTTAAAAATATTTCTTTTGTTTTATTGTCCTGTGTATAGCATATATGCACACCTTCTTGTTATATAATGGAATCCTTCTAAACAAAGTACACATCTTATGTGCAATGTAACCCAATGTACTATCCATAACCAATAGGTTGCACCCCAGGAACACGAGAGTTATATTTAACCCCTTGGAAAAAGACAATATGTTATAAGATATAGATGAACTATATATATATATCTATATATATATATATATATATATATATATATATATATATATATATATATATATATATATACGAAATTGGTTACGAAGGGAGTAGAAATACGAGTTTGCCCTAGGGAAGTTATTGACTCTGTGATAGAAGGATAGATAAAGTATTATCCTGCAACTAGACCAGGTTATGTTACGTGGGAGAAGTGGTTCCAGTGATTAAAGGTAGAGATGAGAGATGGGATTTATTGGGACTTGGTGGTTAGATTATTTCGCTGGGAGTGAAGCTAGTGAAAGTTTTTGTATGTGTGTCTGTCCTACTCATTACACTCTATGTATGTGTTATGAACAGCAGAACTTTGGTCCAGAAGTGTGTTGCACCCCCCCCCCTCCCCACCGATGCTATGTCTATTTTTTGTGATAAAGATGTCAGCAGTCCCCCAGAAGAAGAGACCGAAGAAGAAATCAACTGGGCCAGAAAGGAATCAAGTTATACACTATGGGACTATTTTTTTGGTCCTGCAGTACTATCATATGGTTAACTGTTATTTAAATAGACTGTCTCTAAAGGATAAGAGGGGGCTGAGAAGATTGTATGTGAGGAAGGTGGAGAGGTCACCAAAGGGCATGTGTCAACCACAAAGAAAGGATCACAAGTCAGCCATTTTGACCATGGCAACCATTTTGTCTGTTCCGATATTCTGAGTAAATGTAGTATGTAAGATATATGTGTTGTGCAGTCGCTCCTAGGAAATATTAACCCCCACCAACCCCCACCAACCCCCACGTATTCTCAGAAATAGAATTTGCCCGCTTTTCAAATAATGTCCACCACACCTAAGCAAAGAATACGAAATTGAAGGGCTTTAATCATTAAAAGTAGCTCAGTTAAGAGAGTTGCAGGAGGTCTAATAACCTTTTTAGGAATGTATGAATTATATGCAAAATTAGTTTTATTAGTAGTCAATATAGATGCCGTTTTTAACGATACTAAAGACGCTATTTTAAGGCTCAGTAGCAAATAGCAACAAATTAGAGCAACAGTATTGCAAAATTGTATGGCATTAGATTATCTGCTGGCAGCACAAGGAGGGGTTTGTAAGTTAGTGGGTAAAGAATGTTGTGCTTCTATTGACAACCAATCAAAAAGCATACACCATGATATGGACACTCAAGCTGAAACCCAATCTAGAATGCGAGAGGAACCAAAAGGGTTCGATTGGACCTTTGGTCTTGGAAATTGGCTAGGTGCATTGGCAATGAAAATTCTTTACGGTAGTATAATAATTGCAGGTTTATTACTCTGTGTGTATGCATTAATCCAGATGGCTAAAAGTGTAATCAGCTCTATTTTTGCCAAAGAAAGCTGTTTCTGCTTCAAGCTCTACAGTTATGTATATGTCTCCCACAATGAGAGCGAGAAATACAAATACTTTTGGTACTTGCGAACCACCCATATGTTCATCTCTGATCATCAAACGAGATACCTAAAAGAGATAGGTTTCTGCATTCACATGGTCTCTTGGACGTTTCTCCCTTGAAGTTTTTCATCTCCTGAGTGGTGTGCAGAAGAATAAATGGGCCTGGTCAATTGGACTGTTCTTCCAGAACAAAAGGAGGG
Organism: Ascaphus truei; assembly: GCF_040206685.1. Taxonomy (NCBI): domain Eukaryota; kingdom Metazoa; phylum Chordata; class Amphibia; order Anura; family Ascaphidae; genus Ascaphus; species Ascaphus truei. Next base: position 100,362,885 of record NC_134483.1, on the reverse strand, counting down.
TAGGTAAGATTAAAATTGTATCTGTCAGTTTTGTTCCCTTCAGGGACTGAAAAGGTTAAAGCAATGTGTGTCAGCTTTATTCTGCTCAGGGATTTAAATAGTGACATATTTTAGCTTAGTTTTAGACCAGTTGTCTCAGCATGTCATCTACACAAGAAGTAAGTCCACCAAGCCTTATATGACCACATTAAATAGCTGTTGCTCAGCAGTAAAATGTTTTACAGAAAAGGCATTTTTAAAGGATACATGTAAATTTAGATGTGAGATCTATATATGGGAACTCAGTTTGTAACAGGTGTAATGAACTGACAATGGCTTTATGTATAAAAGACAACTCTGTCCAGTTAGTAAACAGGAGTAAGAACTCAATCACATTGTGTGCATCTGAATTCTTACCTCTCCGGGCTCGTCTACCATCATATCTGAGACTAAAAGCATACCAGTGCCGTGGAAAGCTCCCCGGATCGAGTATGTGAAAGGTTGCCTGCCCCATGGCCTGATCAGGTAGATTGGAATTATCACATTGTGATTTTCTTAAAAAAAGAAAAGGTTTTACATTTTTGGAAGGTTGACTTTTAAGACATGGGAAACTATTTAATGGATTCTTTGACATAGTGGAGGTATATGAGTGGAGTGGAAAGCAATGTGAAAAATTAAGGAATTGAATACTAAAAGTGGAAGACCTCTGTGCCAGGCAGATTTGCAAAATCACAAGAAAATAAAATCAATGTATCCCTTAAAGGAGCTGTCAAATGTTGTAAAGGCAAAAAAAGACAGTTTTTTGGAAACAGTACAAGCAGATTCAGAAAAAAATAATAGATAACTATATCAGGTTAACCAGAAGAGTAATTGAAAGTAATCAAATGTGCAATGTCTAGGTATGTACTATAACTGCAGTGAGAAAAATACAATTGGAATAATAATAAAATTAAAGACTTAAAAAGAGGGTCAAATAGAGATGGAGACAAAGATAGCAGCACTGCCTAATAATTATTGTTGCTCATCCCTCACAGTAGAATGTGAAGGGAATGGACCACAGTTAGAGAAGAAGCAAGTAAACATAAAGGAGGGGGTCATTTATAGAGGAGGATAACTTTTAAAACTGAAAGTAGTTTAGTCACCAGGGCCAAATGTGATAGAGAAATAGCAAATGTTCTTGCAAGCCCAAATGCACTACGATGTGCATTAAATCACAACATTAACCTTGATCGCAGGTGCTTAGTAATGCAATCTGTTATCGCTATATATTATTTACCTACAATGTAGGTTCCATGGTAAAATGATGGTCTTGTGCTAAACCACATGTTGACAAACAGAATGCATATATGTGTGCATTTCTGAGGGATATGTATGTGCTGTGCATTCTGTACATACGGCACAAAGTACTTAATTGCAAACTGTGCGACACACATATGCATATCACAGCATATTGTAAAATAGTGCGCAAGTGATAATATATATATTATTTTTATATATCATATATTAGTTTTTCTATAGTTTATATATAAATATATATGTATATAAAAAGCAACTGTAAATATTACTGTATGTTCATTTGCATGTCTTAGACAGGTCTGCAACCCTGTCTTTCACTATTATCGCCCAGCACACAGCACTTCCACTGCAGCGAGGGATTTTGGGAAATGAACATATAGTAATATTTATAGTTGCTATATGCTTTACTGTGGAGGGTTTTTGTCCCTTTTTTTTCCCACCATAACCTTAATAAGTGTGGTGAATACCTACTCTTAGTCTCAAACCAGCATAGCCAGCAACCAACCCCACACTGAGGAGACCCATCAAGGTCGAAACAGTCTGTGGGTGGGTTTACATTGCAGGGGAGTTTCAGCCATGATCTCCTCTGCAGGGTACTAGATGGGACTGTGCCCCCTTCACCCTGTGGCATCAACTCATCCGGGAGTCTTAAACCACTCGTTGCTTTTGGGGGGGCACGCCATCCCGAGCTGTTTGGAGGGCGATCATGGCGGCTTTCATGGCAGATGTGCATCTGAAGAACACAGTTTGTTTCCTGGTGGAGGAAGAGGCGCGTTCATGGGTCAATCTAAAGATCATCATGGAGAAAATCTTACGAGAGATTTGCCAAGTTGGGACGGCGAAGCTGTATTGCCTACAGGACTTCCCAAGGCAAGGAATTTTCGATGTCACTTTTGTGTACGATCAGGATGCCTACAGAGTGTACGAAACATGCAAGGAGAAGAAGAATGATGAGCGCCTCAACGGAATATCGGTGCATCCATGCTTTATGATGGAAGAACGGCAAGTTACTGTGCATATGTATAATCCTTATGCACACAAACAGGACATTACCATTACCCAATTTTTGGAGAGATACTGCATGGTGGTGAAGGGTGGTTCAGAGCAAACCAATGCATATGGAGTGTTTAATAGCAAATGGAAATGCTGGGTGCGTTTTAGACCAGACCCTTCTTGCATCGGGGGGGTGAGGCAGCCCCTGGCCAGTTTCAGTATTGGAGGGGATAGGGGCTTCCTGACCTACTTGGGGCAACCGCAATACTGTCGGAACTGTTTCAAGTATGGACATTTAAGAGAAACATGCGACAAGTCCTCGGTTGTGTGCAGAGTGTGTGTGCAGGAGGCGCACACGGCAGCCAGTTGTAGAGCCCTCGTAAGTGTGATCTATGTGGGGAGGAGGGACATTTGGTAAGGCAATGCCAGAAACGCTCTTACGCACTAGCAGCGGCGGCAGGAAGAGATCCACCAGACGAAGAGGAGATGACAGAAACATGAGCGAAAGATTTTCTACAGTGAGCTCGAGAGTGTTACAGGATGATGATGATGATGATGATGATGATGATGATGATGATGATGATGACGATGATGATGATGATGATGACGATGATGACGATGATGATGATGATGATGATGATGATGAGACGGACAAAATCCGGGTGGCGTTGGAGACTCCAGAAGTGTCTAGGGTGGAAGTGACGCCAGAGGGAACAGAGGGATTTCTGGGGATTACTGCTGTTGAGGAAAGTCCAGGAGAAGAAATGGAATAAACTTTGGCGATTTTGACAGAAGAGAGAATGAGGAAAAAAGAGGAATATCTCTTCCTGACTCCTTGGCTCAGAAACTGGAGGGGGAGGGAGGGAAGAAGACGAGAGCAGTCCCTCAGAAAAATGCAGGGGAGGCGGAAAAACAGTCAATGAGCGTGGAGGAACCTAGCTGGGGGGAAAGTATGGAGTTTCAAGATGCACATAGGGAGAGGGAAGGTCCCCAAGATGTTTTGGAGGAGGAAATGGAAATAGGAGGGAAAAAAACTCAAAAGCGTAAAAATCTGCAAGGGATAGAAACAAGGAACATAAGGATAGCCAAAAAAAGTGGAGCCTAGAGAGAAGGGCATAGAGGGTAAAGATGGAAAAGTATCAGGGAAAGTAACCCTAAAAGAGAAAATGGAACATTTTGAGGATGCAGTGGGAGATTTTCTATTTTGGGTGGGTATTTTCCGGAAGCAGCATGGGGGAAGTAGTGATGAACAGATAATAAAAAGATTAGAGGAAATGATGTACCAAAGAAAACAGCTGACAAAAGAGCAATATGAAGAATTAAAGAAGGAGCATGTACAGTGGGTTATAATAAAATAAGCTAGGGGAGAGGTGAGGGAGAAGGAGAGAAGTGTGAGCGATAGCTCGTCCTCACAAAAAAGTCAGATAAGCGTGGAGGGAACTAAAATACAGAGAAGAGTAAGCGGGAACGAAAATGAAGAAAGGGCAGGCAAAAAAGGGATTGCACAGGCAAAAGAGGCAAATTCTGGGGGTGATAGTAAGGGAAGGAGCACCCAGGGAAAGGATGAGGTACTGTAGGGCTCACAAAGGAAGAGGTTTTGCACAAACAACTAGGGAGGAGATTTGGGTGGAAATATTGGGACATGAAAGAAGTAAGGGACGCGTATGAATATAATGTGAGGACTGGATTTCAGATAGAGAAAATAAGAGAGGTTTGTAAAGTATGGAGGAAGAATTAAAACAGATGATCACATTACTTGAGAGTGGAGAAAAGTTTTGAGTTTTAAGGTTTGGGTTGTAAGAATGAGATGAAAGAATCTTGAAGTATATGGTTCTTATCTTTGTATGATGTTTGGTTATATGTTTTTTTCGAAAAGTTATAATATGTAAAACGTTAATAAAAGTTTAAAAAAAAATGTCTGTGAGTGGGTTTACTGGCTATGCATCTCACCCCAGCCTATGCTTAAAAGCTGTGTTTAAAGCAGCATGCATTGGCTTAAGGGTTGCTCGTGTAATATGAACTTGAGACAAAAGGTGGCACTGTGTTCTCATTTGCATGTCATTTCCCAGAATCCCTTGCTGCAGTGGAAGTGCTGTATGCTGGGCGATAATGGTGAAAGACAGGGTTGCAGACCTGTCTAAGACATGCAAATGAACATACAGTAATATTTACAGTTGCTATATGCTTTACTGTGGAGGGGATTTGTCACTTTTTTACCCACCTATAACCTTAATAAGTGTGGTATATATACCGGTATACAGTCCTTCCAGTTTACCCTAACATTTTTAAGTATGCAGTAGAGATGAGATGGATGGGGTGTGTTCTGGAAATTTGATTTTAGTACTATACAGTGTTAGTGATATTCTGTGTGTGTGAATATTGATTGCTTCTATACTATTACGCTCTACTTTAGGTGCAGATTTGTGGCATTTTGTAATACAAACGAAAAGGAAAAGGAAATGAAAATAAGGTTAATAGTATCCGTGTGGCAATATTTGGTTTGCATTTACACCTTGAGGTTTGTTCTATCTGTTCCAAAGTGGCCAATCACACCATGTTCAGGTGATATCCTAAATTTAAGCCAATGTGGAATTTCACCTGAATACGTCATGATCATCTACTTTAGATGGGTAAAATAAGCCCCTTTACTTTTTTGTTAGTGAGTATCTCTGTAAAAATGTTGTAAGTGGATTGATGTAGAATGATTTATTTATGAGGATAGCTTTGGCAGTACTCTATTGTGCTAGGAATTTCCAGTCCTCCAAGAAACATGTAAAAAGGTTTGCAAGAATTTTCTCTACTTCTTCTCCAGCTTCTTTTAAGATTTATTTTGTAATTCTATCTACACCTGGGGCTTGCCCATTTATTGATTGTATTACCTTTGCCCCTACTTCTGAAAGGAAACATGGTACCAGTTGTGCTTTCTTGCTTTTCAACTGCTGAATTATACTGTGTGTTATTTGTGTTCTTGTACAATTTCTTGTAGATGTCCTCAACTCTCTGTATAAGTGCATTGTTTTTATTGTATTTTATCCAACGTCTAGTTTGATTGCAATGATTTTGTTCTGCTGAATCGTAAGTCACTGCTTCATCTTTTTTAAACTTTTGTTATCTATGATAGTTTTTTTCACAATTTTGTAGTCAAATTACATTTTTAGTTAGATGCTTGCGGATCATTTTGCACAGCTCTATACATTACATTTTGTTCTTGAGTTTTGGAATTGCTTTATTTTTGTTGTTTCCATAGTAACTGCTTTTTATCGTCTGATATTTTTTTAAGCAATTCCTTCAGTTATTGTTGGCACTTTCAACTAGAATCTCTATACATTTTCATAATTGTTTGTTAAAGTATCCCCATGCATCTCAAGCAAGCTAATTGATTTTTCAGCTCTTATTGTAATTCTCTGCTGTAATTGTTGAGCTTCTTGATTGTTTATGTACTCTTTTTAATCAGTTTTCTTCGTTATATCTTTGCATTCAGATGTTATTTGCAGTGACCAATTGAAGATCACTTCTTGTGTCACAAGGTGGAGAACTGTGTAGTCTTCAAGTCTATGTTGCTTGTTAGCTAGGATTTAGTCAATTTCATTCTTGATTTCATTGGATGAGAGAGAGACAGAGAGAGAGAGAGAGACAGAGAGAGAGAGACAGAGACAGAGACAGAGACAGAGAGACAGAGAGACAGAGAGACAGAGAGACACAGAGACACAGAGAGAGAGAGAGAGAGAGAGAGAGAGAGAGAGAGAGAGAGAGAGAGAGAGAGAGAGAGAGAGAGGAGAGAGAGAGTTGATACAGTGAACTTCAGAATATCTACTGTATATAGCATAATGTATTTTTATTATGTGTCCATGGATACATTACCAACAGCTCTTAATTTGTATTTCAGGATTCATAGTTGTTCCTGATATTAGCAATAGCCTAAGAAGCACGTTATACTGTATCAGCTCCCGTAGTAGCTAAAAACAGCATAAATGGGGTAAGAACCATTAGAAGTAATCACAATCCATCACAAAATAAATCCATCAAATTACTCATTGGAGTTCAAGCCTTCACTAGGTCCTGCATGTCCAACAACTGGACCACTTGTGGAACCCCCGTATTTTGGTCCTCTGGAGTTATTACTTTATGTACTCTCTGACATCAGGATTCCAATTTTACTGTAGGTGTTATCACATATTAGTACAGAGATTTTCCCAGAGCCCTGGTTAAGAACCGTGATCTGCTGCCCATATTATGCTTTTCTGGGACTGTTTGCAACTTTTGACGAGACATCCCGATACCATCTGCCCCAAAGCATTGTTATCTTTCTGATGGCCTACTGACTGTCTAAGACAAAAAGTTAGATCTCATGATTCATCATTCATTGATGTATATTTTACTGACACCAGAGTGTGTTAAATCTTTACCGCAGTGCTTAGTGAGATTTTTCCAGTATATGTCTTATACTTGAGACCCTAGTGCATGTATATCAAGTTACTGGAAGGGTACACCAGTAATTTACAGCATTTTCTGCCATGTGTTTTTGAGCACCACACAGTGTTTTTTCTACCACACTGGAGAGTCCTAACCACCCTCTCTGGTACAACTACTCCCATCACCCAACTCCTCTGCCCACAACGAGCTCTTCCCCCCACCACACACAGTAATGGGTAATAGCTTTATTAGCCAAATATGGCTAAGCACTTTTGCCCATTGAGAAGTATAAAAAAACACAATAAAATAAAATACAAATTGTAATACAATAAAAACAAATACTAGACATTACATTAATTTATTGCAACTGGGGGTTACCTGTGCCCTCAATTGGGACACAGATATGCACATTGGCAATCAATGGGTACCCTATAGTCAATAAATGTGTTTCTTACCCTTGCCGGGATGAAGGCTCATCTTACTCAACCAATTGCGGAACCAATCACCTACCTTGACCTACGAAGTAAGGATCCCCACTTGACTCACGAAGCAATGATCCTTACTTGACCCATGAAGCAATGAGCCCCAGCTTGACCCTAAGCAATGGTCTTCAGTTGACCAGAAGCAAATGATCCTCAGCTTGCATTAAAAGTAAAGAAACCCAAAACTAGAAAAAAACAATCCATGACCGATGGCACAAGAATAAACAATTTAAAAAATAAATCCAATAAGCAGAACAACCAAACCATGCCCAATGGCATGGAAATAAAGAGGGAAAAAAACAACCAGGAAAAAATAAATACAAAACCCAGTAAAATTAATCCATGCATGACAGCACAAAAATAAACACAAAATAAACAAATCAGGAAAAAATGAATCCAAAACTAAAAAAAATAATCCGTGCCTGATGTCACGAAAATAAATCAAGGTTGATGCACAGAAGTCCAGGATCCAAGACTGCCAGGTCATACCCATCCTCTGCCAACAATCTGTCTATGTGAACCTTTCATTTGATAATAATAAACAAAATTGTTTTTGTTATCAAGCATTATTCAACACCAACTTGTGTATTTATCATTTTTTTTTATTTATAAAATGTTTTACCAGGAAGTAATACATTGAGAGTTACCTCTCATTTCCAAGTATGTCCTGGGCATAGAGTTAAGACAAATAGTACATGGTTACAAATACAGTTACATAAATGAACAGGGTATACATTATATACAAGACATTGCATGCACAGTTAAAGAAAATATATATTAAAGGCTTATGAAACCGTTACACACCAAATTAAAATGTGAGACAGCCTTAGTTTTGAAAGAACTTAAACTGGTGGTGGATGTGAGAGTCTCCGGTAAGTTGTTCCAGTTTTGGGGTGCACGAAAAGAGAAGGAGGAGCGGCCAGATACTTTGTTGAGCCTTGGGACCATGAACAGTCTTTTGGAGTCTGTTTTCAGATGATAAGTGCTGCATGTGGTAGGGGTGGGGAGCTTGTTCAGAAAGATGGGTAGTTTGCCCAGAAATTATTTGAAGGCAAGACAGGAAAGGTGAACTTTGCGCCTAGACTCGAGTGATGACCAATCTAGTTCTTTGAGCATTTTCGCAGTGATGTGTGTTGTAGTTGCATTGGAGAACAAAACGGCATATTGAATTGTAGAGGGTGCCAAGTTTGCAAAGGTGGGTTTGGGGTGCTGAGCCATATACTATGTCTCCAAAGTCGATAATTGGCATTAGCATCTGCTGTGCGATACGCTTTCTGACCAGCAGACTTAGGGAGGATTTGTTCCTGTAAAGTACACCTAGTTTGGCATAAATTTTGGATGTCAGGGTATCAATGTGCATTCCAAATGTTAAGTGGGAGTCAAACCATATGCCCAGGTATTTAAAACTAGTAACACGAGTTAGGGTGGTGTTAGCGTTGGCTCAGTCACTGGAAGCTTTAAAAATTTTGTCTTGGTCCCAAATACTATTGTTACAGTCTTGTCAGTGTTTTAAAACAGTTTGTTTTTGGAAATCCAGTTTTCGAGTCTCAAAAAATCAGACTGAAGTATGTGTTGAAGGTCGGGGAGGCTATGGCTATGTGCATATAGGATTGTGTCATCTGCATACATGTGTATTGAAGCTTCCTTACAAGATGTGAGAGCCCCAGAGAAGAGTAGGGGCCCCAGAACAGAGCCTTGCGGACACCACAGGTGATATCCAGGGGGTTGGAGTAAGAGCCTGAGATGGACATATGTTGGGATCTACCTGATAGGTATGACTGAAACCAGTTTAAAGCATGCTTCCCTATTCCACATCTCTGGAGTTTGTTAAACAGGATAGCATGATCAACAGTAACAAAAGCCTGTGCAAAATCTAGGAATATTGCACCAGTGAGTTGTCCCCGTTGCATACCACACTGGATTTCATTGCAAACGTTTAGCAGGGTAGTTTCTGTGGAGTTTTTGGGGCGAAAGCCAGATTGGAATTGGCTAGGGAAATTTGTCTTGGTATAGTAATCGCTTAATTGGGAGTGGGCACATTTTTCCACACTTTGGATAGAATTGGGAGAAGGGAGATTGGTCTGTAGTTTGAGATAGTGTTTTTGTCCCCGCTTTTGAAGATTGGGACAACTCTGGCAGTTTTCCAGTTCTTAGGGATATGGCCTTCAGACAGGATTGAGTTGACTATGGAAGCAACTGGTTTGGCAATGGCTGGGGCACCAAGTTTTAGTAATCTAGATTGTAGTGTCAGGTCCACATTGGCAGCTTAGTTTTCATTTGGGGAGCGCTTATGTAATCTCCTCTTCGATACTGGGCCAAATTGAGAATTGTGGGTAGTTTTGGGAGGGGGTGGGGCTATATGGGTACTCCCAGGATGAGATTCAGGTTTGTGGTTTGGGTTGCATTTCGCTAATAAGTTAGTAGCACACCCCACAAAGTAATCATTGAATGCATTTGCAATGTCAGTGGGGTTTGTCAGAGTAATATCCCCCTTAGTGATATTACTTGGTTGTTGATGGTTATAAGGCTGAAATATATTATTGATAACCTTCCAGAAGTTAGCTGGGTTTGATGTATTCTGGAGGAGATTATCAGAGTAATATTGTGCTTTTGCATGCCTTGTTTGCTTTGTGCACATATTCCGCAGGCATCTGTAGTGATTGAGATCCTTGGTAGTGCCAGTTACTTTGTAGCTTTTTCACAAGGCATGCCTGAACTGATAGAGTGCTATAAGGTCAGCTGTAACCCATTGAAGTTGGGCCCCCCGTACCCTTATTCTGCGTAGTGGAGCATGAGTATCACAGATTTTTAAGAACTCGGATTGGAAATAGTCGAGCACAGAATCAGGGTTGGGAATTAAATCGGTAAGGTCAGCCGGAAACTGTTGTGGGTTAAAGTTTCTAAATGTTCTAGTGAGGTGAACTTTAGGGCTTGAATGGGGCGGTTTTATTTTCCTTACACAGTACACTATTGCATGGTCACTGAAAATGTCAGGAAGGACGCCAGAGGATTGAATTTTGCTGGGATTTGAGAAGAGTATCCAGTCTAGCAAGGAATGGTTGCGCGATTTCAGATTTGTCTGTGTGGGTTGGGAAATGAGTTGCGATAGGTTAAGTGACTTGAGTTGTATCTGGATTTTGTGGTGTTAAGTTCAAACCAATTGAAGTTGAAATCCCCAAGAACTAGCAGCTCACTCTTCTCATTCAGAGAGGAAATGGAGCCAAGAAATTGGGTGATATCAGTCAGGGATTGTAGAGGGGCTTTAGGGGGGTGGTAGATGCCAGCAAGATGGGCTTAGAAATGGGGAATCAGATTCAGCCAACTAGGATTTCAAAAGAGCGTGGGCTTGGGGTGCAATTTAACAGTGTAAATTGTAAGGTGTCTGCAATATAAAATAACACCCCTCCTCTCTTTGACCTATCTCTCCTAGAAATTGAGTATCCCTGAATGGCAATATTTGCATTGGGAGTTTTAGGGGTTAGCCATGTTTCTGTGTGAAAAGAAAACTGTGATAAAGCGCTAATGCTTACATTGATATAGTACTACTAATACTAAAAGTGATTACCAAACAAAACCTTAAATATATAAGGGCTAGGCTGCCTGGTATTAGAAATCGATACAGATCACTAATAACATATGCAAAATAACACAATATACCGGCGCCTATAAATAAACCAAAACCCTATGGTGAAATCTGACCAGAAGAGTATACAGTCCTTAGTGTCCAAACAATGGCCGATTGGATCTTGATTGTAGTCTCATGACATATGTGGATAGATAAAGAAAGAGATCATAGGGCAATAATTGGAATAATTAGTGTACAAAAAGCACAACTACCACCAAATGATATACTAAGAATAATAAATGAATGATTGAAAAATATAAAACAGTGAAGAAAGTCCAATGGTATAGTCGTCTGATATTTGTCCAAAAGCAGCCTAAAAAGTCCACTGGGTGTCTGATGTCCAGTATAAAATGCAAAACATAAACAGACCTCTCTGGCGCTGAGAAATGGGCAGGCACGATGGGGCTATGATGGTAAAAAGCTTGTTTCTTAGAGATGACGTACCTCAGGAGAAGGAGACAAAAATAACATACACAATACTATAGTGCATTATCCTGGGATATAAACTGATAAGCAAGGTGTAAAAAGGCAAAGGATTTAATAGTAATATTAAAATGAGTAAAAATACACATGTGAGCACACGCAACGTGTTCACAGCAATTGACAACGATGGGTAATGATCTTGGTGACTGGTGTCAAAACCCTCCTCCGCCGTGGGTAAAAATTGAAAACCTACTCACATCAAGTGGCTAGGTCTCAAGCCTCAATGTGGACAATTTCACACGCAGATTGGACTTACCCCCGTCTTTGGATGGTGTTCTCCGTCAACGTGTCAGCCTCAAGGATCCAACTCCTCCGAATCGGCTACCACTCTGCTTCTCCCGATGACGTCACACGCTGTACTTCCTGGGATTGTGGCACAGCAGGGACACCGTAGTGGAAGGACAGCGTACTACCACTTGATGTGAGTAGGTTTTCAATTTTTACCCACGGCGGAGGAGGGTTTTGACACCAGTCACCAAGATCATTACCCATCGTTGTCAATTGCTGTGAACACGTTGTGTGTGCTCACATGTGTATTTTTACTCATTTTAATATTACTATTAAATCCTTTGCCTTTGTACACCTTGCTTATCAGTTTATATCCAAGGATAATGCACTATATTAGTGTGTATGTTATTTTTGTATCCTTCTCCTGAGGTACGTCATCTCTAAGATCCAAGCTTTTTACCATCATAGTCCCATCGTGCCTGTCCATTTCTCAGCGCCAGAGAGGTCTGTTTATGTTTTGCATAGTGCAACAATGACACAAAATAAAATAAAAAAACAATACTCAGACACTACATAAAACAACATGGATCACAGAATAGCCAAAAATTAACTAGGGCTATTTAATAAACACAACATAGATGAAGTAAAATTTGAATCCTACACACGACAACATGAATATATATGGCGTTGTCAGCAGCTTAGTCACTCCCTTGGTGCAGGATTTCTAAGGAGGGCCCTCCATGAGGTCCTTCCCCGGCTCAGACGCCACCGCCATGCTCCCTGCTGCCTTGATTCCAGATCCGCTGTTCTCGTTGCACTCTGATGACGCGGCTGGAACATGCGCCGTCACCGGGAGTCCTAGAGCTGCATCGCAAACACGGAACCCGGCCACAAGCCTCTCAAAGTTCCACAGATGTTCGATAAGGGAAAAAACTGTATCAGAGTCCACACTGCTGACTCACCTATATAGATTATATTATGTGGTAATGGTTGGGGTTTCTCAGAGCTTGTTGGTAATCTGTGTATTTTGTACATTATAAAAATTATGTTCCCCAAAGAGTAAAGCATTTGGAGACTGGATGAATGAGGTCCATTTTCTTTATCCGTTTCAAATATACCATTAAGCGCAATTTAAGCACTCTAGTGGTACATTATGTATATTACAACCACATTTTAAGAGATAAATAACATAATACATTTAGCAAGAAATAAAATAATGCATTTTGTATTTTTTTGTTATTGTGAGCACTAAAGAATTTAGTTTGTTCTCAAAAGGAACAAATTTTACAGTGACCAAATCTAAATAAACCTTCTAATGTAGAAATTTAAATTATACACCTTTTCTCAGATTTATAACATCTAGGAGAGCAAATGTTTCCCAATGATTTAGATTTCCTAAACACAAATCTAGGATCTGAGGAAACTCTCTTGTGTGGATCCAAAGATAAAGTATTATAATGCATTTTGATAATGGATGTAATCAACCTTCTATATATTTATTTGAGGATAAACTTTGCCTGTGAAGCAAAACTATCTATGCCTAAATAATGGGAACTATGTAGCCCAAAGTTATACATACAGTTATACATACAGTAGCCCAAAGTTATTTTCACATATGCTAATGATAGTAATGTGCTAATAATATATTTACATGACTTTGAATACCTAAAAATAATTGAAAGCTATACCAAGCAATACACTTTTCTTAAAAAATGATTCTCATTTCAAATATTTTAGATAACTTGATAAACTGAATGATGGATAAATTAGCCATTTTTTATGTGATGTGCATTAGAATACTGTAATTGAAAGCATAGTACTTTAAATACATCTGAAAGATAAGTAATTTTAGACCTCTAGAACCAGCTGTATTACTGTGAAAATTGCAAATGCTCTAAAATATTTGTCATATAAAGCTGAACATGCACTATATAAATACTTTTCTCGACAGTAGATTTGCTTCTTCAGCATATTTACAGTTTATTCTTGAACACCTTATGATTGTTCTATTTTCCCATTATGTATATTTGAATAATGATGTTACCATGTAAATCTGCTTCTAACTTTTTAATGTACTTTTGCAGCAATACTTTATATCCGATTACATGGTTTTTGGCCCTTTATTTCACTGTTCTCTGCCAGTATTCACAACAGTTTTATGACTTATGATTTTCAATTCAGTTGTCAATAATATAAACAACAAATTATAAAGAAAAGATTAAGAAATTCTCATTAGAGCGGTGTAAAAGTTGAAGGGTGGGAGAGTTTGAAACCGTCAGAGGAGCCATGGTTTGCAAAGATGAAAGATAAGCCAACACTATGGACCATTAGTGGTGGTGATTCAGGTTCCGTGTACAGCCAATCATGGTACAGATCTTGTGCCCTCCCCTTCTGGAGTCTCAGAGAGGAAGTGACAAAAGATAGTTCAGTTGTTGTGCACCCCTCCTAGAGAGAGGAGGTGTGTGCTGCTCCTCCCAGCTGGGAGTGAGCCAGGCCAATCAGTCCCTCTTGGGCTGAGAGATCAGAGGCCTCAAGATTACCAGAAATCCCAGCATCATCCAGAGGTCTGGGATCCTCTGTGACCTATCTGCATCTGCTGTGTAACATCTGCAGTGACTGCCAAATAAAGCATCCCTTTTCATATACCCCTACCTGAGGTCTCAGTCTATTGGGTAGGGGTATGGATGAAATCTGACCTAGTGGGGGACTGACTCTGATAATCCTGGATCCCACTGGAGCTGGAGGCACTGACACCCTGAGTGAACCTTGAAGATCATCAAAAGCCTGTCCTGTTCCCACCACCATTGCGGACAATTCAGCTCCCCTGGACCTTCACAGGTATGCACGCACCACAAACAGCAGTAACCAGTACAACATCTTCCAGAGATGGAGGGGAAACTGTGTTTACATGTATTTTGGTTCAGCACCACTTAGAGATATGGACATATTCAGTATGTCTGACCTCATAATTTTTTTCCATAGTTGTAAATTTGAATTGGGGTATGTTTCCTTGAGCTGAGTTCTCCTACCATCAATTGCAAGAGAAATTCAGATTTAATTATCTATTAGGGTATGTTTCTGTGAGCTGAATAGACAAACCCCTCTCTTAATTCTTAGTCAAGTGGCTGTGTTGTCGAGTATTTAAGACCATCCATCTAGGCTGCGAAGCCATTTGGCTGTGAGTCCCATCTTAAATGTCACATTTAAAGTGTGTGGCAGAGATAATTTTGGAGTTGAAATTGGAGGTGGAGATTTGAGGAAGATCGGGACTCTGCACAAAAACAACTTTGCAACTGTGAGAATTTAACTTTCGAAAAGCTGTGATTCTTTGTACTCTTTCTATCCTCTAGTACCTAGGAAGTCTCTCCTCCTGCATCCCACTATTCCCTCACTACTGCTTTTTCTGTTTACTGTTTCCTCACTCCTTTGTGAACGTGTCTGTTCTCTCCAACTTCCCCACTGCACCATTATTTAAACACCTCTCTCCCAACAACTTCTTTACTCCTCAATAAAAAACACCCACACAAATCCTCTATTCACACCCTCTATCTACTCATTCCTGCTGCTGGGGATCTCCCCTAAGCCTGAACCCCGACATACAAACCAAATCTCACCCATGCCTCCCTGCCACCTCTTCCCCTGTAAATTGTGTTAACCCTCTCATTTTAATAATGACTAACTTTAAAACTTGCCCCACAAATTAAGCATCCCAATAGCCTGCACTTATGGTTACTTTCCAACACTCAGTCACTCCTACCACCCATTGTGACCAAGCACTGCCATTTACAGCACTTATTCCCTCACCTGCTGTCTCTGTAAGTTCCCCATCAAACCTCTTAGATTGTAAGCTCTTTGGGGCAGGGATTTCCTTTCCTATTGTTTGATTTTGCTGCACTTGTTGTATTATTATAATTCCCTGTTCTGTATTCTTTGTGAAGTGCTGAGTACACTTTTAGCACTATATAAATAAAGACATACAATACAATGCTTTATGGCATTATAGAAGGGACACTACTGCCCAAAATATCTCTCAGTTTTTCAGAGAGGAATTGGCTTTTGTAGGGCATACTTTTTCTATTTTATAATTTGTTCAGGCAGTAGCAAGGTGAGATTTGCAAGATGAATATCTAAAAACAGCACAGATGCATTCAAGGGATGCATACAAGGAAGCAGCAATAATGGAAAGTGGATGTAATACCCTCAGAAATTTAAACCAGACTCAGAGTTACTGGATCATGGCCTCTCAAGTGGGAAAGAGAAGGCCTTATGGTATTATCCAAAAAAAAAAAAAGAACCCAAATGGCTAGCCAAGCCACAATTAAATTAACCTCACTCAACGTAAAAGGCCTCCAAAATAACCGAAAAAGGAGAGTAGCACTTCAAGATATGAAAAGTTCAGGGGGAGACATCATATTCCTACAGGAGACCCATTTCACATCACAAAACCCCCCAAATTTATTCAAAAAAGTGTTCCCAATGTGTTTTTGCGCATTGTTTACTAGTAAAAAGAGGGGTGTAGCTGTCCTGATCAGACAGGGCACCCCATTTAATCATATCAAAACAACTGCGGACCCAGAGGGTAGATTTCTAGTGGTATATGGCTCCTTAGCGGGCTCAGCAATCGCTCTGGTCAATGTATATGCCCCGAACGAGAACCAAACAGAATTCTTAAAGAAAGTTCTCGAGGGCATAGACCCGGGATATCTGTCATCGATGATAGTGGGAGGAGACCTAAACATGGTCCTTAACCCTACCGAGGACAGATCAACCACAATGGGTCCCCCCCGCACAAACCCCTCCCAGATCATAGGGAAAAGGTTTAGGGGAATCTTAAGCGAGTTCTCACTGGTGGACATATGGAGGGCCCAACATCAGGGCCAGAGAGACTATACTTTTTACTCAGCACCTCACCAGACCTACTCTCGAATAGACCACTTTCTGGCCACAAAAAATGTGGTGGCGGCGACATCCGACTCCGACATAGGACCAATCACATGGTCTGATCATGCCCCGATTACCTTAACCTTGACGACCCCCTTTGAAAAAACAATAAATTACTCATGGAGACTAAATGATTCATTACTCAATCATCCTGAGATAGAAAGAGAGATCAGAGCCGCTATTCGGGACTATTTTTTTTTTTAACTCAGGATCCGTCTCCTCACCAGCAATCCTGTGGGAGGCCCATAAGGCAACCATTAGAGGGAAATTCATTTCTATCGCATCCCACAGGAAAAAAGCCCGCCAAAAATTAATAAAGGAACTTACGGATAATATCAAAATAATAGAACAATCTCATAAAGCCAACCCCTCAAAAAAAATATATAAAACATTGACAACAGCCAGAGTAAAACTTAGACAAATCCAGCTGGAGGATGTTGAGAAGGCCCTCGAATGGACTAATCAACAATATTATGACAAGGGGAACAAGGCAGACAGACTTTTGGCGACTAAATTAAGAGGGGTACATAAAAGGTCCCAAATCACGGCAATCAAGAGTAGGTCTGGTGAGATACAACATAGTGATAGCAAAATAGCAGCCGAATTTACAAAATTTTACACCGAACTGTATAATCTAAGATCAAAAAATGGCCGGCCTGAATCAATAGCATCCGAATTAATAGCGCAATATTTAGATAAATGTAAGCTCCCCACACTAACGGAGGAGGAAAACACAGTCCTCAATGCTGAGATCTCAAAAGAGGAACTGGAAGAGGCGGTCAAATCACTAAAAATTACTAAGTCTCCTGGCCCCGACGGGTTCACTAATGTCTACTATAAGAGATTCTTGCCAGTACTATCCACGCATCTTCTAAAGATATTTAACGATTTCATGGAAGGAAATCAAATCCCCACGTCAATGTCCCTGGCCACCCTGGCCATTATACATAAAGAAGGCAGGGACCCGATGCAATGTGGAAGCTATCGTCCAATCTCCCTGCTTAATTGTGATCTCAAGCTATATAGCAAAATACTCGCAAATAGATTAAACCCCATCTTACCCAGATTAATAGATAGTGATCAAGTAGGATTCGTAGCAGGCAGACAGGCCTCGGACAATACTCGGAAGATAATAGACATTATTGAACATGTCCATCTCACAGAGACCAAAGCACTACTCCTAAGCCTAGATGCAGAGAAGGCGTTCGATAGAATAGACTGGCTATTCATGGACCAAGTTATGTGTAAATTCGGATTCAAAGACGCATACCTAGAAGGAGTCCGTAGATTATATCAAAACCCGTCTGCAACAGTAAAACTACCAGGGGGCAGTAACCAGAGATTTGAGATCACTAATGGAACTCGACAGGGATGCCCCCTATCTCCTCTCCTCTTTGCATTAACCATAGAACCCCTAGCATCTGCAATTAGAGCCAATAGAGACATCAAAGGAATAGAAATTGGACACAGGCAGCACAAAATATCGCTATTCGCAGATGATGTCATCCTAACCCTTACACAACCCCAAACATCCCTACCTAACCTCCAAAAAGAGCTCCGGGACTTTGGAGATATTTCAGGTTATAAAATCAATAATGACAAATCGGAAGCACTAAATTTAAGCCTGCCAGAGCCAGAGGTGAAACTCCTCAAACTAAACTTTAACTATCATTGGAGCTCCTCGAGTATCAAATATTTGGGAGTAAAGATAACGAGGAACTACCAATCCCTATATCAACAAAATTATCCGACTCTGTTCCGGAAAATCAAACAAGATCTAGATAAATGGGGAGGATATCAGATATCATGGATCGGGAGGATGATATCAGTTAAAATGAACATACTCCCTAGATTATTATATTATTTTCAGACTCTCCCGGTCCACATCCCTGGCTCAGAATTAAAGAACATTCAAAAACTAATCTTCCACTTTATTTGGCAGGGTAAGAAACCCAGAATCACCAGGACAGTTCTTTTGGCATCAAGGGGGAGAGGAGGACTTGGTGTTCCAGACATCACAAAATACTACCAAGCCGCCCAATTGCGACAGGTAGTAGTCTGGAACGCCAACCCAAACCAATACTGTTGGCTAGATATAGAATCATACTACGCCGGGACGCCTTCACTGCCGGCTTGCCTTTGGTCCCTGAGCAGGGAAACATGCAGAACAGTAAATTTAAGTTAGGCCCAATGAGACACACATGGGAGATTTGGACGAAATGCAAATTTAAATTTAAGCTCACCACACCTCAATCTCAACTCATACCAATTTATAAAAATCCGAAATTCCCCCCTGGCTGTGAGCCCAGACAATGGGACCAATTTAAAACAAAAAATATTAGAGCGGTTGCTGACCTCCTGAGCTTTGAGGAGTTCCTGAGTTATCAACGCCTATAAACCAAATATGAAATAGCAAGATTGGATGTCTTCAAGTATCTACAAATTCGGCATTTTATTCAAACTGTATCCCCAACGTTGAAATTTCCCCCTCTCACCAGTTTCGAGCGGCTCTGTAGAGAAACAGGCCACCAGAAAGGTCTTATAACACAAATCTACGGTGAATTGGAAAGGGCCATAGAAGCCCCTACACATGACTATATGCTGCATTGGGCAGCAGAATTGGAAATAGTTATAGACCGAGAGGATTGGGAAAGAATTTGGGAAAATGCCTCAGGAACTTCCATATGTACCACAATCAAAGAAAACATATATAAAATACTGTTTCGCTGGTATCTTACCCCAGTTAGAATAAATCAAATGTACCCCCAGGCGTCCGATTTATGCTGGAGAGGTTGCGGTCAGAAGGGGGACATGGCCCATATTTGGTGGACATGTCCGGAAATTCAAAAATATTGGGGAACAATACAAAAATTAATAGAGGAGGTCACAGACCTCAAAATCCCTATTGACCCGTTGACCTACCTGTTGGCCAAGCCCTTAGAAAATTTGGACCGACCAACAAGTAAATTAATCTCCTTCATTCTTACAGCGGCTAGATGTGCGGTGGCGGCCGCCTGGAAGAAGGTGTCTCCCCCCTCAAAACAAACGGTAAAAAATAGGGTGCAAGAGGTGATGAATATGGAGAAACTATCTGCCTTCTTGAAAAGATCCACTGACTCCTTTAACAAAACATGGGATCCGTGGCTATCCCATATGGCACCTCTACGCCACTAATCCACATATGAAAAGTAAAAAAAAAAAAAAAGAGAGAGAGAGAAAGGAAAACCAGGTCAGGGGCACCAATGAAAATAGACTGAGGACACGGGAAGCAATGGGTATCCCCACCACCCCCCCCCACCCACCCTCCCCTTCCTATTCCCACTCTTACTCTCTGTTTCCATACTCGCGCTCCCCACATAGCCCCTGGAGGGTCAGGGGAGCGGTGAGCTTTCCTCTTTTATTTCCGGTTTCTCTAACCAACAAAAGGAGAAAATCTGTATTAGGCTGTATTATCGTTTGTTTCATGCATACTGTGAATGATCTAAATGCCTAATAAAATTTTTTGGAAAAAAAAAAAAAAATACAGTTAATACATTTATCTCACTGTTCACTGTTTTATACGTTGGTTATAGATGCGTTTATCTATTCTACGGAGATGTTAGCGCCCTACTTGTAATACTGTATATGCCCTATGTATCTGACTTTTATGCCTTTTATGCCCTATATGTCATGTGTCATGTATGTCTTTTATGTCCCATTTGTCATGCAGTTCATAGTAGTTTCGTAGGTTTTTCTGCTAAATGTTGCTTAGTTGTTATTACATACAGACAAAGTTATAGTTGTGACGACACTATGATTTATGGTTTCTCATTAAGAGTACAATTATTGTTCCTGTTCATAGTAAGGTTTCTATTTCTATTTGGCAACCATAACACCCAGTTTTATCTGCCGCAATTAACAAGTTAAGAAATTTATGGAAACTGTGCCGGAGGGGGTATCCCCGGCGACACGCATGTGTTCCTTTTTTCGGTCCCCAAACAGGAGGGACCGACCACAAGACCCAGGGAGGTCTGTCTCCATCTCAGGAGTTTGGCACATCTATTTGATGGAGCCAGAAGACCTACCTTTTGAGCACAGGGGCTATCCTCGGGGGCTCCCGTGGTGCGCTCCTGTTTTTTGTTCACTCCTTTTTCCATTTTCCCCTTTTTTATATTGTTTTTTAACCCACGTTGTATCCCTCTTGTAGCTACCCTTGTTTTGTCTCCCTATCCCCCCTCTTCCCCCTTCCCTCCTCTCCCACGGACAATCGGAGCCCTTCGGACGGGACTAACTGGCATGAAAACTTAAAGCACAACAGTTTTTCAGAATACTAAATTCAGTAGCTAAAGGCTGCGTCATAGTGGCAGGGGATTGCAATATAACAATGCAATCGGCAATAGATAGGTCAGGGGGAGGTGACTCTGATAATAAATAGGCGCAAACCGCTCTTCACAGAGGCCTAAAAGATACCCAATTAGTGGATATATGGAGAGATCTCCATCCATCTACCAGAGATTATACTTTTTATTCCCACCTACATACCTCATACAGCAGAATTGACTACCTCTTTGTTTCGTGCCACGTGGTTCCTATGGTCACTTCTACAGAGATCAATGATATTTCATGGTCTGACCATGCACCAATAGAGCTAAGGTGCAACAATATCCGGGCCAATCGGTCAGGTGCAAACTGGAAACTTAACGAGTCTATTCTTAAGATACCTGAAATATGTGACGCAATAGATCAAGAAATAGTTCAATTTTTCAAGATAAACACAGGCTCTGTGGAATCCCATATGGTTCTTTGGGAGGCTCATAAAGCAACCTTAAGGGGCATATTAATTAGCATCACAGCTAAGCGAAAACGAGAAAGAGACTCCAAAATTAAAACGCTCCAAACCAAACTACATTCTCTTCTCTTAAACCACAAGACCAACCCTGATCCACAAAAAACATAGGATCTAAAAGATACAAAAATTGAACTGAATATGATATTGACTTCCAGGGCGGATAACTCCCTGAGTTGGTCCAAGAGGAAGTTCTATGAAAAAGCTAACAGGCCGGATACGATGCTAGCTCGAGCACTAAAAGATTGCCAATCTAAGTTTAACATCCAAGCTATACGCTTAAAATCGGGCATACAAACGGCCAACCCCAAAAAGATAGTAGAAGAATTTGGTTCATTTTATGGTTCCCTATACGACGGAAAGAAAGTGACACATAACAACAACATGAGCAGAGCACTGAGAGATTTCTTGGCTAGCTCAAAGCTGGGGAGATTGACAGAGCAGGACAGAAAGGTTCTGGGTGCCGACTTCACATTAGAAGAAGTGTCACAGGCCATTAAAGAACTTAAACCATCAAAGGCACCAGGGCCAGATGGTTTCTCGGGTCTATACTATAAGAAGTTCTCTAATTCACTTGCCCCACAGCTGCTCCACATGTTCAACGCTATATTAGCAGGAGCTCCAATCCCTGGGGATATGCTGCGGGCGTCTATATCTCTAATACACAAGCCTGGCAAGGATCCGCTGAATTGTAAAAGCTATAGGCCAATTTCCTTAATCAATACCGATATAAAAATCTATGCTAAACTGTTTGCCAACAGATTAAGTCTAATCCTACCCAGACTAATACATCCAGATCAGGTCGGCTTCATCAAAGGGAGGCAGGCAGCGGATAACACCCGGCGATTTATTGATCTGCTAGAATTGGCAAATAAAAATAATGCTCAAACCATGTTATTAAGTCTGGACGCCGAAAAAGCTTTTGATAGGATTGACTGGCCATATCTAAAAGAGACGCTAGCAGCATTTGGCTTCGGGGATCGGGTGAGTGGAGCGATTATGTCACTGTACTCAGGCCCATCTGCCAAGGTTATACATCAGGGCTTCCCCTCACTCCCATTTCAAATTCAAAGTGGCACAAGACAGGGGTGCCCGTTATCTCCCCTCCTGTTTGCCCTCTGTATCGAACCTCTGTCAGCACGCATTCGAGATAATCCGGATATCTCAGGGTTAAACGCATATGCTCAATCCCATAAAGCGGCTCTGTATGCAGACGATATCCTATTAATCATCTCAAAACCCCTCACCTCATTACCAAATCTATTTGACCTACTAGACAAATTCTCCAAGGTCTCTGGGTTTAAAATAAACCAATCCAAATCTGAAGCTCTGAATATCAATCTCCCTAGACATACTGTACAGAGAAACTACTGAAACTAAATTTCAAATTCAATTGGCAAAAGAAGTCTATAAAATATCTAGGGATTCATATCACCAAAGATGCAAAAAGCATCTATAATGCAAATTATCCCAACCTAATTTGGATTTTAAAACAAGACCTAATCAGATGGTCTTCCAAGAAGATTTCTTGGATAGGTAGGAAACATAGCGTTAAAATGAATCTACTTCCCTGTATCCTATACCTCTTCCAGACACTACCAGTGCCACTCAAACTGAAGGATATACTCTCACTTCAGTCTGCAATATCTAACTTTATCTTGGTAGGGAAAAAACCGAGAGTAAATAAATTAAATATGAAAAGACCTACCTTAGCTGGTGGCTTAGCGGTACCCTGCCTGTTATCATACTATAAAGCGGCTC
This sequence comes from Ascaphus truei, assembly GCF_040206685.1. NCBI lineage: Eukaryota > Metazoa > Chordata > Amphibia > Anura > Ascaphidae > Ascaphus > Ascaphus truei. The sequence continues at coordinate 100,339,859 of NC_134483.1, read as the reverse complement.
AATTAAGTCATATTATACAATGGCATTCAGACCCTACATTGAAGAGATGGGTGGAATTGGAAAGTGCTGCTTGCTCCCCATTAGAGCTCAGCAGCCTGATTTGGTTACCTAAAACAGCGAGGAAACCCGCTACCCTGCCGCTCAACTCAATGACCAACTCTCTATCGGTTTGGGAAGCAACGAGAATTAAAAAATCACTCACATCAGGATGCTCTCTGATGTCCCCCATTTGGAACAACCCGAGTTTTGCACCTGGCCTAATTGGTGGCAGTAGTTCTATCTGGAAACTAAAAGGATATAATTAATATGGAAGGATATAATCTAAAAATCAAAAGATTCGACCATATCAGACTTGAAAAAGACATTCCCCACACAGAATTTTATAAATACCTCCAGATTAGAGCATTCTATAACAAATCCGCCCCATACCCTCCCGACGAATTTCGAAAAGCTCTGCCGGGTAGAAACCGACACTAAGGGACTTATATCTACGATCTACGGAGAGGTAGTCGAGCCTGCTACATCCAAACAACAAACATCTTCATTCTAAAACCAATGGGAGTTAGACTTAGGGGAAACCCTAGAGGATTAGGATTGGGACTCCATATTCTTAGCCACCGCAAAAAGTTCCATATGTACCACACTGAAGGAGAATGCATATAAAGTCCTTATGAGATGGTACCTCACCCCACTCAAATTATCTAAGTGCGCTCCAGGGTCCTCCCCATTGTGTCCCAAACAATGTGGAGGAAAAGCTGATCTGTTACATATGCTGTGGTCTTGCCCGCTGATATCCCAAATCTGGGAAAAAATCAGAAACTGGATCCAGAAGATTTTTGACCTCTCTATTCCCCCAGACCCTTGGCTGTTTCTCTTGAACAGACCTTTAAAGGGTCTATCAAAGTCACATAACAAATTAATTGCACATTTCGCAATAGCAACACGGTGCGAGATTGCAGCATTATGGAAACGCCCCGATATTCCAATTCCCAAAGATTCGGAACCGTATTTGGTTTATTTGCCAGATGGAAAAGTTAACAAGTTTAGTGAATGACACTGGCGACAATTTCCTTAAAGTCTGGACCCCTTGGTTGACACAGACAGACATCCCCGGGGTAGAGCGTGACACAATTTGGCTATGATAGTAAGAGATGCGTTCTTCTTCGGAAAGGTAAAGCAATTAACCCCACACACTCGCTGAGACCAACTACTTAAAATGTAATAGAGCTCAGAGATGACACTACAATCCTTAGGTCATAGCTGCAACCTCAGGAAAAGTTTGCTCCGTCATGTCCTCTCCTACCTACTACCCTTACCTCCTCCTCTTTCCCTCCTACCCCCCCCCTTTTTTTTTTTTGTTATTATTATTATTTGTTCCCCTTCACTCACACGGCCGAGTAGGGCTCGAAAAGCCGTGAAAATATAATATGCGTGAATCAAGGACTACAGTACATATATGATTTTGAATGTTGTATACATATAATGTCTACTCTGTATATCATGTGTTTGTTCACTAATAAAATACAAGTTATAAAAAAAAAAAAGTAACATTAAGAAAGAGGAGTCCCTGCTCTGAGGAACTTACAATTTAATTGGTAGGTAGGGAGAACGTACAGACAGTAAAAGGGCATTCTAGTAAGTGCGTCTGCAGGAGGCCAAGCTTTATGTATCATGTGTCCAGGATTATCCAGTGCTATTCATATGCTTCTTTAAGAAGATGTGTCTTAAGGTGGGTCTTAAAGGTGGATAGAGAGGTTGCTAGTCGGGTATTGAGGGGAAGGGCATTCCAGACGTGCGGGGCAGAAAGTGAGAAAGGTTTAAGGCGGGAGAGAGCTTTACATACAAAGGGGGTAGAAAGAAGACACCCTTGAGAAGAACGCAAGAGTCGGGATGGTGCATAGTGAGAAATTAGAGCTGAGATGTAAGGAGGGGCAGAAGAGTGTAAAGCTTTAAAAGTGAGGAGGAGAATTGAGTGTGAGATGCGGGATTTGATCGGAAGCCAGGAGAGAGATTTCAGCAGGGGAGACGCCGTGACATATCTAGGAAAGAGTAGAGTGATTATGGCAGCAGCGTTTAGGATAGATTGTAGGGGAGACAGGTGAGAGGCAGGAAGGCCGGACAGCAGGAGGTTACAGTAATCAAGACGGGAGAGAATGAGGGCCTGAGTCAGAGTTTTAGCAGTCGAGCAACAGAGGAAAGGGCATATCTTTGTTATATTGCGGAGGAAAAAGCGACAGGTTTTAGAAATGTTTTGAATGTGAGGGGTGAATGTGAGAGAGTAGTCGAGTGTGACCCCTAGGCAGTGTGCTTGGGCTACTGGGTGAATGATCGTAGTTCCAACAGTAATGTGGAAGGAGGTAGTAGGGCAAGGTTTGGGAGGAAGTATGAGGAGCTCTGTTTTAGCCATGTTGAGTTTAAGGCGACGGAGGGCCATCCAGGATGATATAGCAGAGAGACATTCAGAAACTTTGGTTTGTACAGCAGGTGTAAGGTCGGGTGTTGAAAAGTATATTTGTGTGTCGTCAGCATAGAGGTGATAATTAAACCCAAAAGATGTTAATAGGTCACCTAGAGAGAGTGTGTACAGAGAAAAGAGAAGAGGTCCCAGGACAGAGCCCTGGGGTACACCCACAGAGAGATCGATAGAGGAGGAGGTGTTAGCAGAAGAGACACTGAAAGTACAATGGGAGAGGTAGGATGAGATCCGGGAGAGAGCTTTGTTCCGAATGCCAAGAGTATGGAGAATGTGAAGGAGAAGAGGGTGGTCCACTGTGTCAAATGTTGCAGAGAGGTTGAGTAATATGAGCAGAGTGTAATGACCTCTGTCTTTGGCAGCAAGGAAGTCATCAGTTATTTTAGTGAGGGCTGTTTCCGTGGAGTGAGCAGTGCGGAAGCCAGATTGTAGAGGGTCTAGGAGAGAATAGGTGTTGAGAAAATGGAGCAAGCGATAGAATACAAGACGTTCAAGGAGTTTAGAGGCAAAAGGCAGGAGGGAGACAGGTCGATAGTTAGAAAGACAGGTAGGGTCAAGCTTGGTGTTTTTGAGTAATGGTATGACTTTTGCATGTTTGAAGGAGGATGGAAAGGTTCCAGAGCAGAGGAATGAGTTAAAAATGTGTGTGAGCATAGGGATTATAGTAGGAGCAAGTGGTTTTAGGAGATGGGAGGGAATGGGGTCAAGAGGGCAAGTGGTAGAGGGAGAAGAGGCAATCAACAGTGACACATCCTCCTCTGAGACAGTGGAAAAGGAGTCAAGGAAGGCAGGAGGAGAGTTAGGAAGAGGTGTAGGATGGGAGTAAGAAACAGAGGGGATGTTCTGACGAATGGATTCCACCTTTTCCTTAAAATAGTCAGCAAAGTCCTGAGTGGAGATGGAGGAAGGAGAGGCAACTGAGGGTGTTTTGAGTAGAGTATCAAAGACAGAGAACAGTCAGTGTGGGTTAGACTTGTGCATGTTGATTAGTGAAGAAAAGTAGGCTTATTTAGCTTGCGAGAGGGCAGAGTTGAAACAGGATAGCATAAATTTGTAGTGAAGGAAGTCTGCGAGAGTATGAGATTTCCTCCAGAGGCGTTCAGAGGAATGAGTGGAGGAACGCAGCATGCGTGTGTGGGAATTTAGCCAGGGTCTAGGGTTAGAAGGGCGAGGGCGGCAGAGAGAAAGTGGGCATGTAGATCAAGAGCAGAGGACAGGGCAAATTTGTAGTTCCTGACCAGGTTGTCAGGGTCTGGAGCAGAGCTGAGAGAGGAGAGGGAGGAGCGTAAAGTGGACTCAAAGTCAGGTAAGTGAATAGAGCGCAGGTTTCTGCAGAACCAGGGGGTAGATGGAGGTGGAGAAGGGGAGAAGCGAGATAGAGAGAATGAGATGAGGCGATGGTCAGAGAGAGGAAAAGGGGAAATGGAGAAATCAGAGAGAGAGAAGTTTTTAGTGAAAACCAGGTCTAAGTAGTGGCCATCCTTGTGGGTGCTTGCTGCAGTCCACTGTTGAAGGCCAAAAGAAGAGGTAAGAGAAAGAAAGCGGGAAGCCCAAGAGAGAGAGGGGTCATCAATGTGGCAATTGAAGTCCCCAAGGAGAAGAACAGGGGAGTCTGAGGAGAGGAAGAAAGAGAGCCAGGATTCAAAGTGAGAGACAAAGGCAGAAGGGGGATGAGTAGAGGAAGGTGGGTGATAGATGACCGCCACATGGACAGGGAGAGGAGAGAAGATCTGGACAGTGTGAACCTCAAAGGAGGGAAAAGCAAGAGAGGAAGGAATAGGAACGGTTCGGTAGCGGCAAAGAGAGGAGAGCAGGAGCCCCACGCCTCCACCCCTGCCATCAGGGTGCGGAGTGTGGGAGAAGGAAAGGCCACCATAAGAGAGGGCAGCTTCCAGAGCAGAGTCAGTCTGAGTGAGCCAGGTCTCAGTTATGGCAAATAGGAGCAGAGAGTGAGAGAGAAAAAAGTCATGCACAGAGAGGAACTTGTTGGAGAGGGAGCGAACATTCCAAAGGGCACAGGAGAAAGGGAGAGAGGAGGGAGGGTGGCAGGGGATGGGTATGAGGTTGGAGGGGTTTACACCAGAAGGAGTAGAAGTTGCATGTGGAAGGCGTGGACGAGAGCAAGTAGAAATAAGGCAGGGACCAGGATTGGGAGAGATATCCCCAGAAGCGAGGAGGAGAAGCATGGACAGAAAGAGAATGTGTGAGGATGATTTGTAGGGGTGTGTTTTAGTACAGGGGGTATAGCTGTGTGGTGTCAGAGGGTGCAGGTAAATGTGAACTGAGAAGTAGTGGAGGAAGGAGAGATGGAGAAATATGAATAGAGTTAGAGACATGATGAGGCTGGTGGAAGGAAGTGCATAATTTGAAAATAAGTGAGGTTACAGCAAATATAAAAAGTAAAGGCGGCATCACAGCAATAGTTATGTGTTGAGATGTGCAGTCTGGGATGATATCCTCTCTTCCAGCATAGTTCAAATGCAGGAATCAGAAGCAGTAGGAGGTGTCCACTTTTTCCACTTCTTATTAAACTTCCTCACTACTTTAAAGCATTTCTACTTAGGTGCATGGCTGCAGGCAGCAATGGCTGTTGTGAGTTTACTTATATACTTTTACAAAGTCACCTGGCTGGTCTAAACAACTTAATTAGCACATGTGAGGGACGTTAAAGCAAATGGTTTGAAAGATGAATTAAATTAAGACACACCAGGGTATGATGATTGCAGGACAGACAGACAATTTGAGATATGTTTTTACCTAAATTGAACTAAATAGACAGCAGGGTATGATGATTGCAGGACAGACAGACAATTTGAGATATGTTTTTACCTGAGAAAAGACAAGACAAGAGATGAGATGATCAACAAATCAATGGTCCCAGCTTGCTTTTTTAAACTTCCTCACTACTTTAAAGATTTCTACTTAAAAGCATTTCTGCTTAGGAGCATGAATTATTATTTATTGTATTGTATTATTTATTGTTATGTGTGTTTTAATACTAGTGTAGATGTGCAGGGGGTCTCCTGAGCTGAACCGCATTGGTTTCAGCCTCGGGGACCCCCTACTTCAGGAGATACAGGCCCCTTTATGGGGTGCCGGTATCCCCTGCAGAATTTAAATGTCTCGGTCACGTGACGCGGGAGATTTAAAGTGCAGGGGAAACCGGCACCCCATAACGGGGCCTGTATATCCTGAAGTAGGGGGTCCTCGGACCTGAAACCAATGCGGTTCAGGTCCTGAGACCCCCTGCTCATATACACTATAATTAAAATGTATTTATTTAGTGTACGATCGCCTTTAACAGCCTTGGATGGAGATGGCAAATCTCCATGCAAATGTTACATGCGGCTTTTTTTTCTATCAGCTAGCGTACGTAAAGGTTAAGAACGCTAGCAGGGGGAAAAAAAGCAACACGTACGCTGTGGCTGTTCTGAGCTATTTTAAGCAGGTACGTTAAAAAATGGGCTGAAGGCCTTAGTGAATCGCGTCCCCGTCTTCACTTTTTAACGAACCTGCTTTTTTGGAAAATCAGAACGCAAAGCCATTGAGCTCTAATGGAGACTCTTACAGCCACCACCAGTCTAAGTTCTTTCAAAACTAAGGCTGTCTCACATTTTAATCTGGTCTGTAACTGTTACATAAGCCTATAAAATATATTATCACTGTGCATGTAATGTCTTGTATATACTGTATATCCAGTCCACTTACTGTACTGCTGCGACCAGCTTTAATCTAAAGTTTACCCGTCTTGTCCCGCGGCTTGGCGCCGAACTTGGTCGAGCGCCAGCCGCATCTTGCCGCATATTCCCTGCATCCTTCCCCTCCTTCCCCGACCTCTGGCTACGCTCTGCCCCTCTTCTCCGGGTCACCCGGGGTCCCCCTCTGCTCCCACATCCCCCCTTACCCCGCCACCACCTTCGGGTGAACCATGGGCACGCGCGCCACGCGCGCATGCTCCCTGGCACGCGTGACTGCGCATCAGTGACGCGCGGCACACGGCGGGACCCAGCCACGTCTGGATGGGGATTGCGGTGGAGGCCGCTTTAGACTTAGCTCAGCCGCCACTGTATGTAACTATGTATTTGTAATCATGTATTATTTGCCATCTTAACTCTATGCCCAGGACATACTTGAAAACGAGAGGTAACTCTCAATGTATTTCTTCCTGGTAAAACATTTTATAAATGAATAAATATTCTTTACCCCACGGGATATCACTTCCGGTACTTTACACCTCATACGTAAACCTTGGCCCCTTGCAGACGCACTTACCAGAACGCCCTCCTACCGTCTCTGTACGTTCTTCCTACCTACCAATTAGATTGTATGCTCTTCGGAGCAGTGGCTCCTTTTCCCAAATGTTACTTTTATGGCTGAAGCACTTCTTCTCATTATGTGTTATTTGTATTACTGTATTTGTTATTTATACGATTGTCATGGGTATTACTGCTTTGAAGCACTATGTATATTAATGGCGCTATATAAATAAAGACATATATATATATATATACATTCATATATACTCCTACTTTTTACACCTATCAACATTATACATCCAATAACCAACTAAACCCTGCCCAACATTAACACCTTGTGGCGAAAGCTGTCCTTTTGACGTCAGCAATAGTGTACTAAATTCTCACAGAAATTGAATTGCCACACTCACTGATTTTGATCTGAGCTCTTGTGCTTCAACAATGAATCAATCCAGCTTCTATGAATGCAATAACATGCTTAATGCTATACCAGCAAGGAGACTAAGAAAGTGAAGGATGGCTTATGAACTAAGTCTTCCTAAGACACCCCCAAAAAAACACTAAAGTTGGGTAAAAACTAGACAGCACCAAAACCAAACTCCAAAGGTGAAGAATCTTGGATCCATGTGAAAAAATAGAAGATGGACAAAATTCCTTGCTATTTATGTACCCAGGAAATCTGCATCTGCACCAGGTACCTGTACCTGAATTCCCATCACTTCCAGCTCCAGACCATGCTCACCGCAACTTGAAAGCATCAGACCCTGCTCATCTTACCTTGTACCCTGCTCACCTCACCCCTGACCCAGCTCAGCAAAACTTGCACTCTGTTCAACCTGTCCTGGACCCAGATCAGCCTAATTTAGACACTGCTCACCTTGCACTAAACCCAGCTTAACCAAACTCCAACCGTGATCACCTCGCCCTGGCCCCAACTCAGCCCAACTTGGACTCTTCTCACCTCACCCGGAAGAACTTGGACAAGCTCCACAAAGTACAGAACTGTCAACTTGGTCAGATGTAGCTTGGCAATATCGAGTGGATTTGTAATGTGCAATTATGATCCCCCTGTAAGAGACGCATGTACACCTGTGGACAGATCTGCTATTGATCATGCCCTACTACCGCATCCAGTGCAGCGATGGACACCCTCTGTGCGGACAAAGACAGAAGGTGCAGTTGACCCTTGAGAAGTGGAAGAATATAGCTCTCATCCTTAACTCTCTCTCCACAAGTACATGTGGGCCAACCACAAGGCTAATAGTTCCGGGAGCCCAGAAAATCTCTGGGCCAGAAAATGTGCAAACCGGGTCTCATGAGGAAATGCTTCTGAGGCTTGTACAATCAGTATTCCTGACACTCAAAAATAATGGCTTTGCACATCATGTGCAAAGGTGATCCTGTTATCTAAGTCCTTCCAGTCAGTGCTGCTGTTTGTCAAGGCTGTTATACCAGGATTTTTACTCCACCTCTGATTCTGACATCAGGACTACACGTTTAACTTGCTGAACGTATATGTTTCCATGATCGGGCCTGAGAGAGGGAGGTTATTTGCTAGCCTGTTGGTTGTCAATGCAGATGAGTGCTTTTTACGCAATTGTTTCTTTAAATGCACCCTCGAAGCCCTAAACTGAATTGGCACTGAGTCTTCCCCACTCTTTACATCTGCTATTCGGGACCTCACCGGCTTCTCCTTGGTCGACATCAGGTGGGAAGAACATCAAGGGGAATCAGAAACTTTCACGTTCATAGGGTGTGGTGTGGTCTAGTGTCCCATTCCAAGGATCCATGGTGGTGATGCTCATGTCATCAGTGCCCTCGGCCACCTATTGGCATTTCAACAACTCCTTGTTGGAGGACCGGGGCTTTGTGACGTCAGTCTAGGAGTTCTGGATGACCTTCAGTGGTTACAAGGTGTACATTTCCATGTTGAGTAAGTTCTTATCCTTCTAGGAGACTCTGGGTTCTGTTTTCCAACATGTCCGAGAGGCCATTGAGATGCCCCTTTCTTGTTGGTGGGCAGTGCTAACTTTACTGCACAAAAAAGGGGATCTCCGACATAGCAGAAACTGGCTACCATTCTCACTTCTATGCATTGACTAGAATATCGTGTTCAAATCCATATAACTGAGGCTCAAGTCTGTTCTGCCAGAGGTGATTCACCCCAACCACTCCTCTACAATACTGGACATAATCAGTTTTGATAACATCTTTCGGATCTGGGATTTGCTGCACTATACATGCAGGACTGCAATGTCTTTCGCCTTCCACTCCCTAGATCAAGAGAAGGGTGGATCACCGGTACCTCATAGCCACTCTACACATGTATGAGGTATGCATTTACAGAGTGTATGATTAAGATAAATTGGTCCCTGACCGCACCCTAGGAATTTGGTAGAGGAGTACGTCAAGGTTGCCCCTTGTTCAGTCATCTGCATGTTGGCCATCAAGCCTTTTATTTGTCTGCCAGGGAAAAATGGTCACTGGGTGCGGGCTAAGGGAACCGGACATTTGGATTGTGCTTTCAGCCTATGCTGACAATGTACTCCTCGTGACCAAGGATCTACAGATGCAATCAGATTAATTTCCACCCTGCCCTGCACTTGGTTTGGGTGAAGCATAGCCCTAGTTCAGGCTGATCAATGCCAAGTGCAGAGCAGGTGGGAATTTGCCATCAGGATTAACACAGCAGCCTGGTTCAGAATGGGACTCCTGCTGCATTAATACTACCGGGTCAAACCAGTCTGGAAGAGCTGTGCAGTGAGAGAAGAGGGAAGCAGTACCTCTTTCTGCACAGCTTTAACAGGCAATCACACTTTATTATTATTATTATTTTAATTTAGAGCTGAACTGCATTAATTTCAAATCCAGGGACCCCTTTCTTCCCAAGGTACAATTTTATTTATTGTAAAATAAAGTATTTCAATTCAGTAGGTGTCTGGCACTCTGGCAGATGGAACAGTTCAGTTTTTTTGTCCCTGTTCTGTTACACCATAGCCATTTGTGTGCATTGCTGTCATGTACTGTAGCACCAAAATGAGTGCATATACCTGTAGTTAGTGAAAAATAAAAAAGTGATACTGCGCTCAACGATTTGTGATATAGTGTGTAAAATTATCAATAACCTTAAATAATGGTGATTTTCAAGTGATCAATTTAAACATCAATGTAGTGATTATCTTAACCAAAATAAAGTGCTGTGATAAAAACAAATCAATATTGTTAATTAAACCTGTTCCATTCAGGTTGAGTGAAGATGAGGTAACTGCTGCTGTTCTCATGGGATGGCTCCACAAACCAAAACTAGAACAAAAAACAAAAAGAGAGAACAGCACAAGACCTCATAATAATTTACGTTTGTCTCATTCAGCAGGTAAGCATTGCACGTACATCAATCAAACAGATATTAGGCATGACATGTTATGGACATGTTACCACAACAGCTAGCAGCATGGGATCACTTCGAATTCGGCTGGGCTGGAAGATGAATAGACTCCTGTCTCCCCCTGGATGTTCCTTGGTCTCTCTCCACCCAGTAAATGATCATCGCACCAAACAGGGTACCGTAATGCCATCAACATGTGACGATACCTGCTCCATGTTGGTGCTGTGTGCCTTACACTGGTGTGGTGTGCACTGGTGACATCACTCGGGGTGTCCCGTCTCTTAGGGGTTGGATCACTATAACGTTCACAGACTGCCACAGATGATATGATAATAAGGGTCCTCACTGAGTCATGTACAAGCTGGAACGCGCCCTCTTCCTACGTGTTTCGTAAATCAATTACTTCGTCAGGGAATCATTCCATGCATATCCATTAGTATATCGCTCAGGTGTGCCTATTTTTCAGCAGAGTCATGTCTCCCTAATTCATTTAGAGCAATGTTTGAGGGGATAGACAGCTCAACCCCGTTATAACGCGGTCCTCGGGGGACACCCGATCCGACCGTGCTATAACCGGGGTCGTGCTAATTTAAAAGAAAAGTGGCCGCCGTGCGCCCGATCGGCGGGAGGAGGAGGCGGAGTGAGGCGCCGGCAGCCCTGCACAATCCCCCAGCAGTCACCGCACTTCCCCAGCAGCCACCGCAGTTCCCCCAGAAGCCCCACACGATCCCCCCAGCAGCAGCACATGATCCCCCCAGCAGTAGCACCCGATCCCCCATCAGCCCCACACGATCCCCCCAGCAGCAGCACCCGACCCCCCAGCAGCCCCACATGATCCCCCCAGCAGCAGCACACGATCCCCCCAGCAGCTTCACATGATGCCCCAGCAGCACCACCAGAGGTAGGGGGGTGCTGTTTGCCTGCCTGTGTCTGTGTGCTGTCTGTGTGTCTGCCTGTGTCGGTGTGCTGTCTGTGTGTTGTGTGCCTGCCTGTGTCTTTGTGCTGTGTGCTGTCTGTGTGCTGTGTGCTGTAAAAAAATGTAAAAAAATAAAAAAAATTGGGGTCCACGCTCAAACCACGTTATAAGCGGATCGCACTATAATGGAGTTGAGCTGTATATATATACAACTCTCTCTTCTCTCTCTCCTCTCTATTTTCCATTGCCTCTGAAAAAAATATGAGGATTTCACTTTTGAAGAGATCTGCAGATCAAAAAAAGTGCAAGATTTGAGGCAGATCCAAATTCACAAAAAGATTTTGCCCCCCACAACTTAGACTAGTGGCATCAATTCACTTTCTGCACTAAAGTAGACTTAATATAACACTATTACTAACTTTATTGATATGCATGTTTTCTCTACAATGGTAATGTGAATCTTCCCTGTGATAACATTATACCCAACCATCTTCATTTATGAACATTTAATGATTATGTCATTGTACTGTCATAGAACTGAAATAGGTGTGTCTTCTTAAATGCTTATGAAATTGTATCAGAAAACTTGTAATTGGACTCTGTGTGCAAAAATCCTAATCAAGGTCATGGCAAACTATCTGTGGCCAAAAGACTAATACTTCTTTCCCCTATTAAAATATATTCTAAATGTAAGGCACTCACCTAAGGTAACATTTATTCTGTTCCCATAAGCACATTATGAATCCCATAATGCATTCAGTACATTAAGATCATTCTATTGAACAAATTATATTGCATTTATAATCAATTACAGTATCACATTGGTCAGTCATAAGGCTTTTATTCACATTATCACAAGTAATTAGTGCCTATTATAATATATAATCAGTCCCATAGGAATATAGCAAATTAGCAATATCCTTTTTTGTCGTAGTCTTTAAGCACAAGTTCACCTCTACAACATTATCTGCTGTATGACTTATTTTAGAAAATAGAAATTGAGTACATACTGTACCAAACTGCTGCAAAAATGTAGCTGACATCGATTGAACACAAGATCAAAGAGCTGCAATGCCAAAGTTTCTGTAAATTAGAGTTTCATCAGAATGGAGCATTGAAACACCAAAAAGCCAAAAAGTGCTTTAAACACACTAAAATTACACTTGTCAGATAATATTTTAGTTATTTTAGGAGTTCAATTAATTAAATGTTTACTATGTCATTAACCAAAAGTCATGTAAACGTTTCCCAAATTAGTTTGCTATAATTCACTTTATGTGGGTTCTGTTTATTGAGAATGTTTTCTTGTTTTTCACCAAAGTCTGCAAAACATTTCTCAGATTCAGCAATTGTAGTAAAAAAAAAAACACATATGCATTCATATTCCTGGTGTAGCCAGGTCACCTGATGGCTACTATTTTGCCTTTGGGCTGGCAGTAAACCCTGGTACAGTCAGGTTGACAGTAGTTGGTATGGGGTTTTACCCTTCCTTTGGTGCTGCACTTGAGTGACAGCAGGGGGTGGTACATGCTGTTGTAGCTGGGACAAAGGAGTGCCCGCCTCCTGGCTGTACTTAAGGGCAGGACCGCCCTAAAGTTAGGGGTGTTCCTTCCCCTCTGATGTATGCAGGTCACACAACTGGGAGCTTGAGAATGGGGCCTTCGGATGTGCTCTTCCCTCCGGGGGAGAGAGAGTGTAGACCATACCTCTGCCTCAGCTAGGGGGATGGGGAAGAGCTAGGACGGTTGCGGGTGCCCTTGGCCTGTAGTGACACTCCAGGGACTATTCCCTCATTCAGTGGGACTATTCCCTCATTCAGTGGGACTATTCCCTCATTCAGTGAGAGCTGACAGTACTGCATCCGGCAGAAGACTGTTGTGTAACTGTGCTGTACAGAGAGAATAAACCATTCCTGTTGATGTATACCTCCTGTCTGGTGCATGACCTAACTGGGGGAAGAGGTAATAAGTTCTACCGTGAAAGATCACCTTCAGTTCCTGGAGTCTACGGCAGATGGAGGCGCTGCACTGCTAAAGAGATATCTGTGGTATGAACCCCAGAAGCCTATTCCTGTGTCCCCACTACCATCGGTGGATGACTAAGCCCTCCAGTTGCCAGCAGGTATATGCACCATACACCCTGTAATGGCCCTATCTGCGATTGGGTGGGGGAAACACTGTTACACTTATATAATATTTAAAAGCATTTTAGCAGATTTAAACAGTGCTTTAAAGCACAGAAATTAATTGAGAATTTCACGTTGCAAATCTTTACTATAAATGTGTTCAGTAGCTTTTTGTAAATGACTTCAAAGCTACTAATAAAGATAGCCTCTGTATAAAGCATCGCTAAAATCAATTTTTTTATAAAAATAAAGAGTAATACATGTATGCGTCTTGGTGTGCCAATGTATAAAACTGATTAAGATGTACTGCTGCGGCCAAGTTTATTCGAGCATTTGCCCGTTCTTGGCCGCAGCAGTAGCCTGGCGCGCGCCCGAGAGTGACGGGCGCGCGCTGAAGAAGCGGAAGAGCGCCCTCCAATCGGGGCGCTCTCCCTACCGCTGCCGGGTCCGCCGGGTCCCCCGGAACCCCCTGCCGCTGTCCCGCGATCGCGGGACACCAGGGCTCCCTCGGGGAGCCCCTGGACGCGCGTGCAGGGGGCGCACGCTCCCGAAGACGCGTGACCGCGCGTCTATGACGCGCGGCACGCCGAGGGGCGGCCACTAGCAAGCCGGGAAATCTCCCGGCTTGCGGTACCGGCCACACTTTAATAAAGTGTGTCGGTAGTGTATTGCACAGAAGATGCGTCAATTTTTTTAACAATTAAAAAATTGACTCCACGGGTTGCAGTTAGAAGCAAAGTTTGGATAGTGTTGTGGCACACATATGCAAATGTTAAAAAAAATTGCAAACATTCACCACTTATTGAGCCACAATAGCCTCAAAAAAGTCTGTCAACTTTTTCTTGTTGAAAAGACAAATGCACGTAGCGTTAAGCAAAAGTGTCAAAGTTCGCCCTTTAACTTTTGCACACTTTTTTATTTCTTCACAGATCTGGGAAAGTTTGTTCGAACATTTTGTTATAAAAAGAATACATTTTTGCCTTATGCCACTTGAGTGGAATTCATCCTGATCCTGAAATATGGCTTTTGATGGAGAGGTGGAGAGATGGGGAGGAGAGATAGGGGGAGAAAAAGGGAATCTCAAGTTGTATATATATTCCAAGGGCCACAAACAGATTTCTTGGGGCCCATGACCAGTTGTGACTGGGTCCCCCCCCCCCCCCATATTGGCGGCCTTGCGATTCCCCCTCCCCCTTTTGCATGTATATGTTGCTTACTCTTCTACCCTCTCTTCCTCACTCATTCTCCCACCCTCACCCCTGTTTCTCTTTGTCCCTTCCTCTCTTAAACCCCTTCTCTCCTCTCTTTTTTTCACCCTCCTTGTCACTCAATTACCCCCTCTCACTTAATCCCGCTCCACAATCCCTCCTCACATTTATTTACCCCTTCACCACCCTAGCCACATACACACAATTCGCCCAAATACCCATATAATCCTCCCCTCACAATGCCCACATAACACCCCAACAATAATTACACCACAATACACACACAATACCTCACAAATACAAAACCTAGACTCAGTGACTGCCACAAAGAGCACCTCATGAGTGTGAGATATAGGGTTTGATAGGAAGCCAGGAGAATGTTTTCAGCAGTCGAGATGCTGAGACATATTTAGGAAAGGGTAGAGTGATTCTGGCAGCAGCTTTTAGGATAGATTGTAAGGGAGACAGGTGAGAGATAGGAGGTTACTGTAATCGAGATGGAGAGAATTAGGGCCTGTGTCAGAGTTTTAGCAGTCGAGCAACAGAGGAAAGGGCATATCTTTGCAATATTGCAGAGGAAAAAGCAACAGGTTTTAGATATGTTTTGAATGTGAGAGGAGAATGTGGGAGAGGAGTCGAGTGTGACCCATAGGCAGCTTGCTTGCGCTACTGGGTTTATGACTGAACTTCCAACTGTAATGTGTAAGGAGGTTGTGGGGCCAGTTTGGGATGCAATATGAAAAGCTCTGTTTTTGACATGATATGTTTACATCAGTCAAGGGCCATCCAGGATGATATTGCAGAGAGACATTCAGAAACTTTGGTCTGTACAGCAGGTATAAGGTAAGGGGTTGAAAAGTAAATTTGTGTGTCTACAGCATAGAAGTGATATTTGAACCCAAGGGATGTGATTAGGTCACCTAGAGAGAGTGTGTACAGAGAAAAGAGAAGAGGTCACAGGACAGAGCGCTGGGTTACCCCACTGAGAGATCGATAGCGGAGGAGGTGTTAGCAAAGGAGACTGAAAGTATGGTGGGAGAGGTAACAGGAGATCCAGGATAGAGCTTTGTTATGAATATCAAGTGTATGGAGAATGTGAAGGAGAAGAGGGTGGCCCACAGAATCAAATATGAGCAGAGTGTAATGACCTCTGTCTTTGGCAGCATGGAGGCCATTAGTTATTTTAGTGAGATCTGTTTCAGTGGAGTGAACAGTACAGAAGCCAGATTGTAGAGGGTCTAGAAAAGAATAGGTGTTGAGAAAGTGGAGCAAGCACCAGAATACAAGACGTGCAAGGAGTTTAGAGGCAAAAGGCAGGAGGGAGACAGGTCGATATTTAGAAAGACAGGTAGGGCCAAACTTGCTATTTTTTAGTAAGGGTATGATTGTTGCATGTTTGAAGGAGGAGGGAAAGGTACCAGAGTAGAGGGAGGAATTAAAAATGTGTTTGAGCATAGGGTTTATAGTATGAGCAAGAGGTTTTAGGAGATGG
Organism: Ascaphus truei; assembly: GCF_040206685.1. NCBI lineage: Eukaryota > Metazoa > Chordata > Amphibia > Anura > Ascaphidae > Ascaphus > Ascaphus truei. The sequence goes on along the minus strand of NC_134483.1, from coordinate 100,324,004 downwards.
TAGGGAATGGGTCAAGAGGGCATGTGGTAGAACGAGAAGCAGAGATAAGCAGTGACACATCCTCCTCTGTGACAGCGGAAAAAGAGTCAAGGAAAGCTGGAGGAGAGTTAGGAAGAGGTGTAGTATGAGAAGAGGAAACAGAGGGGATGTCCTGACGTATGGCTTCCACCTTTTCCTTGAAATAGGCAGCAGGAACTGCATTAGGCATTAGACAGTGAGGCATTTAAAGTGAGCTTTTTAAGTGATAAATACAGTTAGACTATAGTTAATATACTCACTTTCTTCATGCAAGACCAATAACCTCAGCTGATATGACATGGATCTAATTGCATTCTCTTCACAGGTATGTTCCTGATGTGCAAATCCTGTGTAAAAGACTGACTCGGGCCTTGTAGAATTGATATAAGTATGTTCCTGATGTGCAAATCCTGTGTAAAAGACTGACTCTGGCCTTGTAGAATTGATATAAGTATGTTCCTGATGTGCAAATCCTGTGTAAAAGACTGACTCTGGCCTTGTAGAATTGCTATAAGTTAGTATGTTTGAATTTAAAAAGTGTTTTTTTTCCCTCCCTCCCTCCTAACTCTGTGCTGTTAATTTACCAAAAGTGAGCTTTTTAAGTGATAAATACAGTTAGACTATAGTTTGACTAGAGGTGACTGGGGACTGGATCTACTGCACACTCTTTTACTCAAGACAACAAATGGTAAGCTATTCAGATCACACTATGATCCCAAGCTTGCTAACCTGCCTATTTCAACCCTCCACCCCTTTAAACTTATTTACTGCAGTCTCTCCCAAAACTGACTACACAATACACTGAAACCCTGAACTGACTCTAGCATTGCAATACAGCTAAACATTTGACAAGGAACAGGCACACACCTGCTGTTTAGTCTGCTCACACTCACTCTGCTCACAACAGCTCCTTGCACCACTGCCTACCTCTGGCATCATGAACCTGCTATGTATTTTAACTTTTTACTTTCTCCTGGCCTCATGGAGATGTTACTCCCTCTACCCACTACAAACTCCTCCATCCTGGCCCACACCCAACATCACCATACACCCTGGACTACTCAGAAGCCTTGCACTATCTACTGAATGTTGGTGGAGAACTCTAAAAACCAGCACACCAACCACTGCTCACTCAAATGGCAAACACCACAAATTTACAACTTGCAAACAACTACCCAAATTTCTACTCATACTGTTACTCTCTTTAGCAGGTGATATTGAACCTAACCCAGGTCCTCCCATTTCAGCTCTGTCCCATGCCCCTGAGAATTCCACCTTTAAATTCCAAAAAGGGCTATCTGTCGCCCATATAAACATCCGGAGCCTGCTGCCCAAACTGGACGAACTAAGGGCATGGTGCCTTATGCATAAACCCAAAGCCATCGTTCTTACAGAAACATGGCTATCCCCTAAAACTAATTTACACAGGGGGCACGTCGCATCACCATACAAACACAAAAGATATATTAAAGGTAAACTACCTGGTGCAAGGGAGAACGTCAAGGCAACAACACATAAATAATCAGATGATTACATAAAGCTCCCTATAATTGCACTCTGGATAGGTGACATTGATACAGTAGTACAACGTCATCTGTCAAGGGGCCACTGAATGGCCTATTCCCTTATTAGGGTAAGCCGCAAAGGTCACACTCAAATGAAAATAAAAAACTTTTAATCCGTAATGTTTAAAAACGACGAGACACCATAAAAATGCATACACAATGCATATTAAAATCCCCAAATGTGTGTGGGCACAGAAGCAGGCAAAGGACTCTCAATGTCCAGAGCCTAAGGATAGGCTGACACAATACTGCATAGATCCATACAGTAAGTGTGTGTGGTTGCGTGACCAAAGTTAAATAAAGCAATGGTATGCTGCAGTAGGTAATGGAGTATCAAACACTCCTCGGTTAGGTGAAATACAACCTGATTGTAAGCGTGTCAGCGGCTGCAGTTCCAGGAAGTGATCGGGACTGATCGTGCCTTCTCCACAAGCCGCGTGGACGTCAGCTCAGGAAGCAGGGGGTCCCCGGACCTAAAACCACAGCGGTTCAGCTCCCGAGACCCTTTGCACATCTACAGTATGAATAAAACACATATATAAATAAACACTCATTCCTTACATTTGTGGCTATGTGCTATGGTAACGAAGCAGCATGACTGTATTTTTAATAATATTGTACAGTGAGCAGGGGGTTCCCTGAGCCACAAATCAAAGCTCAGGGGACCCCCTGCTCCTACACAATATTATTAAAAATACAGAAATGCTGCATCATTACCATAGCTGATAGCCGCTAAGGCAATGAAGGGGTTAACCCACCGTGCCCGATTTATTGTGGGTAGCGGGGGTGGGTGAAGGAGGTATTTGGCCCTTGGTGTGAGTTTAGGACTTGCGGGGGGGTTGCGGGTGCACTTAACCCCTTCACGGCCGTAGCAGTTAATACCGCTACGGTCATGAAGGGGTTAACCCCTCCTGCTACCCCCCCCGCAAGCCCTAAACAACCATCGTTGGGGCTAATACCCCCTTCACCCACCCCCCCTACCCACAATAAAAGAAATTCACACACAGCAGCCACCCAAAAAATAAATAAATAAATCTAAATAAATAAATAAATACATGAATATAAACAAATAAATTTAAAATACATTTTTATTCATAGTGTAGATGTGCAGGGGGTCTCCGTAGCTGAACTGCGTTGGTTTCAGGTCCAGGGACCCCCTGCTCCCCGAGATACAGGCCCCTTTATAAGGTGCCGGTATCCCTCTGCATTTAAATGCCGATCACGTGACCGCGGCATGTAAACAAAGCAGAGGGATACCGGAACCCCATAAAGGGGCCTGTATCTCGGGGAGTAGGGGGTCCCCAGACCTAAAACCACAGCGGTTCAGCTCCAGAGACCCCCTGCACATCTACACTATGAATAAAAATGTATTTTAAATGTATTTATTTATATTCATGTATTTATTTAGATTTATTTATTAATTGTGCTGCTGCTGTGTGTGAATTTTATTTATTGTGGGTAGCAGGGGTGGGTGAAGGGGGACCCCCTGCTTCCCGAGATACAGGCCCCTTTATGAGGTGCCGGTATCCCTCTGCATTTAAAGGTCCAGATCACGTAACCGCGGCATGTAAACAAAGCACCCGATGTGCATACTGTGAGGTCTAACCACCCTCACACACTACCCACATACCGTTACCCCCCCCCATCCTGGCCATGGCCCCTCTGCTTCTGCAAAACAGACACAAAAATTAAAACATCCAAAGTAATGTCCCCTAACCCCTTAATCACCATAGCGGTTATTAACTGCTACAGTCATTAAGGGGTTAACCCACCCTCACCCACCACTCGGGACGCCTACATACCCTTCCACACTAACCCCTCACCCCGTGAGGCCTAACCCCACTCACCCACTACCCACAAGGGAGGCCTACCCACATACCATTGGGGAACACCCCACCACCCCCAGTACCCACAATAAAAACAATACAGTGACCCACAATAAACATCATTATATTTATTAAATATATTACTCACCCCCTGTGCCCCCCCATAAATACAAGATTTATCCTTTTACAAATAGGGTTCATAACGCAGCCCCCCGCGAGTCCCCGGTGGGCTGGCAGGGCACCTGACAGACCTACAGGGTACCAGCAGCCCTTTTCAAACAGGTTCTGGAGGCCTGCTCGTGGGTCCCGCCAGCACCATGGCCCCCAGGTGGTCTCCTTGGGTCACCGTGGGCCACAATTGGATCCCCACGGTAGGCCCAAGAAAGTCTGGGAGCCCCGGGTCAGACCCACAGGTGTCTGCGGGGCCTCGGGTGGTTCCCACGGGGGTCTGGGGAACTCACGGGTGCTCACTACGGGTCCGCGGTGCCCCCACAGAAGTGGGACCACACATCTTCATGCCCGCACCTACGGGTCGGCGGTGCCCACACAGAAGTGGGACCACACAGCTTCATCCCCGCAGACTACGGGTCCGCGGTGCCCCCACAGATGTGAGGCCACCGCTTCATCCCCGCATGTGTCACCCATGGAACCACCAGCCTGATACCCGTGAGATACCCGAGAAAACCACAGGTGGTCTCCAGAGGTCTCACGCGGAACCACGGAACAAACCCTGAATGTAAAAATAATAAACCTGGCCTATACATTCAGTACATACACCCCCCTCCCCCCCAACACCTACAGTACAATAATGTGGAAAATAACTATTATCCAGATATGGATAATAGATTAATTGCCCATTATTAAAAACATTAACTAGCATATTCAAATAAATAATAAAGTGCTACTGACCTCATCAAGAAAAAGTCTCCGTCGCCAGCAACATTCTTGTCTTGTCCACAAAATACATTGCCAAAACAATGGGTGGGTGACAGTGGGTGAGTGGGTGTTTGGCCTCACGGGGTGAGGGGTTAGTGTGGGAGGGTATGTAGGCGACCCGAGTGGTGGGTGAGGGTGGGTTAACCCCTTAATGACTGTAGCGGTTAATAACTGCTATGGTGATTAAAGGGTTAGGGGACATTGCTTTGGATATTTTAATTTTTGTGTCTGTTTTGCAGAAGCGGAGGGGCCATGGCAAGGATGGGGGGGGGGGGTAACGGTATGTGAGTAGTGGGGGAGGGTGGTTAGACCTCACAGTATGCACATCGGGTCCCCCCCCCTCCCCACATTTACATAAACTGCACTCACAGCAACACAGGCAGGGAGATTTAACAGACACATTAGGGGGAGGGGGCTTTACACAGATCACAGTCAAGGAGGTGGGGTTATAACCCACTCCACCTCCCCACATTTACATAAACTGCACTCACAGCAACACAGGCAGGGAGATTTAACAGACACATTAGGGGGAGGGGGCTTTATACAGATTACACTCAAGGCAGGGAGATTTAACAGAAACATTAGTTGGGAGGGGGCTTTACACAGATTACACTCAAGGCAGGGAGATACAGGGGATATACTGTACTGTATGTTGTTTATTGCAATGCTTCAATGTGTGTACAGTATAATGTTTTTTACAATTAGATAGATGTAATCCTTGGTATTGTAAGGGTTAGTCTTGGTTTTAAATTTTGTTATCTGGTTGGTACTTATATATTGATTTTTGTTTACTTGATTGGTTAAAATAGTTTACTTGTTTGGAGGTTCAGTATTTCTATTTAGCTTGCAATGATATTGTTCACATTCATTTGCAGAATGTATATGGTGCATAGATTTTTTAGGCGGCTGCTGTGTGTGAATTTTTTTTTATTGTGGGTAGCGGGGGTGGGCGAAGGGGGTATTAGCCCCAACGATGTTTTTTTAGGGCTTGCGGGGGGGTAGCGGGAGGGGTTAACCCCTTCATGACCGTTGCGGTATTAACTGCTACGGCCGTGAAGGGGTTAAGTGCACCCGCAACCCCCCGCAAGTTCTAAACTCACACCAAGGGCCAAATACCCCCTTCACCCACCCCCGCTACCCACAATAAATCGGGCAGGGTGGGTTAACCCCTTCATTGCCTTAGCGGCTTTCAGCTATGGCAATGAAGCAGCATTTCTGTATTTTTAATAATATTGTGCAGGAGCAGGGTGTCCCTTGAGCTTTGATTTGTGGCTCAGGGAACCCCCTGCTCACTGTACAATATTATTAAAAATACAGTCATGCTGCTTCATTACCACAGCACATAGTCGCAAAGGTAAGGAATGAGTGTTTATTTATATATGTGTTTTATTCATACTGTAGATGTGCAGAGGGTCTCCAGAGCTGAACCACTGTGGTTTTAGGTCCGGGGACCCCCTGCTTCCCGAGATACAGGCCCCTTTAGGGGGTGCCGGTATCCCTCTCCTCTCTCTGCTGCAAACACATATCACCAGGGGACGGCCTATAGTGTCATTGATGTGTATTTACAGTACTGTATGTGTACAGTACTGTATGTTAGGGGTTATAGGGGTTGTTGTTATACAGTATATTTATATATACTGTATATATATACTACATTACAATTCATGAATTTATGCCATCTGGCGGACACGCGAAGCATTGCAGCCTAGTAAATCCTGAACCATTATCAATTAACACATCAACCGCGCGTCAGCTGGGCATGACCCCTGGCTGGGAACGCGGCATGCTCCGGGTGAACAGTGTCGCATTCCAGGAAAAAGCCAGGGACAAACCGGTGATTTGTTAGAATAAAGTGTGCCGCAACAGTAGGAGAGGATGGCGTCACAGATTGTGAGCTTCCAGATACACCGGGAATCAGATGGTGAAGACATCTAAAGGTAAGAAAAATATTGAATGTATGTTATTTTTATTTTTCAGGTTTTTTATTATATTTTTACATTTAATTTTTTTTGCTTGACCCTTGACAGCCAATGTATTTATCTGGGCCCCTTTAGGGTATAGATACTGTAAATACAGTCACAGGCAATACATTTTTTGGCAAATGGTTGTTTTTAATTAATTGTTATGTTTTGTATTTCAGTTTGTTTTTAGTTAATCGTTATGTATTTGAAGGTCTTGTTTTTATTAAATGTTTGGATTGTTTAGGCATTTGATTTCTTTTATTGATGTGTTTAGGCTTTTGATTTATTTTATTCTTCTGGTGTTTAGGCTTTTTATTTGTTTTATTATTCTGTGGTTAGGATCTTGGTTTATTTTATTGTTCTGGTGTTTAGGTTCTTAGATATTTATTTTATTGTTGTGTCATTTTGGTTCTCTTGTTTTTTTTTAAGTTGCCTATTGACTGCTATAGTGGCTTTGACTGCTATAGTGGCTTATCAGGCCAATATTATATTGGCATGATATACCACTGTGCCAATCAATGTTCAGAGGCTGGGGGTTTTTGCCCTTGGGGGGTGTGGTGAGGCCTCCTGGGTGGATAGCGAGGGAAGGGTATTAACCCCTTAATTACTATGATGGTTACAAATCGCTAAGGTGATTAAGGGGTTCGGTGCCATAACAGTTTATTTTTATTATTGTGTTCCTGCCAATGGAGGACAAGGATGGTGAAGAAGATGAGAATGGCCTTCATCCTGACAGGGATAAATAGAATTTTTATTTACTTTATGCTGACTGGACAATGTTTTATTTGGAATGGACAAATGCACTATTATCTAGATCTGAATAAAAGTAATTTTGCCCATTATTGTACTGTAATTCTATGGTTGTTGGGGGTAGAGTGGCTGCCCATTCATTCCCATTGGTTTACCTTTGCTGCCATTGAGAACATAGGTAACCACATTGGCAATGAATGGGTTTAATGTTTAGTATTGTGTTTGTATTTTGTTGTAATGTTTATTGTGGGTAGCGGGGGTGGTTGAAGTTGGTATTTGGCCCGTGGTGGGTGTTTATGCATACCGGATGGGTAGTGGGAGGGATGAACTCATTCATTACCTACGCGGTACTAACCTCACACAATCGCCCCCCCCCCCCCCCCCCCCACAAGGCCTAAACACCCAACAATTGCCTATTTGGATTTTTGCAGCTCCAGCTCGATGTGTTTGAACAGGAGCGCAAAATTGCGAAAAAATGCATTCCCTGCATGATTTAACTAACTCATCAAGGCTTTCTGAATAGCTACCTAGCAAACATTTGCGGTACCTGCTCAAAATCCTCGATGAGTTGGTTATTGAAGCTACTAGAATAGGCCCCAATGACTTTCAGGGTGAGATGGAGAGGATGAAGGATCTCCATTGCAAGTACTTAAGGTGGCACAACTACAGGGACAGACTCATTGGAGTGCTGTGAGGCTGACAATGACAACTCTAAATATTGTAATATCCAGTGGAATAGCCAGGGGTGGTGCAGCCTCAATTGCTCATCAAAGGTCCATGTCTGCATCTCTTCAAGTATCTCACATCTAAAAAAAATACAGAAAAGAGAATCACACTTTTTTAGGCTCATTCGCATTAATCTGCGTACCAAAAGAATCGGCTGAACCGAAGTTATCCAACTTCACAAACAATATTCACCCATCTGTAGTGTTCTGTGGCACCAGACACTGTCCCACTCTGAAGCCTACTTCATCTCATTTACTCTCTCGTCCCATTGTCTCTGGGGTACTGATGGAGAATGTGGATAGTAGGAGGTTGCAAAGGCTGGGAGATGGGTGGAGAAGCAACAGAGTCACTTCTCACAGTAGGGGTGGATGTGTAGACAGCTTGGGCCAATGTGTGTCATCGATGAGAAGGAGTGAGGGACTGCCACTATCGGTGCATGGTGGTGACTCTTCCATGATGCCCTGGAGCAAGATCATCACATATGGAGGTATGTGAGGATGCACAGGTTCATTGATGCTGCCGTCCCAGATGATATAGGGGTCTATTCTAGTAGCTTAGATAAGTGACTTAACGTATATAAAGTGTACTTTATAAGCGAACCAAAAAGGTTTTTGTCTCCCGGGTGCTCGGGTTTGGCACATTGCGGATCAGGTTAACAGATTGTTTGGAGGGGCTGGGATTGACCCGGCGGTATTGGTACACGTTGCCACCAATGACAAAGTTAGAGAAAGGTGGAATGTCCTAAAAATGATTTCAGGGATCTAGGCCAAAAGCTTAAGGCAAGGATCTCCAAGGTAGTAATTTCTGAAATGCTACAAGTGCCATGCACTACCCCAGGGAGACAGATAGAGTTTAGGGAGGTTAATGCAAGGCAAAGAAAGTGGTGTAGGAAGGAGGTTTGGAGGTTTTTAGAGCACTGTGACTCCTTTTCTGAGAGGTGCAATCTTTATGCTAGGGATGGATTGCACCTCAATGGATGCACCTCAATGAAGTAGGATCTTATGTGCTAGGGGGGAGAATGTTACAAAGGTTGGAGGAGATTTTAAACTAGGATGGAGGGGCTAGGGGAATGAAATAGATAATGAACTAAATAGAATAGATGAGGTAATAGCAAAGGGTTATGGAGGTAGAATGGGGGAAGTACGAGTTTGACAAGCAGCGAGACACCCATAGTAAATACAGATAATACTAGAAACCTTCTAAAGACTAAACCAAATTGGTGCAGAAAGGAATAAGCAGATAAGTTAATAGTACAGGCTGATAAAAAAAACCTTACATGCATGCTTGATAATGCAAGAAGCTTGACAGATAAAATGGGGGAGCTTGAATTAATAGCTGCAAAGGAGCAGTATGATATCATAGCCATTACCGAAACATGGTGGGATGAAACTCATGGCTTGGCAGTTAATTTAGGGGGTTGTTCCCTTTTTCGGAAGGTTCGAGCAAATAGAAGAGTAGGTGGAGTATGCTTATATGTAAAGCGGATCTAAAACCTATTATAAGGGAAGATATTTCCGAAGTGAATGCTGAAAATATAGAGGCCTTGTGGATAGAAATTAACAGTGGAGGTAAAAGCATAAAGAAAGTGTTTGTAGGGATATGCTATACACCACCAACTATCTGTGAGATAAAGGAAGCTAAAATACTTTTGCAAATGGAGAAGGCATCAAAACTAGGTCATGTTTGCATAATGGGTCATTTTTATTATACAGACATAGACTGGGGCAATGAGATTAGCATTACAACAAAAGGAAACAGGTTTTTGGGGGTGCTTAAATACATGACCCAAATTATTGAGGAACCAACATGGAGAGGGGCAATACTGGATTTGATAATATTCAAACAATGTAGAATAGCAAATATTCAAGTACTGTAACATTTGGGTAACAGTGATCATAACATGGTCTCATTTGAAATATGTTATCAAAAAACAGATTACTTCGGTTCAACAAGGACCTTAAACTTTAGAAAGGCAGATTTTAATAAACTGACGACAAATCTACAGGGAATAAATTGGGGTGATGTTTTTGCAGGGAAGAATGTAGATGATAAAAGGGCAGTCTTTAAAACATTGTTAGAAAAGCACACTTTATACTCTTGGGTAATAAGTATAAAAGAAATAACTAAAAAACAATGTGGCTAAATAAACAGGTAGGGGAGGAAATGGAAAAGAAGAGGCAGGTGTTTAGATTCTTGAAGTCAGAAGGGACGGAGGTAGCATATCAGAATTATTAGGATTGTAAGGGTAATTAAATTAGCAAAAATGGATTATGAAAAAGGGATTGCAATAGAAATTAAGATAAGAATCAATTTCAATTGTAGTGCCTAAGGGGGAAGCCACAACCTCTATATTAATGAACAATTGGTTAACTGAAGAAGAAGTTCATAAGCTGCTTGATAAAATTAAACTAAGGCACCTGGCCCTGATGGCATACATCAAAAAGTTCTAAAGGAGTTACGTTCAGTAATAGCCAAACCATTACATTTAATATTCAAGGACTCCATTTCCTCAGGCTCAGAATCACAAGATCGCAGTAAAGCAGAAGTGGTGCCTATATTTAAAAAGGGAGCTAGATCACAAACAGGGAATTACAGACCTATAAGCCTGACTTCAATAGTGGGGAAGCTACCTTGAAGGTTTAATATGGGATAATATTCAGGAATACCTAATGGAAAACAAAATTATTAGTAATTTTCAGACTGGATTTGTGAAGGATAGATCATGCCAAACTAACCTTATTTGTTTCTTTGAGGTGGTAAGTAAGAATTTAGACCAGGGTAATGCAGTTGATGTGGTCTACTTAGATTTTGAAAAGGCTTTTGATACAGTCCCACACAAGAGGTTGGTGTACAAAATAAAGCAAATTGGACTCAGTCAAAATATATGAACCTGGATTGAAAACTGGTTGAAGGATAGACAACAGAGTGTTGTCATACACGGAACTTTTTCAGTTTGGGCTAAAGCCGTGAGTGGAGTACCTCAGTGATCGGTACTGGGACCCCTGCTTTTTAACTTGTTTATTATTTACCTTGATATTGGCATCGAGAGCAAAGTCTCATTCTTTGCTGATGACACAACATTTTGTAAGATAGTAGAATCAGGGCAGGATGTAATTTCTCTCCAGAAGGACTTGGAGAGACTGGAAACTTGGGCAGGTAAATGGCAGATGAGGTTTAATACAGATAAATGTAAGGTTATGCATTTGAGAAGCAAGAATAAACAGGTGACATACAAATGAAAAAGGGATAAATTAGGGGAATCCTTGATGTAGAAGTATTTAGAAGTGCTGGTAGACAGCAGGCTTAGCAATAGTGCCCAAAGTCAAACAGTAGCTGAAAAGGCAAGCAAGATGTTATCTTGCATTAAACGGGCAATGGATGTAGGAGATGTTAACATAAATATCCCCTTTATAAAGCATTAGTAAGACCACAACTTGAATATGGAGTGCAATTTTGGGCAACACTCCTTAGAAAAGACATTATGGAACTAGAGATAGTGCAGAGAAGAGCCACCAAATTAATAAAGGGGATGGACTGTCTAACTTATGATGGAGAGGTTATCTTAATAAGATTTATTTGCATTAGAAAAGAGGCGTCTAAGAGGGGATATGATAACTATATACAAATATATTCGGGGACAGTACAAGGAGCTTTCAAAAGAACTATTTTCACAAGGACAGAACAAAGGACTCGGGGGCATCCCTTGAGGTTGGAGGAAAGGAGATTTCACCAGCAACAAAGGAAAGGGTTCTTTACAGTAAGGGCAGTTCAAATGTGGAATTCATTACCCATGGAGACTGTGATGGCACATACAATGGATATGTTAAAAAAGTTTGGACACTTTTTTTTTAAAAGGAAAGGAATACAGGGATATACCAAATAAGTAAACATGAGAAGGATGTTGATAGAGGGAGTAATCTGATTGCCAATTCTTGGAGTCAGGAAGGGATTAATTTCCCCCTTATGAGATATCATTGGATGATATGACACTAGGGTTTTTGTTTGCCTTCCTCTGGATCAATAAGTAGGTATAGATATAGGATAAAGTATCTGTTGTTTAAATTTAGCATAGGTTGAACTTGATGGATGCATGTCTTTTTTCAACCTCATCTACTATGTAACTATGTAAATATGTAACTTAGTGATTTTGCATGTGTACAGATGAGAACTTTCCTTATGGCCCAGCTTCCACGAGAAATTCTAGAGCACATTCCACAAATCTGGGACACTCCACAGGAAAGTCCATAGCTGTAATGGCTCATCGTATTAACACAGCGGGGGTCCCTGTGTTGGATTGGGACTCGCACTGTGTGTATCCTACCGGGCTGCACCTGTCTGTTAGAGACGCATACTAAGTGTGAGTCTGAATCAGTCACTCTTCCTGCACGCCTCTAACAGGCGATTTTATTTTTTACGGCTTTTATTTTATTTTAATAACCTATTATTGTAGCAGACGGTCTCCACGGATCCCCTGTTTCCTGAGTTACAGGCCCCGTTATGGGTTCCGGAATCCCACAACCTCGCCAACACAATGGGGAGACACCTGGAAGAAAAGAGTGTAACCTAGTAGGGGTCATGTACTGTACAACCTAAATATTATTTTGTAAATGTTCTCCTTGATAACAACACATGATGAGTTTTTGGAGGCGGCCTCCCATATATCTTTCCATATATCGAGATCTAAATCTGTATTTAAATCTTTCTCCCAAGAGATAATATATTTGTCGGGAATCTGGTTACTTTTAGTGGGTTAAAGAAACAACAAAGGGATAGGGAGTGATCACAGAACCATACTAATTGAATAAAGTGGTCAAATACATCAATGTGGTAATCAAATAATGGGTGCAAACTGTGAACTGAAAAGTGAATCAGAAAAGGTGAAGGGAAACACAAAATGGATGTGCCCCCTAAAAGAATTTACTTAAATGCACACCAAAACAGTGTAAAATTTAACTTTTAATAAATTTACTTAAAACATATATTACCAAAGTAATGTGTAATGTGAATTAAAAATATATTAAATCAACATTATCAAAAAAACGTGTCGTCTATTTTAAGTATATACTATCCCATTGAACCACTTGATAATGGTGGGATAATAGGACACAGGTTGCTAGAAGTCAGGGTGTTAACCCCTCTGGAGCAACGATGAGACCCAAAAATAAAGGTATATAAATGTACACAAGTGAGTGGCCAGTGTGTTAAATGTCCAGCTACCTTGCTAGAACAACCAGCACTGCGCACTATAATAGAGACTTTAGTGTGTTAAAGTAAGAGTGCTGGAGTGATAAAGCTGGCAAGTGCAGTGATAATGGTGATACATACACTGCAGCATAGACTTGCCAGAAACAGCAGTGCTGTGCAAGGAAAGCAGGCACACTCACTATAAATAAAGAATAAATAATTAACTAATGGGATCAACAAAGTTAGAGCAAGGAGACTGCTGACACTACATTAAAACAGCTCCAAGTAGGAGACTGACAACATTGCGCGTCCAACGCGCGTTTCCCTCCAGCAAAGGAGCTTCCTCAGGGACAAATTTTACTGGGGCAGTGAGGTCTGAACCTTTTTATACCCTGGCAGTACCCTAATTGCAAAATCAATTGTTAACAGCTGTTGCACATGCGCAGTGTGTTTACACCTAAACTCACTCCATAAGGTACTTATATACTGATTAGACACACTATCAGTCAATTCCTTAGTGTCATACCTTCAGAAAACACTTTTCCCAGTGGTTTTAGGGCTTTGGGAGCAGTTTTTATAACTAAAAATTGTATGCTCCGGTTGGGGTGGCTACTGCGCATGCGCGGGGACTTAGAGATGATTACAAACGGTCTTTATCCGTTGCGCATGCGCGACATCTTAGAAAATATTGCTGTATCGTTCCATACGCGTAGTTAGTACCGCTCATGCGTGGGGACTTAGAGTTTATACAGTTCGGGTCTATGCTCATTACGCATGCGTTGACACTTAGAAATTTTCGCAATCTCTGTTAGTTAGTCCCGCGCATGCGCGGGGACTTAGAAATTATACCGTTACGGTCTATGCTCATTGCGCATGCGTTGACACTTAGAAATTTTTCGCAATCTCTGTTAGTTAGTCCCACGCATGCCCGGGGACTTAGAAATTATACTGTTAGGGTCTATACTCATTGCGCATGCGTTGACACTTAGATATTTTGCGCGATTTCTGGTAGTTAGTCCCACGCATGCGCGGGGACTTAGAAAAAATTCCTAATATCTAACAGGGCATGGTATACATGCGCAGAGACACAGTTTGAGTCTATTTGAACCAAATTGTAAAATGCATATATAGGGTACTGAATAAAAATGGATGTTATGGGTATATGTTATGGTTATAAGGGACTTATATTGCACATATATTAATAAGTGATTGTGCAAGTAAGGATGTTAGCAACCCCCCATAATTATATTATGTTACACAATGAGTCAAGTTGTAATGCAATGGTTGATAATTAAATTGATCAATTCAAAGATATAGAATGTATATATGCTCGTACTATTTATTATCTTAATTTTTAATGTATGGCACATATACACACATTACACAAATCTTAAACCCACATCTGGGTTTAAAACTTTAGTCTTATAGTCACTAGTCTAAATAATAATACTATAAAATATTTATTGTTTCAATACCAAGGCTGAGAACTGTATTAGTGGACAACGGAAATGAATGAACCGGTTATCAGAGATACCAGTTCTGTGTATATTCAGAATGTTGATCAAATACAGAATACACGTGGCCAATTAGTTGGCCCCCTTATCCAATAAAGGGTGTGAAAGTGAACCCCTCATTAAGACCATTGGGGCTCCTTGTTTTTAGCTTATAAATCCATTCTGCTTCGATACGAAGCAAGGATTGATCAGTGTTGCCACCTCTCATGGGATATTTCAATTGATAAATGCCCATGAATTTAATAGCATTAATGTCGCCATCATGACATTGTGTAACGTGTCTAGCAACCGATGTCTCTGCAGAGTGTTTAATAGAATTAATGTGTTCAAGAACACGTCTGCGCAGCTGTCTTGTTGTCTTGCCAACGTACCTCTTACCACAATTACATGTGATAAGATAGATAACGTTGGTGGTACGACAGTTGATGAAGCTATCGACACTGAATTGTGAAGTATTGTCATGATTGGCGAATGCTTTGCCAACGTTGATATGTCTGCATGCTTTGCAACCCTGGCAGCGATACATACTGCTGCGGCCAAGTTTATTCCAGCATTTGCCCGTTCTTGGCCGCAGCAGTAGCCTGGCGCACGCCCGAGGGTGATGGGCGCGCGCCGAAGCAGCGGAAGAGCGCCCTCCGATCGGGGCGCTCTCCCTACCGCTGCCGGGTCCGCCGGGTCCCCCGGAACCCCCTGCCGCCGTCCCGCGATCGCGGGACACCAGGGCTCCCTCGGGGAGCCCTGGACGCGCGTGCAGGGGGCGCAGGCTCCCGAAGACGCGTGACCGCGCGTCTATGATGCGCGGCACGCCGAGGGGCGGCCACTAGCAAGCCGGGAAATCTCCCGGCTTGCGGTACCGGCCACACTTTAATAAAGTGTGTCGGTAGTGTACCCTTCACGGGGCTCAACCAGGTGGTAGTTCTAGCCCGCTGAAAATGGCTGTTAACCAGAGAATCCCGTAGGTTCCTAGATCGCCTGCTTGTAATAATGGGTCTAGGGCCTATAACCTTAGCCAGGTCCTCATCTGCCTGAAGGAGATACTTTTAGTGGGTGTTACATTTTGGTAAATCGTGGAGATAATACCTTTTGTGAAAGACTGGTGCAGACACCACTTTTCATATAGAGTTAGATCGTGGGATTTATATGGTTTATAGATAGATTTAATATATTGCCTGACCTGGAGAAATCTGAAAAACTCAGAGGAGGGAATATCGTAATTTGTTTGTAATAATCTAAATGAAGGGACCTTCCCATTAATAAGAATATCGTTGACTCTTGAAAGACCTTTTTGGATCCAAGGGTTGGATTGTTGGTTACTCGTGTAAAAGGGCAGGGAGGGGTCCGTGAACAGAGGTTGCATAAAGGAAGGGAGGCCAGTTATTTTGAACCTGGATCTAAGAGGGTCCCAAAGGTTTCAGGCAAAAGATAACACCGGGTTCTTATAGATCTCGGATGGTCTAGATTTTCTGTTGAGCCAGAGGAGGTTCTTAATTTCAGATGGGGAGCAAATGAGATTTTCTAGTTCAACCCATCTTTTGTCTGTTGGGTTTGTATGCCAACTAATCAGTTGCCCCAATTGAGCCGCTCTATAATACTTTTGTAAATTCGGGAGAGCTAGGCCTCCTTCTAATTTAGATTTATAAAGGATATCTTTACGGACTCTGGGGCGCCTATTTTGCCATACAAATTTGAGAATTTTCTTTTGTATATTGTTTAGATCTTTCTGGCAAACTTTAACTGGGAGCCTTTGAAAAAGGTAGAGGAGTGTTGGTAAAATATTCATTTTAATTGAAGCTATCCTCCAAAACCAGGATATTGTATATGGACTCCATGTGGCTAGATCTTTTATTATTTGGTCGAAGAAGGGTATGAAATTTGTACTGTATAGTGTAGAGTAGTCTTTATTTATTTGGACACCTAAATATTTAATATGGTTCGGATTCCATTTAAAATCGAAATTAAGAACAAGTGAAAATATAAGTGCAAATAGCGCTCGTGTGACAACTTAAATTAATATATAATTATCAATATATAAATAAACATGTGACCATGAATAAACCTGTGATTTGGAGTCCAAAAAAGAGAGTCCTAGAGCTGCCCAAACAGTTTCTCTGGTTATCTCACAACCAGGAATGGATGTAGGAGTGATAAACCTCTTATGGCGCTAAGGCACAAGGCACAAAAAAACCTTTTTGGATTTTTGAATTAAAAACGCTCAGTCCACAGGGGTTAAATGTAGAATCTGACCTTTCAGCCTTTCTCAAATAATTCTATACAATTCAAAAAATATCAAAAATATATATAATATGGACAATGGAAATGTCTGCCGACATGTACCATACTTTTGATTACCATAGTCCATCACAAGTTATTGTTACAGCCTGCTTTCTCAAATAACAATTCTCAAATAATATTTCTTTAATAATACTTTATAAACATTAAATATTCTTAAGTAAATATTATTTAATTTTTCTTTAATTTATCCTTTTCTTTAATTAATTGCCTTTTTTTTCTCAATTAATATTTTATTTCCATATTTTTTATTCTATCACATCAATAAGATTTTTACACTTACCAACCATATAATCTCCATTTAGTATATCAATCTCTCTAATCTCCATCCTTTTGAAGTGCCTCTCCAATATCCATGATGAATTTCAATCTATGCTGTATGTTGTTAAATTCCATTCCAATATGTTTGTTGCATCTATTTTTCTAATATTAATTGTCAAGTAATTAACTTTGTTGTATAATGATGATGTATTGTCTGATGCACTTATGCTTGGTCGTCAGTAGTTAAATATCAAAGTTTCACTTATCCATATATTGGTAATTATTTTCATATAATACAATCGTTCTATCTTGTTTATATACAGGACGACCTAGTATTTAACTGCTAAATATCCTAATAGTCTGATAAATGCATTTTTAGTAATTATCTTTTGTTGTTGTATTACAAATGAGCCAATGTTCTATCTATCTGAAATATCTGAGAAGGTAATGGTATCACCGGCCGTTTTTCAAATGATCCAATGATGTTAATTGCCCAAATTGAAAGAACTGGGGGTATATATAGGAGTATATATTCATGTAGCATGTATCCCTGACGAAGAAACCCACAATTAGGAGTTTCGAAACGCGTTGGACATTTTTTGGCGTAGCAGGGACACCGTAGCAGGAAGATACCAGAGGTGACGTCAGCGGAGGAGCCGATCGTTGAGACTCTGGTAGCAGCTGACTCCGAGCACGGAAGGCGGATCTCCTCGAGTTGCTGATTTGTTTTCACCCCACGGCGAGCGGTGTCCACCAGCTAAAGAAACCAAAAATCAAATGCGCATGTCCTAGCCACCTCTGGTGAGTAGGATTCCAATTTTTCTCACGGTGGAGCAAGTTTTATTCTATGAGGTGCAGCCGCACCTAATTGTTTTACCATTGATACTTATGATGCTGTCTTATTTTTTGCATTTTTGTCTTATTAAATTGCTCTGTTCTTTTACAACATATATTCCTTGGGTAATGCACTATTGCAGTGTTTTGTATGTTTTGTCTTCCCTATCTTGAGGTCATCATTCATAAGAAGAGGACTCTGCCCACGATCCTATCCATTCCTATAGGCCACCCCTTGCCTTAGCGCCACAAGAGGTTTATCACTCCTAAAATCGAAATTAAGTTGAAGTATTCCAAAAAGATTTTTTTATGCCTTGTGCCTTAGCGCCATAAGAGGTTAATCACTCCTACATCCATTCCTGGTTGTGAGATAACCAGAGAATCTTTTTGGGCAGCTCTAGGACTCTCTTTTTTTTACACAGGTTTATTCATGGTCACATGTTTATTCATGGTCACATGTTTATTTATATATTGATAATTATATATTAATTTAAGTTGTCACACGAGCTCTATTTGTACTTATATTTTCACTTGTTCTTAATTTCGATTTTAAATGGAATCCGAACCATATTAAATATTTAGGTGTCCAAATAAATAAAGAATTTTACCATTTCCTTAGGAATGTTTAAACTAAGGGCCAAAGATTTAGTATGATTATTCTTGTATCCTGAGAGAGAGCCAAATTCTGACAGAACTTGAAAAGGAAAGTTTTTTAATAATTTGAAGTGAGTGCAAGTCCTGTTGGCCACTCTAGCCCTTAATAAAGAATCAATTTTTAATACAGTATTATGCTATGGAGCTGGCGCT
The DNA here is from genome assembly GCF_040206685.1 of Ascaphus truei. Classification (NCBI taxonomy): domain Eukaryota; kingdom Metazoa; phylum Chordata; class Amphibia; order Anura; family Ascaphidae; genus Ascaphus; species Ascaphus truei. The sequence goes on along the minus strand of NC_134483.1, from coordinate 100,305,333 downwards.
TCTTTTCTTCTCATATATATATGTATAGTGGTGGGTCTGGGAGTTCTGAGATTTATGGGATTGTGTGTATATTAATTTTAATTTTCAACTGGTATCAGTGCTTTAAGATGGGTCTTAAAGTTGGATAGGGAGGGAGCTAGTTGGATATTGAGGGGAAGAGCATTCCTGAGGTGTGTCGCAGTCAGTGATAAATGTTTAAGGCAGGAGTGGGCTTTAGACACAAAAGGGGTAGAGAGAAGACATCTTTGAGCAGAATGCAAGAGTCGGGATGGTGTATAGTGAGAAATTAGGTCTGAGATGTAAGGAGGGGAAGAAGAGTGTAAAGATTTAAAAGTGAGGAGGAGAATTGAGAGTGTGATATGTTTTTTTAATAGTAAGCCATGAGAGGTATTTCAGCAGGGGAAACACTGAGATATATTTAGGAAAGAGTAGAGTGATTCTGGCAGCAGCATTTAGGATTGATAGTAGGGGAAACAGGTTAAAGGCAGGAATGCCAGGCCGCAGAAGGTTACAGTATTTGAGACGGGAGAGAGTTTGGACCTGTGTCAGAGTTTTAGCAGTCAAGCAATGGAGGAAAGGGTGAATCTTTGTAATATTGCAGAGGAAAAAATTACAGGTTTTAGCTACCTTTTGAATGTGAGAGAGTAGTCAAGTTTGACAACTATGTAGCATGCTTTTGCTTCTGGGTGTGTGATACTACTTCCAGTAATGTGGAAGAAGATACAGCTGTAGGACAAGGTTTGGGATGAAATATGAGGAGTGAATGTTGTGCTATCGTGCGAATTAGGGTTGCACTGCCATAGAGTCTTATCAGTCAAAAAATGTGCCGTTTAATGAGGGAAATGAAGTGTGGAATTTGCACCTGGCACTTAGGTGGGGACTCAAGGTAAGGAAAATTCATTTTACCTCCTACTGTATGTAGGTCCCTTCAATCCATGTAGTGCACTGTAAGGTGATTCAAGCTGTAGCTGCTATGCCGATTCTGTCAGTCCTGTGGCTGTGTACTGTATGTGCAGCATCTGCAGCAGCTGTGTGAACTCCTACACTCCCATCAGGATTAATACAGCTGAGGTCCCTGTTCGTACTGCGTTAAATCTACCAGGCCACCCCAGTTTGGAAGAGCTGCGCAGTGAGAGCAGACCGAAGCGATTCTTTTTCCTGCATAGCTCTAACAGACTATCACAACTTTTTAATTTTATTTTAATTACAGAGTATTGAAGCAGAGGGTCTCCGTAGCTGAACCTCATTAATTTCATCACCGGTGACGGCATTCTTCCAGAGTTACAGTCCCTGGTATGGAGTACCAGTATCTCCTGCATGTTTAAATGTCCCGGTCACGTGATGTTGAAGACTTAAATATGGAGAGAGATACCAGAACCCCAAATTAGGGCCTTTATCTCGGGAAGTAGGTGGTCCCTGGGGCTGAAATTAATGCAGTTCAACTTTGGAGACCCCTTGCTTCAATACTAGTAATTAAATTCTAGTCACTAAGTAATGAAGGGATTAAACAGAAGTATCCAGTTTGTTCGGGGTTGAGGGGTTTGTGAAGGGAGTAGTTTCCCCAGGGTTGGTGATTAGGCCTCCTGGGAGGGTTTGCGGAAGGGATTAACCCATTAATTACCTTAATGGTTAGTACCGGGGTTAATACCTACCACTACCAACCCTGGGAAACTACCCCCTTGACCATCCCCTCTACCCCAAACAAACCCCACTCACAGGAATGGGCAAATGACCTAGTAGCCAAATATGGTTATAAAGCCCATTCAATCATACAGTAAAATTATTTAATAAAAAATGAATACATGTTTTACTTACCCCTGCCAGGGTGAAAGCCGTCCTCCTCCTCTTCATCCTCTCCATAAATGAAGAAAGAAAGGGCCAATACCCAGCTCTGGAGTCCTCCTGCTCCCTCACTAGTATTACAATGTAAATAAAAACACTGCTATCGCCTGCGAGAGCTGTCCATGGAGAGGCGGCTCTCCCTGTGCAGCTCAGATTGCCAGAAAATCGCAGCAGGAGAACTTAGTAAAAAGCTGAGATCACTTTGCTGGTATGCCGTACTGTTTTGGCATGTTCCTACCTCACGGTTTGAGATGGTTTCAGATTCTTTCTGAATACCGTGATAACACAAATGACAAATCATTGGGTGGGAACATGCCAAACCTTGCGAGGTAGCAGCAAACTCATTGAAGTTACTAGAATAGGCGCCTATATAAGTGAATCAATCTTGTTCAATGTAAAAGGCACCACAAACGTTTTTATGTACTTAATAATAATAGCAATAGGAAATCACACCATGTAAAGACTGTCACTGTGTTAACTGATAAACGTAAACTGTTTGATTTAATTTTAGACATTTTTTACCTTTGATTTATTTTTAAAGCCTGACATACAATACAAAGTACATACAATACAAAGTATACAATATTTTCATAAAAAGAAATGTAATACAGCTCAACCCCATTATAGCGCGATCCGCTAAAACGCAAATCCGCGTATAATGCGGTGTGAGTGTGGCGCCCATTTTTTAAAAGCAAAATGTAAAAAAATGTTTTTATTTTTTTAAAGCTTTATTGCTAACGGACGGATGAACGGATGGACACACACAATACACCCCTGCACATCATATCCCATCCCCCTGCCCATCACATCCTCCCTTCCTGCACATCACCCCTTCCTGCACATCACCCCCACCAGCCTGCACATCAGCCCCCCTACACATCACATCACATCCCCCCTGCCCATCAAATCACCCCCCCGCACATCCCACCCCTCCCATCACATCACCCCCTGCACATCCCATCCCAACCCCCTGCCTGCACATAACACCCTGCATATCCCATCCCATCTACCCATCACATCACCCCCCTGCACATCCCATCACATTCCCATGCCTGCACATTACCCCCCTGCACATCCTATCCCATCCCCCCCTGCCCATCACATCCCACCTTCCTGCACATCACCGCACACATACACACACTTACACATACACACACATATGCACACACACATACACACACACGTCTCTTCCTCCCTCCATGTACCTCCACAGAGGGGGGGGGGAGGAGAGAAGGGAGCTGGTTCCTGGCCGGTGACTCAGAGACAGCTGACAACCCGGCACAGACTCCGTGAGAGCCTCCTCCCGCTCCCCCCCCCCTCTTGCAGACTCACAGCTTCTCTGCACAGATCAGCTGCTACTGCTGCTGCGGGTAGGGGAAGGGGGGCTGCCGCTGTGACGCCGGGCTCAGGGAGACCTGGGAGAGTTATCCCAGCTCTCCCCCTCTGGCGGATGCAGAACCCATGATCGCGGTGGCCATTTTCTTTTAATATCCCGGTCCCGGTTAAGCGTGGTCGTATCGGGTGGACACCGAGGACCGCGTTATAATGGGGTTCAGCTGTATCTGCATGTACATCTCAGAAACAGTTTCAGTAATGTACAATACTACTAGTAACAGGAAGTATTTTCCAGTGTAAATATTCAATGCATTACATAAAGAAAGCATGTTATTAATGCATGTGTGATTTTTAATTTGCACTTTTGAGCATGACTTTCAAAATTTACTTTGCATAAAATGGAGTGTTAATGCTACTGAATACATGATGCCGTGTTAAAAAAAAGTATACTAAATACTGTATTTATTTTCTACCTAATCAAATTCAGTGTAATATGTTTGACTAATTATACAGTAAGATCTTATTGAGCAAACTTTAACAGTACAGTTTTATATGGTAATTTTTTTTTTGTTTTCGTGAATGTTGTTTTGGTTCTAAAGTGTTTTCCTGATTTTGTTTTTATTCTGGTTTTTCCAAAATTCAATATTAGGGGGGGGGATGGTTTACATTGTTTTCAAATTATGAAATTCTATATAGCATAATAAAGCATGACAAATGCTTAAAATAATTATATCAATCATAGAAAATAATCTGAAAGTTATTAAACAATTTACAAATATGTATATACATATCTAGTGATGGGCATTTGGCTTGGTATTCTGGTTAAGGTTCTAAATAATTTGGGGGTTTTGGTTTAAGATCTACAAATTTTAAGGGTTTGGGTTTTGTGTTGAATTTTGGAATGCAAGATCTTGGTAAGCACTGTTTTGCAAATCCTTTTATAAATAATGTAATCAAATCTGAATCATTTAACTGGGATGAGTGAGAATACAGTGACACCCTGTTTACATTTAAATGGAAGATTGGACCAACACAGCAAGTCAAATCTAAAATGTGATAATCCCTCATACAGTAACCCTTTAACATTGGGACCTGTGATTTTTTATTAGAGAGAAAATCCCAAGTGCTATAAACTGTATAGCTTTTGAAACTTCCCTTCAAACTACAATACGTGGAGAGACACCTGTGACATGGATGAAAGGAACTGGAAATTCTGTGGTGGATTCAAATTTATATCTAAAGTTGACTATACTCTCTCACTAAAGTTACTAAAGACACAGATGGTTTGCATATTTATATTTAAAAAAAAAAAAAAGAATTATCCCTGAATTGATACAGTATTTACTCTTAATTTACTAAACGATAATTTAGTAATTTAGTAAGTAAATAAAATGCTGCTTCAGATATTACACTTTATGGAGTAGATACACATAACTCTGTTAAATACGTAATGATATGTTAACATCAGTTAACATATCGTTAAGTACTAACGGGGAACTTCAAAGATCATTAACGATGCATTAAGTGCCATGTTAAAGTAACGACGGCCTGCCATTAACATGAATGGATGTTTGGGCTAATAATATGCAAAAGAGGTGATGACCACCTCAACGCATATCCTCATCAGTCCATTCAAGTTAACGTGGGAAATAATGCTTTTGTTATGGGTTTTTCAGGCCATTGATATAGCTGTACCTGGCCTTAGGTGCCAGAAATTGGTATCAACAAAATTATTTTTTTATTTTACCTTGTTTCATGGATCTGAAGTTGCCCACTTTGACTACCTTTGGCCTTAGTAATATGGTCAATGTCAATATCCTAGACTAGGCCAAATAATGTATCGATGACCTGTGCAGTAACCATTTGGAAGCCATAGTGGCCATGAAGACATGCACACTGGCCTAACCTCCCACCACTGGGCACCTACTTTATCTCCATAATCCCCCCTAGCCCCACTTCCACAACAAAACAATCCCCCCACCCCTAAAATAATGACCAATAGGGATTTTGTTCATAAAAAGCATTACATAAATACATTAAAAATAAATACATTTATGAAAAAAAATACACATCATATAAAAACTTACATTTTAATCCACAGATTCTCACTGTGGCTAACTAGGCCCCCAAGGGAATTTATTTAACCTATTTTTACGTTTTTGTTTATTTTTGTAGCATCAGACTGGAATGAATTTTTAATGCTTTTATGGTTTTTGATTTTTAAATTTGCCATTGGGCTGGAATTATTTTTCAACTGTTGTTTTCATTTAAAATGTTATTCGCCATCGGGGGTTTTTTTTTTATGGCTGGGCATCGCCCCTTTATTGTATTGATCTCCATGTGCCACTGAGGATGAGTAGGATGGCCTAAATCTCAGCAGGGACAAGTAGTACATTTATTTTATAAGGGGGTACCTGAATTACCAATGTGACTTTCTAGGCCCCCGTTCAGAGCTAAATAGCCACAGTGAAAATAAATGAATTAAAATGTAAGTTTTATATTATGTGTATTCTTTTAAATAAATGAATTTCTTTGTAATGTATTTTATGAGAAATGTAAGCTCTTTGCTATAATTTTAGACATTTGTCACCTTTGATTTATTTTTAAAGCCTGACATGCTGAGCTGAAAATAAAAAAAAACATGTTCATACAAAGAAATGTAATATCTGCATTGACATCTCAGAGACAGTTTCAGTAATGTTACTAGTAACAGGAAGTATTTTCCAGTGGAAATATTCAATCAATTACTGTACATAAAGAGATCATGTTATTAATGCTGCCAAATTTGGCAAATAGTTATATTGGCTATTACTGTTGCGGGAGGGGGGGGGTGTGGTGTTGGGAGGGTGTGGTAGGAGGTATTATGGGGGTAGGTGTCCAAGGGAAGAAGTTTAGGCCAGCCATGTACCACTATGACATACAATGGGTAGTAGGGAGTTTGGGTATTTGTATCACCCTCTTGATTTTCTTAGTAGCCATGAAGGCATGCATAATGCATACCTTCATGGGCTCTATGGATTTGTAAGGTTCATTTAAGATTTTTATTTATTGGGAAGGATGATGGCTTGTATATATTACATTGCAATATATACTTGTCATCTTTCTTGGCCAATGACTAACACAAGCCAGCGTTATAGCCAGTTAGCGCCAGGATAGTGCTTATCCCAATGTTTGATGGCTAACACTGCATTAGCCGTATAACACCATGTTAGCTGTATACAAATGAGCAGACTAATGGACTGTGACAGTGCTCGTCTCAGACCAGGAAGCCGACCCTCAGTGCTGAGGCAGGATGTCGAGTCTGAGAACAGGCCTCAGGGCTGGGTCATGATGGGGGGATTATCCAGGTCACAATACAAGGTCAGACAGGGTACATTAAATCTAGTTTGGGTCACAGTCTAAGCTCAGGGCAGACAGAAGGCAAATCAGGATCTGAATCTATGCAATGAGTCAGGGTAGACAAAATAAAACCAATGTCCATGATGGTCCAAGGTCAAACACACAAGCGGGGAAGAGAATAAATCTACTCCAAGGGAACAGACACCTTGCTCGGGCACTGGTTAGTTGTAAATGGTTGCTATATGTAGGCCTAATACAGGTGTAACCAATTACCATTCTCCATCTTGGTTCAGGGTGAATGAGGCCACTTCTTGACTTCGGCCATTTGTTCAGGGAGAACAAGGTCATTTTCTGTCTTTGGCTATCTTGGAAGAAGCAATGAAACTAGAATTACCAGAGTTTCATGAATGCGTCTGTGCCAAAGCTGAACAGCCACAACGGTTGGGCACTGACAGTATCCTTCCTTCCAGGAGTGGTCTGTCTCTGGATGATCCACTCTAGGTTTGAAGGGTAACGTGCGGTGGAAAATTCTGATCTGCAATGAACATTCTTGCAACTCACCCACTACCTCTCCTCCAGGCCAAACCCATTTCCAGAGTTTCATGGATGCGCCTTTGCCGCAGGGGAATGGCCACAATGGTAAGCCTTTACATAGACGTTCGCTTTTCATACAAATAGTTTTGTGGCTAGCTGTTAAATGGAGGAAAGCTAACATCTGTTATCTAGAGTAATTAGGTAACATTATGTTAGTAGGCCAAGTTTAAAAGAGTTCTGAGGATCTTCCCCCATTTAGGGTTCAGAGATGGGTAAAGTCTGAATGAAAAATAAGAGTAAAAGAAATAAAGATACATGTGATATGGTTACATTTTTCAAATTAATATTAAATTGACAATGTATCAATAATAAATGTAACTGCATCACAGCATTCATATTTTATATGTTGTTAATGAGAGTGTAGCAATTCTAATTTGCTAGTGTATTTAAATATTTTTTCATATGTCATCTCTATTAGAAAGCCTACATAGTATTTAGTCATTTAAACATCAAATATTTTTTATGTTAATCATCCCTTTGCTATTGCACTGTTTTAATTGAGCAGCAAATAAATATATTTTTGTTTTGTGTTATTTCTGACTGATCTGATCAATAAAGCTAACTGCAATGATATTGCACTTTTTTTTTAATTCTTATTTGCTATTTCTTGCATCTCCCAAGCTCAAAATTTAAATAAGATAAAATATTATGAATATTTAGCAATCACTATTTGGATCTCAAACTGTCTAGTTATTAAAAGTGGTATTATTCTAGTAGTGTATCATTTTAATTTAACAACTATGTCCCTGGATACTGTAAATTTGACAACAAGGTTTATTTTAAGCTACAGTACACAGTACATTTAGTAATGATAATGGACTTAAGCAATCACGATGTTATCAACAACCGGTAAGCCCATTATCAATTTTACTATTTTAAATATAGTAAAATTGTAAGGAGAGACTTTGGAGAGAACTGCTAAAATAGGCTCCATTTATTTTCTGTGTGTCAGTGCAATACAGTATAGATTAAACAGATTAATAGATTAAATAAATCTATGGTTCAGTTTGTTTGTTATTATTATTGTATATTTGTAGATGTAAAATTGAATTACAATAAGCTTAGTATTCTTGCTTTGATTCTTTCATTTAACTATTTGCATAATTTGTTTTACAGTATATATTACTGATTCTAACTCTTATATGCTGTTGAAAAACAATCCCACTGTAATTACAAACAATATGTTCATCTGCTGGCATACTGTAGGATATAGAAAACAGTAAACCACAAGAAATATTACATCAGCATGAAAAATAAACAAATGAAAAGTGTGTATATTGTGTGGGATTATTATTGGGTCATGAACACTGCTAGCATGAAACACTTCAAAATGTCGTTAGCACTGTAGCCAAGACAGTGCCAACAGTGTTAAACAAGCCATAGGTCAAAAATAAAACTTGTTGCAAAAACAGAGCAGAAAAACTTGGAAGTGAAGGTAGAGCAAGTGATTTTTGCCTTTACACTTTGTGCTTTTTAGAGCAAGACACTCAAGGAAAAAACATCTTTAGCTACCTATTGTTAAATTACACTTTTAAACTAATGTGGTAACTACGTAAGAGAATATTCCCTTTTGGATTTTGCATCACTGTCTTTTTTACATGGTGAAGATATAATAGAAAAAGCTGTTAGTTGAATTGCGATAGTGCAGAGTAAATGAGTACTTCAGTATTAGGGGATACTTTTTTTTATTTGTACAAACAATTGATATCATAATACAAGCTTTTAAGAGTTTCCCTCTTCCTCAGGTCTAGCAATGCTGATTTACAAAATATTCCATGCATAAAAATAGATGTCAAAAAAACCGAGATAAGCATCTAAGGCAGGTGAGGTAGAGATGAAATGGCAGAGGGAATAGTAAATAAACAGACAAGGCAATAAATGGATGAGAGATATAGGGCCAAGACTCCATCAGCAGTGTGAAGAGGCTGGGGTGCAGGTTTGGAGAAGGGGTTAAATCGTAAAATTAACAGAGAGGCCGGAAGAAACATTACAAAAAATAATGAAAGTGTGTAAGAGACCGCATGTCAAAAAGCATTATCATTTTGAATTAAAAGGTTTTCCGTTCTTGAGTGCTTTTAAACATTCCATTGAGGATTTTGTATTTTTAATTCTTTATGGCAGCGGAGTTCAATCTTTTTCACGTGGCGGCTGTCCCTCTCTTCTTGTGCCCCCCTCCTTACCTTGGCTCAGACATTGCTATGGTTGCCATGGTGACGTGTCATCAGAAGAATCAAGGCAAGCGAGAGAGGCTTCCCCGGAATTTAATTTAAATGCCTTTGGGAAGCGCGTGGGGCCTCTGCATCCCCCCCCCCGCAGATAATCTCACAGTGGAGGTAAATGTACAAAGAAAGAGCAAACAAATGCTGCGACGCACCTCCAGAGTAATAAGAGGAGAGATGGTGACTTACTTGAACAAAATATATCCAATTTATCCATCATATTAAAAATGGAGCTCCAAGGCTAACACTGACATGTTTTGCGCAAAGTGCTTTATCAGGGTATAAAAAGAATCCTCTAACCTGAGTATTTAAATGGTTTAAAACCCAAGAAGTAACACGGTTTTCACGCCATTCAGCGTTGCGTCACAACGCAGGTGATATCATCATGCACACTTTCAATCGAACAAAACCAACTTTATTGATAATGAACAAAAAACAACAAACACATATATAAAATTAATTTACATTATGAAAAATGCAGGGATGAAAGTACTATCAGCTACACACTTCCACAATGAATTATACCAATTTAAAACAATACTGTAATATCTATAAACTGGACTGAGGATTGGTACCTCCTACACACGTCTGATAGCAAGATTTTGAACATAAGTACAGTATATTGAATGAACTTGTAATACATATGTAACAGAGTTTCCCTGGCCCAATCTCATATTGACCCCCTCCAGTGGAAACTGACCCATGTTACTTGTGGTGTAGTGTGGTGCACCTGCTGGCTTACAGGACTCCTGAGTCTCCCGCGATGGTATAGTGGATGGGATCAGAACTGGCTCTCCAGGCATGGCTGAGTAATACTCTCTATTGGTACAGCGACTCCATCTCTTCCAGACCCCCAACGTAGTAGGGAGGAGTCTCTGAAAGAGAACCTCTGTGTGCACCTTCTTCCTGAATGTCTTCGCAATCCGGACAGAAGCTATCTTTATCTTTGGCATCCTTTATTACAGCAGACACTGGCCGACTGCCCATCATTGCAGCCGATCTTTAGCCGCACATAGTAGATTGCCAACCCAAAGGAAGTCCATGGACACCACTCCTAGTCAGGGCCCTAGAAGCTGTCCTTGCTCTTCCCTTATTCCCTGATGGAGTAAGGGGAATAGTCGCTCACACCTCTCCCCTAAGGGAGGGCCACAAAACCTGCCAGAGCCCTGGCAGTTTGCTGGGTTTGACTAGTCTCACTCATGAGGGGTGAGACAGTCACTAAGTACAGGAAGTGCTGTGCACTAAATAGCTCCAATAGGCACCATCCCTGTGTCACTGTAATTGGACACAGAGCCTGATGACACTACCTTCACTGAATACTGCACAGCACAGGAGTGTGAGGGAAACCCCCATGATTACTCCTGGCAAACATGCCCTTAACAGGGATTATTGCACAGGAGGGGAAATACATATACAGTGGCGACACACTTTATTCTAACTCGGCTAGCTCCGTGAATTTCAGATTATCCCGGTTATGTGCGGTTTTGTATCGTTTTCGCCCGGAGTGTATTGCGTTATTTTCGCGCCCGTGATTTAAGCATTTTATTCCCGCTGTCTGCAATACTGCAATGCCGCGTAAAAACTCATGGGGGCATTTGCGAGCTGTTGTCTTTGAAGTCTAATACCTTCGCGGTTCAACCTACGCTCAGTACACAGTCTGTGCGTGCGCGCGCAGTAATAGTAAAATTTCATATTTAATTTATTTTAAAGTACAGTACTGTACATGCTCGGACCCTGTTGGGGTGAAGTGAGGGGGTTCCTAACATCTGGGGGCAAAATGAATTTTATTTCTAGGTGCCCTAGAACAGAAGTTCCCACGCCAATTGTCCGTGAACTTGACCGATGCCCTAAGTAGTTCCCACGCCAATTGCGCGAATATAATGTAAAATAATCCGTTCTGTGGGTGTGAAAACATTTGTCAGTCAGTATGGTTTACAGTCACATGTTTTAAATACAATACAGTACATTCTTTAATATCTTTTAAATAAAAATATATAAATATATAAATATAATGTAAAATAATCCATTCTGTGGGTCTGAGCAGGTTGTAATTCGCCTGGTCCTCATGCGGAAGGACCCTTGCCATAGTGGCAAAATATCAGCCTTCCACAACCCCCGGAACCGGAGATACCAAAAGACAGTTTAAAAGCACATTATCAAAGTGGCTTTTTTTTCTGCCATGCAAGTCAATGGCAGAAACCTAAACTTTCCAGTTGTAATCCAGGGGGAGCATGAAGGGAAAAGAACATAAAACAAGAAAAACAATCTAAGTGCAGACAATAAAATTCAAGTGATATATATTCTGCGTTCTTTCTTGGCTCATATGTGATGTCTACTTACAAGATGTAAGTCAAAATCAAGCGGTTTTGACACTCAATGGTCTCTGCTGTACAGATATTCCCACCAGGTGATAGGGTCTCCAGCTCTCAGCTCCGCAGCAAAGTGTATGTAAAAGAAATATAAACCTTCTTGTAAGTAGACATCACATATGAGCCAAGAAAGAACGCAGAATATATATCACTTGAATTTTATTGTCTGCACTTAGATTGTTTTTCTTGTTTTATGTTATTTTCCCTTCATGCTCCCTCTGGATTACAACTGGAGAGTGACGATTTGTGGAACAAGCGAAACCAGTCCCCACCAGCTGGGTTTGAGCAGGGGGTTTGAACCTTTCAATAATATTATCACGTTATTTGAACACAATATCACTGTTTAACAATTAATTGATTTGGTTAAAATATTCACTGTATATTATTAGTGTACACTAATAGAGTTAGCGCCGTTTTCTTTCACTTTCACGTAGCAGAAACCTAAACTTTACCATTACCCTGACTCCGTTCTGTTGCCACAAGAGGGTCGCAATTTGCCATGCAATCCTGCCGTAACTAGGACTACATGGTGACCGAATCTGAGCCCTCTAGGTTGAACAGAACCGGACTTGTGGGTTCCAGGTTTCTGCTCATTCTGACTTAGCCGTTTCAAAGCTTTCTCCGCCATTACGCTCAATGGTAGGACCCTCTACGCCGGCGTGACCCTTTCTCGCCGCCATTACTGCTCGGACCCTGTTGGGGTCAGGTGAGGGGGTTCCTTACATCTAGGGGCAAAATGAATTTTATCTCTAGGTGCCCTAGAACAGAAGTTCCCACGCCAATTGCCCTAGTTCCCACGCCAATTGCGCGATCAGGCAGTAAAAAAACAGTGCAGCAAGCCTCGACATTTGTTACTCTGTATTTTGTTATACAGTACTATCAAAGGAGCAAATGGAAACAATGTACCATACAGTAAGACAAATCAACATGTTCTTTTATTGGTGCAGTCAGTTCAAAACATTTATTTACAAATACAATGTTGAAGCATTTTAAGTACAGTAACATCTCCTTTATTAAAGAAACACAGTACTGTATACAGTACAGTACAGTGGGATGGTGCGCAACACTGTCAGTCAGACCTGTACCACTTCAGTCCTAGAGGGCAGCAAACAGGGCAGGTTTTCAGGGCAACCTTGAAAACCGTGCCTGTTTGCGGCCCTCAGGGACTGGAGTTGTGAATGTCCTGTGTAAAAAAACACACAACAACATCTCCTTTGTTTAAGTACAGCAGGTACTGAAGGTCAAAACATGTACAGTACAATACAGTTCAGCACAACAGTATGGTCTCACTGAAAGTCCTCCACATTGTCCAGCCATGGCCGATTCCTTGCATGGCGCAAAACTCCATTAATGCAGTCTCTAATGCCTTTCATTACAGGATCTGTAACTGAATAAAAGCGCCGCATTTCTTCCACAATGTTTTTCCTTAAATTGACAGGAAGCGCCTCTTTTACGCGATTCCCATCGTAGTTCACTTTGAAGGCCCACTCGCAGTACAAAGAGTAGGGAACATGGTGCTTAAATATGAACAAGGCATACTTGTGGGGTACACCAGCACTCTTCACCCTATACTTCTCCCAGAGCTTCGGTGGCAGATCGCACAGGGTGATGTCGGGCACCGTTTCGATGCGAGCGGGTGTAGGTCTTTTGGGAAGGGGTGTGCTTGAGGCGACGGGCGATGGTAGGTTGTCTGGGAGGAAGCTTTCCTCCGGTCGTGGTCACCGTGTTGTCTCCTGGCGTGGTCTTGACGGGGTTGTCATGTCCTCCTCAACGGCATACATGTACACTACATCTTCTGGTGGAGGGGGGGCGCTTGGTGATGGAAGGGTCTCATTCATCACATCCATGTCACCCCCTGCTCCGGCGTTGGGGAAACAGGGGCATTAGCACCGAGCAAATAATTTATGCCCGCTATGTCAGCCTCTATCTTCTCCATCCGTCGATCCATCCATTGTTCCATTTGTAGCATCCGTTGCTCCACATTTAGCATTGTCTCCAGAAGCAGATCTATCTTTGCTAGCACAATAGAATTCCCGGGGAGATCCACACTTATCCCATTCAGCATCCGGTCTAACGAGCTGCTTCTTGTGCATCGCGTCTGGACATCTGGGGAGATGGGTGCAACGGAGGATGAGATGGGGGTTCCATGGACAGAAGCGGCATTGATGGAGAGTGGAGGAGGTGACCTGTGGATACCCGGTAGAGGAGAAGCGGCAGCGTCGTCGAAGAGGGATGGAGAAAGTGACCTTTGGATTTCCGGGCGAGAAGTAGAGTCGTCTAAGCGCAAAGGAAACAGTGACCCGTGGATTTCAGAGGCGGCAGCGTCGTCAGATGGAACCGGAGAAGATGGGGGTGGACAAGACGGGCTGAAGATTTCCGGGACAGCTACAGCAGAGTCGTCGAAGCGTATGGGAGGAAGTGGTCTGCGGATTCGATGGGTTGGCTGCCAATCGTTTTGTGTCGAGAGTACATCACCGTATATCTTCTTGACATAATGAGGCTTACATCTAAGAAAACCCTTAACCTTTGGGGTCAGCAGAAGGTTTTCTTAGCCTGTCGCTTTGCCCTTGGCGTGGAAACGGCAACCGCCTTTCGCTTTTTCAGCTTGACAGGCACGGCAGAGGTGAGTGGGTTCTTGCGTCCAGAGAAACGGGGTTGCTCCATGGAAGCAGGTGGCACAATGCACTACCTGGACAAGGGCAAGTTCAAATAAAGATCATCAAGTGGTGGGCTATGCAAAGTGTGTGACCTTTCATGCATGGCGACCAGGTACAGGTGTTGAAAGTGGGCGTACTCTAATCTTAGTCATTACCGTATAAATACACCATCCATTTTGTGTATTGACTGCACATAGAATACACATCGACTAAACATCGAATATACATTCTCGTGCTTGTATTTCTTTCTACTCGCAGAAATGCCTGTTAAAAAGATTTCAAAGGATCTCAGCATGCGAATGAAGGAGATGTACACGAGCGGACACCGAATTGCAGATATCCAGCGCTGGTTAGCTACTTCTGACCTCGTTGTGCCATTATCCACCGTGAGCTATCATGCATACGGAAAAAACAGAGACCGTAAAAGGGCATCAAGGTTAACAAACGCGTAAGTATATTTATAAAACTTAACAAAAAAAAATATAGAAAACTGTACGTACTGTATTGTTCATACAGTACAGTACATCTACAGTACAGTTCTGTATCTACTGTAATACTGTTGTTATTTCTGTTGATTTACATTACAACATACAGTAGTTTGTCTATTCATATGTAAAGTACAGCAGTATACATTTTTTGTATATTTCTATTTATCTTACAACGGTATATATAGTATGTATATTTATATTTATATTACAACAGTATATTTATTTTGTATATTTATATTTATAGTACAACAGTATATAAATTTTGTCTATTTATATTTATAGTACAGCAGTATACATTTTTTTAATATTTCTATTTATCTTACAACGGTATATATACTGTAGGATGTATATTTATATTTATATTACAACAGTATATTTATTTTGTATACTTATATTTATAGTACAACAGTAAATATATTTTGTCTACTTATATTTATAGTACAGCAGTATACATTTTTTGTATATTTCTATTTACTGTATATTACAACATATTAATAAAACAATATATTTTCTTTACATTGTAGGGAGACAACTCTTCTGGTGGACAAAATAAGTGAGGAGAATGATGAGAGGAGTGCATTAAGGGTTAAAAACACTCTGCAGGAAAAGCACAATCTGACTGTATCCGAGAGCAGCATAAAGAAGATGAGACGCAGCATTGGATGGAAATATGGACGTGTGAGGTTAGTACTGGACAGTACAGAAGGTAAAAGTGTTGTTTAGCAAACTGTACTGCACTGTGCCGCAAATTTTTTTTATTCCTTGTCATTACAGAGCGTACCCCATGATACGGGACGCAAACAAAATCAAAAGAGTGCTCCAGGCCCAGGCATGGATCGACAGCGGGGAGACTTTCCAGGATTGCATCTTCACTGATGTGTCTACTGTGTCGCTGGAGAGATTTGCAAGATTTGCGTTCCACAAAAAAGGCCGTGGCCAAAACACCCTGTGAAGCTGCATGTGTGGGGTGCCATCTCTAGGTGTGGACCGGGATGCATTGTCATCTTTGAAGGTAAAATGTATCAAATATAATCTCGTCTAATGCACTGTACTTGACTAATGTTAAAGTGTTGCCTTACCGTATGCACTGTACTGTACTATTGTGCAGTTTTTTGAGCACTTTTCTTTTCTTGCTATAGGAATCATGAATAAAGCTTTCTTCCAAGACAACATTGTGCCCGAGATAGTGCAATACATCACACGCGAGTTCCCCAATGGTCACCACTTCTACCAGGACAACGATCCCAAGCACACCGCGTCAACAGCGAATATCCTTGAGCGCGGTATCAACTGGGTGAAGACGCCAGCGGAGTAAGTGCAGTAGAGGGTGTCCCATTTTTGTTCCCCACTGTTTTTAGCTCTTAAACCAATTGTCCTTTCTTTCCAATGACAGATCGCCAGACTTCAATCCGATCGAAATGGTCTGGCATCAGCTGAAGGAACAAATCCGGAAAGTGGCGAAACCCTCCAAAAAGGACGAGTTGTTGAAAGGCATAATGAGTTTTTGGAACGATGTACTCACCGTGGAACGCTGCAATAAATATATAGACCATATTGCCACTGTGTTGCCCATTGTCATCGCGCGTAATGGGCAAGCATCAGGAAAGTAGTACTGTGCTGTAGTATTCTAAGTACAGTATGATACAGGTAAGTATGGCACAGATTTTTTCTTTCCAGATATTAAGAGTATACAGTAGAGTAGCTATTTTTTTCTTTACAGAGAGAGCAGCACCAGCCATCAGGTTACAGTACAGTACATAGAATTTAACACTAGTCAGAGTATACAGTAGTTCCAGTATACAGTAGACTAGTTTGACAGTACTACAGTAACTGCCTACTAACTGCTCCATTTTTTCTTTCCAGAGAAAGCTGCACCAGCCACCTACAGTAGTTCTACACACCACACAATGCCATAATACAGTACAGTACGCACATACAGTATAGTACAGTAACTGCACTAATTTTTGGTTTTCTTGTCGTTTCAGGAAAAAGGGTGGCCTAGGGGGAGGTGGGGGTGTTGTTTACAGTCAAATCTGCTTGTACAGTCAAATATACAGTATATAAACAGCAGTAATGATGTACACAAAACCTCTCCTCTCTCAATGAACTACTGTACTGCAGACAGAATGAGAAAAAGAGAAAGACGGAAAAAATAATATTACTATACAGTATATAGTATATATATTATACAGTACATTACAGTACTGTATATACTGTAGTATTAAATAATATTCTTATAAATGTGCATTACTGATGTTTCCCCATGTTTTACAAATGTTTTCCAAATGGTTATCCAATTTCAAGCTGCCAAAAGAACTTAATAAAGACTGCATTATGTATTATTCCTGATTATTTTTATATTTGTATTTTTTGGTTCCTGATAAAATAAAATAAATATTTATTCACTTTCCTGCGAATCATAATCATTGACAGCCACCCCTACAGTGCACCAATGATTAAGAATGTTTTGTAAATGTTTCTCCGATTTCAATCTGACAGAAGAATTTAATAAAGGCTGCAGTACTCTATGTATTATTCATGTTTATTTTTATCTTTGTATTTATTTCTCCGTGATGAAATATCAGTTTATTCTCAATTCTCACAGTGCTGTGCACATCAGATTAACATTTCAAATTCGAGAGGGGATTTTCCAAAGCGTTACCGTTAACAAAACAGGCCTCTAAGGGTTGGGGGAGGGGGATGGTGTGATTAGACGCATGCGTACTGAGTCTTTGTAGCTCGGCTATGGGCGGATTAAGAACACAATGGCAATATGCAGAAGATTAACGACCCAGTGGAGAGAGGGGGTTGGTAGGATAGAGTGACTCAGCCGATTGACGCTTGGCCAAATACAACCCCCAAATACAGTACATAAAAAGCAAGTCACTTTAACTCCCTGTGCCCCATGCACCAAAAACAAACAGTAGATTTTGATTTTATATATATATATATATATATATATATATATATATATATATATATATATATAGTATACTGTATATATATTATAAATTAATATTCATTTGTCTCACATTGTTTCCATTTGCTCCTTTGACAGAGTAACAAATGTCGAGGCTTGCTGCACTGTTTTTTTACTGCCTGATCGCGCAATTGACATGGGAACTAGGGCAATTGGCGTGGGAACTTCTGTTCTAGGGCACCTAGAGATAAAATTCATTTTGCCCCTAGATGTTAGGAACCCCCTCACTTGACCCCAACAGGGTCCGAGCAGTAATGGCGGCGAGAAAGGGTCACGCCGGCGAGGAGGGTCCTACCATTGAGCGTAATGGCGGAGAAAGCTTTGAAACGGCTAAGTCAGAATGAGCAGAAACCTGGAACCCACAAGTCCGGTTCTGTTCAACCTAGAGGGCTCAGATTCGGCCACCATGTAGACCTAGTTGTGGCAGGATTGCATGGCAAATTGCGACACTCTGGTGGCAACAGAACGGAGTTAGGGTAATGGTAAAGTTTAGGTTTCTGCCATTGACTTGCATGGCAGAAAAAAAAAGCCACTTTGATAATGTGCTTTTAAACTGTCTTTTGGCATCTCCGGTTCCGGGGGTCGTGGAAGGCTGATATTTTGCCACTATGGCAAGGGTCCTTCCGCATGAGGATGAGGCGAATTACAACCCGCTCAGACCCACAGAACGGATTATTTTACATTATATTTATATATTTATATATTTTTATTTAAAAGATATTAAAGAATGTACTGTATTGTATTTAAAACATGTGACTGTAAACCATACTGACTGACAAATGTTTTCACACCCTGATGAAATGTCAGTTTATTCTCAATTCTCACAGTGCTGTGCACATCAGATTAACATTTCAAATTTGAGAGGGGATTTTCCAAAGTGTTACCATTAACAAAACAGGTCTCTAATGGTTGGGGGAGGGGGATAGTGTGATTAGACGCAGGCGTACTGAGTCTTTGTATCTCGGCTATGGGCGGAATAAGAACACAATGGCAATATGCAGAAGATTAACGACCCAGTACAGAGAGGGGGTTTGTAGGATAGGGTGGCTCAGCCGATTGACGCTTGGCTAGGGAGGGATTACAAACACAATGACAAAAGTACTGCAACTGCAGAAAATGAATGACTCTGGAGGTGTGTGGCTGAAATAGTTAACAGCACTGTAATTTCAAAAGGAAGTTCATCATAATAATTTGATGAATAAACCCCCAAATACAACCCCCAAAGACAGTACATAAAAAGCAAGTCACTTTAACTCTCTGTGCCCCATGCACCAAAAACAAACAGTAGATTTTCTATATACTGTATATATATACTGTTTATATATTTTAAATTAATATTCATACAGTATAAACGTCCATTTTTCATGTATCTCCATGTTTTACAAATGTTTTGGAAATGTTTCTCCGATTTCAATCTGCCACAAGAATTTAATAAAGGCTGCAGTATGTATTATTGTGAGGTTTTTTTTCACAGGACATGCACGACTCCAGTCCCTGAGGGCCGCAAACAGGCACGGTTTTCAAGGTTGCCCTGTACTGTAGCAGTAAACTATATACCTGTTGATGGTTTGAATTGCTGTGCACTTTAAATGTTTCAACATTGTACAGTGTTTGTAAATAAATGTTTTTGTACTGACTCCACCAATAAAAGAACATGTTCATTTGTCTCACATTGTTTCCATTTGCTCCTTTGACAGTGTAACACATGTCGATGCTTACTGCGCTGTTTTTTTACTGCCTGACCGCAATACCGCAAGATCGGCAACATTGTAAAAAAATTGGCGTGGGAACTAGGTCAATTGGCGTGGGAACTTCTGTTCTAGGGCACCTAGAGATAAAATTCATTTTGCCCCTAGATGTTAGGAACCCCCTCATTTGACCCCAACAGGGTCCGAGCAGTAATGGCGACGAGAAAGGGTCACGCCGGCGAGGAGGGTCCTACCATTGAGCGTAATGGCGGAGAAAGCTTTGAAACGGCTAAGTCAGAATGAGCAGAAACCTGGATCCCACAAGTCCGGTTCTGTTCAACCTAGAGGGCTCAGATTCGGTCACCATGTAGTCCTAGTTGCGGCAGGATTGCATGGCAAATTGCGACCCTCCCGTGGCAACAGAACGGAGTCAGGGTAATGGTAAAGTTTAGGTTTCTGCCATTGACTTGCATGGCAGAAAAAAAAGCACTTTGATAATGTGTTTTTAAACTGTCTTTTGGTATCTCCGGTTCCGGGGGTCGTGGAAGGCTGATATTTTGCCACTATTGCAAGGGTCCTTCCGCATGAGGACCAGACGAATTTCAACCCGCTCAGACCCACAGAACGGATTATTTTACATTATATTCGCGCAATTGGCGTGGGAACTACTTAGGGCCTCGGTAAAGGGTACGAACAATTGGCGTGGGCACTTCTGTTCTAGGGCACCTAGAAATAAAATTCATTTTGCCCCCAGATGTTAGGCACTGTATACCACTGTACAGTATACTGTAGAAGACACATAATGAAACGATACTGAACATGTAGAATAAATGCATAATTTTATTTTTTCGGGTTTATTACACAGTATACTGTACGGCCGGAAAACATCACCATACAGTATAATATTATCCATCGAAATCCCCCCATTAGCCATTTTCTTTTCTGAGGAAAAACAAAAAGAAAAGTTTTAATGTACAGTAATGGTTAGCCCCCTAAAGAAGTACCCAGCCAGCCCCACCAAAATAATATGGCAACAATACAGTACTCACCTTAGAATTTCCCATTCAGCTGGCGCCGGTCCACTGCCAGTCCAGCTTTCTTCATCATCCATGTCGATAGTTTGCAGCGGGACTAGTCCACCTGTAGTCAGCAGGTGAGGCTGGAAATCGCTTAGGTGCATGCAAGCTTCATCAAAACTACACGCAAAATCCGACTCAGGCTCAGGGTTGTCACTGACGGTGGGACCGTCATTGGAAGCCGGTGCTGGTGCTGGTGCATTGCTTGGCAGCGACTGTCCTTTCTTAGTTGGTTTTAACATGACCCTTCGCCTTTTGCCGCCTTCATCATCATAGACAGTGTTCGACAAATCACCCAAAAATCTACTCGCCCAACCAAAAAATCTACTCGCCACCTAGTCCCGCCCCCAACCCCGCCCCTTGCCCCACCCCCAACCCCGCCCCTAGTCCCGCCCCCAACCCCACTTTAAAATAAAATATATAAATAAAATACATTTAATAAATTCCTAGTCAGAACAACATTCGTTATTGACAAATGTATTTATTGTATTACATTATACTACAATTAGTCCCTTGTTACGTGTGTGTGTGTGTGTGTAAATGTCGGATCTAGAATTAAAAGCCAGGTGTGAATGACTAGTTTCCTGAACCCCTTAACCAGTGTCTGGATGCCCCCGCTTCACAATATCTAAAGCAGCAATCCCACCTGGGATCTTACCTGATCCGCAGTCCCTCAATGTCCAGGTACCCTCATTCCCGCAATGTTATACATTGGAGGGGAGGTGTTCCCTACCTGTCTTCTGGGTTAGGGGGGGGGTTCCGATGTTTTCCGTGTGAAGCTTGAGTCAGATCTGGAAGAAAGCAGTATAGGGCTGTTAAGATTTTCGGTATAGTATAGGGCAGTTAAGATATATAGGGTAAATAAGAGATCCAGAGTGTGAGTGACAGAGAGAGAGAGTGTGGAGGAGAGAGAGAGAGAGTGTGGGGGGAGAGAGAGAGTGTGGGGGAGAGAGAGAGAGTGTTGGGGAGAGAGAGAGAGAGAGTGTGGGGAGAGAGAGAGTGTGGGGGAGAGAGAGAGAGTGTGGGGGGAGAGAGAGAGAGTGTGGGGGAGAGAGAGAGAATGTGGGGGAGAGAGAGAAAGTGTGTAGGGGAGAGAGAGAGAGTGTGGGGAGAGAGAGAGAGAGTGTGGGGGAGAGAGAGAGAGTGTGGGGGAGAGAGAGAGAGAGTGTGGGGGAGAGAGAGAGAGTGTGGGTGAGAGAGAGAGTGTGGGGGGAGAGAGAGAGAGTGTGGGGAGAGAGAGTGTGTAGGGAGAGAGAGAGAGTGTGTAGTGGAGAGAGAGTGTGGGGGGAGAGAGAGAGAGTGTGGGGGAGAGAGAGAGAGAGAGAGAGAGAGTGTGGGGGAGAGAGAGAGAGTGTGGGGAGAGAGAGAGTGTGGGGGGGAGAGAGAGAGAGTGTGGGGGAGAGAGAGAGAGTGTGGGGGAGAGAGAGAGAGTGTGGGGGAGAGAGAGAGAGAGTGTGGGGGAGAGAGAGAGAGGTGTGGGGGAGAGAGTGAGTGTGGGGGAGAGAGAGAGAGTGTGGGGGAGAGGAGAGAGTGTGGGGGAGAGGGAGAGTGTGGGGGGAGAGGGAGAGTGTGTGGGAGAGGGGAGAGTGTGTGGGGGAGAGGGAGAGTGTGTGGAAGAGGGTGAGAGTGTGTGGGGA